>NW_027491035.1:3600000-4315000 GCF_021521415.1 Bidens hawaiensis | reverse complement strand
TCATTCGTTACTGGTCAATTCGTTATAATAAGACAGCGAACCAGATAACGAATCAGGAGATTTGTTATTAACCAATTCGTTACATTTAGATAAAGAATTCGTTGATTCGTTACTCACCATTCGCTATGTTAAGATACCGAACTAGAATAACGAATCAACTAACAAATCAGGCATTTAAGATAACGAATCAGCTTAACCCCAGCCAGGGGCTCTGCCGCTTGGACCCCGCTAGGGGCTGCCGCCCCTTGAACCCCGCTGCCAGGGCCCTGCCCCCGGACCCCGTTCTTTGTTGGTATAATTGAACTAGAAACACAATATAGATAACGATAGTTAATTGATACGTGTAATTGTTATACAGTTAGCCGTGCACAACTCAAGAAAAGAATAACAATTAACGGTGAACGTAACCGTGTTCAGGTGAGTTTCTATCCGCATTTCCTTGTTATGTTTTCGGGGTTGTGTGCATACTCGATGTGAATGTTAATACACTTACCTTAAATGGTAAGTGTATGTCTTAATGACGATTGTGATAGTTATGTATGTATGCTTGATAATACGTGAACGACCTTCGGGTATTGCACGTATTGTTAAGGCAAGTATAGTGTAGTATGTATGATATGTGTATGTGAGTAAGTATGTACGACTATGATATGTATGGTATTAAATGTATGGATATGATAATGAAAGGTAAGGTAAGGTTAAAGGGTTGCGTACCCTAATAATATATGCGAAGGTTAAAGGGTTGCATACCCTAATAATATATGCGAAGGTTAAAGGGTTGCACACCCTAATAATATATACGAAGGTTAAAGGGTTGCACACCCTAATAATATATACGAAGGTTAAAGGGTTGCACACCCTAATAATATATGCGAAGGTTAAAGGGTTGCATACCCTATTAATATATGCGAAGGTTATAGGGCGTAATGCTCATTAAAACGTAAGGTATGGTTATGCAAGTATGAAAGTATTAAGTATGTGCGAATGTATGTAGTTATGAATGTGTTGTATATGGTATGATTAACTAGAACTCACTCAGCGTAGCTTACTTTTAGTATGCATGCAGGTGAGTAGAATGAGACAGCTGGCTTGAGCGGGGGCACATGGCAGAAGAATAAGAGTCTGATATCTGAAGACCTATGACGTTTTTAATTAATGTTTTTGATTCGAAAGACAATATATTCGTTAAAGAAAAGTTATGGATTTGAATGTAATGTTTATGAAAGATTTTAATATTTCCCGAATGTTTTAATTAACTCTGATATTTAGAACAGTGTTTATGAGTAATGCAACGTCCAAAGTAGGGCACCGGTAACGGGGCCTTACAATATGAAGTGACGTTCCTCTTATGGATATTTAATAAATTGACAGTTGGTAATTAATGAGTTTCATAGATGTACGTATGAAGTATAAGAAGGCTGAGTATGAATTCGCATCTTCGATACGTATATGTGAATGTATGAGAATGTATTGTATATTTCTTGATTAACTAGAACTCAATCAGCGTAGCTGACTATTAGTATGCACGCAGGTAAATATGTTTATTGAGCTAGCATGAGGATGGCACATGGCATGGATTGAACGGCTGGCATCTGAAGATGGAAAAATTGATATTTTAAATACGTTGTTTTATGTTATTGTTTTAAGGACAATTTGAATGTTTTCTATCGAATAATTTAAGTTAACGTTTCCGCGAAAGGTTTTAATTAACTCTGATTTGTAGAACTATTTTTATGAGTAAATCTAATGTTAAAGTAGGGCTCCCAGGACCAGGTACTTACAATGAAACCGAAGCAATTGAACTTCACGAACTAAAACTAATAGTACAAAATCAAATATTAACTAACGACTTATAAAAAGTAAATAAATTGGTTTAATGGATTTTTGAAATGGTCGAATGTAAATTTTATCATTCTATTTTTTTATTGTATCTTTTATGGCATTTGGTATTATGGTATTATTTAAAGTTGTAACGGTAATTTAACGATTGCATTTATTTTAATAGTATCTAAATATTAATTTAACTTGAGATTGAGGATTATAACGTTCGTGGAATATTGTTTTTAACGGGAATTTTAACTTCAAAAGTATTACATTAGCGTGTTATAAAGTTAAAGAAATGATATTTAATAATGTAATATTTTAATCGGATTTTCACGAAACTTTAATGAAAACAAAAGTCGGTTTTTAGGTGGAAAATGATAAATATGATTTATAACTAATTTTATCTGATCTTAAAATAATTTTATTTGATTTATTATACATTTTTAAGTAAGTTAATTTGATTAATAAAAGAGAAAAAAATGGTTAGAAAATAAAATACCAAACAAGTGTCCTGACACGGGTTTGAACCCGGGTCCTTCTGTCTATACGCAACAGACTTAACCACTAGGGTGGCTTGTTAGTTTTGTTATGTTACCAGAAACAAATATACATATACTATACTACAAGTTCATCTTCTTCATTGCAAACCCTAGAAATTCAAAACTGTTAATTGGTTTCATGATTGTTAAAATTACCTTAGGGGTTTTAATTTACGGCTTAAGACGACTCTAATGCATATAAACATTACCTGTAACAACGTTGGAATGATGGTGAATGGCGAGTAGCCGGAGTCGGACTTTGAAGATCAATTTATGGGGTTTAGAGAGTATATCAGTTTGATTTTACGGTTGCAACATGTTTAGTTTATGCTTATTTTCCTATCGATATTATCAATTGAAGTGATTACTGTTTATTTCGAGTTATTACGATTTTGGTTAAAATCCGATCGGTTTGGAGATTAATGGGTGATAATTAGGTTGTTAATGGTATAATAAATCGTATGTTAATGTTTAATATTAGTGGAGACAACATTTAGTACGGGTTAACGGATCGATTGGTGATTAAAAACGTTGTTTAATTGTTTTCGCCGGAAAAACGTCGCCGGATTCCGGCCGCCAGAAGGGCTGCCGGAAAAACGAAGAGGAAGACAGGGGTGGGGCTGTGCTATTATTTAACATTAATTTAAATTCAGAAGTTACACATTCAGCCCCTAGACTTTCATATTTCTTTTAAATCATAATTAAACTATAGTTACCATTTGAACCTTGAACTTTAAAATGTTATAACGATATAGAAGTTTATAAGCTTAAATATTTTCGTATTATGCCCGAATAGTTTGGGACTCGTTTAAGTAAAACTTTAAATGTCGGAGTCTTGTAAATTAAACAAATTGAATAGAAATGAACGAATAATAACTTAAACCATCAGAACTATTATATAAATGGTGAACGAAATAACTAGAATACGTCGAAACAACAAACGGGTCGGTTTAACGAATATAAATACATAAGAAAAAACTTGAAATTTATTTATATTTGTGCATATATTAATAAATAAAAATCGAAAATTTAAAATGAGTCGGATTTTTGGGTTTTAAAAGTAACGAATGTTACAAAATAGCAAGTTAGACATAAACTGATATACAAACAAGCATTAAACAATTGTGGTTTTAAATACTATATAATAGATAAACACCGTAACTACGCATGCGTCCCAAAGGATTTAAAATAAGTAAAAAGGGGAGTGATTACTCACCTGGTCGAGAAAGCAAACGAGATAAACAAAGACACGAAACGTCAATTCTTTCGAGATTGTCCAATGGAATATCCTAAGTATGATGATTTGATGACGGTTAATTTGGGTCGCAAAACCAACGGCACCGCAGATATCAAGAGCAGATACAAAACACCAACGATAATATAATTAACATTAGGGGTTTGATTTGCGTTGGTATAGGGGCAATTCGCGTATGTTTAATTGAATTATAGTGATTGTTTAGATGAAATCCCAAAATCAATTAAGGAGGGTTTATTTAATACGTATAATAACAATTATAGTTTCCTAATCCCTATTTCGGTGAGATCGCAAATGGTCGATAAAGATATTTCATAGATAAATTCCTTTATTAGGACGAGAATTGTGGTTCAAGATAATCAAACAGGTATACGGGTTACCGGGTTGGAGGGTATGGATAATATATCAGATTTTTGCAATATGGTCCTTCTAATATGGGTATGGATGCATATAAAAGTTACAGTATGGTTAAGGGTTAAAAATGTATATGTTTGAAAGTTATTTTAAAATATTAAATAATTATAATAGCAAATACTAATAAAATTATAATTACTCGATAAACGCGATATTTTTATCGATAAAATTTCCCGAACATAGTCGGGTCAGGTAATGGATATAAATATTAATTTGGAGAATCCGAGTTGTTACAGTCTCCCCTACTTTAGGGAATTTCGTCCCGTAATTAAGGGTTACTATAACAACACCATTAGATTTTGAAGAAAGGAGAATCTTAAATAAAAATTTTAAAATTAATCATAATACAAAACTTTGAATAGTTAAAACAACGCTTCAACCAAAAATTCGATGAGGACACTTAAATATAGGATGTACCAGTGGCGTATCCACCATGTCCCTATCATCTTTACAGTTGTACGATTATCCCAACTACTTATAAATTCTATATTATGACACACAATCTTATGCATCATGATTTCCATGTGAGGACTTCGATAATAATGTTCCGGACCATAATTATTTTCATCGTCGGATGGTCCACATGACTCGTCCTATCGTGTGGATTTACAAAAACGTTTGAAAATATAATTTCAATAGAAATATTTTTAGGGAAAAGAGTTATAAGAGAGACATCTTTTAAATAAAAATTATAGTTTGGTTATTTATAATAGGGAATTTTTATAAAACGACCGTTTGATAATTTTTAAACTCTACTCGAGAGACGCAACAATAGGAAATCTTAATTTAGTATCTCAATTATTCGTAAAAACGTGTGACATTCATGACAAAACGGGGTACACTATATTCTTTACGTAACAAGTAAACGACAAATCGGTTAATTCGTAGTGCTTAAACGAGTAACCGACCGATACTAATTATGACCCGTATACATACTGAGGGGTCATATACGAGTTATATATATGTTATAGAGGCTAACATATTGATATTTAGGCCTCGGTACGTTTAAAACTCTTTAAACGAAAAAGGTTTCGTTTATCGATACGCTATAAGCTTAAACGCAATCGTTAATATCAAAACAAGCATTGTAGCATCCGTTAAGCCGAAAAAGATTTATAAAACACTTATATGACATGTTCTAAGCCATCCGTGAAAATATTTTGGAATTTTACAACGAATCAGTACGTTTTTCTTATTTTACAAAAATAAGCTGAAAAACACTCGTTTTTATGTTATTTCTCACACCCGAATTAATTTTCTTGCGAAAAACCGGACCCGAACTAAATTTAAAATGGGCTTTTCATGTTTGGGCTTGTATGCATAATTTAATGGGCCAAAACAGCCCATTAAGGAGCCCTTCATAGTTCCGATCGGCCAAAAAAATTATACACCACACACCTTTTTATAACTTTCATCCTAAGCATTTTTATTCAATACAACATACAACATATTTTGAAGTCCAGCAGCTCTAACCTCTGCTCTATCAACTCCTTTCAAAAACCCTAAGGTAAGGTTCAATTCTAACAAGTTTTAACAAAGTTTGATCCATATGATTATCATATAAACATGTTTTGATTAGTGTTAAACATGTTTAACCATCCAAAAACCCTAAAAATCAACTAAAATTATGTTTTGATGTTAAACATGTTTACAAACCAGAAACATATACTTTTTTGGTCAAAAACACGGATTAGAACATGAATACAACGTTTTTACGGTTAGAAAGTTCGGTTTGAACCCAAAACCGAAACCCTAATTATCAAGGCTGTTACATGGATGATTTATGCTTGGTTTGATGTTATATGATATGTAGATATACTGAGTTTGCAACCCGAGACCCGGAAAGTCGTTTAAGCTAGCAAAATTCATCGAAAACCGACAAGGTAAACCCGTAATACTCGTTTAGGGGCTGTTTAGTATTAGGTTGTGACGTGCTTGTTGTTAGCTTGTGAAAATTTTCAGGGACATTAGGGACCATATAAATGAGTCCCTGTTCAAATTTGGTAATTTTTCGATAAACGGAGAATATTTGGTGAATTTATTCCCGTTTATGAGCGTTTATTTGGGAAAAATAGCTAAACTTATTGAAAAATTATGAAACTTGGTTTTGGAGCTTTATATGGGATGGTAAGATCACTGGTAAATTTTGGGAATCATTGGAAATGTCTAAGTATGGTTTGTGTAATCATGGCGTAACCGAATTTTAACAGCCGAAAAACGCACAAAAAGACATTTTGTCAAAAGAGTTAGGTTCTGGAAATTTTTCAGGGGCTATTTAATGACATTGAGGCCATTGGTAAAAATTATGGGATTTTTCGGAGGTCGTTTGATATAAACGGGCCATTTATTACATGATTATAACCTATTAAATGAATTTTTATAAATAAATAAATAATCATAAAATTACTGGAAATATTTTTATAAAATTCTCCATGTCTTAATGTATTTTTACAAAAATTTACATAATTTATATGTAATTACATATTTAGTTATGATTTATTAAAGATTTAAATTATAATTGTTTTAACGAAACCGGCAGTTTTGTGTTTAACGGACTGACTGGTATGTCAAAATGTCAAAAGTGGTCAAATATCATATTTTTGAATGATATTGATAAAAACGAACTTTTTACGAGAATTCCGGACAATTCGGGTGGATTGTACGCGTTTTGTATAATCAAACCCGTATGAAAACGGAAACGAACCCTGCGATCAAACCAGATACCGAAACTTTAAAATTCCTTCATAAATCAACTTATTTTATCAATCAATATATTTACTTAAGTTTATATGATCTTACCTAATCCCGAAACGTATAAACAATCAACTGAGCTAGGCTCGGAAAACGGTGAAACTGAGCCAAATCCAATTTTAAACATTTCATAGTATACAACGTCACAATCTAAGACTATAGTCATGTTCTGGGCCTAACAGCTATACCCAGATTATCTATACAGCCCGACTTAGCTTGAACACTGTACTAGTATTAACGATACGATACCGTTTATAGGAATCAGGCTATAAACGAGACATCTGACTATTTGATACGTGATTTCTGTGCGAACTACGATAAGGTGAGTTTCACGACCCCCACTTTCTAAACTGTGTTACGAACTTTTGGGGTGAAAAGCATGTTTACATAAACTGTTATACTTGAAAACATGTGATGATGTGAATTATCTAAGTACTAACACTTGTCAAGTCCCCACAAACACAAGTGATTAACTTCGTGCCGGTGGCGTGTGGATAGTACTATCGGTTTGACAAACCCAACTGTGACAGAGCCGGTGGGGTAAGCCGGAACATATGTAAAACCAGTTGCACATTGTCATTATATTTACATACTGCTATGTGGTGTTAGACATAGTACATACATGGGGCAAATTGGCTGTTAAATGCCAACGGGAGTGCATGGGCAGTGGAGGCCATGTGTTTTAGCTCGTTTCGGTTTCACTTGTGACTTAGTATAATACGTCATACACAGACATACATACATTCACACTGTAAACTTTACGAACTCGTGAACTGATTTCATTGATTCTCGTGAAACTTGAAACTCACCAACTAGACGTAGTTGACCCGTTTTAACATGCTTTTCAGGTAAAGCAAAAGTGGAATGATTTGCTTACATGCCTGGTGTTAGGAAGAAAGTTGAATAGCTGTGAATAGACGCAGATGTAATACTATATAAGAAGCTCGTAAACCGGTTATGTGTTTTTCACATCTAGTTTGTAAACTTAGTACCAACCCATGTATTATGATGTAAATTAGTTATGAATTTACTTATAAACAATGTTGTTGATACCAGTGTTATCTGTTACATTCCCGTATTACGCTTCCGCAACTACCTAGTCGGGGTGTGACAAAACGTTAATCCAAACTTTATTAAAGAGTCAATAGAAAACAGAAATCAAATTTAATAAGGTAGAATACGACGAGCGGCAAGGTCTTCTAGTAGCTTAAATATTCAGTTTCGCATGACTGGAAACCTCGGGACTTAAGCGTCTTGGGTGATTGGATCCATGAGGGCTTGAACAGTCGTGGTAGCTTGTTCTGGCATTGCTTGGGTAACTGGAGCTCGAACGGTTTGCAAGAGGGTTGATTGGTTAGAGTAGGCTTAGTAAAATTGAACTTGCGGTTGAGGAATCTGATTAGTTTGGGTTACGTATGAAAGATCTTGCATGACGAGAGAATTTCGAAGTACGAGGGATTGGTAGGTTTGGAATTGGCGGGTAATGTAGTAGGATGTATCTATAGTTTGAACTTGATTAGTTTGGAAAATATGAGGGCACGTATCATTGAGAGGATTAGGGTCTCCTGAATGGTAGCAAGCACGAGTAGTAGTGACTTCAGGTTGAGCATGAGGGATAGACTGTTGCGGAACAACTTGTGCATCAGGCGGTGTAGGGCAAGTATTGCCAAAGATGATTGAATCGATTACATTGTATGCAGAAACGACATGAGGATTGAGTCTAAAGAAAGTTACTAGTGGGGCATAACGATTGAATATCGATGGAGAGTTTCTTGCTCAGAATACTTTGATTTTGTAGAGGTTTATGATTGATTTGATTAACAACATAGGTTTTATGATTAGGCTTTGATGAGTAGTTGTTTGGTTGTGACTAATTGTTTTAATATTCCATTTTTAGTTTTTATATGATTGGAATGCAATCATTTTGTGTTTGTGTAAGGCCCCGGTCCCAGTGTCCTACTTTGGACGGTTGATTTACTCATAAACACAGTTCTACAAATTATAGTTAATTAAAACTTTCGTGGAAACGTTAACTTCAATCATTCGTTACAAAACGTTCAAATTTGTCTTAAAAACATATCATAAAACATCATATTTAAAGCGTCATTTCTTCTATCTTCAGATACCGACCGTTCAATCCATGCCAGGTGTCATCCTCTTGCTAGCTCATTAAGCATATTACCTGCGTGCATACTAAAAGTCAGCTACGCTGAGTGAATTCTAGTTAATCAGGCAACGTACAATACATTCTCATACATTCACTTATACGTATCCGAAGATACGTATTCATACTTAAGCCGAACTTCATTCCCGACACTTTATAATTATCCGTAAGAGGACCATTGCATAATATCTATTAGAAGAAAAATTACTGTCATTCATAGAAGTAACAACTTGTATCATCCATAGTAGGATCTATATAAACTATCTATAAAAGGATCCCTAGATATTATCCATATAAGGATCCTTAAACGTTACCCATAGAAGGGACCCTATATACTTTCCATAGAAGGACCACTATACATTATCCATGGAAGGAACTCTATACCTGATCCATAGAAGGAACCATATACATTGTCTATAGAAGGTAATCCATAGAAGGAACGCATGTTCAATTATATACTATTCCTATAAGGAACCCTACTAAGGTTCACAGTCCTTATTTATGCTATCACATATCGAGTCTAGGTCCCATAGTAGTTTAGAGGGGTTCGCCATCCTAACTTACTATGCCGGACGTAGATCTCACACCCAATTCATGCACCGACTTACACATACCTCAGATATATGATAATTACATCGTAGCATACGAACACTCTAGGCGTTCTTCGCATCATTCATCTAACAATCGTACTCCTTGACGATACGTACAATAGCCGAAGATCATTCACGTGCCGATAAGCATTCATTTATTACATTCATACATTCTATTATATATTATATATAGCATACACTTACCACTTAAGGTAAGTGTATTAACATTCACATTTCTTTTTGAGTTTATAGTGATTCCTTTCTTTAACTGAGCTCGGCTAACTGCATATCAATTATATGTGTCAATATTCAACCTAATCACATTATTTAGGTTCTAGCAGAAATAGTTAAGTTTGGTCTATTCTAACTGAGTGTCCCTTTTTATACGTTCGAATACATGTATTCGAATACTTTGTATGCAAGGACAATGTATTCCATAGAAATGTCTTGTATTCTGATGACATTTTATTCGAATTAACTGCCTTGTATTCTAATGGGTAATGCATTCGAATTGGGATTGTATGCGAATGGGATTTATGTTAGAATATAACATGTACTTAATGGATATGTATTCGTACAACATGTATTCAAACGAACATGTATTCGAATAGGCTTGCTTATAAACTTGTTATTCGAATAAGCTGTATTCAACGGAATCAAGGGGATTGTATTCGAATATGTTGGTATTCGAATAGACATGTGTTTGAATATAACTTGTATTTGTTTGGAGCTTGTATTCGGATGGAATTGTGTTCAAGGGAATTGTATTCGAATACTCTTGTATTCGAATATAATGTGTTCCATGACATTGCCTTGTGTTTGAAAGACTTTGGGTTCGAATAGAAAGGACTTGTATCCCATCCTTTCTGTCTTTCTTCCTCTCTTATCTATTTGAATGTTTTCCACTTGTATACATTCCCATCCATTCGAATAGAATATTTCTATTGGAATGCCCATCTCATTCGCGTACGGCCACTGTTGGGTCATCATCACCTTTATTCTCATTTTCTCTTTATATTCTAATATCTATTCATATATTTTAGTGTCATATAACCTTCTAACGGTTTCCCTTTCCATGCTATACCAAGATCTAGCTTCCTTAGAAATAAAGTTCAAACCTTTATCGATTCCAAGCACGTTTTAGCTAGATATAGGGTTTCTAAGTGAACGGTATTTACTAACGAGTTCATTACGCCCATTTTAAACATCAAGTTTACATTTTTATGGTATTACAATACCTGATTTTCTTTCATACCAAGTCTTAGGGAAAATCGTTCATAAAAACATAACCTGTATACGTGAAACGTACCTTTTTGGCGCTTGCTAGGTTACGGTTAGCTTGATATGCAACTTTAGGGTTGTATCTTGCTTGTGTAACCAAGTTCTACGAGAATCCAAGCTCGGTTTGGTCTTGGATCTTGATCTTGGTCACGGCCTAATACCAAGGAGTATTGTGTGTGTTTTAGAGTGTGTAGGGAGGCTAGGAGATAAGAATGAGGGTTTTAGGGTCTTAGGGAGGTTTAAGGAGTATTTATACTCCCTTAAGCCCATGGACCTAAGGCCCATCACCATCCCTTATTCCATTCTTTTATTAACCAAGTCCATACTCTTCTATTTTATTTAACTTAATTAAAATATAAACACACTTTTAAATAAACACATTTATTTTATTTATTATTATCAAAAGTAGGATGTTACAAGTCTACCCTCCTTAAAAGAGGTTTCGTCCCTAAAACCTAGCTTATTCCTTGTTCACACACTTTGTTGAATCATCTTTGCTTTCTGGGTTATCCTTCTTACTCCTGACTTTACAGTCACCGAGTGGGGTTCATGTGTTTTAGCTATTAAGGTAGCTTTTCCATGAGGCCCTCGATGTACCAAGTATCGTCTCGTCTTTCCAAGGGGCTTTGTTTTAGATTATATTAATGCTAATGCCTAAGACAACACTTTATCACAAAACAACTATTTATCATAACCAACATAGATTCAAGAGAATTCATTAATAAACACCAGTCTAAACTTCAATATAAAACAACACGCATCAAGTCATTAATAAGTTACATAATAGATTTAAAGCTTATGACTAGTAACTAGCCTTCTTGAGTGGTCTTTTCTAAGCATACAAAGGAAACTATCAAAACCTCAAGCATTCATGTCTGCTTCACGTCCTTCCATCGGCTTTCTTCATTCCCTTGCTAGGTGTCCACGTCCTCCACAGTTGCGGCACCTATAGTAATCCTTACACTCCCAGGAGGAATGTCTTGCTTTTCCACACCTAAAGCACACACCTAATCCCATTATGCACTCTCCCGAGTGTTTCTTCCCACATTTTCCACAGACCGCGAACAAATCCTTCCTTGCCTTCTTTTTAAGTGAATCCTCGTCATTAGCTTCATATGGTTTTGGGGTTGGGTTCTTTTTCTTCGTTTCAACTTTCGCCTCTTCATTGGTGGCAAGGTCAACATAAACCATCTCGGCCAATTCCATGGCTGAATTAAATGTTGCGGTTTTATTAGCCCTATCCAATGTTCGGACACTTTGTAGCAGTCCTTTGATGTAGCACTTGATTCTTTTCGCCTTAGTATTAACCATGTCGGGAACCAACCTAGACATGTGGTTGAACTCAGTGGTGTATTCACGTTGTGTCATTTTTCCTGCCTTCATATTCAAAAACTTCAGCACAGCTCTCTCAACCTCAGCATCAGCACAGAATCGCTTCATCACCAACTCCTTCAGGTCATCCCACTTCATAGCTTTAATCTCTTCTCGGGTCTTCCTCTGTTCCACTGTCTCCTACCAGAACATAGCCTTATCGCCAAATGACTGGGTGGCATAACCCACCGCTTGATCTGGACGGCACTTGCTAATTCGAATAACCTTGTCAATTGCGGTTATCCACTGAAGAGTAGCTGTCGCGTCTTCGAGGCCAGTTAACTTCGGTGGGTCACATCCCTTGAACGATTTGTAGTTACATCCACCTCTTCCTCTTTTCCTTGCATCAACCTTCACAGATAAAATTTCATTCGTGTTTCCTTCCTCATCTTCAAATTTCTTACCATCATTCCCTGCCCTCTCAGCGGTCCTTGCGTGGCTTTCTACAGACTTTTCAAGTTGCAGGTTCTTCATTGTAGAAACTACATCTTGAGCAATGGCGGCCTGAACCACAGGATCAAGTTGATACCCTTCATTGTTGCTTGGATTCTGCCCAGCTGCACAACTATCTCTCTACAGAAGGTTCACGAACAACACGTGGCCTACCAGGACGTCCAGTACGACCTCCTTGATCAACGATCTTTCTTGCTCCAGCCGTTCGTATTCTATAAGGAAACACAAACGTCATCACTTAAGGAACTATTTAGTACAAGGATAGTAAGGCTAACAGGTAATAAAAGTGGCCAGCTGTGATTAGCTGATCACGTTACTCTCCGTGTCCAATACACTTCCCTTTTGTGAGTCCACTTGTGCCAGTTCTACTTTTAACAGTTAGACAATTAAACAATGCATATAATCATATACTCTATCTCTAGCAATTAAACTAACTTCCTTTCACGTTCTTACGTTACATGTGAAATTAATCACATAATTTACCTTTACTTAGCTTGCTTGAGTGACACATGGCTTACTTGAACTGGAATCTTCTTTCTTAAGTCCCATTCTCTGTTCGAGTGTAAGTATGTAAGATTCCTACTTCTCTCGAACTTATGCTATGATACCAACTTGTTAGGCCCCGGTCCCGGTGCCCTACTTTGGACGGTTGATTAATTCATAAACACAGGTCTACAAAACAGTGTGAATTAAAACTTTCGCGAAAACACTAACTTCAATCATTCTGTACAAAAATTCAAACTTTTCTTTAAAACATATCATAAAACATCATATTTAAATCCTCATTTCTTCTTCTATATTCAGATGCCAACCATTCAATCCATGCCATATGTCATCCTCTTGCTAGCTCATTAAGCATATTACCTGCTTGCATACTAAAAGTCAGCTACGATGAGTGAGTTCTAGTTAATCAGGAAACGTACAATACATTTTCATACATTCACATATACGTATCTTCAGATACATATTCATACATAAACCGAACTTCATTCCTGACACTTTATAATTATCCGTAAGAGGACCATTGCATAATATCTATTAGAAGAACAATTACTGTTTTTCATAGAAGTAAGGACTTGTATCATCCATAGAAGGATCTATATAAACTATCCATAAAAGGATCCCTAGATGTAATCCATAGAAGGATCCTTAAATGTTACCCATAGAAGGGACCCTATATACTTTCCATAGAAGAACCACTATACATTATCCATAGAAGGATATCTATACCTGATCCATAGAAGGAACCATATACATTGTCCATAGAAGGTAGTCCATAGAAGGAAAGCATGCTCAATTATATACTATCCGTATAATGAATGCTACTAAGGTTCATACTCCTTATTTACGCTATCACATATCGAGTCTAGGTCCCATAGTAGTTTAGAGGGATTTGCCATCCTCACTTACTATACCGGACGTAGATCTCACATACCATTCATGTACCTTCTTACACAAACCTCACATATACTATCGTAAGTTAACTGGCTTGTATTCTAATGGGCAATATCCTAGGCGTTTTTCACATCATTCAACTAACAATCATACTCCTTGACGATACGTACAGTATCCTAAGATCGTTCACGTGCCGACAGGCGTTCATTAATTACATTCATACATACTATTATATATATATATATATATCATATATAGCATACACTTACCACTTAAGGTAAGTGTATTAACATTCACATTGAGCATTCACATTGAGAAACTCACCCGGATCCTGTTTCCTTCTGAGTTTATAGTGATTCCTTTCTTTAACTGAGCTCGGCTAACTGTATATCAATTATACGTGTCAATATTTGCCCTAATCACATTATTTAGGTTCTAGCAGAAATGGTTAAATTTGTATTCAAATAAATTTGTATTCAAATAAATTTCTATTCTAACTAAGTCAATAGAAATGTCTTGTATTCTGATGACATTGTATTCGAATGAACTGGCTTGTATTCAAATGGGCAAAGCATTCGAATTGGAATTGTATGCAAATAGGATTTATGTTAGAACACAACATGTACTTGAATGGACATGTATTCGAATACAACATGTATTCGAATAGGCTTGCTTTTAAATTTGTTATTCGAATAGGCTGTATTCAAGGGAATCAAGGGGATTGTATTCGAATATGTAGGTATTCGAATAGACTTGTGTTTGAATATAATTTGTATTCGTTTGGAGCTTGTATTCGAATGGAATTGTGTTCAAGGGAATTTTATTCGAATACATTTGTATTCGAATACTCTTGTATTCGAATAGAATGTGTTCCATGACATTGCCTTGTATTCGAACGACTTTGGGTTCAAATAGAAAAGAATTGTATCCCATCCTTCTGTCTTTCTTCTTTTCTTATCTATTCGAATGATTTCCACTTGTAGACATTCCCATCCATTCGAATAGAATATTTCTATTCGAATGCCCATCTTATTCACCAAATTCATAGAGTTGATCAATAATGCCCACACCATCATATTGACTTGTGGGAATTGGTGAAGTGTTTTGTAGACGGGTTGACATACGAGGATAGAAAACACTTGAAAGCCTCGAGTAATGGTCAACTGTTGAACCAACCTGAGGAAGATGACTTGACTCTCTGGAGTTTATGTGTGAAGACTCTAAAGCAGAGGCAACAACAGAAAGATGAAGACACTAGACTTCTTCCGGATCAGTAAAGTCAGTCACGAGTGAATCCGAAAGAATTGCTGAATTGGAACGTGAGCTGGCCGGGTACAAAAAGGGTAAAAAGAAATAGGTTGGTAAAGTTGGAGTAAAATACCCGGTATGTGAGGAATGTGGTGAGCTCGGGCATAAGTCAGAAAAATTCCCCGAGTTTTATGATGACGAGGATGATGAGCCCGAGGAGGCTAACTATGCTTACGGGGATTCCAAGGGACAAGGGTTTAATTCAAACACTTATCACCCGAGCTTGAGGAATCACCCGAACTTCCGATACGAGAAAGCGTCTACATAGTTAAATTAAACTTTAAAGGATTGAACCAGAACAGATCGCGGGGAAATTATCGTCAAGGCAGTTATCAACAACAGGGTCGTATAATCGGAATAAGGGTTATAATAGAGACGGTTACCGGGGTGGAAATTCATCGGGTAGTCAGGACCAGTAGAAAGGATCCTTGGGAAATGCAGATGAGTCGGTGCACTCAAAGTTGGATGCGCTGCTAAAGATTGTGACAAATAATCATACTGAAATGAAGAAACAGTTTGAGTTACAAGATAAGTCAGCGGAGTGAATGTCAAAGAAGACTGGTTAGCTCGCAGCAGATATGGCAAAATTGCCGAAGAATGCGGGCTAACTCTTGAACGATACTATGGTCACCCCGAACCACTACAGCTCGAGTTCGAAAATGCACGTTAACTAGGTAAGTATTTTAAGAAATGGGAAGAAATATAATAATAAAGCTGGGGTTCTACCACCATTGGTTGAGGGAGTGGTGGTAGAAATTGATGAAAACCTCGTCAGTGATGACAAGCTGGAACCGGTTAAATTAAATGAGTCTAATAAAAGTGAAAATAATAATAATAAACTAGTCCCGAGAGATGACACCAACAACCCTAAGGACAAGGAGAAGGTGAAAACTGTTCCCTATCCCGATGCTTTTTTGGCGCCATATAAGGCGAAGATGACACCAAAAGGGGGCCCACAACACGAAGAAATGTGGGAAACGTTTAAACAAGTTATAATTAATATTCCCATTTTAGATGCCATAAAACAGATTCCCGTCTATGCGAAATACTTGAAAGAATTATGCACACAAAAGAGGAGTCAAAAGATTCCCAAACAGATTGAATTTACCGATAATGTTAGTGCAATCCTTTCGGGAGCTCTTCCACCCAAGCTACAAGATCCGGGTACGCCCATTATACCCAATCAAGTGGGTGATTTTAAAATAACACGGGCGCTTCTAGACCTTGGAGTTAGCATTAGTATCCTCTCGGGAAGTCTATACGATCAGTATGACTTCGGTCCGCTTCGGGCATCCGCCACCACGGTTGTCTTAGCTGACCAGACACCAAAACTTCCTCGGGGAATACTGACTGACGTTATCGTCAAGGTGGAAGATTTTTACTTTCCATTTTACTTTTTGGTCCTAGATTATGTTTCAGGTGAAAGGACCAAACAGCCCACGATTATCCTCGGTAGGCCATTTTTGGCCATAGCAAATGTCAACATTAATTGTAGAAATTGTACTGTTGACATGGCATTTGGTAATCGTAAGTTGAGTAATAATGTTTTCACACATTGAAATAACTCTCTGGTCGATGATGAGTGCTTCATGGCTGATGTCATTGACGAGTGCATCCCGCTATACGAGTCTGTCGTCGGCATTGATGGCACAACAAAGACGTGTTTTTGTTTGACAGATTACAGGTGGAAACAGACAAGTTGCTGGAAGAGGAGGAGAGAAAGCTGGAGATTGAAGTTGTGTGAGGAGACCGTCCACCATGGTAAGTTCAGGTGGAATCACTTCCCGAGAAAATAGATACCGGGCTGAAACCATCACTGCAGAAGGCACCAAATTCGAGCTGAAGGAGCTCCCACAACATTTAAAATATGCTTTCCTTCGTAAGAATGAGACTTTACCTGTTATTATAGCTTCTAATTTATGTTTTGAACAGGAAAGTACTTTGATGGCGGTGCTGATTGCAAACAAGGAAGCAATCAGGTGGACAATAGAGGATTTGAAGGGAATAAGTCCTTCAATGTGATGCATAAAATCTTAACAGATCCGGATGTCAAACCCGAACACGATGCTAAGCGGAGGCTGAACCTGAACATCTGGGAAGTGGTGAAGAAAGAAGTGCTGAAGTAGTTAGATCCTGGGATTATTTTTGCCATCTCGGACAACGCGTGGGTAAACCCGACACAGACAGTACCAAAAAAAGCCCGCATCCAAGGCGTCAAGGACGACTCAGTTTATGAGGTTTCCACCTGGCCGGTAAAATCAAAAGATCACTTTCCGCTTCCTTTTATCGATCAAATTGTTGAAAAGCTACCCGATCAAAACTTTTATTGCCTTTTAAACGGGTATTTCGGGTATCACCAAATAGCTATTCATCTTGAAGATCATGAGAATACTACGTTTACGTGCCCGTATGGCACATTCTCATTTAGGAGAATGTCATTCGGGCTATGTAACGCCCCCGCCACCTTTCAAAGGTGCATGATGAGTAATTTTTCCGATATGGTGGGTGAGTCTTTAGAAATTTTCATGGATGATTTTTTGATTTTCGGCACATCTTTCATGGAATTTTAAATCAACTCAAAAGAGTATTGAAAAAGATGTGTTGAAACGAACTTCGTCCTAGTGGCTATCGCCTTAACCCATTTTGACACGTAGTCGACGGCCACTAGGATGTATAAATTACCGTAAGAGTTAGGGAATGGGCCCAAGAAATTGATCCCCCAAACATCAAAAATATCAACAACGAGGATCGGGTTCAAGGGCATCTCATCTTTCTTAGAAATGGGCCCATGAAATCGATCACCCAAGCTGCCCGAAGCAGACAAAAGTCATACTGATCATATAGACTTCACGGGAGGATACTAATGCTAGCTAAAAGGTCTAGAAGCGGCCGTGTCATTTTAAAATCACCCACTTGAATGGGTACAATGGGTGTTCCCAGATCTTGTAGCTTGGGTGAAAGAGCACCCGAAAGGATTGCATTCACATTATCGGTAAAATCAATCTGTTTGGGAATCTTATGACTCCTCTTTTGTGTGCATAATTCTTTCAAGTACTTCGCATAGGCGGGAATATGTTTTATGGCATCTAAAAGGGGAATATTAATTATAACATGTTTAAACATTTCCCATATTTTCTTCTTGTTGTGGGTCCCTTTTTGGTTCCATCTTCGCCTTAGATGGCACCGACAAAGCATCGGGATAGGGAAAGGTTTTCACCCTTCTCCTTGTCCTTAGTGTTGTTGGTGTCATCTCTCGGGACTAGTTTAATATTATTATTTTCACTTTTATTAGACTCGTTTAATTTAACCAGTTCCGGATTGTCATCACTGACGAGATTTTCAACACTTTATTCCACCAACCCCTCAACCAATGGTGGTGGAACCCCAACTTTATTATCATATTTCTTTTCATTTCTTAAAATACTTACCTTGTTAACATGCCTTTTCGGAATCGAGCTGTAGTGGTTCGGGTTGACCTTAGTATCACTCGTGATTTAGCCCGCATTCTTCTGCAATTTTTTCATATCTGCTTCGAGCTAACCAATCTGCTTTGACATTGCCTCTGCTGACTTATCTCGTAACTCGAACTATTTCTCCGTTTCAGTATGATTATCTGTCACAATCTTCTGCAATGCATCCAACTTTGAGTGCACCGACTCATCTGCATTTCCCGAAGACCCTTTCTGCTGGTCCTGACTACACGATGAATTTCCACCCCGGTTACCGTCTCAGTTATAACCCCGATTCTGATTATACAAACCCTGCTGCTGATAACCGCCTTGACGGTAATCTCTCCGCAATCTTATCTGGTTCGATCCCTGAAAGTTCGAGTTTAACTGTGTAGACGGGTTCCTGTATCGAAAGTTTGGGTGATTCCTCAAGCCCGGGTGTTAAGTGTTTGAATTAAACACTTGGCCCTAGGAACACCAGTAAGCATGGTTTACCTCCTCGGGCTCATCCTCCTCGTCATCATAAAACTCGAGGCAATTTTCCGACTTATGCCCGAGCTCACCACATTCCTCACATACCGGGAAATTTACTCCAACTTTACCAACCTCTTTCTTTTTATCCTTTCTGTACCCGGCCTGCTCACGTTCCAATTCAGAAATTCTTTCGGATTCACTCATGACTGACTTTACTGATCTGGAAGAAGTCGAGTGTATTCGTCTTTCTGCTGCTATCTCTGCTTTAGAGTCTTCACTCGTAAAATCCAGAAAGTCCCAGTCATCTACCTCGTGTTGGTTCAACAGTTGACCATTACACGAGGCTTTCAAGTGTTTTTTCTATCCTCGTATGTCAACCCGTCCACAAAACACTCTACCAATTCAAACAAGTCAATCTGATGGTGTGAGCATTTTCAGCTCATCTCTTTGAATCAGGTGAATACCTGGTAAAATAGTTCGCCCGATGTTTGTGAAAAGTGGCGAATCTCCATTCAGGCCTCGTTTTTTTTTACTGTGAGTAGTAATCGTTCAGGAACACTTGTTGCATCTCGTCCCAATTACCAATATTGTGCATCGGTAGCGAATTAAACCAATGTTTTGCTTTGTCTTTTAGTGAAAACTGGAATAACCGCAACCGAACCTCGTCTTGGTCATTTACCATCACCAATCGACCCGCAAATAGCCGAAAAAGGGGACAAATGAGATTACGGGTCCTTGGAAGCCATCCCGTGGAAATGTGGCATAATATCAACGTAAGATGGCCGGAACTTAAAAGTCTGTTGTCCCGGCACTCGTACCTGTGGAACAATCGGGGACGCCCCGTCTAAAATAGCCGGTTTGAACCGATTGTTAACACCCTTAACCGGGGCTACATAATTTCTCCTTCGCCCCCCCCCCCACCCCCCACCCCGCGATTCACCAAACCTCCTCTGTTAATCTGAATACCCCGACCTTTGTCGATCCTTTCTGCCCGGTTAACTCTGTTTCGCCCAATACTGTTTCTTGCCCCATTTCTGTTAACCACATCACCTTGTCTTTGATTACCGGTACATCCACCTCCTCATCCCAATTATTTCCCTCATTAATCGGCTGAAACCCTTGGTTCCGTCTAACTCACCAATTTGCCCTATTATTGCCTTCAAAACCTTGTCTCGCGTCACTCTCTTCCCATTCTTCTTCATTTTCTTTATGCATACTGAGTCAATCTTCATCATCATCAATCTGAACTCTGTGTCTAGGAGTATTATGTGGTGCTGATGGTCCGGCCTGAAATAGGTTTTGGTTTCTAGAAAAACGAGTTGAGTTATTCAGGTTATTTTGCTGGTTGGAATTTATTGTTGGAGGTGGTTTATTTTTGGGTTGTAAGTCTGGGTGAAAAGCGTTATTTTCGGGTAGTGGGTTTGGGTCTTGATTCTGGTTTTGGTTGTCGTTCTGGTTTTGGTTATGGTGTTGACCCTCCATCTCTGAAGTTCTATTCTGAGCTTGCATCTGCCTAGCTAGTCTTTCAATTTCGGGCTCGAAAACAAGCGGTGACTGTCTGCCTGATTGGCGTGTGTGCATAAACCTGTTAACTGCACAAACAACAAACCCCGCGTAAAATGGAAAATTAAAATAAAAACCCAAAATAAAATTAAAAATTTCTAAACTAAACTAGAATAAACAAAGAAATCATATAACACGAAAATACTAAGCGCACTAACTCCCCGGCAACGGTACCATTTTGATGCTAGACTGTCGCTATTTAGTCAAAAACAATTAAAAAAAGTTCCTAATCACCTAAGAAAGCTAGGGTAAGTAGGGTGTCGAACACAAGGAGTGCGTGGTCAATGTAATCATGTAACTAATTTTGAATATTATGAAGTAATAAGTTTTAGTGCTGATCACACAACCAATTAATTTGGTTTTAATACTGATTAATCAATTTCACAAATTCAAGCAATTAACAAAAGTGAATCATCCCTGGGGTTCAAGAATGTAATTTAACAGTTTCTCATGCAACCTAACTGATTAATTCTCAAAGACTGATTAACGAGTTAAACCTTAGGCATCAACAATCGCTAACACACGGCATCCATGTACTAATATAATTCTCCATCTCATTCTATTAATTTGAGTTGAAGTTCATCCAATTAATACTCAACTCCATCCACATACTAATATAATTCTCTATCTCATTTGTGTCTTTAATTCCTTTAATTTATGTTTAACGCTTTATAACTTCCATTGCAATTAAATCCTCTTAACCAAATTTAATACAATCCATTTACGATTGTACAAATTTATAGATATCCATCCAATTGAAAATTGGACCTTACTGCATAAAACCATCGATGATTAGCATCTTTATCGTATGTTCAACTAAATTAAACCATTTAATCTCCAATTACTGTAACTATTTACAAACTGTGACATCCTATTTGTGATAATAATAAATAAAAGAAATGTGTTTGTTTAAAAGTGTGTTAATATTTTAATTAAGTTAAATAAAATAGAAGAGTATGAACTTGGTCAATAAAAGAATGGAATAAGGGATGGTGATGGGTCTTAGTTCCATGGGGTTAAGGGGGTATAAATACTCCTTAAACCTCCCTAAAACCCTAAAACCCTCATTCTTATCTCCTAGCCTCCCTACACACTCTAAAACACACACAAATACTCCTTAGTATTTGGCCGTGACCAAGATCAAGATCCAAGACCAAACCGAGCTTGGATTCTCATAGAACTTGGTTACACAAGCAAGATACAACCCTAAAGTTTCATATCAAGCTAACCATAACCTAACAAGCGCCAAAAAGGTACGCTTCACGTATAAAGGTTATGTTTTTATGAACGGTTTGCCCTAAGACTTGGTACGAAAGCAAATCAGGTAGTGTAATACCATAAAAATGTAATCTTCATTCGTTAAGGATGTTTAACGAATCAGGGGGTGATTCGTTAATGTTATTTAATTTAAGTGTATGTAACGAAGTGGATGCTAGTTCGTTACGGAATCTGTAACGAACTAGATCAATCTTCTATTTATAGTGGCTTGTGTCCACTGTTATTTAAGTTTTGAGTTTACAATTATAGAATTGCTGTCCAATTCTCTCTCAAGCTTCGTATTAACATTATACTACACATACATACAATTATTATACATATATATAACGTATAACTATTCATCAATGGAAATTATGAACTAGATCCATATTAGGTTAATTATACATAGATCAGATCTATGTGTTAGGATTAACGAGATCAAACAAGTGGTATCAAAGCTTTCGGTGCTCTTTTACTCTTGATTTTGATAGTTAATTCGTTATTACGAGTTTATTAATTGTTATTTTGGTATCGATTGATAATCGGTTAAATTTTGATCTAATTGAGTTTGATTTACACTTGTTATGGACTGATTGGATTGGATTCGAGATCGGTAAAGTATTGGTGGGATTTGGTATTGAGGAATTGGAATTTGGACTGTTGTTTGGTTGATTTGGATTAATTTAGGATTTGGCCAAAAACAGAGAATACATTGTGATTGAATTGGTTGTGAGTTAAGGTTATTTGTGATACGGAATGCTGCGATTTGGATTCGCGATATGTTTCCGAGTATTTTGGTAGATCATATGTGCGATTTGGTGGTGTTTTGGTTAAGTATTACGAATTTGGTTTCTGGTTTGGTGTTCATATGTTTTCCCTGAATTCTGGAAATATGTTTGAAGATTGAAGATTCAAATCAATTCGTTAATCTTTAAGTCTGATTCGTTAACCATTCAGCTTAATTCGTTAATATCTTAAGCTAACTCGTTATGGGAATTGATTAATTCGTGAATCAATTTGTTACACTTTCTGATTCGTGTGACATGTGTCTCACCTCGTTAATTGTTTTATAACAACTTTTGCCACGTGGCATTTGTTGTCAGAGGGTTGTTACAACCGTTGTAACAACCTGATTAGCTATCAGTTTGATTTGTTATCAACTGTAATCGATTCGTTACTTAAGTCTCCAAGTATACACTTAGTGGTTCGTTAAAAAGAATAGCCTAATTCGTTGACAACTTGATTCGTTATTTGACTTAATTTGTGAACCAGTTCGTTATAACCTATTTTCAATTCGTCAAAGTTACTATTTTTTAATTCGTTAACATTTCTGATTCGTTACCTAATCAATCTTAAATTTGTTAAGGTTTGTTTCGTTTATTACTGTGTACAGTTCGTTGCTACTATTCACAGTTCGTTACTACTTTCCCAGTTCGTTATCACTATTCACAGTTTGTTAATTAAAATTTCAATTTTAACCCTTAGAGTGAAATCTTTGTTATTTAGCAAATATGGCTGGTATGTATGCACTAGCTTCTCAAAATATGTTAAAGCAACAAATGTTACAACTGGATACTGAGATCGGTTCACATTCAAAGTGTCCACATTTGATGAAATTTAGCGATTTTGCTAAATGGGAACCTCATTTCCATGCTCATCTATGGTCAGTTCACCCTGATTGTTCATATTGTTTGGATGAGGTTTACACCGTTCCAATGATTGGAGATGAGACTATTGGTTTTACACCTAAAGCTATCTCACAATTCTCGGTTGAAGTGAAGAAAGCATTGGAAATTGAGACAAAGGCTTATTCTACTCTTACTATGGCTTTACTTGAAAACATCTTTCACCAAGTAGGGAGTATAAAGATTTGTGCCTTTTTATTCCAACATATTCGTAAGAGAAGTATGGATAACACCTCTGAAAGCAAAAAGGTTATGCTCAAGTTTCAATTCAGAAACTTTAACCTACTTAAAGGTGAGACTGTTGAAGAGGTGAAAACAAGGTTTAATCATTTGATAGCTGAGATGGATAAGATGAGATTGGAAACTTTTGAGATCGATAAAATTGATACCATCAAAAGTGCACTACCGAGTTCCTACTCGACTTTCTTGATGGTTCTAAAAGAGAATAATTATTTCAACAGCGAAGATTTGACGGCATCGGAATTTATGCAAAAGATCGAGGCACAAGAATACGATCTTAAATGTCAAAAGTCTTCAAAAGATAGTCAAGATCCTGCATTTTATGGCGGATCTTTCACCTATCACTGCATTTCTCACACAAAATGCAAGTGAGAATGCAACAACTATGTATAGCGATCCACGTGCTTGTTTCTACACAGCTGGAAATACTGGATTATCTGGTGTTTCTGGCTCATCTGGAGGATCGGGAACATCATCTCCTAAAAACCAATTCTCTTCTCAAACAAATGTGAACATGAGAGGGGCTGAACAAAACTTTGCGTTCTTGTCTGCCTTCATGACTTCATATGAGAATTTGGTTAGTCGCAAGATTGCAACGAGTGACTTGACTGATGAAGATTATGATCAGATTGATCCTGATGATTTAGAACTGATGGACTTAAAGTGGAACATGGCTATGATAGTCAGGAAAGTGAAAAAGTTTATGCAGAGAACGGGTAAAGATCTTCCGTCTTTGTACAAGAAATTGGGATTTGATAAATTAAAGGTTAAGTGCTACAATTGTCAATAGTTTGGGCATTTTTCCAAAGAATGTGATAAGCCTAAAAAGGAGTTTACCGGTCCCAGAAAGAAAGATTAGAACTCATCGGGTAAAAGTGGAAGTGATGCAGAAAAGTCTTTTGGAGTTGAACCGTCGTCTTCCGGATCTCAAGCAATGTTGTCCAATGTAGATGGAGATGACTGGTCACAAAGGCTGCTATGTGGTAACAATCAAGCGAATCTGGCAATGTTTGGATTTCCGGAAAATTTTCAAGATGCAAGTGGAAGTGAACTATCTTCTGATGCTGATACAGAGTCAGATTCGGATGATTCAAGTGAAAAGCTTCCAACTACCTTTGCATGTATGGCTAAAATTAGTGATTCAACCACGTCTGCTTACATGGCTAAGCAAAATGAGGTTAGTAATTCTTCTTCTATCGTAGGTGTTAGTTCTTCATGTGCTGACTGTGAAACTATCAAACCTAAGTTAGATGAATTGAAAGCCCATAATGATAATTTAGTTAAAGAGATTGCTATCTTTAACCTCTCAAATGCATTCAAGAGAAAAGATTGAGGCCTTAACTATAAGTAATCATGATCTTAAAGCTAAGTTATCGGTTAAAATGACTATCAATGATTAAAAGTTTTAAGAAATTTTGAAACATAGATCAAAGATAACCGAGCTTGAAAATGAGGTTCTTGATTTAAAGAACAAATTGGGCAAATTCAGAAACTTTTCCTTTTTGGTAAATGAAATAATTGAAGTATCTGGTAAGCAAAAAGATTCAAAGAAAGGAATAGGTTTTGTTGAGATTCCACCACCTTTTCAAAATGATTACAAACCAAATCCTTTTGCTAGAAAAGAAGAGGATGTGATTGTTAAATAATCTGTGATTCCTGAAAAAGCAAAACCAGTTAAACCTGAAACTGTTAAAGCCCAATCTTCAATTCAGAAACCTCATGTTCAAAGCAACAAAGTCTTTGTTGAAAATGTTGACAAAGTTATCATTGAGGATGTGTTCGAACCTGAAATCATACACAAGAACAAGAACATTCCAAGTTCTAAACACATACTTTGTTAACCTCATGAATTTGAGGAGGCTGTGTATGGTTCGCACAAAACTCAGGTGAAAAAAGATAATCATGTTAATGTCAAACCAGTGAGAGCTAAAAAACCAGAAAAACCCAAAATTTCTAATGAGGATTTGTTGCGTTTCATAAATCCAACTGTTTCAAAGCCATCTACTGGTAGAGTATTTAAATTAAAGGGGATTGACACGATGTTTACTGAGAAAGACATTCCAATACGTATCATTATACCTGAACTGATTGAGAGTGTTTTTCACAATGAAACCTCCAAGATTCGAGAACTTGAACGTTTGTATGCTCAAGCTAAAACATCAGCTTCATCTGATCCATTGACAAGAGCAAAGAAAGTTTTAAAACAGGCTAAGAAAGTTCAATTTGTAAAGTCAACTGGAACAGATACTTTGAAAAGTTTCTCAAATTGTTCTAACTTAGATTTTTATTTGAAAAAAAAATCTGAGTTATCTGATTAGTTTGCTAAGAGCTTGACCAAGAATGTGAGTTATCATCAACCATCTTTGTCATATGTTAATGCTAAACCTCAACAAGATCGGGTTGACATGCGAAGTTGTTTTCTTTGCGGTCAACATGGTCATGTAGTGGGAAATTGTGGACAGCAGAAATTTCAAAATCTTCACCCTTTTGTCAATGACCATTCCAAACCGGTTCCTTTGATAAAGGAGATTCTGAAACGACCTGTATCGTATGACGATGATACTCACATCATGTTCTAAAACGTGAATCCTCGAAAGGTTTCTCATGTGAATGAAACTCATGGTTCTGTTAAACCAAAGTTCATTCCAACTGAACCGTTATGCAAAAATGTGAACTCAAATGTAGTTCAAGCTGCTTATTTAAGATGAAAGTGTAAGAATGCTGTAACTTCTTCTCAAGTTGCTGAACAACAGTTGAATTCAACTAAGTTTAACTTTTCTCATGAAAACCAAAAGGTGCCCAAGACTGAGGCTTGGGCTGTCTTTTTGAACTAATCATTTTCATTTGTGTGTAGGGTACATCCAAGACCATTAACGGTGAAAACTGGATTATGGATAGTGGATATTCTCATCATATTACTGGAAATCTCAACCTCTTAACAAATGTAAGAAATATTCAAGGGGGTTATGTGGCGTTTGCTGGGAATTCTGGGGGTATGATTACACAGGAAGGTGATGTTTCGAATGGACATATTATTTTGAGAAGGTTAACTATTGTGACAAGGTAGACCATAAGTTATTGAGTGTGTCGCAAATCTGTGTCAAGCAATACACTACAGTATTTACAGATAAAGAGTGTCTGATTTTGAAATCGGGGTATGTGATTCCCGAGGACATGGTTATCATGCGATCACCTCGATCAAATGATATTTATGTCTTAAATATGAGTTCTAAAGTATCCACATCGATCGAAACATGTTTTGTCTCGAAAGCAACCGAGAAAGATTCTATTCTATGGCATCGTAGAATGGGTCACATTCATGTTCGTAAGATGAACTATCTAATGGCAAAATACCTAGTTGAAGGTGTGTCTTTGAAGAATTTTAAGTTATCAGATCACTGTATTGCTTGCAAAAAGGGCAACAGAAGAAAAAGTCGCATCCTTCTAAGTTATTAAATTCCATTGATACTCCTCTTGAGCGACTTCATATGGATCTGTTCGGTCCAGTGAATCGTGCGAGAATTTCTTGAGATTGGTATTGCCTGGTAGTTACTGATGATTATTCACGATACTCATGGGTCTTGTTTATGAGTTCGAAAGATCAAACACCGGTTCTCGTTCAAAATTTAATCACTAAGATCGAATCACTATACAAACATAAAGTGAGGAGAATTCGAAGTGACAATGGTACTGAATTTAAAAATACTGTATTGGACAAAAGGGAATTCATCGAGAATATAGTGCTCCATATGTACCACAACAAAACGGTGTCGCTGAACGAAAGAATAGAACGTTGATTGAAGCTGCTAGAACTATGCTTGCTGATTCAAAGCTTCCTATCCATTTTTGGAATAAGGCGGTGAATATGGCTTGTTATACACTCAATCGAGTTCTAACTGTTAAGAGACTCAAGAATACAAGTTATGAGTTGTTGAATAATCGTAAACCTAATTTAAAGTACTGGGAACCACTTGGGTGTCCTTGTACGATGTTGAAAAAGGATGTGGGAAAGTTTGATGAAAAATCCATTGAAAGGTATTTCTGGGGATATGCTTCTCCTAAGAAAGGAACAACTTGGGTGTCCTTGTACACTACTCCTTCTCAAGGGAAAGGTCCCTACTGGATGTTTGACTATAATGGTTTATTTAATTCATTTACTCCAACAACTGTCAACCAGATTTAGTCCGTGCTTATTTTGAAGAACAAGTGGTAATTCCAAGATTTTCAAGTTCTAATGATGTTGAAGTTCCAACCGATGCTCCAACAGAAGATCCTTATAATGATTCTCCAGTTCTCTTCGATAACGCATCTACTTCGTCTGATGACACTCCAGTTGTTGATCAAGTTATCGAACTTGATAGTGATGTTTCATCTCACGACCTGGGTGAACATTACACTAATTTATTTGAAACTCTTGATGTTCCTGAGAATCCCACTCTTAGGATTCATAATTATCACCCGAAAGAAAACATTATTGGAGAACTTGATGTGGGAGTTCAAACACGTAATCAAGTTGCTTCATCAAGTGAAAATAATGTATTGTGTGCTTATGCAAACTTACACTCGTCTGGGATTGTAAATCTTGCTAAATTTACTTGTTTTCTATCTAGAAGCCATGCAAGAAGAATTACAGCAATTTGCATGATTGGGTGTTTGGGATCTTATTGACAAACCTGTAAGAGTCAAGAAGGCGATTCCGACTAAGTGGGTATATAAGTGTAAGAAGACGATCGTGGGGTGATCGTGAGAAACAAGGCACGATTAGTGGTGCAAGGTTTTCATCAGCAAGAGGGTATTGACTACACTGAAGTATATGCTCCTGTTGCAAGACTGGATTCAATACGAATCTTTCTAGCCTATGCAGCTTATAAGAACATAAAAGTCTACCAAATGGATGCCAAAAGTGCTTTTCTCAATGGTAGGAAGTGTTTGTTTTACAGCCTCCGGGTTTTGAAGACCCTGATTATCCTGACCGAGTTTACTGATTAAACAAGGCATTATATGGTCTACATCAAGCCCCAAGAGCTTGGTATGGCACGCTCGCCGACCATCTGACGGATAATGGTTTCAAACGTGGGACTGTTTACTGCACTTTGTTTTATAAAAATATTGGTGATGATCTTCTCCTTGTCCAGATTTATGTAGATGAAATAATCTTTGGGTCAACAAATGACAAATCAATGCAAACCAATTTCGAGATGAGTTCGATGGGAGAAATGAACTTCTTTTTAGGGTTGCAGGTTCATCAGTCTGCAAAAGGAATCTTCATTCACCAGACAAAACATGTGAACGACGTCTTGAGCCGATTCAAGATTACTGCCGGAAAAACCCTTTCTACTCCTCTCCCTGTGGGTCACAGTTTATGACCGGATGAATTGGAGGATACTGTCGATCCTACCCTATATCGAGTTATGATTGGTTCTTTAATGTTTCTTACTACTTCTCGACCCGACATAATGTTTGCTGTTTGTTTATGTGCTAGGTACCAAGCTAGTCCACGAGTGACTCACATGGTAGCGGTCAAGCGTATTCTTCAATATATGAGGGGAAATCCTGACACCGGGTTATGGTACCCCAAAGACGATACTTTTTATCTTACCGCTTATTCCGACTCAGACTATGGAGGATGCAAGATTAATTTCAAGTCTACCACAGCGGGATGTCAATTCTTAGGAAGCCGGATTTTTTCCTGGCAGTGTAAGAAGCAGACAACGGTCTCCACGTCAACCGCAGAAGCTGAGTATGTTGCAGCCTCGAGTTGCTGTTCCCAGGTTTTGTGGATACAACAACATCTTCGCGACTACGGTTTCAAGTTTCTTACTACTCCCATTTTAATTGATAATTCTGCGGCCATTAGCATCCCCAAAAATCCCGTACACCACTCTAAGACGAATCATATCGAAATTCGATATCATTTTATACGGGATTGTTTTGAAAAGAAATTAATTGACCTTGAGAAAGTGCATACTGATTTTCAGAAAGTAGACTTAATTACCAAAGCATTTGATAAAACACGTTTTCATTTTTTGCTTGGTTTAAATGGCTTAAAGACCCTTGCTGATATCCTAAAATTAGAATAACTATTTTTATTTTGGGTTTATTTTACGTAAAATAATTTCTTGTTTTGGCTTTTAGGGGGTGAAATAGAAAATACAAAAAGAATGTGCTTTTCGTTTGTATAGATAAATTCCAAAAACATTAAAAATTTAAAAACTAAATAGTGTGTTTTCATGTCTTTAGTTTTCATGTCTATTAAGTTTTCATTCAAAATTTGAAAAATCCAAAAACATCTTAAAATTTTGAAAAATCAAAAAGATTGTAAAATTTTCAGTTTTAGTTATAAGAAAATTCTGAAAAAGTCTAAAAGATTGTGAATTTCTCGTTTTTAACGAAAAATCCGAAAAGACAAAAAGAATGTGTTTTAGTATGTAAAGAGAAAAACCAAAAAGATTTTTGCTTACGTTCGCTGAAAATTATGTCAACTACTTCTATTTTTGAAGGACATATACTTGTATATGTTTGGTCCTGATAATTTCTTGTAAATATTCGGGATAGCCATCTACCTGACAATGGAAGGTATTTGGGGCGTTCGTTAGGCATTTTACTTTATTTTCTCGCTGAAAACTTTGTCGGTTATTTAAGTTTGTGGAGCATGCTTGCATGTTTTGCTCATGTTATCTAAGTGTAGTTAGACAGGATAGCCATTAATTTATAAACTTAAAGTAACTGGGGCGATTTTTTTAAATTTATTTTGTTTATGCTCCTCAAAATTTTGAGTTTTTGAAGAAAAAAGAGAAAATGATAGTACATTGATTATTTGACCCCAAATCCAGTAAGAAAAAACTTAAAAGACTGAGTGCTTAATAATTGGTGCATTGATAGGTCTTGAACAAGTTGTTAGAGTAAAGTAAGTGATATAAACATAAAGAAAAGCCAAATTGAAAGAGGTGTTAGTCTCTAGCAAGGATGGCAGAAATGTAATAACCAGTCATACTCAAGCCTTATAGGTGTTGATCACCCAAAATTATAGTAAAGCAAATAACAAGCGTTATGATTCTGGACACTGTGAGTCTTTATGCGGCTTAATCATCTGGGTATTCATATGCATGAATATTTCACTCGTTTTAGAGAAAACCCAAAGTTATTAAACTTGATCACTGCTGTACTTCGTACAATCCAAATTACTGACTTGATCAAAATCCGCTGTTAGTCATACAATTGTTCCTCCCTTTCATGCGTCTCATTATTAATAAGAAACGGACCCAGGGGATACAATGTATGTAAGCCGATAGATGGACTCGTGCATACTCACTCACAGTAAAGGAAACTTAATGCATTGCTTAAAAGTTATAAAATACTCTAAATTTTTTATCAACACTATAATGGTTTAAGTCAAGTTGGGGTGATTTGGCAAAAATCAAATTAAGCTTGAACCGAGATTAGAGGCTGATAGTTTCTGATATTCTGTGCGCTAATTGAACCATTAATCATATCACAAAAATGCTTGAAGGCTTGTTGTAACACCCCGTAACCGCAGCGGAAACGTACACGGGATGCAACAGACACATCTGATATCAACAGCATTGCTTATAAAGAAAATACCACTACATTAATTTATAACATATTACATTGTTGCGAGTTTCATTACTGTCTAGGTGTTACACACATATTTTACCGATAAGACATTAATAAATTCATTACAAAACATAGAGCAGCAAGCTTCCAACAGGTAGCACAGATAGTTAAGCACACATCAATCAATCCAACTTGGGCATACCTAGAAAACATGTAAAGAAAACGGGTCAACTACGAATAGTTGGTGAGTTTCACTAATTTAAATAAACACTGACAAATCATTTTAATAATCATTTATTAGCAATATAATCATGCTGGGAACTATGTTACCCCAGAACATTTCCATTAACTTTCTGGGAACTATGTTACCCCAGAACAATAATAACCCCTGGGAACTATGTTACCCCAGAACAATAAATACCCCTGGGAACTATGTTACCCCAGAACAATAATAACCCCTGGGAACTATGTTACCCCAGAACAATAAAAACCCCTGGGAACTATGTTACCCCAGAACAATAACTACCCCTGGGAACTATGTTACCCCAGAACAATAATAACCCATGGGAACTATGTTACCCCAGAACAATAAAAACCCCTGGGAACTATGTTACCCCAGAACAATAACTACCCCTGGGAACTATGTTACCCCAGAACAATAATAACCCCTGGGAACTATGTTACCCCAGAACAATAAATACCCCTGGGAACTATGTTACCCCAGAACAATAATAACCCCTGATAAACAATTTATTTATTCTGTGCATCAAACCATATATATATAAATATACAAGTATTTCCATACGATCGGTATGTACTTAAATACTTTAAATAAGACATGTTTTCCGCCCCGGGAAAATATAATTAAAACAATTCATTAAAAGGGGCTCGTGAAAACTCACCTTTTTGTGAGTCGGTGAGTAATATAAGGAACAGCTACGTGCCTGGATCTGTAATATAATATCTAGTCGTTACTATATAATTCCCATAACTTAAATACGTATCAATCGGTACATCTAGGAACATTGTTAACCCAGTACTGTACTCGATTCGGGAACAATGTTAACCCCGTGACACTTCTAAGGACTCAGATTGTGACATTGCTTAGAGTTTGACAGTCAATTTAGTTAAGGTGATGAAATTATAGCTCGGTTTGACACCCCGTTTGGCCGTGGGGCCCGTTTCCGGTATTTCGGTGCCGGAAACGGTAAAATCGGGTAAAATTACCCAAATCATCCGAATTATTTTCGGATGATTTATTTTTACCTAATTTACTTAGATTTATGAAAATAGTCCATTTTTAAAGTTTTCGTGTACCAGTCAGCTCGCTTATGCGAACTTTGCCGGTTTACACGTTTTAAGCTTTAAATATTTGTTTTTACGTTCTTTTTAGCACAAATAATTACCCGATTAGTCTCGGGTCTTGAAATTTTGCACAAAACTTAATTTGACAGTAAGGAATTTTGTAAAATTTTTCCAGATTTATTTTCTTATATTTACATTTTTTTATTTATTTTTAAATCCTATTAAAACACTAAATATATCAAAAATACCAAAACACTTTAGAAAAATCCCAAATTTTTCTGGGATGATCTCTATCATCCTAATAACTTCCTGGAATTTTTCCAGATTTATTTTCCTATATTTACATTTATTTATCTATTTTTAAATCTTATTAAAACACTAAATATATCAAAAATACCAAAACACTTTAGAAAAATCCCAAATTTTTCTGGGATGATCTCTATCATCCTCATAACTTCCTGGAATTTTTCCAGATTTATTTTCCTAAATTTACATTTATTTATCTATTTTTAAATCTTATTAAAACACTAAATATATCAAAAATACCAAAACACTTTAGAAAAATCCCAAATTTTTCTGGGATGATCTCTATCATCCTCATAACTCTCTGGAATTTTTCCAGATTTTAAAACTTATTTTTCAAGCCATTTTCACCCAAAACCGAGCTAGAAAGCCCTAGAACTTGTTTCACCGAAAAGCCTACTTAGACTTTTCCAACTGAGCTCAAATTTTGTGGGTGACTTTTATATGTTATAAAAAGCTTATCTTAAATTTTCCGGAATTTTTCATCATGTTTTGCTATTTTTCACTATTTTTGGCCAAAACCGAGCATTAAATTCACCAAATATTCATCTTTTATCCAAAAATTACCAAAAATTCACAGATCTCATATTTTCATGTGTAGATCATCTCTGTGAAATTTCGTGACCCGACTCTAAGCACAAGAAAATCTGTCCAAATCTCATATACGCACTAAAACCGAACTATCTTGTGTTTTCTAGCTTTAGATCGCAAGGATCTCGGTTTCTAGCCTTTGCTAGCCGCTAGATACAACACTTACAAGCCCCATAACACTATACCATGCAAACTATACCAACAGTCAAACCATTTCTTTCATAGTGTCGGTTTTTAAGTAAAAACAAAGGTTTTAACCGTAGAAATCCATTCCCGACTCTTTTTACTCATTTCTTGGACCATGATCCCTTGTATAACATGTATACATCTCTTGATCATGCAAGAGTCGGTTTCATCTCGGGTTTTCACCCGTCTTTCACATGGAAAACTCATTTGACAAGATTTCAACCGTAAAAATTCATTCTAAACACTTTTAACTAATTACTTGGATCAAGATCCTTTGTATAACTTGTATACATCCCTTGATCACACGAGAATCGGTTTCATCTCGGGTTTTCACCCATTTTTCATATGAAAACCTCCTTTTCTCAAGAATTATGAAATTAGAACAAGAATCAAGCTTCAAAACATGTATATACCTTGGAGATTTTGGTAGAAATCAAAGGGAATGGGATGGATGAAGATGAATGTTGAGAGGATTTGGAGTTAGATAGTTTAGAAAAAAGAAAAATGTGATGTGTGTGTGTATAACCATAGGGCCGGCCAAGTTGTGGTGGGGGGGTGGGGCCCTCTCATCAATTCTAGGCCACATATTTGGATTACACAATCCAGATAATGTTGTGGATAATCTGGTTCAGTTCGTTTCTCGTTTAAACACGTAATTCGGCTTAAAACGAGCTTAAAATGGTCGTTTTTCGGGTCAAAATGAAATTTACATAAAACTGATTTAAAAATTTAAAAACTTAGCCCATGACATTAAAACATCATATTATTAATAATTACGCATCTTTTTCGGCTTGATTGATCGTCTCTTGCTTGGTTTGGTGTTAAAGGTTTCGTTTAGCGTACCGACGTACCATTAAATCGAAATCCTTTTTCTGTGCTATAATTCACCTATCCCGAAGCATTAATACTTCGTAAATATCACTAAACATTATATACTTCGTCTATGATGAAATTCCCGATTCGTTCGGGTTTCAATAACCGATCATTGATTAATTGTAATTCCAATACGATTCACTATATAATTGAGTATGATTCATACTGTGAACCATATATATTCGTATCAATGTGCTATAACTCATATAATCATTATTAAATAACACGTAAATAGTATATTCCGGCTAGGGTATACCTGGATTTGCCGGAATCGTTACATTCTCCCCCCGTTATAAAAATTTCGTCCTCGAAATTTTACGCGTCAACTACTTCCTTTTGAGGAAATAGGTGGGGGTATTTCTTCCGAAATTCATCCTTTCGTTCCCAAGTAAATTCTGGGCCTCGTTGCGAATTCCATCTAACTTTGACCAACGAGATCTTATTGTGTCTAAGTTGCTTGATTTTACCGTCCACTATTTCGACGGGCTCCTCTACGAAGTTGAGCCTATCACTTATTTGAACACCCTCTAAGGGTAACACCGATGTCTCATCCGCCAGACATCTTTTTAAATTCGACACATGAAACACGTTATGAACTGCACTTAATTCATCAGGCAGTTCTAATCGGTAAGCTACAGGACCGATTTTTGCAATAATATCGAATGGTCCGATATATCTCGGGGCTAACTTCCCCGCCTTGCCAAATCTAACCACACCCTTCCACGGTGATACTTTTAAATATACCTTTTCGCCCTTCTCAAACGACAACGGTTTTCGACGGGTATCGGCATAACTCTTCTGCCGGTCCCGCGCGGCTTTTAGGTTGTTCTTAATTTCAAGAATCTTGCTGGTCGTCTCCTGGACCAGATCCGATCTAATGACCTGCGAGTCACCCACTTCAGACCAGCAAAGTGGTGATCGGCACTTCCGCCCATACAACGCTTCATAAGGTGCTGCCTTTATACTGCTATGGTAACTGTTATTATAGGAAAATTCAACGAGTGGGAGATGTTGATCCCAATTTCCCTTAAAGTCCAGTACGCAGGCACGAAGCAAATCCTCCAAAGTTTGAATGGTCCTCTCAGACTGACCATCGGTCTGAGGGTGGTAAGCCGTGCTTAGGTCAATACGTGTTCCCAATGCTTCTTGAACAGCTTGCCAAAGTTTGGAGGGGAAATGGCTATCCCTATCGGAGATGATCGAGATGGGGATGCCATGACGAGACACTATTTCATTTATATAAATTTGCGCGAGTCTCTCGGTGTTATAATTGTTTCTAATTAGAATAAAATGTGCCGATTTGGTTAATCTATCCACGATTACCCAAATTGCATCATTTCCCCGGGATGTCTTAGGGAGGTGTGTCACGAAATCCATTGTGATTTGCTCCCATTTCCATTCGGGAATCTCCAGTTGTTGTAACATCCCCGAGGGTTTCTGGTGTTCCGCCTTAACCCTCGCACACGTCGTACACTTGCCGACGTAGGTGGCTATATCCTTTTTCATACCTGGCCACCAGTAAAATTCTTTCACATCCTTGTACATTTTATCCGATCCCGGATGTATGGAATATTTCGATTTATGCGCTTCGTCCATGATTAATTCACGAAGGTCATGGAGGGTCGGAATCCAAATCCGACTTTCGAAATAGAGAATTTCGTCAACACGCTGTTCGAAATTCTTCTCGTTCCCGAAAAGTCCTTCTTTATCCAATTGGTCCTCTTTCAACGCCTCGCGTTGAGCGACTCGAATCAAATCCGAAAGGCTCGATTGGACTACCATTCCCAACGCTCGCACGCGTAGTGGCTTAACTCGATCTTTCCTACTCAAGGCATCAGCTACAACGTTAGCCTTGCCGGGGTGATATCGGATGTCACAGTCATAGTCACTTAGTAACTCGACCCACCTTCGTTGTCTCATATTCAGTTCTTTCTGATCGAATATGTGCTGCAAACTTTTATGATCAGTGAAGATGGTGCACTTTGTACCGTAGAGGTAGTGTCTCCAGATTTTAAGTGCAAAGATGACTGCTCCCCGTTCCAAGTCATGAGTAGTGTAGTTTTTCTCATGAACTTTCAACTGTCGAGACGCATAGGCTATGACCTTTTTATTTTGCATCAACACGCATCCTAACCCTTGACGGGATGCGTCACAATATACAACAAATCCATCGTCTCCGTCGGGGAGACTTAAGATTGGCGCTTGGCACAATCTTTGCTTTAGCGTTTGAAACGCCGCTTCCTGCTCTTCACCCCAATCATACCTTCGATCCTTTTGGGTCAGCAGGGTTAAAGGTTGGGCAATGCTGGAAAAATTCTCAATAAATCGACGATAGTACCCAGCTAAGCCTAAGAATTGGCGGATTTCCTTTGGAGATTTAGGCGCTTGCCAATTCTTAATAGCTTCAACCTTACTCGGATCAACGTGTATTCCTTGGTGGTTTATAACATGACCGAGGAATTGCACCTCTTGTAACCAGAAGTTACACTTGGGGAATTTTGCATACAACTTCTCCTGATCTAAAAGCTCCAAAATTAACCTCAAATGTCGCTCATGTTCTTCTTTACTTTTTGAATAAATCAAAATATCGTCAATAAATACAATGACGAATTTGTCGAGGTAGGGTTTACAGACTCGGTTCATGAGATCCATGAACACCGCTGGCGCATTTGTTAGCCCAAAAGGCATAACTAAAAATTCGTAGCGGCCGTAGCGAGTCCGAAACGCGGTTTTTGGGATATCCTCCTCTTGAATTCTAACTTGGTGGTATCCCGATCTAAGATCAATTTTTGAGAAATAGCTCGCACCTTGTAGTTGGTCGAACAAATCATCGATTCGGGGAAGAGGATACCTATTTTTGATGGTTAATTTGTTCAATTCCCTGTAGTCAATGCACATTCGAAGGCTTCCGTCCTTCTTTTTCACAAATAGTACAGGTGCACCCCACGGGGAATAACTGGGACGTATAAACCCCTTATCCAACAATTCCTGCAACTGGTTGGATAGTTCTTGCATCTCGGACGGTGCAAGTCTGTAAGGGGCCTTAGCAACAGGGCGAGCCTGAGGTAACAGATCGATTCTGAATTCGACCTGTCGGGTTGGCGGCAATCCAGGGAGTTCCTTTGGAAAAACTTGTGGAAATTCGCGTACCACGGGAATATCGTCCACCAGTTTTTCCTCAGAATCATCGGCCGTCAGGCTCGCTAGATACGCCACACATCCCTGACGTATATATTTCAACACCTTGAGATGGGATATAAATGGTATCATGGTGCCGGATTTTTCTCCATGCACTAATAGCTCCTCGTCATCCGACACCCGGATCTTGACGGTTTTCTTTTCGCAGTTTATTTCTACCCTGTTACGTGCCAACCAATCCATTCCCACTATCACGTCAAAACTACCCAATTCTACCGGTAACAAGTCAATCAGGAAGGATTGTTCGCTCAGAATAAAAGGGCAATTCCGAACAATCCGATTAACTATCATGGTTTTACCGTTAGCGACTTCTACGGTGTAAGGTTCTATGGTTTCACCAATAGGAAGGTTTGCTATCGAAAGGAATCTAACAGAGACAAAACTTCTATCGGCGCCTGTATCAAATAATACAGAAGCGTAATGATCAGAGACGAGGAAGGTACCTGTCACTACGCTGGGGTCCTGGCGCGCCTCGTTCGCTCCCATCACAAATGCTCGGCCTCGCGCCGGATTGGACGCCGATGGCTGACCCGCGAGTTGTCTCCCGTTTCCTCCCTGATTCAGTTTCGGGCAGTTCCTTTTGAAGTGATCCGTGCTGCCGCATTCGTAGCAAGCACGGCTAGTGGTCACCATCTGGTTTCCTTGCGGGTTCTGCTGTCGGGCTGGTTGAGTTCTAAATGGTTGCGCACGAATAGGTTGCGGTTGACGGTTCAGGTTGTTCAGATTTGTCTTACAATTTGGTGCGTAGTGTCCAACCCTGCCACACCGGTGGCACACCACCTCCTTGCACACGCCACTATGGTGGTAACCACATTTCCCACATTTAGGAAACGTTCCCCTCTGCGGTTCATGCCTTCCGCCCGAACTAGTCATGGCGTAGTTCTGGGCAGTAGGTCTAGCACGCTTACCTTGCTGTTTCTCTCGGATCCTATTGTCATACGTACCTCGCTTTCCCCCAGCCGACTCTCCTGTTGCCTTTATCGATCCGCTCCTTAAGAAATCATACGTGACAATACCAGCCTGTGTCACTGCACCCTCATACGTCTGGTGCCCTCCCGCGTTAACTATACTCCTCACTACTGGAGTAAGTCCCCAAATATAACGTTCCACCCTCTTTGACTCTGGGGTGACCAACCACGGCACTAATCGTGACAGTTCATTAAACCGGTTGGTATATCCCAAGTGGTCCGCCCCATGCATCTCTAGGTTCCACAACTCATGTTCCAGTTTCTGCAATTCATTCTTTGGGCAGAAATGTTTCAAAACAAGATCCTTAAGCTCTGTCCAGGTCATGCGGTTTGTCGCCGCCTGACCTCGAGTCTGTACTATGGTGTTCCACCATGTCAAGGCATGGTCTGTGAACGTACAGGTGGCGTACTTAACGACACAATCCTCGGGACAGTTGCTGATATTCACCACTGACTCTATTTTCTCTAACCATTTCACTAACCCATTCGGTCCTTCCGACCCGTTAAACTCTAAAGGCTTGCATAACATAAAGTCCTTGATTGAACAACCCCTGGATGGTCCAGTGCGGTTGGTCTCTACAGTAGGGATAGGGCCATTACTGTCGGTAGCGACCACCGTAGGCGGTGCGTCATTACTCGGCATAGTGTTGTCATTCCTTGGAGGATTAGCATTTTGTTCCCCGTCATTATTTATGGGCGTTTGATTGCTCGGAGGGGTTGGATTGGTCGAGTTATTAATACTGGCGGCGATGCGCGATACTATATCCGGTATCGCCGCCTCCAACTGTTGAGCAATCAAACGGCTCACATCTACTTCCGATATTTTCGTTGATCGTTTCGGTGCCATTCTACACAATCATCAAAGAAATATATATAATCAATACCATCTCAAAATATAAAACACAATACATACTTCATTCATTAGTAAACATTGATTCATATTACACAAACATCAATTTACATACTTTCAGTCAACATTACATAACTAGTTTCATTACAAGGGCCCTATGTCGGTATCATCTCGACATAACCCGTAAAGGGGTCAGTGCTTGAATGATACCCAAAAGTATCTATAGTGATATGCCCTACAAGAGACCCACCCTAGGGGCCAGTGGTTGTACTATAACTAAACAAGATTCACTCCGTGTTAGTATCACCACTAACTACTTACACGGAGTATCAAAAAGCGGTTCAAGATTCTACCATCTAACACATCTACACATGGTGGTAAACCAACCCCACCAACACCGCCACCAGCACCACCAACACCGCCACCATAACCCGCATTCGGGTTTCCATCTGGTCGATCAACCAGTGGGAGTATGAGCACTCCCTCTTTAACTGGTTAATAGCATACTGGTGGTCCTGTATGCTGTCCCCGAGGTACGCTCGCCTCTGTACCCCCACGACCAGGGCGGCAGAGTGCTCGTTCACCTGTTCGGTGAGAACACGTAGCCAAGCCGCCAAGTCCCGTTCCTGCCTCGGAAGACCCCACACAGGTAGGGTCGCAGGCTCGGGCTGGGGGCGGGAGGACTCGCCCCTATGGTAAGTGGATCTGGGTGGGGTAACAGTGGGCGGAACATACGGGGCACTGATCCGCGCCGTGAGGCGGGGACCATGTCTGGGGGGAATCGGGGCGGTCTGTGGTGCGGGCGGGGTAGGAGACCTGGTAACCCTAGCAGGGGAGGGTAAACTAGCACTCCTAGCTGGGGTGGTCTGTCTAGAAGTACTATGACTAGCCTCCGAAGGCTCGGAGCTGGGTGCTACACTTGGGCTTCCAGAGGCCCCGGAACTGACCTCTTCCGGGTCCTCTTCCGTCGACACACTAGGTGTTCTTGCCATTTTTACCTGCACACAAGTTAACAAACATATAGTCCCTTTTCATAGTGTAATTCAAAATCAAATTAACATGCACTTACTTATACAATTTTACCACATAATAATATTATCATATAACTACACATATGTTGCCAATTTTACCTATTTAAATTCCCCGTGACTTCCCCTGAATTCCCTCGTGCAGACAAGTCTGTTATTATGTTCCGGACCATAATAACCCACTTGTCCATCCAAGTTCATCCCGATTTCGTCACAATATATTATTAGTTGATATTCAGATCCTATAATACTTGAGCTACTGGTTATATTTTAGGTATCTCTTTCAGACATCCTAATTCTTTATAACCAATGGCTCTGATACCAAGTTCTGTAACACCCCGTAACCGCAGCGGAAACGTACACGGGATGCAACAGACACATCTGATATCAACAGCATTGCTTATAAAGAAAATACCACTACATTAATTTATAACATATTACATTGTTGCGAGTTTCATTACTGTCTAGGTGTTACACACATATTTTACCGATAAGACATTAATAAATTCATTACAAAACATAGAGCAGCAAGCTTCCAACAGGTAGCACAGATAGTTAAGCACACATCAATCAATCCAACTTGGGCATACCTAGAAAACATGTAAAGAAAACGGGTCAACTACGAATAGTTGGTGAGTTTCACTAATTTAAATAAACACTGACAAATCATTTTAATAATCATTTATTAGCAATATAATCATGCTGGGAACTATGTTACCCCAGAACATTTCCATTAACTTTATGGGAACTATGTTACCCCAGAACAATAATAACCCCTGGGAACTATGTTACCCCAGAACAATAAATACCCCTGGGAACTATGTTACCCCAGAACAATAATAACCCCTGGGAACTATGTTACCCCAGAACAATAAAAACCCCTGGGAACTATGTTACCCCAGAACAATAACTACCCCTGGGAACTATGTTACCCCAGAACAATAATAACCCCTGGGAACTATGTTACCCCAGAACAATAAAAACCCCTGGGAACTATGTTACCCCAGAACAATAAAAACCCCTGGGAACTATGTTACCCCAGAACAATAACTACCCCTGGGAACTATGTTACCCCAGAACAATAATAACCCCTGGGAACTATGTTACCCCAGAACAATAAAAACCCCTGGGAACTATGTTACCCCAGAACAATTACTACCCCTGGGAACTATGTTACCCCAGAACAATAATAACCCCTGGGAACTATGTTACCCCAGAACAATAAATACCCCTGGGAACTATGTTACCCCAGAACAACAATAACCCCTGATAAACAATTTATTTATTCTGTGCATCAAACCATATATATATAAATATACAAGTATTTCCATACGATCGGTATGTACTTAAATACTTTAAATAAGACATGTTTTCCGCCCCGGGAAAATATAATTAAAACAATTCATTAAAAGGGGCTCGTGAAAACTCACCTTTTTGTGAGTCGGTGAGCAATATAAGGAACAGCTACGTGCCTGGATCTGTAATATAATATCTAGTCGTTACTATATAATTCCCATAACTTAAATACGTATCAATCGGTACATCTAGGAACATTGTTAACCCAGTACTGTACTCGATTCGGGAACAATGTTAACCCCGTGACACTTCTAAGGACTCAGATTGTGACATTGCTTAGAGTTTGACAGTCAATTTAGTTAAGGTGATGAAATTATAGCTCGGTTTGACACCCCGTTTGGCCGTGGGGCCCGTTTCCGGTATTTCGGTGCCGGAAACGGTAAAATCGGGTAAAATTACCCAAATCATCCGAATTATTTTCGGATGATTTATTTTTACCTAATTTACTTAGATTTATGAAAATAGTCCATTTTTAAAGTTTTCGTGTACCAGTCAGCTCGCTTATGCGAACTTTGCCGGTTTACACGTTTTAAGCTTTAAATATTTGTTTTTACGTTCTTTTTAGCACAAATAATTACCCGATTAGTCTCGGGTCTTGAAATTTTGCACAAAACTTAATTTGACAGTAAGGAATTTTGTAAAATTTTTCCAGATTTATTTTCTTATATTTACATTTTTTTATTTATTTTTAAATCCTATTAAAACACTAAATATATCAAAAATACCAAAACACTTTAGAAAAATCCCAAATTTTTCTGGGATGATCTATATCATCCTCATAACTTCCTGGAATTTTTCCAGATTTATTTTCCTATATTTACATTTATTTATCTATTTTTAAATCTTATTAAAACACTAAATATATCAAAAATACCAAAACACTTTAGAAAAATCCCAAATTTTTCTGGGATGATCTCTATCATCCTCATAACTTCCTGGAATTTTTCCAGATTTATTTTCTTATATTTACATTTATTTATCTATTTTTAAATCTTATTAAAACACTAAATATATCAAAAATACCAAAACACTTTAGAAAAATCCCAAATTTTTTTGGGATGATCTCTATCATCCTCATAACTCTCTGGAATTTTTCCAGATTTTAAAACTTATTTTTCAAGCCATTTTCACCCAAAACCGAGCTAGAAAGCCCTAGAACTCGTTTCACCGAAAAGCCTACTTAGACTTTTCCAACTGAGCTCAAATTTTGTGGGTGACTTTTATATGTTATAAAAAGCTTATCTTAAATTTTCTGGAATTTTTCATCATGTTTTGCTATTTTTCACTATTTTTGGCCAAAACCGAGCATTAAATTCACCAAATATTCATCTTTTATCCAAAAATTACCAAAAATTCACAGATCTCATATTTTCATGTGTAGATCATCTCTGTGAAATTTCGTGACCCGACTCTAAGCACACGAAAATCTGTCCAAATCTCATATACGCACTAAAACCGAACTATCTTGTGTTTTCTAGCTTTAGATCGCAAGGATCTCGGTTTCTAGCCTTTGCTAGCCGCTAGATACAACACTTACAAGCCCCATAACACTATACCAAGCAAACTATACCAACAGTCAAACCATTTCTTTCATAGTGTCGGTTTTTAAGTAAAAACAAAGGTTTTAACCGTAGAAATCCATTCCCGACTCTTTTTACTCATTTCTTGGACCATGATCCCTTGTATAACATGTATACATCTCTTGATCATGCAAGAGTCGGTTTCATCTCGGGTTTTCACCCGTCTTTCACATGGAAAACTCATTTGACAAGATTTCAACCGTAAAAATTCATTCTAAACACTTTTAACTAATTACTTGGATCAAGATCCTTTGTATAACTTGTATACATCCCTTGATCACACGAGAATCGGTTTCATCTCGGGTTTTCACCCATTTTTCATATGAAAACCTCCTTTTCTCAAGAATTATGAAATTAGAACAAGAATCAAGCTTCAAAACATGTATATACCTTGGAGATTTTGGTAGAAATCAAAGGGAATGGGATGGATGAAGATGAATGTTGAGAGGATTTGGAGTTAGATAGTTTAGAAAAAAGAAAAATGTGATGTGTGTGTGTATAACCATAGGGCCGGCCAAGTTGTGGTGGGGGGGGGGGGGGGTGGGGCCCTCTCATCAATTCTAGGCCACATATTTGGATTACACAATCCAGATAATGTTGTGGATAATCTGGTTCAGTTCGTTTCTCGTTTAAACACGTAATTCGGCTTAAAACGAGCCTAAAATGGTCGTTTTTCGGGTCAAAATGAAATTTACATAAAACTGATTTAAAAACTTTAAAAACTTAGCCCATGACATTAAAACATCATATTATTAATAATTACGCATCTTTTTCGGCTTGATTGATCGTCTCTTGCTTGGTTTGGTGTTAAAGGTTTCGTTTAGCGTACCGACGTACCATTAAATCGAAATCCTTTTTCTGTGCTATAATTCACCTATCCCGAAGCATTAATACTTCGTAAATATCACTAAACATTATATACTTCGTCTATGATGAAATTCCCGATTCGTTCGGGTTTCAATAACCGATCATTGATTAATTGTAATTCCAATACGATTCACTATATAATTGAGTATGATTCATACTGTGAACCATATATATTCGTATCAATGTGCTATAACTCATATAATCATTATTAAATAACACGTAAATAGTATATTCCGGCTAGGGTATACCTGGATTTGCCGGAATCGTTACACTTGTTATAAGATTTAGGTGGACAACAATATCAATGACCGACATAACGCCAGGCATAATATCGCTGAAATATAAGACTGTGATGGAAGGGCAATTCAGTCAATATGATTCTCTGCTGAAACTCAAAAAAAAATCGAAAAATATGTACTGCTTTTGATAAAACAGACAAAAATACAAAAACATTTTCTATTCTAAATTTTAGTTTCGGATATTTATTATGTAAATATTTCATATCAAAAGATCAAAATACAAAAATATTTTGCGTTTTTATTTTTACATATCATTTATTTAAGTTATCGATTTCAAAACGTGAAACGATTTAAAGTATTTGTTTATCGAGAAAAAGATCCTCGGTAATTCCTTTTAAGTTACAAACGGTGATTTATTTAATTATTTATATTCCTTATTTTTTATATATAAATAATTTAATTCATTTATTAATTTGTTTATTCATTTAAAATTAAATAAAAGGTGATTCGTTAATTATGAATAACGAATTAGGTTGTTCTAAAGAACTACTTCTTTGTTCGTTACTCTAATTCGCTTCCGCACTCTGTAACGAACGACTTCAATTCGTTATCCATGTATTAACAAATTAGAAAATAATTGAATCTAATTCGTTATGACATAGGTTAAGTTAATTTAACGAATCACTTGATTCGTTACATTGGAAAGCGTGTCGTGTCAGACTATATAGGGAAATGTGAAGGTGGTTCGTCACATTATTCACCTTTCATCTTCCCATATACAAAGTTACTCTGCTTAAATTTTTCAGAATATTTGATTTTCGATTTTCTGTGTTTTGATTATACCATTGTGATTATAAGGTATAGACGATCATATCTTTGTACTTTTCGTCAAAAATCATACAGTTTGGATAGGGTAATTAGGTTAATATTGTTACCGTTGTTTGAGGTTTCTTTGAACCTTGATTTATACACTGTAATGGACCATGAATTGGTTAACATTATCATCGGAATGGGTTTTCGAGTTCAATGGTGGCCTTTGATTATGTTTTGATTACTAATTATTGGGTTACTTATCTTTATGGTCATTTGTTCGGCTAATCCTCGATGATTATGGGGTAATCGTTTTCAGAACTGCATTTTTGACTTTTGATGTTCTTGGTTAATTTTGACCTTGACCAGAGAAGTCAAAGATTAAGCCATTTTTGGCCATTCGTTATACTTAGCGAATTGGAACTTTTTCGTGTCCAATTCAATAAGTAAATAACACGAACTAGATTAGTGAATCCATTTTATTAACGAAACAAGATGTGTATTCATTAAATTATAACGAACTAGTTTTAAATTATAATGAATTAGAGGACTGGTTCGTTAACTATTCATAGTCATTCGCTAAATTCTTATTCGTTATACATTTACTTGAGAGCGAAACAGGCGATTTGTTATAATATTGTAACGATCAGCCTGTTGCTAACGAATGACATGTTACATCCATTTTCTTAATTATTTTAAGTATTAAATTTCAAAATGTTACAAAATGTTATAACTTTTGAATGTTACTAATTTTCGATTTTATTTATATACGGCTGATAATATGGAACAAGATCCTCCAGTTGCTGAGCAACAAGAGCAACAGCAACAGCAACAAGTTATACCGCTATTGCCGTACGATAAAAAGCATAATATATGTGCCTTTGTCGGTACAAATTTTACAGATGAAGCGGCATTTGGAGGATTATTGGAATTTTTACGACGTTCCCGTAATCACTATTCTATCACTGCAAACCCTGAAGTCCAATTCAGTATCATTCGTCAATTTTGGAATACGGCAAGTACGTTGAAGCTGAGAATCACATCGAAGCTACAATCAATCAAACTCTTATCACTGTAGATACTGATGTGATTAGACGTGTTCTTCGTTTTGCGGTGATATTGACAATCCGTGTGAGTTTGACAAGATGTTGATCAAGGGTCTATTCCGTCATGTATTTTATGGTGGTGACATCGGAGATTCATAGTACAACAAGAATAGATTGTGCCCGACCTACAAGTATCTACTAAATGTGTTGATTCATTGTTTGGGAGGTCGTAAGGGTGGATTTGATGAGTGTCGTATCATGTTGCAGTCGGCGTTTGTGGCACTTGTTCTTAACAAACCGTTTAATTTCTCGGAGATGATCTTCTACCACTTTAAAGAACAATGTATGCAAACGGTTCAGAAGAAGAAGATTTTAATGTATCCAAGGTTTCTTCAGCTAATTATTCAAGACTTGATTCAAATTTGGACGTCGATCAAACATTGATAGATGACGTGCTAGAACTAGATCACATGATGGCTGACACTGTACTTCGAATGAAGATCTATCGGAAGGAGAGACCGAGGACCAAACGCTAGATTGGTCATATTGTGAATCCTGATTATGTATGTCCTCCCGAGGATCGCTGGATCCATGATGATTCGGATTCCGAGCGTGAGGGAGGAGAAGGTGGGAACGATGGTGGTGATGATGGTAATGATGGAGGTGATGGTGGTAATGGTGGTGATGGGGATGCAGCTATTTTAGAACAACAAGCTGCGGTTGAAGCTGCGTTAGCTGCTACAATTGCAGCTTAACGAAAGAGGAAAGGCATAGAGTTGGCCACTGAGGGGTCAGCTAAGCGTCGAGTATCAGCTGGTGCTGGTGTCTCGTTTGGAGTTCAACCTCCAAGGTTGTCAACTCCTCAACGCCCGGCGGTGCCGCTTACTACTATCACTCTGGAGCTTACTTTGACGACTACGCTCACGTCAGATCCAAGGCTTGGCATGATTCCATATTTTGTACTATCTACAGTGCCAATGCCTTCTACTGCAACTTCGGTGGTTTCTCCAACACCGATGATGTTGCCTCCACCACCAATGGACATCTCATTTTTGAGATTGAGTCGTCCACAAGGTCCTGTGCAACCTATTCCTGCTTCCTTTCATGCAATGTCACCAACTCAGCAGACAAATATGTTGTTAAGTCTTCTTCATTTGAATGGAAATCAAATGTCTGCTGACCGCCTGAATTAAGAACGCCTCATGGAAAATCAGAAGAAATTAATGACCTACGTCTCCTTTTGTCAGAAGGAAACGAAAGCCCTTCGTGAGATTGTTACGTCTCAGGGGGTGGAGCTGAAAGAACAAGAAGATCTCATTCTACAACTCACGTGTAAAGACGATGTATTGAAAAAGTTGAAGAATGATGATGAGGAGGACCCTGGTGCTTCAGGTGCCGGGGGAAATGAGCCGAAACAATCTCACGGGTCTTCCTCTGGTGCAGGCACTAGTGGAGCTGGTGATTCGGATAAGCAGATCATTGTTTTTTCATGATACGACTGCTGCTAAACCGATTGAGATGATTGAAGCTGATACAGTTCGGGGGTGGTCAGGAGTGTGGTGAATCGGAATGAGATTGAAGTTGGGCAGTTTGTGCAACGGTCTCTAACACGAGAGCAGATTTCACTACTGCTTGGTTTGAATGATGAACAGTTGATCGTGTTAGAGGCAGAGCCGGATGTGGAAGTAGAGAATGATGAGAAGATTTTGAATGATCCGTATATTCAAATGAATACGGATTTTATTTATGAATATGAGGAGGTCGAGGTTTAAGATGTCACAGCTGAGGAGTATCCTGACTTGTTTCAACACACAAATGTTGATCAAGGTACTCTAGTATTTAATGAGCAAACATTTAAAGCAGCTGAGGATAATCTGGAAAAGGTATCCAAGGGTAAAAAGGTGGTTGATACGAGATTCAACTCGATTGAGAACCCGATTGATGCTGATATTGCAAGATGGTTTGGGTATAGAAGCAGGAGAACCCGTAAGATTGTTGAGGCATACATATATGTAGATCAAAAGCAGAAGGATGAAGCTGCTGCTCGTGCCAAAGCCAACCAAGTGACATCATTCAAGAACGTGTCAAAGGTTCAAAGTGATATTATTTCTTGGTTATTTGATTCTGATCTTAAAGTTTGTATTGTGAAATGGGAAAAGGGGGTTCGGTATTATTAAAGGATAATGGATGTTCTCACTTTACCGCGATGGGATGTTCGTACCCTCGCGTGTCGTCCATTTATCAACCAAGGAGGTGACTGAATAGCAAATTGGTTTCACCTACAATTGTTATTCGAGGTCAATTCTGGCTTCAAGTTCCTCAAACCTCAAGTTCCAACCCGAAAACCTATAAATGAAATTTATCCAAGGACGGGTTAAAGAAAGTTGATTCTAAAGGTTAAGCCGCCAAAGACCTTGAAGCGGGTGCCGGTAAAGACTTTGAATCAACACATGCACCTGTCTTTCAACCGCTGGTATTATGATAACCGAGCTGGCGAGGCCGTCATTGTCCTGGGCAAACTTTTGAAGACCGAGTTGATAAAGATCATTGATCCAACGTGGATGGTTAATTTAACAGAGACCGACAATGACGTGCTACACAAGAATAAGATTTTGTTCGAGCGCAATGAAAACTATGATCTGGCTATGAAATTCCAACGCGTTGTGCGTGTATGTTATGAGAACGGGATTCATAGTTGAAGAGATTAGCAGTCCAAATGTTTCAAGTAAAATAAAGACAAAGAGCTCAAGACGAGGGGGTGTCTGTTAGTGCACGGTTTTGCATCTCGATTCTTTGTTTTTATCGGTTATGTATTTGTCATTTATTTATGTAATAAATTATTAATTTATTAATGTAGTTCGCTAAATTAATAGTCTAGTTCGATAAGTATGTTTAACGAACTAGATCTAAGTTAATATCCCTCTTGACTCGTTAAGGATGTTTAACGAATCAGGAGGTGATTCGTTAATGTTATTTCATTTAAGTGTATGTAACGAAGTAGATGGTAGTTCGTTACGGAATGTGTAACGAACTAGATCCATCTTCTATTTATAGTGGCTTGTGTCCACTGTTATTTAAGTTTTGAGTTTACGATTATCGAATTGCTGTCCAATTCTCTCTCAAGCTTCATATTAACATTATACTACACATACATACAATTAATATACATATCTATAACGTATAACTATTCATCAATGGCAATTATGAACTAGATCCGTATTAGGTTAATTATACATAGATCAGATCTGTGTGTTAGGATTAACGAGATCAAACAAACAGGCTTGGAATCGATAAAGGTTTGAATTAAACCATTGGCCCTTGGAATCCCCGTAAGCAAAGTTAACCTCCTCGGGCTCATCATCCTCGTCATCATAAAACTCTGGGAAATTTTCTGACTTATGCCCAAGCTCACCACATTCCTCACATACCGGGTATTTTACTCCAACTTTACCAACCTCTTTCTTTTTACCCTTTTTGTACCCGGCCAGCTCACGTTCCAATTCAGTAATTCTTTCGGATTCACTCGTGACTGACTTTGCTGATCTGGAAGAAGTCGGGTGTCTTTATCTTTCTGTTTTTGCCTCTGCTTTAGAGTCTTCACACATAAACTCCAGAAAGTCCAGTCATCTTCTTCGGGTTGGTTCAACAGGTGACCATTACACCAGGCTTTCAAGTGTTTTCTATCCTCGTATGTCAACCCGTCTACAAAACATTTCACCAATTCCCACAAGTCAATATGATGGTGTGGGCATTATTGATCATCTCTTTGAATCTGGTGAATGCCTCGTGAAATAGTTTGCTCGATGCTTGTGAAAAGTGGCGTATCTACATTCGGGCCTCGTTTTTCTTTGACTGTGGGTAGTACTCGTTCAGGAACACCGGTTGCATCTCGTCCCAATTACCAATATTGTGCATCGGTAGCGAATTAAACCAGCGTTTTGCTTTGTCATTTAGTGAAAACTGGAATAACCAAAACCGAACCTCGTCTTGGTCAAACGTACCGTCACCAATCGACCGTCAAATAGCCAAAAAATCGGACAAATGAGAATACGGGTCCTCGGTAGCCATCCCGTGGAAATGTGGCACTATATTTATTTAAGATGGCCAGGACTTAAAATTCTCTTGTCCCGACACTCGCATGTGTGGAGCAATCGGGGATGCTCCGTCGAAATAGCCAGTCCGAACCGACTGTTAACACCCTTAACTGGGGCTACATAATTCCTCCTTCGCCCCCCCACCCCCCGGGATTCTCCAAACCTCCTGTATTAATCTGAATACCGCGACCTCTGTCGATCCATTCAGCCCGGTGTACTTTGTTTCGCCTAATACCGTTTCTTCCCCCGTTTTTGTTAACCACACCACCCTGCCTTTGATTTACCGGAGCATCCACCTCCTCATCTCAATTATTTCCCTCATTAATTTGCTCAAACCCCTGGTTCCGTCTAACTCGCCAATTGCCCCATTATTGCCTTCAAAACCTTTTCTCACATCACTCTCTTCTCATTCTTCTTCATCTTCTATATGAATAGTGGGACGATCTTCATCATCATCAATCTGAACTCTGTGTCTAGGAGCATTATGTGGGGCTGCTGGTCCGGCCTGAAATAGGTTTTGGTTTCTAGAAAAATGAGCTGAGTTGTTCGGGTTATTTTGCTGGTTGGAATTTATTACTGGAGGTGGTCTATTTTTGGGCTGTAAGTCTGCGTGATAAGCGTTATCTTTGGGTAGTGGGATCGGGTCTTGATTCTGGTTTTGGTTGCGGTTCTGGTTTTGGTTCTGGTGTTGACCCTTCATCTCTGAAGTTCTATTCTGAGCTCGGTTCTGTCGAGCTAGTATTTCAATTTCAGGCTCGAAAACAAGAGGTGACTGTCTACCCGATTGACGGGTGTGCATAAACTTGTTACCTGCACAAACAACACACCCCGCGTAAAATGGAAAATTAAAATAAAAACCAAAAATAAAACTAAAAATTACTAAACTAAACTAGAATAAACAAAGAAATCAAATAACACGAAAACACTAAGCGCACTAACTCCCCGGCAACGGCGCCATTTTGATGATAGACTACCGCTATATAGTCAAAAACAATTAAAACAAGTTCCTAATCACCTAAGCAAGCTAGCGTAAGTATGGTGTCGAACACAAGGAGTATGTGGTCGATGTAATCGTGTAACTAGTTTTTAGTATTATGAAGTAATAAGTTTTAGTGCTGATCACACAAGCAATTAATTTGGTTTTAATATTGATTAATCAATTTCACAAATTCAAGTAATTAACAAACGTGAATTATCCCCGGGGTTCAAGAATGTAATTTAACAGTTTCTCATGCAACCTAACTGATTAATTATCAAAGACTGACTAGAGACTGATGAATGAGTTAAACCTTAGGCATCAACAATCGCTAACACATGGCACTGGTTATCAAACGGTCCCTGCTAGTTTGACTCAACTAAGGGCAAGTGTATGCTTTATTGTATTCAATTTAGTCAAATCAACCCTATGAGCAATTACTATAGCAACTAGCAAACTAATCGTTCTGATTAACGTCAACCTAAACCGATTGAATGCAAAGAAATACTAAATATCAATACTCATAGATCAATCAATGATAATTACAAATTGTATGTTCTTGGTTACATAAAAAAACTGAAAAATACAAACTCTACATCCCGGGTATGATCCGAAGAGACTAGCCGCTCATGGTGACGATTTGGTCTTCACTCGATGTTTGGTAGGCCATCAATATGGATTCTATGGTGAATCAATCTTAAAACTGGTTGTCCTTTTTTCTTTCTCGTTACCTCGTACTGCCGCCGTCAAAGAAAATATAACAACTCCCTTTTTCTCTTTTCTGTGCGTCCCGTGCAAACAAGAGCTCCCTTCAATATTATGCTGACTTTTCCATTTGGTGGGCTCTTACAAAACCACTCATGGGCCCTAACGTTTAGTGTAATTATTTCCCAGCCCACCAATTGTACATCCAAGTCCAACCAATGTGACTCACATGCAGATAATATTAACTTCTATTAATTTGAGTTGAAGTTCATCAAATTAATACTCAACTCCGTCCACGTACTAATATAGTTCTCCATCTCCTTTATCGAACGGGAAAGTGATGTTCGAGAATGTGAATTATATCACGGAGATTAAGAATAATTTTGCTGAGTATCTCCCAAATTTGTGACAAAGGCTTTTCAACACACTTTAGAAGTCAAGATTGTATGATTCTTAATCCTGGGTATAAGATTCCAGAAGAATGGATTTTAATGAAAGCACCAAGGGAAAATGATCTTTATGTGCTTAACATGAGTGTTTCATCATCGATTCAAGGTGTTGTACAGTGTTTTGTCACCAAGGCATCTGAAAAGGAGTTGGTGTTATGGCATCGTCGAATGGGTCACATCAATGTTTGGAAGATGAACTATCTTGTTCACAACCAACTGGTTGAAGGGGTTAATGTCAAGGGTTTTTATTTGAGTACTCATTGTTTGAGTTGTAAGAAGGGTAAACAAAAGAAGAAGTCGCACCCGACGAAGTCTCTTAATTCAATCAACTTACCTTTCGAGAGGGTGCATATGGATTTGTTTGGTCCCGTGAATGTCAAAAGTATCACTGGGGAACTTTATTGTTTGGTGGTCACTGATGATTACTCACGCTTCTCGTGGGTGATTTTTCTTGAATAGAAAGATGAGACCTTCGACAACTTGATGATTTTATTCAAGAAGCTTGAGATGTTATATAATATGCCAATCTAAAGAATTCGAAGCAACAATGGTACCGAGTTCAGAAATAACCGAATGCTTCAGTATTGTAACGAGCGTGGTATTTTTCATGAGTTTAGTGCACCTTACACGCCACAACGAAATGGGGTCGTTGAACGAAATAATAGGACTTTGATTGAAACAGCTAGGGCGATGTTGGTTGATTCGAAACTACATGTTAGCTTTTGGTAAGAAGTTGTTGCCTCGGCTTGTTACACTCTCAACCGCGTTCTTACGGTAAAAAAAGTTTGGCAAAACCTGTTTCGACTTGCTTAATCGACGTAAGCCGAATTTGAAGTGGCTTGAACTGTTTGGATCACAATGTACTGTTCTTGAATCTAATGGTCAATTCGGTGTTAAGTCTGTTGAGGGTTTCTTTGTGGGTTATGCTAGTCCTTTAAGACGTGTATTCTTACCTAGCATCAACCGTATTGTTCAAGTACAGCGTGTTGATTGTCAAAGATATGCTACTCCTATTCAAAGAAAGGGTGATTATGGATGTTTGACTATGACAGCTTGTGGAGTTGTTTCTCATTTCCTGAAAAAGAAATCACTGATGAAATGGCCACACTATTATTTCAACAACATTTGGGTGATGTATGTCATGAAGAAATTCCTACACAAGAAGTTCCAATCTTTAATGAAGACCCGGCACCTGATGTTGATGATACTCTGGCTACACCTTCCTTTGACGATGATGGTGAAGATCACAATGATATGATTAAGTCTTTAATTCAACCAACACCTATTTCTTATCCTATACTTTCTGATGACGTGATTATTGATGAAAATCTTACAAATATTCAAATTGATGTGGTGTTTTCGGATGAAGACATTCCTCATACTTTATCATATCATCCATAAGACAATATTATTGGAGAACTGAATTCTGGTGTACGCACTCGAAGTCAAATTGATCAAAGCTTAAGTTGCTATTATACTCAAGTCGCTCCTCTTCAAAACCGGTTCTCGTTCAAATGTTTCATTTCACAAATTGAACCGAAGAAATATAAACAAGCTTTGACTGAAGAAAGTTGGGTCAATGCGATGCAAGAAGAACTGTTTCAATTTGAAAAGCTTGGGGTATGGAAACTTGTTGATCTATCGGATAACAAATGAAGCATTAATACCAAGTGGGTTTTCAAGTGCCAAAGGAATGAAAAGGCATAATTGTTAGAAACAAAGTTCTCGGTTATAATAAAAGGGAAGGAATCGATCTTAACGAAGTATGTGCTCCCGTTGCTAGACTTGAAGCGATTCGGATTTTCATAGCCTTTGCATCTTGGAAGGGATTCCAAGTCTACAAGTTAGACGTTAAATCTGCTTTCTTGAACAGAAAATTGGGTGAAGAAGTCTTTGTAGTACAACCACCGGAGTTTTTCGATCATATTCACAAAGATAAAGTGTACCTGCTCGACAAAGCTCTTTATGGTCTACATCAAGCCCCGAGAGCTTGGTATGACACATTGTCTCAACATTTGTTGGACAATAGCTTTGTTCGTGACACCGTCAATTGTACACTCTTCACGAAGGAAGTGGATGATCATTTGTTGATAGTTCAGGTCTATGTGGACGATATCATTTTTTAGTCAACAAACGATGTGATGTGCAAAGAGTTTGAGGATGTTATGAAGTCGAAGTTTGAAATGAGCGCTATGGGAGAGTTGTAGTTTGTCTTGGGATTGCAAGTCGAACAAGTGTCTGATGGAATTTTTATTCACCAGAAAAAATATGTCATGGATATCATCGAAAAATTCAATATGGCTGACTCATCGCCGAGTAGCACTCCTATCCTGCTAAACCATGGAATTGGTCCTGATCCCACCGGGGAGAAGGTCGATGAAACACTCTACCGTTCTATGATTGATTCCCTCATGTATCTTACTACTTCAAGGCCAGACACATGTGTCCGACGTGTTTATGTGCCCGATATCAATATAGTCCAAGGGTCTCTCATCTAACGTTGGTGAAGCGGATACTACGTTATCTTAATGGGTGTCTAGGGGTTGGTCTTTGGTATCCTCGAGACGATGTATTTGAGCTAAGAGCGTATTCTGATTCTGATTATGGAAGCTGTAAGCTGAACGCCAAATCTACCAGCGTCGGCTGTCAATTCTGTGGTAGCAGGTTGTTGGCATAACAGTGTAAGAAGTAGAAGACTGCGTCGCTATCCACCTATGAAGCCGAATATGTAGCTGCTTCTAGCTGTTGTTCCCGGGTTTGGTGGATACAATAACAAATGCGCGACTACGGTTTGAAATTTCTTACTACTCCTATTTTTGTAGATAATGCTGCTGCTATATCCATAACTAAGAACCCAGTAAGTCACACGAAAACAAAACATATCGACATACGGTATCACTTCATCCATGATTGTTACGAGAAGAAGTTGATTACCGTAAACAAAATTCACACCGACGAACAAAAAGCTGATATTTTTACTAAAGTTTTCGATAAAAATAGATTTTTGTATTTGTTGGGGCTTAACGGGATACATTGGCGGTGGGAAGGTGAGTGATACCGAGGTTATGAATTCCGACCTTTGAGTAACCGTTCACCAGGTCAATTTACTTTGTAAATATTTTTCCTGTAAATGGTTTTTGAGTTTAGAGGGGAGAAATGGGTTTTGGAAAAATACAAAAACATTTAAAAAATCTTTAAAATACAAAAACATTTGAATAAGTGTAAAAGCCAAAAACATTAAAAAATGTGAAAAATGCGAAAACAATAGAAAATGCTCCTCAAAATGAGTTTTAAAGCGTAAAAGGAAAATGATAGTACATTGATCATCTTGTTCCAAGTCCGGTAAAATGAGGTATAAAGGTCTACTTATTAATGTCGGTGCATTGGTAGGCTTTAAAAACATACAAATAAGGGAATAAGCAATATAAACCTAAATAGCCAAATTGAAAGATGGGTTAGCATTCTAGCACTAAAGTCTTGGTGATGATGGCAGACAATTAATAACCGGTCATACTCTAGCCTTATGTTTCAGTAGATCACCAAAAATAAAGTGTTAATAAAGTATTTTAAGCGTCTAGTACACGGTCTATATTTCAACGGTGTATGGTTTTATAGCCTTAATTCCGGTATTGATGGGATGCACTAGGTTTTGTTCGTAGTGAATTTTGAGCAGGAGTTAAAATTTATGATCTCAAAGTACATAGAAAGTAAATTTTGATCTCTATGTACTTTCTACAAAATTCACTACTGACTTGATCAAAAAATGTTAGTCATAGATTGTTCCTCCCTTGCGCGCGTCTTAATACCAATAAGAAACGGACCCCATGGGATACAATGTCTGCAAGCCGACAAATGAAATCGTGCATGCTCATGCTTGGTAAAGGAAGCTAGTATTGCTTGATAACTGGGGTATGCTTTGTTGTGGAAAACTGTTGCTATGATTGCCAAATTAAAATTTTTAAATATTTTGATCTATTAGTTCTAAGGTTTGAGTCAAGTTGGGTTGACATGGTAAAAATCAAATCAAGCCTGAGTCAAGATTAGAATCTAATCATGTTCTGATATTCTATGCTTAATTGAACCTTAATCGTATCACCGACATTCCTGAATATTTTGTTTTAAATGTTTAAGTGGATAGCAATACCAATGACAAGGCGTAACATTAAATGATTCCTTTCTCAACTCACAAAAATATGTTTCTTTATGTTTGTAACTAGTTCTTATTTTGACATTTTGTTTTGATTACATCTTTTCTTTCATAAACCAAAAGATTTTACATTTCTATGTTGTTTTCGATTTTGGTGAATAGTTGATTGGGTCTGGTTATCCAAGAATCTGAATTGTGTGGTTGTTTCTGGCAAATATTTTTCAATATTGAGGTTTAAAAGTTCAAATGAATTTTTTCAAAGTCATTAATTTGGACTTTATTATTTCAAAAATTGTGAAATTGGTTGTCTTAAAATCGTGTGTTCAAAATTTCAAAAGGATTCGCTAAGGTCATTAATTTAGACTTGATCGGGATCGTATGTGTGAAATTTGTCAAGGTTTAAAAATGTTCATACGTATAAGTAATTAACTTATACGGCGTATAAGTATATTAGGCTTATAAGGCATATAAGTCAATTAACTTATACGAGCGGATATGTGGGCAACATAAATAAGAGCTTATACGTAACTATTTCTTTATCTGCTTATACGTTTGCCTCACTAACGAACATACACGTTGTTCTTATCTCATCCGTATATCTTGTCGATTTGATCCGTATAACTGAAATCTGTGATTCTTGTGGTAGATTTACACACTACAAGAATAATTCAAGGTATAAATCAAAGCTTAAATGTCAGATTTGTTTGTGTTTATCATCAATGAACAGTACTGTATAAACTTGAACATAATTAAACTTGATTTGGATCTGTGAACATAGGGTTTTTGGTATTATATGTGCATCGATGTTATTCCAAACATAATGGGCCATATTGATTTGATTATTGTTGGTGATTAAGTCCAGATTGTTCATGACCTAGTTCTTGTAACATCCAACTTTCGTTAAGGATTAATAAAATAATTTCGTTTATTTTATAGTGTGTCGTTTATCGGTTTAAATTAATAAACTAATAGAAGATGGGCTTGGACTTTAAAAGATGGAATAAGGCATGGAATGGCCTTAGTCCATGGGCTTAAGGGAGTATAAATACCCCTTAAACCCTAAACCTTCCATTTTTATCCATCTCTACACCATAGCCTACACCATCAAAAACACACACAAACACTATCCTGTAACCCGAGCCAAGATCCGAAGGTGAAAACCCGAACCCGTTGGTGCTAGAACGTCGATACGAACCAAAACAACCTCAAGACTAGACGGTGTTTGTAAACCGACCCGTAAAATGTACGTTTATATCGAGAACTTGTTCGTTTAGGTCCGGTTTATATCTAGAAATCTTAGATCTATGTTTAAATGGTAAAAACGAACCCGATGCAATAAACCTTACTGGAATTCGTTAACATTTGATGGTTTAATTGTTTGATTAAATGAGCCACACATACATATGTTCAAATCGCACCCTTCAAAAATTAATATTCGGATGATTAATGGATTGGGGTTTGTTACCGCTGGGATTCCGAGTTCATAAATACCTAAATCATGATGTTTCGTTAAGGATTGAATGTTTAATTGCAGATCTGGTATACGTTCACCATTTTGTGTTCATATCGATTTTTACTATGACCTCTGAATCAAAGTCTGGATAAGATTGATGCAATTCGATATGTCCGGATAACGAATTAGTTCATCAGTACGTTATCTCAAGATAACGAATTAGCACACCCAGTTCGTTACGTCAAGATAACGAATTAGGCTAGCGAACTAGGATAGCGAACCAGATAACGAATCAGGTGATTCGTTACTCGCCAGTTCGTTACGATTAAGATAACAAATCAAGTCAGGTTCAGATAACGAATCGGAATGACGAATCAGATGATGATAAGAGGACGAATCAGGGTAACGAATTAAGGATGAAAACATAACGAATCAGAGGCAATTCGCTATAACGAATGATTTAGAGAATTAAATAACAATGATAAGAGGACGAATCAGCTCGACCCAGCCAGGGGCTCTGCCCCTTGGACCCTGCTAGGGGATTCCGCCCCTAGACCCCGCTGCCAGGGACGCTGCCCTCGAACCCCTGTTCGTTGTGGGTTATAATTGAACTAGAAACACGATATATATAGCGATAGTTAATTGATACGTGTAATTGTTATTCAGTTAGCCGTGCACAGCTCAAGAAAGGAACAACAATTAACGGTGAACGTAACCGTGTTCAGGTGAGTTTCTAGCCCCATTTCTTTGTTACGTTTTCGGGGCTGTGTGCATACTTGGTATGTGTATACTAAGTATGATTTATAGGTTAATTATGTATATCTTGAATATGAGCGAAAGCTTGTCGGTACGTGAACGATCTTCGGATAATGCACGTATTGACAAGGGAGGTATGTATGTGATAGATAAATGTGTATGATAGATATATGTACAACATATGAATATGTATGAATAAGTAATTAATGTGTATGTATGTTACGGGAATCTAAAGACAGAATGTACGAAGATGAAGAAGTAAGGGATCAGACCCTAATAATATCTTAGATATAGAAGAAAGGGATCAAACCCTACTAATATCTGAGATAGACAAGAAAGAGATCAGACCCTAATAATATCTGAGATAGACGAAGGAAAGAGGGATCAGACCCTAATAATATCTGAGATAGAAAAGGAAGGGATCAGACCTTAATAACATCTGAGATAGAATGGAGAGTAATTGTATAGTATGAAAGTAATAAAGTGTGAACGTATGTATGAAATTATGTAATGAAAGTAAATGAGTAAATTATTTAATATGTATCTTCGGATGCATAAATGAAGGTAAGTATATGTATTGTATGATGTATGATTAACTAGAACTCACTCAGCGTAGATGACTCTCAGTATGCACGCAGGTGAGTAGAATGAGACAGCTGGCTTGAGCGAGGACACGTGGCAGAAGAATACGAGCCTGGCATCTGAAGACTCATGATGTTCTATATTCAATGTTTGATTTTGAAAGATAAGATGTTTATTTAAAACATGTTTATGAATTAATATGTAATGTTTTATGAAAGATATATATTCTGTGCAAGTTTTAATTAACTCTGATATTTAAAACTGTGTTTATGAGTAAATCCAACGTCCAATGTAGGGCACCGGTAACGGAGCCTTACAACTTAGTATCAGAGCAAAGTTCAAGAGATTTAAGCATCCTACATGCTTAGACTTGAACAGAGAATGGGATTTAAGTAAGAAAAAAAAAAGAAGATGCCGGTTCAAGATAGCCATGTTTCACTCAAGCAGGCTCAATAATGGTAAAGGTGTATGGTTAAATAATGAATGTTAATGTTAGCTTAACTGCTAAAGAAAGGATATGTGTATTTTAGGGATAGGATTTCTTGATTGTTTGATTGATTAATTGTTTAAGAGTAGAATTAGCACAAATAGACTCATAAGAGGAAGTGTATAGGACACGGAAAGTAACGTGATCAACAAATCACAACTGGCCACTATTATTACCTGTTAGCCTTACTATCCTTATACTAAATAGTTCCTTGAGTGATGACGTTTGTGTTTTCCTTTCCAGAATACGATGGCTGGATCTAGGGAAGTTGTTGGAGCAGGAGGTCGCAATGGACGTCGTGGAAGGCCTCTTCGTGTCCGACGGCCTTCGGTAGAAACAGCTTCCAACACCGGAGATGAAGGACGCGCAGCTGGACGAAACCCAAACAACAACAACGAAGGGTTTCAACTTGACCCTCCAATTCAAGCAACTATTTTTCAAGCTGTAGCCACTGCTGTGAAGAACTTGAATCCTGAAGGGTCTGCTGGAGGCCATGAAAGAACCACTGAAAGGGCGGGAGGAGATGGTAAGAAAGATGATGAAAGGGAGATGGAGGCCTCAAGTGTGGTTAAATATGTGAAAGTTGATGATAAGAGGAGAGGCCGTGGTGGGTGCAACTACAAGTCATTTAAAGGTTGAGACCCGCCGAAGCTGACTAGTTTGGGAGACGCAATCGTTACTCTCCAATGGATAACCACTATGGACACGGTTATCCGCATTAGCGAGTGCCATCCCGACCAAGCTGTGGGTTATGCTACCCAATCTTTCAGAGATGAAGCAATGTACTGGTGGGAGTCGATTGAGCAGAGGAAGAGTCCAGAGGAGATCAAGGCAATGAAGTGGGAGGATCTGAAAGAGTTGGTAATGAAGAGGTCCTGTGCAGACGCAGAAGTTGAGAGGGTGGAGATGAAGTTCCTGAACTTGAAAGCTGGAGCGATGACACATCGTGAGTACACCGCAGAGTTCAACCGAATGTCTAGGTTGGTACCTGATATGGTTAACACTGAGGCTAAGAGAATCAAGTGCTACGTGAGGGGATTGCCACAGAAGGTCCACACGTTAGTCAGAGCGAATAAACCTGCTACATTTCACTCTGCTGTCGAAATCGCAGAGATGGTTTATAAAGACCTGGATGTGGATGATGTTGTGGTAGAAGAAGAGAAGACAGATAAGAAGTGGGTCAATCATGCTAAGCGACCCGGTACTCAGTCATGGAACTCCAAGGATAAGAATCAGAAAGTGTGGGAGAAGAGATCGTGCAAGACTTGTGGAAAGATGCATGGGGGTGAGTGTAAGTGGAGTAAAGGATCAGATGTTTGTTATAAGCGTGGTAAGGCTCATGGTGGGGAATGCAGATTGGGATCGAATGCCTGTTATAAGTGTGGAAAGGTAGGGCATTATACTCCCGATTGCACTGCAAAACCCGCATGTTACAAGTGCGGTAAGCCGGTCCATTTTGCCAAGGAATACACCGATGGTGGAGCCGAATGGAGTGGAAAGAATGATGTTGATCAGAATAGGTCGAGGACCAAAGCTTACATGTTAACCCAGGAACAAGCCAAGCAAATTCCAGATGTTGTCACAGGTACGTTTCTAGTAAACGGTATATTCGCTTCAGTATTATTTGATTCGGGTGCGAACAAAAGTTTCGTAGCCACGCCATTTAGTAAATTAGCTAAAAAGAAATGATGCCGAGTGTCTGAAACTTTTATAGTAGAAACCGCTAGTGACACCACGGTTAAGATAATGAGAATGGTTAAGGACTGTAAGATAGAGTTAGAGGGACATAAGTTCCCTGTTACTTTGTATGCCATGACCTTAGGAGGGTTCGATGTGGTTATGGGAATGGATTGGTTGTCCGAGTATGATAATAAGGTTAAAGTCCTTGGATGGTAGTGTGGTGACGGTTTATGGTGATAAAGAAAGTTCTGGGTTTAATGTCATTTCGATGATAAAGGCCGAGGGTTTGTTAAGGCGAGGGTGTGGTGCCTACCTGGCATATGTTGTCAACGCTACGGCCGAGATGAAAGAAATGAAAGATGTTCCTATCGTGTGCGACTATCCAAAAGTATTTCCTGAGGATCTTCCGGGGTTGCCACTGGAGCGAGAGATAGAATTTCAGATAGATTTAATACCAGGAGCCCAGCCCGTCGCGAAAGCACCTTACCGTCTAGCACCGTCCGAGATGATAGAGCTAATATCCCAACTGCAAGAACTCGTTGACAAATGTTTTATTAGACCAAGTGTTTCCCCGTGGGGTGCATCAGTGTTATTCGTGAAGAAGAAGGATGGAAGTATGAGAATATGCATAGACTATCGCGAGTTGAACAAGCTTACGATAAAGAATAGATATCCTTTGCCAAGGATTGATGATCTGTTTGACCAACTGCAAGGTTCAAGTTGGTTCTCACGGATAGATCTCAGATCAGGCTATCATCAGCTGAAAGTGAAAGAGGAAGATATCCCTAAGACATCGTTTCAGACACGGTATGGACACTACGAGTTCCTCGTAATGTCATTCAGTCTAACGAATGCTCACGCAGCATTTATGGACATGATGAATAGGGTCTGTCGGCCAATGTTGGATAAGTCAGTTATCGTCTTCATCGATGATATATTGATTTATTCCAGAAGCGAGTCTGATCATACTGAGCATCTGAGAGAGGTATTGGAGACTCTGAAGAAAGAGAAGTTGTATGCTAAGTTTTCGAAGTGCGCGTTCTGGTTGTGAGAAGTGCAATTTCTAGGTCACGTGATCAATCCTAAAGGAATTACCGTGAACCCGGCTAAGATTGAGGTGATAATGAATTGAAAGACTCCACAAAACCCGACTGATATACGAAGCTTCTTAGGGTTAGATGGCTACTATAGGAGATTCATCCAAAGTTTCTCCAAGATAGCCGCACCGTTGACCTATATGACCCGAAAGTCGATAGTATTCAGTAGGGGAAAGTTTCAAGAAGAAGCTTTTGAGGAATTAAAGAAGAGACTCACGCAAGCTCCAATCCTTGCTTTACCTGATGGTGACGAGGATTTGGTTGTTTATACTGATGCTTCGCATCGTGGATTAGGTTGCGTGTTAATGCAACGAGGAAAACTGATAGCCTACGCGTCTAGACATTTGAAAGTCCATGAGAGTACTAATCGACACATGATTTAGAGCTAGCGGCATTAGTGCCCGCTCTTAAGATATGGAGGCATTACCTGTATGGTACTAAGTGTACCATTTACACAGATCATAAGAGTTTAAAGTACTTCTTCGAACAGAAAGAATTAAACATGAGACAGAGGAGGTGGTTAGAATTGATAAAGGATTACGACTGTGATATTAAGTACTACCCTGGTAAAGCTAATGTGGTCGCCGACGCGCTAAGCCGTAAGAATGAGGAAATCCTTGCAACAAGTCATACAAGTGGATTATGAATTCAAGTCTTTTGGAAGAAATTATCAAAGTGCAGTCATAGGTGCTTGTAGATGAAGGGCTAGTGAAGAAAGAAAGGATTTTCGGTCAGCAAGACGAGTTGATGGAAAACAATCATGGTGTTAAAACTAGGTTTGACCGTATGTGGATTCCACGCCATGGAGATCTCTGAGGTCGAATCTTAGATGAAGCTCATAAGTCAGGATATTCGATTCATCCAGGAGCTACAAAGATGTACCAGGATTTGAAAAGACATTACTGGTGGCCAGGAAGGAAGAATGATGTAGTAGATTATGCCAGTAAGTGCTTATCTTGTTTACAAGTCAAAGCAGTGCACCAGAAACCTTATGGGAAGATGCAACCGCTAGAAATACTAGTATGGAAATGGGAACACATCACCATGGATTTCATAATTAGGCTACCTCGTACAGCTAAGCATCATGATACCATCTGGGTGATTGTGGACCGTTTGACCAAGCGTGCTCACTTTATGCCTATACGAGAGGCTATCTCGTCAGAAAAGTTAGCAAGCTTGTTCATAAAGGAGGTTGTGTCTAAGAATAGAGTACCGTTATCGATCGTGTCCGATAGAGATACTCGGTTTACTTTGAGGTTTTGGAAGGAGTTCCATGAACCTATAGGAACCAGGTTAAACATCAGTACAGCGTATCATCCTCAAACAGATGGATAGTCTGAGAGGACAATCCAAACCCTTGAGGATATGCTACGTTCTTGTGTTTTAGACTTTGGCAAAAGTTGGGATGATCATCTGCATCTAACAAAGTTCTCCTATAACAATAGCTGCCATTCAAGTATTGGTATGCCACCGTTTGAGATGCTTTACGGTAGATGATGTAGAACCCGGGTATGTTGGGGAGAGATTGGTCAGAAAGAGATGGGAAATTTATAAGTGGTTCAAGAAACATCTTCAAAGTTCGATCAGATTAAAGCAAGATCAAAAGCTGCTCAAGACAGACAAAAGTCCTATACTGATAAGCGGCGACGACCGATTGAGTTTAACGTTGGTGACAATGTGATGCTCAAGGTCTAGCCTTGGAAAGGAATCATTCATTTCACGAAGAGGGGAAAGTTGAGTCCAAGGTACATTGGATCGTTTAAGATTTTAGATCGTGTGGGTGAAGTGGCTTATAAGCTGGATTTCCGAAGAGTTAGAAGGAATTCATTCAACCTTCCATGTTTCTCATCTTAGGAAATGTCTGGCGGATGACACGTCTCATGTGCCATTAATGAACATTGAGGTTGATGAATAGTTAAATTACATCGAACAACCAAACGAGATAGTTGATCACAAGGTTATACCTTTAGTGAAAGTGATATGAAAGCATCGCAAGGGTTCAGATGCTACTCGGGAAGCTGAGGAAGAGATGCGCAAGTTTTACCCGAATTTGTTAATGTAATAGTTAGGTTTCGGGGACGAAACCTCTTTAAGGAGGGAAGACTTGTAACATCCTACTTTTGTGAAGGATTAATAAAACAATTTCGTTTATTTTATAATGTGTCGTTTATCAGTTTAAATTAATATACTAATAGAATATGGGCTTGGACTTTAAAAGATGGAATAAGGCATGGAATGGGCCTTAGGTCCATGGACTTAAGGAAGTATAAATACCCCTTAAACCCTAAACCTTTCCATTTTTATCCATCTCTACACCATAGCCTACACCATCAAAAACACACACAAACACTATCCTATAACCCGAGCCAAGATCCAAGGCGAAAACCCGAACCCGTTGGTGCTAGAACGTCAATACGAACCAAAACAACATCAAGACTAGACCGTGTTCGTAAACCGACTCGTATAATGTACGTTTATATTGAGAACTTGTTCGTTTAGGTCTGGTTTATATCTAGAAATCTTAGATCTATGTTTAAATGTTAAAAACGAACCCGATGCATTAAACCTTACTGGAATTCGTTAACATTTGATGGTTTAACTGTTTGATTAAATGAGCCGTGTATACATATATTCAAATCGCACGCTTCAAAACTTAATATTCGGATGATTAATGGATTGGGGTTGTTAGCGATAGGATTCCGAGTTCATAGATACCTAAATCATGACGTTTCGTTAAGGATTGAAGGTTTAATTGCAGATCTGGTATACGTTCACCAGTTTGTGTTCATATCGATTTTGACTTTGACCTCTAAGTCAAAGTCTATATAAGATTGATGCAATTCGTTATGTCCAGATAACGAATTAGTTCATCAGTTCGTTATCTCAAGATAACGAATTAGCACACCCAGTTCGTTACGTCAAGATAACGAATTAGGCTAACGAACTAGGATAGCGAACCAGATAACGAATTAGGTGATTCTTTACTCGCCAATTCGTTACGAGCAAGATAACGAATCAAGTCAGGTTCAGATAACGAATCGGAATGACGAATCATATGATGATACGAGGACGAATCAGGATAACGAATTAAGGATGAAAACAAAACGAATCAGAGGCAATTCGCTATAACGAATGAGTTAGAGATATAAATAATAATGAAGATAAAAGGACGAATCACCTCGACCCCAGCCAGGGGCTCAGCAGCTTGGACCCTGCTAGGGGCTTCCGCCCCTAGACCCCGCTGCCAGTGGTGCTTCCCCCGGACCCCTGTTCGTTGTGGGTTATAATTGCACTAGAAACACGATATAAATAGCTATAGTTAATTGATACGTGTAATTGTTATACAGTTAGCCGTGCACAGTTCAAGAAAGGAATAACAATTAACGGTGAACGTAACCGTGTTCAAGTGAGGTTCTAGCCCCATTTCCTTGTTACGTTTTCGGGGTTGTGTGCATACTCGATGTGATAGTTAATACACTTACCTTAAATGGTAAGTGTATGCCATGTATGATTTATATGTTAATTATGTATATCTTGAATATGAGCGAAAGCTTGTCGGCACGTGAATGATCTTCGAATATTGCACGTATTGATAAGGGAGGTATGTATGTGATAGATGAATGTGTATGATAGATATATGTACAACATATGAATATGTATGAATAAGTAAAGAATGTGTATGTAAGTTACTGGTATATAAATATAGAATGTACAAAGATGAAGAAGTAAGTGATCAGACCCTAATAATATATGAGATAGAGAAGAAAGGGATCAGACCCTACTAATATCTTAGATAGAAAAGAAAGGGATCAGACCCTAATAATATCTAAGATAGACAAAGGAAAGAGGGATCATACCCTAATAATATCTGAGATAGAAAAGGAAGGGATCGAACGCTAATAATATCTGAGATAGAATGGACAGTAATTGTATAGTATGAAAGTAATAAAGTATGAACGCATGTATGAAATTATATAATTAATGTAAATGAGTAAAGTATTTATTATGTATCTTCGGATGCATAATTGGAGATAAGTATATGTATTGTATGATGTATGATTAACTAGAACTCACTCAGCGTAGCTGACTTTTTGTATGCACGTGGGTGAGTAGAATGAGACAGCTGGCTTGAGCAGGGACACATGGCAGAAGAATAAGAGCCTGGCATCTGAAGACTCATAATGTTCTATATTCAATGTTTGATTTTGAAAGACAAGATGTTTATTTAAGATATGTTTATGAATTAATATGTAATGTTTTATGAAAGTTTTATATTCCGCACAAGTTTTAATGAACTCTGATATTTAGAACAATGTTTATGAGTAAATCCAACATCCAATGTAGGGCACCGGTAACGGGGCCTTACAATTCTGTTGTCTGAATGTGTAAGATTTCAAACTTATACGGCGTATAAGCTTTATAATCTTATACGAGAACTTATATGTGTAAAGTTCTTATATGCTTTTAGACTTACATGGATACTGTGTTATACGCTGAACTTACATGGGATTTGGACTTATACGTATATGACAAAAACATTGTTATTGAAAGTTATACATTCATACATATACGTGCATACACATACAAGTTTCGAATATTTTTATAAATCTTACTGATGTGTGTGCGCGTGTAGTAGTAAAATATATAGGATGGAATCATTTGCTTTTGCACAAGATCGTGTTTTAAATTTATAAAAGTGATTTCTACAAAGACTAAACACACACAAAATAGGCAAGTGTACCTATCGTATATGTAGAATAGTATTGGTAAGAACCAAGTATCGATCCGTGGACACAAATGTTGTAAATCGTTGTTTTACTTTAATCGGAGGTTTTAATCATTTTGGGGTTAATTTTTGAACTTTTTATAAAATATAAATACTTATATATAATATATAGGTGACCAAGACAAGAAATTTTAATCGAGTTGTTCAATTATGTGAAGGTTACCATCTAAGATCATGAATCCACTCCATTTTAGCATTGATAATTAATATGTAGACATGTGATAGACTTGTCGTAGCAATATATGATAGATAGCTCCTTAAACCTTAAGTGAGCATCTTTGGCACTAAGGAGATGATATGCGCATTTTAAAGTCCACCCTTTCCTAATGTCATACCATCTCAATGATGTCAATTTAAGTTGGCAAGAAGTTTCGTAAAGTAGAAAGATTAAGATTGACTTCAATTTCTCGAATACCAATTCTAACAACTTCGGGTGGTTGTAGTTCATCACACAACCTCCCCTTGGTTGATTTATGTAGGTTATAATTACACATTCCGTTAACATATGGTTTCTTTAACTAATTTGATATCCTAAACAAAGCCATTTTCGGATTACCAAGGTTTAGAAAAATACACCATAACTTATATCTCATCATTTCTAAGTACAATATAAGGATCCATGTTTCGATAATGTATCAAAGTATTTCTATCTTTCAAGAACATGAATCGATCATGAACGATTGCCAATGATATTGACAACCACCAACTTTGAATTAGTGATTTAAGATGGTGAAACATTTCTCATCAAAAGATAATTGTAATATAACCATGTACTTTACTAGACTACATCACATGTCTTGATTAATTATCAAGTAAAACAAAGCTTCTTCATAGATTTTAGATGGTAAAAGGAGTTTAGCTCATAATGAGCATAATGATAAACATTAAGATAATTGATAATAGCAAATACATGATTAAACTTGGAACAATCTAACCAAATGTAAAATGAATCTTTCTTCTTAATGATGGTAATGATGGTTGATGATGATGATTAGTGGTGATGACCTCCAAACCTTCAAACTCTTCACTAGATCTTCAAAGTGATTGTTAGTGTGTGTTTTTATAAGTGAAAAACGGAGAGAATTCTTTTCAAGGCACACCAAATGAGTGCAACATGAGCCACTATTTATAGGCAATCTGGATGGTGAGGCACGGCCCTGTGCTTGATAAGCACGCCCCCGTGCATTTTTATGACATGTGCCAGATTTGTTTTGTCTTTTCTGTGAGGTGGCAACGGCCCTGTGGTTGGTAGGCACGGCCCCGTGTTTTTTAGTGACATGTGCTCAATTTTTTTGTCTTTTCTGTATTCTCTCCCCGGCCCCGTGCGTGATGAGACCGGCCCCGTGCTTTTCCTTCCAGATTTTGTCTTTTCTTGTGTTAGAATCATGGGGGCGTGTTTCTTGAGGCATGGGGGCGTGTTTCTTTGTTTTCTTGTGTTTTCTTCTGTTTTTCTTCGTCTTTTCGCTTGTTTCTTCGTTTGGGGTTTGGTTTCACTTGAAATTATGTTTTATTATGATAAGTAGTCTTTTATGCTATGTTATTAGATAGAAATTGCAGTTTTTAGAGATTATTTGATGCCGAAAAGATGTATATTTCTATGTACATCAAACATCCCCACACTTGAACATTGCTTGTTCTCAAGCAATCTTCTTATAAATATCCTCTAAATTCAGCAAATTTAGATTATAGCTATTCCTTAAGTGAGCTCCAAGAAGATGAAACAAAATAACCAATCTTTATGTTAGTGATAAATAAGAGAGAACTTTTGTTTTTATGAGCTTCTGTTTATGCAAAACGTCACGTTCTCACAATGTTCACTCACACTCGGTTTTATATCTGATCATACCTGTGATGTATGTATGTGAACACTCTTAGTCAAAATGCAACCTGTAATAAATAAGCTTGTAACAAGTTCAAATCTCCACCTATTGAAGGGTTGCATAGATCAAATGGTAAAAAGGGGTTTTGGTTTAGTGTGAGTAGGAATTGGTATTTTGTGGCGATTCAAGGGTTAATGGTAAATACAACTTCCACTGATTCTCGGGAGTTTGAGATGTCTTCATTGGTTAGCTCCTTTTCTCTGAGATTTTTTTTTTTGGAGTTTATAAACCTAATGACTCTTTTAAGGTCAGATCGTCAAGAACGGTTTTATCGAGGACGTGGATTAATTCTTCCTCAATCCTATTCTGAATATAACTTCCAACTCTAATGGATCGTTCGGCTTTGAGCCTAATAGCCCCCACCCTCATTAATTCGGTATATTCATGCTGAGACTGAGTTTGACTTTTTCTACATCTTCCTTCGTGGGAACAGCTTCCGCAACCTAAGCATCGTTCATATCTTTTTGCTCTTCTCTTCATTGCGTTTTTGAAAATTTCACAGAATGGTGGCCTTTGTTCGTTTTGGCGCCACTTTTTCCTCACCTCATTACTAAAGAGAAAAGTTTCTCTCCCTAAGTTCTGGAGGCAACCTAGGTTTTGTGAAGTGTATGCAGCAAAGGAAATTGAAATCGAAAGAATGCATTCCCAGTTCTTTAGGGTCTGGCGGTAAAAGACCAGTATTGTATTTTACCGGTGAAAGTGGATAAAGTGATCGGTTTTTTTTTTGTTTTTGTACTTTGGTAATGGGTTTGTGTAAATATTACCTTCTTCTTTATACAACGCTTCGTGTGGTCTTGAAATGAATAATTGCGACAAGTTCTAAATCACACGAAACATATGACTCACTCAAAGCTTCCGAAAAAATATTTATATGGCATGAGGTTTATCTCACAGTAACGGAGGAATTGGGTATTAACGCCATATTTTGCATAAATTTATTCTCAATATTACAAAACTTCTTCTTACTTTTTCACTTTTATATAATGATTGGTTATTTGCAAAAAATTTTCTTGTTTTTCTCTTTAGGTTTTGGATAATCTTTGTTTGCAAAAATATTTGTTTTAGAGAATTTTTATAATTAGTTGGACAAACAATTGGTCAAGTAATTCCTCTCCCCACACTTGAATCTCACATTGTCCTCAATGTGATAAGATTCATGAAAATATAAAAATTCTGATTGAGTATTATGGGTAAAAATGGAGAGTTACTTCCCTACGATTTAACGAAATTTTGACAGAGCGTCCCCTGTTTTTCGTCCGTTTTCCTGTTAGTGTACCTGTATAAAAAAAACTGCAAACATCCACAAAAAACCAAGCATAAACTGCTGAAAATTGGGTATGGAATCATCCATCCCTTGCCCTATCTGGCCAAATTAGTACCTAGCATAATGTCTTTGGCACCCACGGCCATAAAAATATCCAAACCAACATAAAAACAAACAAGTACGATGAAAAGTAAATTGTTCAAAACACACATAATATGTTCATGCCTGACCTACCAGTGCCGCCAGTCATTAGTTACCCGCATCTGGGTCAAATGGTCCCCACTGCCTATCCATGCGATAGCCCAAACAATCAATCTCTCGCCTCGTCTCTGCATATTCGGCTGCTCGCTGTGCATCCGAGGCAGCCATCTGCTCTGTAATCATGTTAAATGAGGCGGTAGTGTTAGCTGAGAATTGATCAACAAGTCCAAATATACCCTCAAAAGAGTATCGGCTATCATGTGAAGAACTGGGGCCGGCCCCTGATTAAGATGGGCCTCCTCTCTGATGGTAAGTTCGGAGGCGTTGTTGTCTGGGCGATGATTGTCGTCTCTCATGCACATCCTGTATCATCATCTCAGACGGGTCTTCTGGGTCCCAAACTTGGTTGTTCTTGTCACAAAATCTCCACACACCCGGGCTGATTTCCTGAACCATCTTCATGCTTTCACAGTAGTCAAGTAGAGGTTGTAGATCCAGGGACCACCGAAGATCAAGGAATTTCCTCGGGCAGTAGCATTTGACATGAAAAGTTTGCAAAATAGCATCGTGATATTGCATGGTACTTTGTTTTTCATGCAGTACAATGCCCAAAGATCCTTTAGGTTGACAACCCCTTCGCTCTGACCTCGAGCTGTGACGGTATGACTCAGCAAATGGTGGATGTACCTCATCAGCGGGTCACGCAGTTGTGTGCTTTTAGAGACGCTTGGTCTATACGTTGTTGTTCCATAACTTAATTGTTCCCAAGCTTCTTCCCTTATGAGACATGCTTCGGCTTCATCATCGTCACCTTCATCTTTAAATGTTGTTTTCGCTTCGAACCAGATATCGGTGTCAATTTCCTCGGCCGTGTAAATACCCAAATCAACTCCCAATTGAGTGACAGAAGTCGTATGCCAAACACCCCCACATTGGAACTCAATTGCCTTGTTATCCCACATGTCAAACTTTTTCTTTTTTATGTTGAACGAGGCTAGGAATTCTTTTGTGAGTTCCGTCACTGAATCCCCTGTCTGATTAAAAACCCGTCTCCAAGGTATCTCTACAATGTTTTGATAGTGGTCCCATTTGTTTACGTGTCTTAGGGTGTTTTTCACATGCACGAAAGTGGGCTTCTGGATATCTGTTGTTGAGGTACGTCAATCTTTCGTTTGCCAATCGGTCCTTTGTCTTGCGATTTCCGAAGACTAGGAATGCATGAAAGTCTTCCCCATACTCAGCCATCTGTAATTTACACTTAAATTAGTCACAACTCATGAGAAATTTTCATTTTGCTGAAACATAGAGCAAATCACGGCGGCGTGCTTTCAAAAGCACGGCCCCGTGCAAAATCGTTTCATGTAAACTTTTTATAAGTGTTAAAAAAGGTTTTCTCTCTAGGAAAGGCGATTTTGGAGATTACCCTATGCGATCGGCCGCATAGGGTTCTTGGCTTCTCTTGGCTTTTGGTTGCTTTAATCTTGTTCCAATCCTTGATTCTGATTGCTTAGTAGGTTCGCTATTGATCACGGCTATTGTTATAGTTTAGTTAGATCGATAACATCCTATTAATTGATTAAGGATCTTGTGGTTATCAAGGTTAGGGGTGTTTCTTGTTCTTGATCGATCGTTGGGTTGATTGTTCTTTGATCTTTGGGCAGATCTGGATTAGGGTTTCATTGGCCTTTTGGTTCCTTGGATTGGTCGGCTGGGTTTCTTGGATCTTGATCTTGGTTCTTGATCTTGATCTTGGTTTCTTGGAAATTGGCCGATCCTTGATCTTGATCTTGTTCTTGGCTGATTTGTTTTTGATCTTGTCCTTGATCTTGATCTTGTTCTTGGTGGATCTTGTTCTTGGCTGATTTGGTTTTATTTTGATCGAGATCTTGATCTTGATTTGGTTTGATCTTGGCCGATTTGTGTTTCCTTGTTTATTGATCTTGATCTTGGTATTGATTTTGGGGTATCTTGGCTGGTTTTTATTGGATTTGCATGGAGCATAAGGGTGGTAATGGTTTTGTTGATCATGTTATACATGGGTTTCCAGCTAATCGGGTAACGAACATTGATGGGGCTCTCCCTCGTAGGGGGGTTCTGAAAACTGGTTCTTCGGGAAACCCTAATGTTACGGGTTCGTTTGTTTCGTTTGCTGCAAACACTACATTCACTGCTCCTTTAAATGATGTTATCCACAATGATGGTGGTTGTTCAGCCGTGGGGAACAAAGTTAGTGGTTGTTCGAGCGATAACAAGGGTATTGGATCAGTTTCGCTAAATAGTCAACAAGATAAAGGTTTTTCAGCCTTTGTCTCGAACGAAAACAAGGTGGTTGGATCTGAATATTCTAATATTCAGAAGGATGTAGGGAAGGAAAAACATATGGAAAATTCAAAGCCTTCCTACATGAGTGTTGTTCAACTTGAAAACAAAACATCGAAGGCAACATTAAGAAAAGTAAATGTGGAGTCAACAATGGAAGGAGTTGATGTGGTTATCCCGGTTGAATCTGTCAAGAAAGTTAACGAAAGGTTTAATAATACTTTGTTTGGCTATTTTTTGGGTAACAGGCTTCCTTTTCCGGTTGTTGAGGATTTTGCTAAGAAAAATTGGAACAAATATGGGCTTACGAGACTAATGATGAATGCGAAAGGGTTTTTCTTTTTCAAGTTCCATACGGAAGCTGGGATGATGAAGTTGATTGAAGATGGTCCTTGGATGATTAGAAATGTCCCCATTATTCTCCAAATTTGGACTATGGAGTCAGATTTGGAGAAGGAGGATGTACGGTCTGTTCCGGTTTGGGTCAAATTACAGAACATTCCCCTGGGTGCTTTTACTGATGAGGGTCTAAGTATGCTCGCGTCAAGAATTGGGGATCCGATAAGTATGGATTCTTATACGGCTAATATGTGTAAGGAATCGTGGGGAAGAAGTAGTTTTGCTAGAGTCCAAGTTGAGCTCCATGCAAATCAGGAGATTAAAAGGAAGCTTGTTGTTGCTGTTCCGGATACGTGGGGGGAGACAAATAAGATCTCGGAGATTAAAATTGAATATGATTGGGAGCCACCCAGATGTTCTTTATGTGAGGTGTTTGGCCATTCGAACACTCAATGCCCGAAACAAGTTCACGATAAAAAGTTAAATGAAGAACAAAAGAAAGTCACTAATGATGATGGTTTCCAGAGGGTGAAGGGAAAGAAAAAAGTTAATACGCAAATCAAGAAACATAATCTTGTCTACCGACCGGTGGTTAAACCTGTTGTGCCTATAAATAAACCATCCGCTCAAGGACAAGACAATAATTATTATGTGGGTAAACCTACAACTTCTATGGCTGAGGGGGTCCAGTTAAAGGAGAAGCATACTGTCCAAACCAGTAACAGGTTTGGTAAGTTGGCGGACGAATCGGAAAGTGATGAAGATGATGATGATGTGGAGGAGCTGTTTACGGATGTGGCTAAAGCTATGAAAGCGGATATTGGTTCTGAGGGTGCAAGCACACCCGGTGAATTGGGTGTTTAATGGGTACCATCGCCACTTGGAATATAAGAGGGTTGAACCGCCCTCTTAAACAAAAAGAGGTTCGTAAGGTAATACAAGATAATAATATTCAGGTATGTGCTATTCTTGAGTCTCATGTCAAATTAAACGCGGTTTTTGATGTTTGTAAGAAGATTTGTAAAAATTGGGATTGGACCAGCAATGGTAGTGTTTGTGATAAAGGTACTCGGATTATTGTGGGGTGGAATACGGATTTGGTTGATCTTATGGTTATTGATTATTCGAACCAGGTTCTTCACGTTCAGTTAAAGTTCAAGCTTGATAGCAAGGTGATGTATGGTTCTTTCGTGTATGCTGAGAATTGTTATTTGAAAAGAAGGGAGTTATGGCGAAATCTTCTTGTTCATAAACAATTTACTCATGGTAAACCTTGGGCTTTACTGGGAGATTTTAATTGTGCTCTTAATTTGGAAGACAGCTTGCATGGTTCTTCCAAAATCTCCACTGGAATGATTGATTTTCGTGATTGTGTTAAGAACATTGAAGTTGAGGATATTAATGGGGTCGGGCTCCAGTACACTTGGAGCAATAAACCGAAAACGGGTATGGGTCTTTTCAAAAAGCTTGATAGGGTGATGGGAAACTCTAAATTCATGGAGATTTTTAATGATTCTTCGGCGGTGTTCCTTCCGTACCGGATTTCAGACCATTCTCCATGTCTATTGAAATTCCCCTCGCTTAGTAAAGGTAAGCCTAAACCGTTTAAATTCCCTAATTTCTTGATTGGAAAACCGGGTTATAATGATATTATTGCTAACGGCTGGAATATTGAGGTTAACGGTTATCACATGTTTCGCGTGGTAAAGAAGCTCCAAAACTTAAAACATCCTATCCGTTCCTTGCTGCACCGGCAAGGCAATCTCCATAAGAAAGTTAGTGATCTTAGAACCCTTCTGGATTCTTGTCAAACCCGTCTTGACATTGACCCTACTAGTTTGGAGTTGATTCGGGAGCAGAGTAGTTATCTTAAGGCTTATCATGAGGCGGCTAAAGATGAGGAAGATTTCCTTAAACAGAAGGCTAAAGTCGATTGGTTAAAGCTTGGTGACTCTAACACTGCATACTTTCACAATTCTTTGAAAATGCGAAACCATAGGAGTCGCATTGATATTATAAGTGATGCTCAGGGCCGTTTATTTGAGGGGTTGGATGTTCCTTCGGTGTTTGTTAATCATTTTATGAACATCTTTGGTTCTGATTTGCAACCATTGAGAAAACCGGATAATCAGATTTTTACTACTAAGCTCTCGGCCTCTCAGGCGGAGTTTATGGTTAGACCTATCTCCGATTTGGAAATCAAGGATGCGTTTTTCTCTATTGGGAATTCCAAAGCGCCGGGTCCTGATGGTTTTTCATCGGCCTTCTTCAAGAGTTCTTGGGATATTGTTGGGAAAGATGTTTGTTTGGCGGTTCATGAATTTTTCAACAAAGGAAGTCTCCTTAAACAGGTAAACCACACTATTATTGCTCTGATTCCTAAAGTGACCAATATTGTGACTCCTAATGATTTTCGTCCCATCTCGTGCTGCAACACTTTATATAAATGCATTACCAAGATTATCTCGGTTCGTATGATGAAGGGGTTGGAGTCGTTAATTGATATCAATCAGTCTGCGTTTGTGCCTGGGCGTAGGATTTCTGATAATATCCTTTTGACCCAAGAGTTAATGCATAATTACCACACTAATACTGGTCCGCCTAGATGTGCTTTTAAAGTTGATATCCAAAAAGCGTATGATACGGTCAGTTGGGACTTCATTCGTGATATTCTTTTTGGGTATGGTTTCCACGATAAGATGATTCATTGGATAATGGAGTGCATAACCACTTCTTCTTTTTCGATAGCCGTTAATGGGAATTTACACGGGTTCTTTAGTGGTAAAAGAGGTCTGAGACAGGGTGATCCGATGTCCCCTTATATTTTCACGCTGATTATGCAAGCTCTCACGTTAATTTTGCATCGAAAGGTTCGTATTGAAGGCTCGTTCCGTTTTCATCGTTGTTGTGAAAAATTAAATATTATCAATATTTGCTTTGCGGATGATTTGTTCCTGTTTGCTCGAGGTGAGGTGAATTCTGCCAAAACTATTATGGGGGCTCTGAATGATTTCAAAGATATGTCCGGGCTTACTCCGAGTGTTCCGAAAAGTACCGCGTTTTTTTTGCAATGTCCCGGACCGTGTTAAAAGTGGTATTTTGAATATTATGCCCTTCGTTGAAGGAAGGCTCCCGGTTAAATACTTGGGGGTTCCTCTTATTTCCACAAGGTTAAATTACCGGGATTGTAAGAGGTTGCTGGATTGTATGGATAGTCGGATTGGAGATTGGAAGAATAAAACTTTATCTTTTGCGGGTAAAATGCAGCTGGTCAGGTCTGTTCTTTCGTCTTTATATATTTATTGGTCTGCTGTGTTTTCTCTCCCTTCTAGACTTATTGCTGATCTTGAGAAACGGATTAAAAACTTCCTTTGGGATTATGGTCAAAGTAAGGGAAAGCATAAAGTCTCTTGGGATATTGTGTGTCGGCCGAAATGTGAAGGTGGTTTGGGTATCCGGCGTATCCGGGATGTCAATAACTCTCTTCTGGTTTATCATATTTGGAGCTTAATCAATGTGCGTAACTCGTTGTGGGTTAATTGGATTTATGAGTATAAAATGAAGGGCCGAAATTTTTGGAGCTTGCAGATTCCTAACTCGTGTACGTGGGGGTGAAGGAAAATCCTTCAGTTTCGTCCGCATATTAGACAATTTATATGGCATGAAATTGGTAATGGGAGATCTACTTCAGTTTGGTATGATAAATGGGATGATCATTGTCCTTTAATTGATTATATTAACCCAAGAGCTATTCATCGGGCTGGCTTGTCTTTAGAGACCTGTGTCAGTGATGTTGTTCTTCATAATAACTGGGGTTGGCCGCCTGATTGGATTTTGAGGTATCCAATTCTTTCGAACTTAAAAGAAGTTAGCATTTGTCCGGATAAGAGGGACAAGATCGTGGTTTTGGATGAGAATGGGACTTCAATGAATTTCTCGACTTCTGGAATATGGCATCTTATTCGGAGACCGGCTGATAAGGTGTCTTGGGTGCATGTTGTTTGGTTCTCTCAATGTGTTCCAAATCATTCCTTTATGTTGTGGATTGTGCTTCATGATAGGTTGAGCACACAGAATCGTATTATGGGGTGGAAAATTGGTGGGTATCCAAATCATAACTTGTATTGCTGCCTTCTTTGTAATGGAGAGCCGGATTCTCGTAATCATCTCTTCTTTGAGTGTAAGTTCTCTTCTGAGGTTTGGAGTATTGTAAAAATGAAAGGGAAGTTTCAGGGGTGTAGGAATGGTTGGGCGAATATTCTTCAATATGTGTCTCATTTTGGAATGTCCAACTCTATTGAAAATGTTGTTAATCGGCTGCTATTTGGGGCTTCGGTTTACGTTATTTGGAAGGAGCGAAACAACCGGCTGTTCAAGAACTCTTTGAAGACTCCTAAGATTGTTGCAGACGAAATCATTAGGGGTACGCGCCTAAAGCTTATGACTCTAAAGTTCAAGAATTCTGAACGGGTTAATCGGGTTCTCGAGGATTGGCACTTTCCGCGGGGAGTTTCCCACCAAATTGATGATAATGGTTGATTTGTTTTTGTTTTGTTTATTTACTTGGTTCTTGTGTAAGCTTTAGCTGTGTTTACCAGTGTTTGGTGGTTTTGGTTTTGTTTACTCTTGTATGGCATGTCATACATGAGAACTAATATGGCACTCTGTCATATTACTTGTAATTTTTGGTTGTGTGGAATGCATTTTACCGGGTGAATCCCTTTACCCAAAAAAAAGCACGGCCCCGTGCTGCTACTTCTGGTTCAGTTCCTTTGACTTTTGGTTGACCACGAATCGTGTTGTTTTGTGCACAGCTCGTGTTTTTTAGCGATTTCTAACTTACTCAGACTCGAACCCTCGTTCCTAACCGGGTATATCAAACTAGTTTAATGGTGGGTCGGGTATTTATGCCAATACCCAAAACCCGAATTGTTTCTTTCAATTAAACCCTAACCCTTCAACATTCAACAATCTATTCATCAAATGCAAGCAAATTAACCCATACCCTTTTCGGGTTTTGACCCGTTTTGGACGATTTGAACAATTTTAGGGTTATCTAAACCTAGAATGACGAATTTGAATAATGCAATTGTTAAATTAATATACCTTAGGTTTAGAATAGAAGATTAGATTAAGAAATTAGCAAAATAATTGAAGGTCGGCGGTTTCTTGGTTCAGAACGCAGTGAGAAATAGGGTTGGTGGTTGGAGAAAGTTATTTTATTAAGTTAAAACTCGTAACTGCTGTTCGACCAAAAACACGGCCCCGTGCAATAGGAAGCACGGTACCGTGCTGCTTAGTGCAGACGGTACTGTTTTGTTTATTTGTCGAGCTTGGTTTGTTTTAACTGGGTTTTTATTTTCTGGTTATTTAACATGGTAATTAAACATCCTAATTTTCATTAAAAACATAAAACTAAAGACATAATTAAAGATAGATGAAATGAAAAGTACAACAACAATTCTTGGGTCTTAACACATAGTACTAGCGGGAACAACTTAAACACGAAACGAAGTCAGAACTTCAACGGCCACCACCCCCGAACAAGTCCTGGATGTGTGGTGGTGTTGTTTGGCTTCTAAAAGTTCGTCAAGCTTTTTGTTGAGCGTAACGATTTCTCGGTTGAGAAAGTTAAGTTTGGAAGTCACATCTTTGTGGTGGCATTCCACAACATGGAAGTTATCGAACCTAAGCAGGTCGACTTTGTTAATCAACTCGACTACTCGAGCCTCGGTTTGCATGTTGCTCTCAACTTGCTCTCTTACGATGCATTGGAGTCTCATGATTTGTTCCTCAAGGAAGGAAGATTCATGTTGTTTCCCCTTCTTCACTAGCCTCCATTCCACCCTTTTTTCTTCCATTTAGGTAGGTATTATTTGGTGTGAATGGAATAGTGAATTTATGCATGCATTATATAGAGACTGGAAAGTTGAACACAGCCCCGTGCTTTTAGAAGCACGGCCCCGTGCTGCTAGAGGAATAAATGTTTCTGAGCAGAGAATTGTACGGAGTCAGCGCGTATCATGCTGAAGATTCTAGGGTGACCACGGCACCGTGCTTAGGAAAGCACGGCCCATGCTTTTTGTCACAGTGAATTTCCTTTTAATTTTCAACACGATTCAAGATCCGGAATTTTTAGAATGACGTTTATTGTGATAATTTGGAAGTTTGGTCATCTAAAATATTACTTTTCATTAAATAAAGATCCTAAAACAATTACGGGATAAGCCCGGGTTTCCTAAGAAAAGAAAATAATCGGGTTAAGCCCGAAGTCCTAACACATTGTGCTTGATGCACTTGTTTACACATAAAAACAGAAAGTTAAGTTTCCTAGAGTTCCTCGAAAGGCTCTCCTCCTCCGAAAGGTCCTGGTGGTGGAAAATACGTGAAACCGAGAACTTGAAACTGGAGTTGCTCGTTGATGTCTCGGAGTTCCATTTTCATGTTTTCCACAGATTCGGTGAGTTGCACGAGACGCATCTCAGCAAGGAGATTCATTTCGGTGAGTTCTTTCACGAGTTCTTGAAGTTTCAGGAGAAGCTAGGTTTTGGAAACATGGCGGACATCGTTTCTCGGATGTCGAGAAACAGGGATTGCTTTACTCATCTCAGTTGGCATGCTGAGTTCTTAGAGGTTTTTGTTTTTGGTTTTGGTTTTGGTTTGTGCAAGGAATTCAATGACACAAGGTGCCTTTTATAACCAAACAGGAAACCGAGCATGGCACCGTGCTTTTGGAAGCACGCCCCTGTGTTTTTGTTCTGACAATTCTGTTACAAGCCAGTCTTACTGAGATTTTTGCAGTGAAGATGCCGGCCCGCATTTTTAGGCACGGGACCGTGCATTTGAGAGCATGCCCCCGTGATTTTTTTTTTTGACATTTATTTACAAGGCCTAGTTTTGTGAAGGTCTGGGCCAGACCTTGTTTCTTTAATTTCTTAATTAAAGAGTTTGGAGGGTTATTACCTCCAACACTTCTTTAAGTGGACCGTCGATGTATGGTTTTAATCGATGTCCATTTACTTTGAACTTCTGACCGTTTGAATTTGAAATTTCGATTGTCCCATAGTCAAAAACTTATTCAACTATGTATGGACCTGTCCATCGGGATTTCAGTTTTCCTAGGAAAAGACATAAACGAGCGTTGTATAACAGTACACGATCGCCAGTTAGAATTTTTTTTGTTTCCTTTTAAATTAGCGTCGTGTATGCGTTTAGTCTTTTCCTTGTAGGACCAGGAATTTTCGTAAGCCAGTGTTCTCAGTTCCTCGAGCTCACGAATTTGATCTTCCCGGTTTGCTCCGGCTGACGTTAGATCAAAATTCACTGCTCTGAGGGCCCAGTAGGCGTTGTGTTTTAATTCTACTGGTAGATGACATGCCTTCCCATAAAAGAGCTTGAAGGGTGTCGTTCCTATGGGAGTTTTGTAGGCCGTCCTAAGGGCCCACAACGAGTTATCTAACTTTTTTGTCCAATTTTTGCGATTCATCCCCACACTTCTTTCCAAAATTCTCTTAATTCCTCGATTCGAGACCTCTACCTGCCCACTGGTCTAAGGGTGATATGGTGTTGCTAGTCGATGATGGACCCCATATCGTGCTAAGACTTTGTTCATCAGAGCGTTACAGAAGTGGGTACCTCTGTCGCTGATTAGGGCTTTCGGAGTACCGAATCTTGAGAATAACTTTTTCAGAAATCGTACAACTACTCGAGCATCGTTAGTGGGAAGAGCTTGTGCTTCTACCCATTTAGAAACGTATTCGACTGCTACAAGGATGTATTTATTTCCGAATGAGTTGGGAAATGGGCCCATGAAATCAATTCCCCATACATCAAAGATTTCACAAATTTGAATGCCTTTTTGAGCCATCACATTTTTTGATGAGATGTTTCCGGCTCTTTGACAAGCACGCATGCTTGGATCAAAGTATGTGTATCTTTGTATATAGTGGGCCAGAAAAATCCTGCATCAAACACTTTTCCAACCGTGGTGGCGGTACCATGGTGTCCTCCTGTTGGTCCTTCATGGCAGTGTTTGAGAATGTCTAAGGCCTCCTTGCCTTCTACGCACCTACGAATGACTTGATCCGCACCTATTCTAAATACGTATGGATCTTCCCAGAAGTAGAACTTAAGATCGGAGAAGAATTTTCTCCGTCGTTGGTGGCTAAGCCCTTTTCTAAGGATCCTGCATGCTAAGTAGTTTGCGAAGTCGGCATACCAAGGACTTTCGTCTTTTTCTTCTATGACTCCTTGAATGTGCATGAGGATCTCATGTGGGAAATTATCGTTGATAATTTCTACGTGAAGTTCTTCGGGAGTTGGACATTCTAAACGTGAAGGATGGTCTGCGGCTACATTTTCTGCTCCCTTCTTGTCCTTAACCTCGATGTCAAATTCTTGGAGTAGTAGGATCCATCGGATGAGTCTGGGTTTGGCATCTTGTTTGTTGAATAGGTACCGTATCGCGGCATGATCGGTGTAAACTATGGTTTTTGAAAGAACTAGGTATGATCTAAATTTTTCAAAGGCAAATACTACTGCTAGTAACTCTTTTTCTGTTGTGGTATAATTTTCTTGTGCATCGTTAAGAGTTTTACTGGCATAGTAAATTGGGTGAAAGTGTTTTTCTTTGCGTTGTCCGAGTACGGCTCCAACTGCAAAGTCACTTGCGTCGCACATGATTTCGAATGGAAGGGTCTGTAGGTTCCCGGACGGATCGTACACGGGATGTCGCTATCTGCGCAGGTGCGGAATCCCTGCGTAGGTAGATACGAGTGCAGAATATGTATAAATCAAACACACGAGCAATAACCGAAACACGTTATATTGATAACCGAACACGTGACTCTAGGTCACTATTACAGACTGACTTGTAAACACGTAACACGCTCACTGAAACGCTGAAACGAAACCCTAACCAACTAACTAAACTGTTACAGCGAACAGTATATAAACACGACAACTTCGCCTCAGGCGAAGTTGTCTTTAACTTCGCTTGTTCAACAAGTTCGCCTGAGCGAACTTGTTGACAACTTCGCTTGTTACAAAAACATAAACATAATCAAAAACATAATTACATTACAGGCTCGATTACAAACGTTAGACTATGAACTACTGACACACATGTACCAACAGACTCCCCCTTGGCAGTAGCTTCATATCTTGATCTTCAAATCTTGAGTCTTGTAATCTTGCATCTCTACGCGTGTGCTCCCTCTCTAACACACACCGACACCACCCGTTGATATTTCCTAGCTTGATCCTTCCAAGCAGGAATGTAGAAGATCTTCTTCTCGTTGAGCACCTTCAGATCAGCCTGCGATAGATTAACAAGATGCATCGGGTCGTAAACCCTAAGCACTTCTTGTTCATCCTCATCTTCCATAACCGCTTCAGCTGTCTCACCGTCCACAAACCACCATTTTAGGTCTTTGAGCACGTCCTTGGGCATGAGCTTCATCGGTACTTCTTTAAGGCACCGGATCGGTTTATATTTCATAACCATCCAAGGTTTTCCATCAACTCTCAGACCCCTATCCTTGTCTTCGACAAGTTTCCCTTTTTGTGGTCTCATCAGCTCAAACTTCTTCTCCTTAATACACTCCTTCCACACGATCTTCCCGATGATTCTAGCCATGTTGTCTTCACTTCGGTTTATCAATCCCAATCTGGCTAAATCTTTTACCTCACATTCAGGCAATGTGTTTAAAGATCTCAACGTTCTCCTGAAGTACTGAATTCCATCGTATCTTTTGATCACGAAGAGCCGCAGCTGCTCATCATATATCCAGCAGATAATACCTTTCTTTGCTTCTGCGTATCCCTTAATATTGTAACTCTTTTTGAACATTTTAGGGATCGCCGGCTTCTTCGTCTTTATGAACCAGTGAGCACAACCTTCCTTCCAATTCGGTTGTTCCTCCCATTCAGTATCTTCCTCAACAGTCTTATCACCCATCTCTGGCATCTCAACCTCCGGAATCTCGTGTTCCACGGAGTCATCTACAATTTCCCCTTCCTCTATCACATTCTCAACAGTAATTTGTTCTCCGATCCTCTCGATCTCATCAACCGGCAGCACATCTTCTTCAAACATAAACTCATCATCATCCTCATCCAGCTCTTTCAACGCGTCTATAACATCTTCAACATCAGCATCATCATTACCATCTACCACGTCGTCACCGGCTGCGCTTGCAGACTCCCCCTCAGCTGTGGAAGCCCCAAGAGCCTGAGAGGTTCTTGGCAGCTCACCACCTGCACCTTCCGGTGCATTGGGATCATCGTCTTGATCTTCTCTCCGTTTTGTCCTCAACTCATCTCCCCTACAAGTCTTCTCCCCCTGAGATGCCAAGAATGCCTTGAAGGCATCTATTACTTTCCCGTGTTCAACCAGGAGGGAGGCTTGCAGTCGATTGGATTCCACTAGGCTTTGAATGGTCTTTGTCTGTTCAGCAACAATCCGCTCTAGCGATGCAATCCTTTCGGAGTCAGAAGTAGGCGTTGGAGTTGGCGGGACATCAGCAGCAGAAGTGACCGCAGGTGGTACACTTGGTAACCCTGCAGTAGTAGTGACGGTCGACTCAACAAATCGTGCAACTACCACCGGTGGAGTAAGCGATTGGGGTGGTAGAGACACAACTGCTGGGGCCGACGTCTCGACGGCAGTAACCTGTGCTGTAGAAGGAATAAGAGACATACCGGACAAGGCAGGTGGAGCAAACCGTACCAGCCTCGAAGATTCTCCAGCTCCCGAACCCATACCTGTCCGTTCTCTTCGTGAACGCCTGAGCACTAGTTGAACTGCTTCTTCTTCATCAACTTCCTCATCATCCTCGTCAACAGTTCTCGGCCTCTTTCCAGTAGTTCTCTCCCGAGACACCATCAGTCGTCTCGCTTCAGCAAATGTTTCGTCAAGATCGGAGTCAGCTACCGAAGTAACTGCTCTAGTAACCTCCATGACTTGAGAACCTGAGACATCCATATCAAACAATCCATGGCCGCTAAAAGCAGCATCAAGATCTACTTCTTTAGTAGTAGGCACAGCAGCTGGCACAGCAGCAGAAACAACAGTAGATACAGCAGGCGCAGCTGGTACAGCATGGGGTGCTGCCGCCTGATGTGGCTGTGGGTCTCTGAACTCGTCCCCTCCTGCAGGAACATACCCCGGGTTGATAAGATACCCGAACAGTGGAGTATGCCTGGGACGCAGCTCAAGCTTGCTACGTGTGCTCGAAGTCCGACACTGAGCGAAGATACGTTGCGTCACACATTCGACGTATCTTATAGGGCGTCTCTGCGGTAGCGACGGAGTGACATGATTGAGGATCATCTGTAAGAACCGAGGATACATAATAAATCGCTCGCGCGCCACAGCCCTCCTCTGACGATCAATCTCGTAAAATATCAGCTGACTAAATGAATATCGTCGATTGTAAGTCAGGGCAATCATGGCTGACTGCATTGTCGCGCCCATCCCATCAGTTCCTGCCTTCCTCCCAGACATGCATACAATCAAGACATGCATTAGGAAGCGCCACTGATCTCGTAGAAAACCTTTCCTCCTCTGTGTGTCCCCCAACGGACCTGAATAACCCATCCTCAGGTACGCTCCATCACGAAAAGGAGCTACGAACTCCGTTGGGTCATCCCTTGTCTCTTCTCCAAACTGCAAAGCCAACCGTATATCATCAGAAGAAAACTGTATAGCATGACCATTTACGGTTGCTCGCATCACTGGGGGCTCAGGCCTGCAATCATAATATACCGTCTGCCAAAAGTCTTCTATGTTAGGCAGTGAAATGGGCAGGGTATTTGTGATCGCATGAAAGATCCTTGAGCGCTGGAGAAACATGATTATCTCCCTGTAGTCTTCCACAAATCTTGCGTCTGGATCTAACGTGATGTACTGGTTATGGGCCGGAAAGAACTGTCTTTGATCATCACCGTCATCACCACCAGCACCGCCAACAGCAGCCATATCTGCACAAAACAAAACAAGTTAGAGAACGGTTAAGCAACTCACAAGTTCGCTTTGTACCACGAGCGAAGTTGTGATTAAACCTGTACAGGCGAACTTAAAGGTGAGGCGAAGTTGGGAACAACTTCGCGTCATCTGTAAGTTCGTCTAAAACCTGTTAAGTGAATTGGTATAGGCGAAGTTGATGATAACTTCGCCTTATCACAACATCGCCTCAGGCGAACTTGAGTTCAAGGCGAAGTTACGGGTAACTTCGCCACAGGCGAAATTAAGTGTCAGGCGAAGTTGCGGATAACTTCGCCTAAACCCTAACTTCGCCTGAATCTGAAACGGCGGCTGTTCAGATTCAATCGGCCAAGATCCGATGATTTCGCAACGTTTTGACGATCCAGGAGAGAATAACACAACATATTAATGGGTTTGAGACGTAAAGTTCGTCCATGAACACTTATCACAAGGTTGAAAAACTAGGTTTTGAAGATCCGACGACCCGAGGTCTTGAACCGGGTAAAAACTATAAAGAACGAGTATGTTTGTGAAAGATATCGACACCACATACCGTCAATGAATGATAGAAACTGAAATCAAAGATCGAAATCGGAAATAACTCTAGTTCGCCGGAATTTATATAAGTTCGCCGGAAATATGTAGAAGATAATGATATGATTTCTGTTTTAAAGTCCTTATATAGTGCAGAGTTTGTTCAGGCGAAGTTACGCTTAACTTCGCCTAGGCGAAGTTAAGCACAACTTCGCCGAATTCAACAACTTCGCCCGTAATTTCAAAATCAACCCTTTAAGTTTGAAGAATCTTGCACTCAACATTAGAAGCTTCCAAAAGGAGTTAAACAAATATGATCAAGTCTAAGTAACCAGTTATAAAATAATACAACTACAAAACTAGAAAAACTTATAAAAATTTAACGAAATAAGGGATCAAATTTCAGTCTAGTCAGGGACTACTACGTTTTAGAAAAGATCCTAACAGGAATCATACTAACTACGTGACTGTCACATAGATCCGTGTTTAGCTGTATTATGACATATAGAGACAGGTTGTAAGCAGGTAATATACTTAAGATGGTTTTCATCGTTTCTGTGATACGAGTTAGGTTCAATTAATCCTTAAAATTTAAGTGGGCAACAACTCAGAAATATTGATGCCTCCTATCTATCCTCAAAGCGTATTTGGCTTTCCCCAAGTCACCCCGAATTGACTTCGACCCATAGTGTTTGATTATCTTGTATGTATTCTTTTTCTGTTTCCCGTTCTTCATCTTGCTCTAAGATAGAGAAGTCTTGAATTTATGATCACTAATATGTTACAATAATTTTTTTTTTTTTTTTTTTTTTTTTTTTTAACATAGACTTCAAAGTAGAATTTTACTGCAAGTCCCGAATCTGGATCACTGCAGTGTCTTGAAATGCTTTCTTCACGGGAATCAGGACACATATGGGCTCGTGTATGACTGGGTAATCGCTTTTCTGCCTATCATTCGAAAAGATATATATGAAGACACACAAAACTCTTAAGGAGTTTCCACGTAAAATCAAGTAAAATTAGTTTGTATCACATCTATTTTTACGCACCATAAAAAGTTACCATGACATACAATGATTGTCCTAAAGCCTTTTAAGCCTAATAACTTCACCAGTTAAGCACACACAATCAGTATATATATCATTTTCCAAGGTTAGATCAATTTTCTGTTAAACATAGCAAAGAACTTCTTACGAAGTATTAGACTTGAAAAGTAATTTCATTTCCCTCAAAAAAAATTTGATTTCAATCGCCCCGATCACTTCAAAGTCTTCAGGTAAACGGCAATCCTGAAGATCCAATGGATCAACTGGACCAACCACATACAAGTATGTGTCCTTCTCACTAAGAATGACCGACTAATTTCAGCAACTGAAAGAACACACGTCATAACTGCCCCGGTCACTTTCAGTCTTCTGGTTAATGGCGATCCTCATTCTCTAAGTCGAAACGAGGACCAAAACATATCCGAGGATATGTCCATCAAACTGAGGTAACCGACTAATTTTAAGCAATAATGACATTTTTTTTTTTTTTTTTTTTTTTTTTTTTTTTTTTGAAGATAAACACAAAGACATGGTTACTCGAGATTGATCATCCCGTTCAGCTCAATTAGGTTTAGAAATCTGGATTTATCAAACGCTTTTGTAAACAAATCAGCAAAATTTTCCAGTGTATCAACCTTTTCGATCTTGATCAGTTTCTTCTCAGCACAATCCCGTATGAAGTGATGACGAATGTCAATATGCTTAGTTTTACTGTGCTTCACGGGATTGTTAATTACTGAGATGGCGGCAGTGTTATCAATTAAAATAGGAGTGAGTAAGAAATTCAGACCATAGTCGCGCAATTGTTGCTGAATCCACAAAACCTGCGAACAGCAGTTGGATGCTGCCATATATTCAGCTTCACATGTTGAGATTGCAACTGACGTCTGTTTCTTGCACTGCCAGGAAACTAATCTTCCTCCAAGAAACTGACAGCCTCCTGTGGTTGACTTCCGACTCTGATTGCATCCTCCATAATTAGAATCTGTATATGCCACCAGTTCAACGTCTCCTCCCTTCGGGTACCACAACCCCAGCTTCGGCTTGCCCTTGAGATACCGTAGTATCCTCTTTGCACCTTTCAAATGAGATTCTTTCGGATTTGCCTGAAAACGTGCACAAAGACAAACAGCAAACATTATATCAGGCCTAGAAGCAGTTAAATACATTAATGAACCTATTATCGCCCGATACAGAGTTGGGTCCACATCTGCGTCACCATCTGATTCAGCGCCCAATTTGTGATTGACGCAGATTGGAGTGTCATATGGAGAACTGTCCTCCATCTTGAATCTCTTGAGCACATCATGAACGTACTTCGTCTGATGAATGAACATCCCGTCCTTCTTCTGATCAACCTGCAATCCTAGAAAGAAGGTTAGTTCACCCATAGCACTCATCTCGAACCTCTTCTTCATGACAGCCTCAAAATCCTGACACATGGATGCTCTTGATGCAGCAAAAATGATATCATCCACGTAGACTTGAACCAGCAGGAAGTCACATCCTTCTCTCTTCACAAACAACGTACTGTAGATCAATCCCCTTTCAAAACCGTTTTCCAGCAAGTAGTCTGATAACGTTGAATACCAGGCACGAGGTGCCTGATGTAATCCATATAGCGCCTTGCTCAACTTGTATACGTGATCAGGAAAGTCTGGGTCAGGAAAACCCGGAGGTTGCTCAACATACACAACCTCATCAACTTTCCCATTTAGGAACGCGCTCTTCACATCCAACTGAAATACCTTCATCTTTTTAAATGCAGCAAACGCCAAAAACAATCGAATCGCTTCTAACCGGGCGACAGGAGCGAACACCTCATTGTAATCAATACCCTCTTGCTGATTAAAACCTTTAACAACCAGCCTCGCCTTATTTCTTATGATAATCCCCTTATCATCTCTCTTGCACTTGAACACCCATTTTGTGCCTATAGCATGCACATTCTTTGGTTTTTCAACCAAAGTCCAAACTTCCATCTTCTCGAATTGAGCCAACTCTTCTTGCATGGCCTCGACCCACGAGCTGTCCTTAAGAGCCATTTGATAATTTTTCGGTTCAATCTGGCTAATAAAGCAGGAGTACAAACATTCGTTCATTATACCCGTTTCTTTTATGCTTGTATAAACACAGGTGTGCTCATTCAAGCTACTTCTGGCTTGTACACTGGAGGACACATCACCTATAATATTCTCCAATGGGTGATCTTTGTGAATTCTCGTGGTCGGAACAGCACCAACATGCAAATTATCTTCCAAATTTGAAGAGATCTCATCAATGGTTGTCTCTGGCTGAGAGTGAAAAGGATTAATAAATTCATCTTCAGTTGAGGCCGCAGGGGTACCGATAGTGTTTGATGTGGAAGGTTGAGATTTATCAATCAGCTGTCGTTGCAATAGATTCTCTTCCTCATCAAGTATCATCTTCGTCACAGCTCTTTCGTCTTCTTCAGAAATTTCCAAATCAGGTACGTTAAACGACTTAAAAAGCTTAACATAGTCGAAAAGCTCAGCAGGTCCATTGCTTGGTTTTGGCGATTGGTAACTAGTAATGTCGGTGTTACATACCACCTCCACCTTGCAAGTCGAAGTATTGAAGACCCGTCTGTTGGGAGTCCCAACTACATAACCGACTAAGATTCCTTCATCGGCTACTTCACCAAATTTCGAATTAGTCTTCAAAATCGAACAAGGAGACCCAAATGGTTCAAGACCGCACAAGTTGGGCTTCCTTCCATGCATAAGCTCGTAACAAGTTTTTCCAAGTTTCTTAACGGTTAACACCCTATTCAGAACATAGCAGGCTGTAGCAACTGCTTCAGCCCAGAACATCACAGGAAGCTTCGAATCTGCCAGCATAGTTCTGGCTCCTTCAATTAACGTTCGGTTCTTCCTTTCAGCCACTCCATTCTGTTGCGGAGTATACGGAGCGCTGTATTGATGTTTAATTCCCTTCTGAAGACAGAAGATTTCCATTTCAAAGTTCTTGAACTCTGTCCCATTGTCACTTCTGATGTACTTAACTGATTTACTCATTACGAACTCAACTTTTGTAATTAGATTCTTCACCATCTGAGCCGTCTCATCTTTCGTTTTCAGAAAATATACCCACGAATATCGCGAGTAGTCATCAGTTATCACCAAGCAGTAAGAAGTACCACCTAGACTTTTTACATTCACTGGACCGAAGAGATCCATATGAAGTAGTTCTAGAGTACCGGCAATAGAGTTAATCTTCTTGGTGAGATGGGATTTCTTGTGTTGCTTTCCCTTCTTGCATGCTATACACTTGTCTTCAAAGTTAAAACTTTTTAAGGGAACGCCCATCACAAGCCCATTCTTGACAATGAAGTTCATCTTCCGAAGATGAATATGTCCCATTCTCCTGTGCCACCATTCTGATTCTGATTCGCTTGCTTTTGTCATTAAACAAGATTCTCCGGTGGCCATTTCAGTAGACCTCATGTCCATCACATATGTATTCGTTTCACGTGGAGCTTTCATTACTATCCATTCGTCTGGTATCTGAAAACCAGGCTTCAATACTATCGCTTCGTTCTTCGTGAAATGGACAGTGTAATCTTTATCACAAATCTGCGACACACTCAGCAGATTGTGCTTTAATTCCTCCACAAAATTCACATTCTCAAGTGTCATCCTTCCATTTGACACTGTTCCTCTACCAGTAATCCTTCCTCCGCTCTCACCAGCAAAACTAACTCTTGCACCCTGAACAGGTTTTAAATCTTGCAACAAGTGTTTGTTGCCCGTCATGTGCCGGGAACAGCCGCTATCTACAATCCAAAGACTGTTGGCAGCCCTGTTCAACTGTTCCTGCACAATAAAACAAAGAGTTAGAATCTTGGGACCCAAGACCAATTGGTCTTGGATCGATACGTCCCGTACCCTGGCTTTCTCAAGTTAGCATCAGGATAATTCCTGTAAGTCCTGTTAGGAAATCTCCTTGCAGATGGAGTGTAATGCCTTCCAAACCTATGTGAATTGTAAGTGTTATATCTTGTGGTTTGGTTGAAAAACTGAGGTTTGTTTTTATGAAAACTTGAATTAGTTACATTTTGGCATTTTGTAGAGTTTTCATTTTTAGCAGTAACAAAATGACGCTTATCCTCAGTTTTATTTGGCCTCACACCTCTGAATCTCGGCTTCAGAGGGCAATCTGCAACTAGATGTCCTAATTTGTTACATCAACACCGACTCTCCTTTTTCTTGTCAAATGTTGGTTTGGATGTAGAGGCAGTGTTACCAGCCGTTCGTCTCACATAAGGTGGGACGTACGGATTGAGTGGAGAACTCTTTTTAGAAATTTCATTTTTATCTCCACCGGTGGGTAACCCTACCTTCTCTTTTGTCTGACCAGATTCAGACAACTTATCCGATTCCGATGAGACTGGACTCGAGACAGAAACTTTCACATTTGAAACAGGCGAACTCGTTTCGCCATAGCTAACACTTGGTTCTATATTTGTAACCTTGATGGGAGTTGTCTGAGTAACCTCGAAATCAACAGATTTCTGAACACTCGGATTATAAGTATAGTTGTGGTTAAAGGGTGGTGGAACTTCGTGATAACCGATTCCTCCCCTCTTTGCAGAGGTACCTTGATCACTCACGAGGTGATCAAGGATGGCCGAGGAATTCCTGAACTGCTCAAGTTTGCGGTTCAGTTCCACCACCTTCACCTGGTGGTCAGCAATCTGTTTATCCCGATCAGCAATCAATTTAGTTTTTTCTTTTAAAACTTCATAACTAAGATCAATTATCTCAATTTTCTCAGCAAGTTTAGTTTTTAAGCTTTTGACATCTTTTTCACATGCTTTTATTTTAACTTTAAAACTGTTTTCTCTTGCCTTAGTAAAATGATGATCTTCTTTAAGATTTTTAAATTCAGCATCTAAACGAACGTACTGATCAGTTATTGTTGTTAGTTGCTCAGACAAATTCTCACAATTAGTACAAATATTCTTATTACGTACCTCGGAGCGATTATCCTTGTCATCTGCCATGAAAGCTGTTTCTTCTTCAGTAGCTTTCTCATTTCCATCAACCTTCTCACATTCTTCAACTTCAGCCTCAGCCATGTTCGCTTGCTCACCAGATTCATTTGAATGCAGGTTCCAGTTGTACTCACCTGCTTCTCTGGTCAACATGGCATTAATCTCTCTGTTAAATCCAGAGTGTTGTGTAGGCCGACCTTGTCCACGTTCAACTCTTTCATTTCTGCATTCTTTGGCAAAGTGCCCGTATTGTTGACAATTATAGCACCTTACCTTAGATTTGTCGAATCCAGGCCTACCACCAACAAACTTTCTCCCAGTTTTATTCATAAACCGTTTAACTCGCCTCACAATCATTGCCATTTGCCATTGCAAATCCATCTCCTCCAGATCATCAGCATCGATCTGGTCGTAATCCTCATCTAGAGCAGCAGGGTCCACAATCTTCCCCTGGATGTAGTTTTCGTAGGAAGCAATAAATGATGCATAGACTGCAAACTGCTCTTCATCAGATTTTACACTCATAGGCATCTTGGAATAATTATTGCTTGAGGCATTTGCAGAGAAACCACTTGTGGATGCTTGAGGCTTTGAAGTACTTGATCCTCCAGCAACGAAACAGACATCACCATTCATGTTTACTGAAACGTTTCCTTCCTGAGAAGAGCTAGAACCTGACTCCCCTTTTGAGTAATAAGCAGCTGTTTCAGGCCTCGAACTTGAGCCTGAGTTAACCTTTGCACCATACATACTAGGGTCTTGTATCTGATCTGTTGGTGTTTCTTTTCGAACCATATTAAGCTCATAAGTTCTGAGCTTGTTTACTGCCGTTTCCAGATCATAATTAGGAAAGTCTCTGTCTTCCCTCATAAGAACGGTGTACATTTCCCACTTCGGTGGGAGAGCATCGAGAAGCTTTTCAACGATCTCTTCTTCTAAGTAAGCAATCGAATAATTGCTAAGCTCTGTCATTAGATGATAGTATCTGGTGATAATATCATCCAGTGATTCGTTCTTCAAAAATTTGAAGACGGAGAACTGAGTCTTCAAAAGTTTAATCTTTGATGCACGGATACCCACGTTCCCCTCGAATCTATTTTCAAGAGCATCCCAAAGCTCTCTCGCAGAAGTGTACTTTCGGAATTTATGGAGAACCTCTTGAGGAAGTGCCATTGTTATAGCAGCATGGGCCTTACTCTCGGCCTCATACATTTTCTTTTCTTCGTCCTCCATTTTGCTATACTTCTTAACCACATCACGACCTTCGTATTGCATAGTTGGAGGGATATATCCATCCTGGATGCACACCCACATTTTTGCATCCTAATATTTAATGTATTGGATGAATCTGTCCTTCCATGCCACGAAGTCAGTTCCTTTCATCAACCTCGGGGCCTTAGTGGCTGACCCCGCTTCTACTTCCATCTTGACCAAATCGGAGATGTTAATTGACGACATCTTTGCGAAAACCCGAAAACCCGAAAATTTAAAAAAATCTTCCAAACAGCACAGTAGGCGAAGTTAAGAATAACTTCGCTGAAAGTTAACTTCGCTGGAAAGCGTAAATTCGCTGGGTCTTAAATTCGCTTGACTGGGCGAAGTTAAAAATAACTTCGCGTAGAATGAGCGAACTTAGGAGGTAAGCGAAGTTGAGGATAACTTCGCTGAGGCGAACTTATGAGGTAGGCGAAGTTGTGGTTAACTTCGCTTAATCCTTATATCTTCGCCGAAACCCTACTTCCAGTGACGGCAACTTCGCCTGAAGAACGGTAACTTCGCCCGATGAACAAGGAAACTGTTCAGATCTGATTTCGTCAATCTAGCAGTTTCCGATCGATGTAATGGCTTGAAAATGACTGTCAAACACGAATATAACACAATCCCAATAAAAACACGTCCCGCAAATAGGTCAAACGAGACGTTTTCTACACCCGCGTGAAATCCCGAACCTCACAATCGAGCCGAAGGCTCTGATACCAATTGTAGGTTCCTGGACGGATCGTACACGGGATGTCGCTATCTGCGCAGGTGAGGAATCCCTGCGTAGGTAGATACGAGTGCAGAATATGTATAAATCAAACACACGAGCAATAACCGAAACACGTTATATTGATAACCGAACACGTGACTCTAGGTCACTATTACAGACTGACTTGTAAACACATAACACGCTCACTGAAACGCTGAAACGAAACCCTAACCAACTAACTAAACTGTTACAGCGAACAGTATATAAACACGACAACTTCGCCTCAGGCGAAGTTGTCTTTAACTTCGCTTGTTCAACAATTTCGCCTGAGCGAACTTGTTGACAACTTCGCTTGTTACAAAAACATAAACATAATCAAAAACATAAATACATTACAGACTCGATTACAAACGTTAGACTATGAACTACTGACACACATGTACCAACAGGGTCCAATCGGGTGTGGTCATGATTGGTGTGTTGACAAGTTTATCTTTTCGTGTATTGAATGACTCAACACACTCCTCAGAGAAGACGAATGGTGCGTCTTTTTCCAGAAGTTTGGTCATAGGTCTTGAGATTTTTGAGAAGTCTTTTATGAAGCGGCGGTAGAAACCTACGTGACCTAGAAAACTTCTAATGGCTTTGACTGAAGTTGGCGGCGGAAGTTTGGATATGGTTTCTATTTTGGCCCTATCAACTTCTAGTCCGTTTTGAGAAATCTTGTGACCTAGAACAATGCCTTCCTTTACCATAAAGTGGCATTTTTCCCAATTGAGCACTAGATTTACTTCTTCACATCTAGCCAACATTTTGTCTAGGTTTTTCAAGCAATGATCGAAGGAGTCTCCAAAGACTGAGAAATCGTCCATGAAAACTTCCATAGAGTTCTCGATCATTTCATGAAAGATGGCCACCATGCAACGTTGAAAGGTGGCTGGAGCATTACATAGTCCAAATGGCATTCTTCGGTAGGCGAAGGTTCCATACGGACATGTAAAAGTAGTTTTCTCCTGATCTTCAGAAGCAATGGGAATCGGAAAGTATCCGGAAAATCCATCAAGAAAACAGTAGAACATTTTTCCAGATAATCGTTCGAGCATTTGGTCTGTGAAAGGAAGTGGAAAATGATCTTTTCTTGTGGCATCATTAAGCTTCCGGTAATCAATGCAAACTAGCCAGCCTGTGATGGTTCTCATTGGTATTAGTTCGTCCTTCTTGTTCATTACGACCCTCATTCCTCCCTTATTGGGTACTACTTGAACGGGATAACCCAAGGTGAATCTGAGATCGGGTAGATTAGTCCGGTATCAAGCAGTTTGATTACTTCCTTCTTCACCACATCTTGCATGTTGGATTGAGACGTCTCTGATGTTGGACCACGGGTTTGTATTCCTCCTCCATGAGGATTTTGTGAGTACAGAAAGAAGGACTGATGCCCTTGATATCTATGATCTTCCATGCGATAGCCTTCTTATGGTTTTTGAGAACCTTAAGAAGTTCGTCTTTCTCTTCTTTGGAAAGGTGAGATGAAATAATTACCGGGAGTTGAAAGTCTTTTTCTAGAAAGGCGTATTCAAGATGTTTTGGTAGTTCTCTTAATTCTAAGGCTGGTGGTTCTTCGATTGATGGTTTTGATTTTTCATTGTTTTCAATGATTTCGCATATCGTTTCTGATTCTTCGTGATAATTATTGTTGAGATTTTTGTTCTCTAAAATGGGTTTGTTGAGCGTTTTGTCTAAGACTTGTGTTTCTAAGGGAGTGTTGATGGAGGAATCTCGCATATAGCAACTTACGATGGAGTCTATGATGTCAACACAATATAAGGTGTCATCGTTCTGGTGCGGATATTGAATAGATTTTCCTATGTCAAAAGTGATTGCCTCTTCATTGAACCTGAGAGTGAGTTTACCGGTGCAAACATCAATGATAGCCTTTGCAGTGGCTAAAAAAGGTCTTCCTAAAATTAGAGGTACACTTTTGTCTTCCTCCATGTCTAGAATCACAAAATTTACTGGGAAAACAAACTTGTCAATTTTGACAAGCATGTTTTCAACAATGCCCCGAGGATATTTAACGGATCGGTCAGCTAACTGAATGCTCATGCGGGTGGGCTTTGGTTCTCCTATCCCTAGTTTTGCAAAAACCGCATAAGGCATTAGATTAATACTAGCTCCTAGGTCAGCCAGGGCATTGCTAACAGATAAATCTCCTATGAGACAAGGGATAGTAAAGCTCCCTGGATCGGTCATCTGTGTTGGTAGCTTGCTTTGAAGGACGGCTGAACATTCTTCACTTAGGGTGACATGCGAGAGCTCCTCCAGCTTCCTTTTGTTTGTCAGCACTTCTTTGAGAAACTTGGCATATTTCAGCATCTGAGCAATAGCTTCGACAATAGGGATGTTGATATGGAGTTGCTTAAAGAGTTCTAGAAATTTTCCATACTGGGCTTCCAATCCTTCTTCAGTCTTCCAGGGTATGGAATAGGTGGAACATAGGTTCGGACTGGCTCCTTAGGCTTTATTGTGCTTTTTGGGGTCAGCCTTTCCTGTGTTTCATCAGGAGACTTTTTCTCCATAACTGTTTCTGAATTTGGTGAGACAACAGTGGTTGTACCGCTCCTGAGTGTAACGGCGTTAGCTGTTGCATTCGGGTTGGTGATTGTGTTGCTTGGAAGAGTGCCAGGTGGTCTTTCGGATAATTGTCGGGAAATTTGTCCGATTTGGGGTTCTAGGTTCTGAAATGATGCTTGTTGACTTTTGAGATCGGCTTCATGTTTTAATAATACTCCGCTGATATCAACAGCTCTTGAGTCGGCTTTCTTTTCTGCTTCATTTGTTTTGGTCATCAGTTGGATTAACATTTCTTCGATCTTAGAGTAGCTTGGGTTTTGATGGCTACTAGAACTTTGATCTTGGTATTGAGGCTTAGGCTGGAAGGGTTGATTCATTGGTCTTTTTTCAAATCCGGGTAAAGGTTAAGTCTTACCTCCGTCTTTCCAGCTGAAATTCGGGTGGTTTCTCCATCCTGGATTGTAGTTATTGCTGAAAGCGTTGCTCTGTCGAGCGACGAAATCGACTTCTTCCATAGCCATGATGACTTGTTTACAATCACTCGTCTTATGATTTCCTCCACAAGTGTCACAGGCGAGTTTGGTTTTTGATAGCTCGGCTTGAAGTTGTTCGAATTTTTTAGAAAGGGCTTCAAGCTGTGCTATGACAAGAGTGTTGGAGTCAACGTGGTGTATTCCTTTATGGGTAGGTGTAGATCTTGGTGGGTTGTAAGCGAAACTCTTCTTTGCGGCCTTCTCCCGAACTTCAAATGCTTCGTTAGGTGTTTTGGATCCCAAGTCTCCACCAGCGATCTAGTCGATGGCCTGTTTGTTTTGACTGGATTGTGCGTCAAAGAAAGTTTGAACTTGTAACCATACGCTCAGTCCATGATGTGGGCATCTTCTTAGAAGACTTTTGTATCTTTCCCATGCTGCGTGTAACGATTCATCATCATCGGTCCGGAATACGGTAATGCTGGCTCGGTATTTGGCAGTTTTATCTAGTGGAAAATATTTGAGGAGAAACTGTTCAACCATCTGGTCCCAAGTGGTGATGGAACCAGAGGAAAGAGATTATATCCATTCTAGGGTTTGGCCCCTCAAAGAGAAAGGAAAGATTTTGAGTTTGATTTGATCTTCTGAACAGTTTTTGATTTTAAAAGTTCCGCAGATTCGTAAGAATCAAGATATGTGAGAAAGAGGGTCTTCATCGAGAAGACCATGAAATTGAACTGAATTTTCCACCATATGAATGGTGCTTGATTTGATTTCGAAGTTTTCGGTGATTTCGGGTGGAGCCACTCCATTTCCGTAGCCTTCGAGAGATGGCTTGGCATATTGGCTCATGTTCGGCTCATTGTTCTAGGCCGCCATCATTTCTTCGGTTTGATTTTCTCCTGATGTAGTGGCGTCTACTGATTCGTCTTTGATTGCCTCTGAGGTTTTTGTAGTTTGTTTACGAGTTCGTCAACGAAAGAGTCGTTCTGGTTCAGAAAGTGGAGAAACAAGCTCAGGCTCAAAAGTAGAGGACATACATGAGACTAAATCAAATTTAAACACTTAAAGTAAAAGTTAGTACCTAAAAGGTTAGTCTAAGTTAAGCTATAAGTTAGGCTATTCTAAATTAAACTAAGGTCTAAGTTAATTAAGCTAAAGTAAAGTAAGGTAACTAAAGGTAAAAAGTAGGCTAGCCGTAAAATTATGTATTTTAATATTTAGTAAAAAAAACAAAGATAAAATAAAATAGAAGTTAAAAATTTGTACAATTATAAACAATGATTAAATTAAAACTTGGATCGTTCTTAGAAACGTACCGTGTCCCCGGAAACGCCGCCAAAAACTTGATGCGTGTGCGGTTGTAGTAGTAAAATATATAGGATGGAATGATTTGCTTTTGCACAAGATCGTGTTTTAAATTTATAAAAGTTATTTCTACAAAGACTAAACACACACAAAATATGCAAGTGTACCTATCGTATATGTAGAATAGTATTGGTAAGAACCAAGTATCGATCCCTGGACACAAATGTTTCTAATAGTAAATCGTTCTTTTCCTTTAATCGGAGGTTTTAAGCATTTTGGGGTTAATTTTTGAACTTTTTATAAAATATAAATACTTATATATAATATATAGGTGACCAAGAAAAGAAATTCTAAACGAGTTGTTCAATTATGTGAAGGTTACCATCTAAGATCAAGAATCCACTCCATTTTAGAATTGATAATTAATATGTAGACATGTGATAGACTTGCCGTAGCAATATATGATAGATAGCTCCTTAAACCTTAAGTGAGAATCTTTGGCACTAAGGAGATGATATGCGCATTTTAAAGTCCACCCTTTCCTAATGTCATACCATCTCAATGATGTCAATTTAAGTTGGAAAGTAGTTTCGTAAAGTAGAAAGATTAGGATTGACTTCAATTTCTCGAATATCAATTCTAACAACTTCGGGAGGTTGTAGTTCATCACACAACCTCCCCTTGGTTGATTTATGTAGGTTATAATTACACATTCCGTTAACATATGGTTTCTTTAACTAATTTGATATCCTAAGCAAAGCCATTTTCGGACTACCAAGGTTTAGAAAAATACACCATAACTTATATCTCATCATTTCTAAGTATAATATAAGGATCCATGTTTCGATAATGTATCAAAGTATTTCTATCTTTCAAGAACATGAATCGATCATGAACGATTGCCAATGATATTGACAACCACCAACTTTGAATTAGTGATTTAAGATGGTGAAACATTTCTCATCAAAAGATAATTGTAATATAACCATGTACTTTACTAGACTACATCACATGTCTTGATTAATTATCAAGTAAAACAAAGCTTCTTCATAGATTTTAGATGGTAAAAGGAGTTTAGCTCATAATGAGCATAATGATAAGCATTAAGATAATTGATAATAGCAAATACATGATTAAACTTGGAACAATCTAACCAAATGTAAATGAATCTTTCTTCTTAATGATGGTAATGATGGTTGATGATGATGATTAGTGGTGATGGCCTCCAAACCTTCAAACTCTTCACTAGATCTTCAAATTGAGTGTTAGTGCATGTTTTTAAAAGTGAAAACCGGAAAGAATTCTTTTCAAGGCACACCAAATGAGTGCAACATGAGCCACTATTTATAGGCAATCTGGATGGTGAGGCACAGCCCCGTGCTTGATAAGCATGCCCCTGTGCATTTTTATGACATGTGCTAGATTTGTTTTGTCTTTTCTGTGAGGTGGCAACGGCCCCGTGGTTAGTAGGCACGGCCCCGTGTTTTTTAGTGACATGTGCTCAATTCTTTTTGTCTTTTCTGTATTCTCGTCCACGGCCCCGTGCGTGATGAGCACGGACCCGTGCTTTTGCTTCCAGATTTTGTCTTTTCTTGTGTTAGAAGCATGGGGGCGTGTTTCTTGAGGCATGGGGGCGTGTTTCTTTGTTTTCTTGTGTTTTCTTCTGTTTTTCTTCGTCTTTTCGCTTGTTTCTTCGTTTGGGGTTTGGTTTCACCTGAAATTATGTTTCATTATGATAAGTAGTCTTTTATGTTATGTTATTAGATAGAAATTGCAGTTTTTAGAGATTATTTGATGCCGAAAAGATGTATATTTCTTTGTACATCACTTACTAACATGATATCTTGTTTGATTGTTTGAGTATGTGCAGATGGTAATCATTATATCTTTTCTTTCTTAGATGGATCAAATGACAATATGGAACCTTTTCATGTGATATTATCATATTTTGAAAGATCGGGGGTCTTTAAAGCAATTACAGCAAACACGGTAATTATCAAGGAGCTTGTTGAAGAATTTTGGAACAATGCCAAGCTAGAAGGAGAATGTATTAAGTCGGTTTTCAAGAAGAAAGAGATTATTATATATAAGCAGGTAATAAGGGATGTATTGGAATTGGGTGATGAAGCTTCTAATCCTACTTCTTTCGAAGAAAGAATGGTGAAAGGTTGTATGTTGAGAATGGGTTACAAGAATGATTTGGATCGAGGTTTCTTGAAGACTGGTTTGTCAAGGCCTTACAAGTTCTTGGTACATGTAATAGTACATTGCTTTGGAAATCGAAAAGGGGGATATAAAGAGATACTTGATTATCACATGTGCATGTTAACCGCTTTATGCTTTAAGCTTAAGTATAACTTTTCTAAACTTATATTCGAGCATATGAAGCAATACTTTAATACCAAGTGGTTGATGTACCCGACGTTTGTGCAGTTGATTATTTATCATTAGTTCCCTAAATTGACAAATCAGGAGAAGAGTTGAAACTGGCACACATGTCTGTTACTAGCTGTTCTAAGCTTAAATCGTACAGGAACAAAACTGAGGAAGAAATTCCTAAGTTCCAAGCTTTATTTGGACATTAACTGAATCCTGATTATGTTGCATTGTCGAGTAATCAGTGGAGGAAAGAGGATAGTGATTCGGATAGGGAGAACGAAAATGTTCGAATGCAGAAATATGTACCTCTTGGTGGAAAATGGTTTGTTAAAGCTGAAAATGATGAAGCTGGAGGTTCTCAGAAGGCAAAGAGAAAACGTAAACATATTATTAAAACTGAAGTTGTTACTCCTCCTGCTCCCATTCCTGATCCTGTTCCCGATCCACAACAAGTTGTTGAACCTGTTGTTGACCCAAATGTTGATAGACAGGAGACTGAGTTTGATCCTGAAGGGAAAAATACTATATGGGGTGATCCTCGTGCCATACTTGATTGGAAAAAGGAACGAAGGTCAAAGAAGAAATTAGATGATGATGAGACATATGTTCCTGAATCTGAAACTAGTAAACCTAAAAAGAGAAGGGTTAAGCACATGGTAAAAAGATCTGTGATTGATTCAGGATTAGATGATGAACCTGAGGTTGTTGAAGTTACTCAAGAAGCATCTGTAGTTAAGACTCCAGAGGTTGCCAAAGCGTCTGAAGCTGAAAAGACACCTATGTTTGAGGTGAATTTGGATGATGTCGTTGATCACTTGATGAAAATACCAACTACTCAAAAGTATACACCAAATTTTGATGAACCTGTGCATCAAGAAGCATCAAAAGCTGATCTAAAAGTCTCTCAACAATCGTTTTCTGATACTTATTTGTAAATAGATGGACCATCAAGAGAAGAGGTTGATTTGTTGAAAGAAAAAGTTGCAAATCAAGATGTGAAGTGATGTGGTCTAAATTATACATATTATTATATAAATATTTCTTACACTTTTAAAGACTTTTGAGTCAGTTTTTATTGAATACTATTTTTAATTGGTTTATAAGTGGGTTATAACATTTTAGGAGACAATGAGCTAAACTGGTGTATTAAACTAAAGTTGAGAATAATAAATTAATAGTCAAATAGATTTTTATTCTACTACTACTATTATTATTAATTAAATACAACTTAAAAGTATATTAGAATTTGAAAGCAATGTTTACCAGATAAAATCGTTTGGTGAATTTTAATGTATGACATATATATTTATATATGTATTCCAATGTTATTTGGCAGGGAACGAAAAGAAAGAAATGTGCAAAGCACATAGTGCCATCTCAAGAATCAATAAAAAATCATGGGGACATGGGTTTCAACAATGTTTGGTTGTGGGCTACAAGCTGGGCTTTCATAAGAAATTGCCACATAAGAAAGTCGGTCACGGGTAGTGGCTTGGACCCCAAGTAGGAAACAAACAATAAAAGGAAGGATCATCATTATTATTAAGGGGCCGGCTGCTTTAGACAAAACCCTACGCACGAAAAATAAAACATCGACAGGGGGGTTTTGACACCAAAAGGGCAGCCGCAAGAGAGAAAATCTTTGGGTTCGAGCATAGAGCGTTTTGGTTCAACACCTATTCAACCAAGCATCATCATTGTTCGGTTTGAATTTATTATTATAATTATGAGCTTGGTTGTTGAACTTTATTATTTTAGTTTCTTTGATTTTAAAATGCTAGGCTAAACTTATTAGACTGCCTAGGCTTGTGATAAACCATTGTTTGAAGTTTTATTTTATTTGGAATTTGCTTTTCGTTATGGTTTTATGATTCAGTAAATTGTTTGGTTTATTTGATTGATGCGTATGCGTACTTGGTTTTGGTTGTTCTAGTTTTATTATTCCACAAAATTCTTGGTGATTGTTTCATATGATAGGATTTTGTTAGGTCATCTATTGTGTGTTTTTGACTAGTTTATGATTGAATTCGAATAAGATCATAGGAATAATATTATTAGTCAAACCAATAAAAGTGTGCGGCTAACCTAGAAAGCTGTAAGGTGATAGGTTATTGTTAGATCTTTGTTGATTAAGATTGCTAGATTTAGTTCTTCGTAAGGGGTCCGTCTAGGTTTGATTAATTAACCTTGTCTAGCGAGTCAATTGAGTTTATTAAATTACCTTTGATTTCCGCGCTGTAAGGTAGGATTTCACTATAAAGGTACTCTATCATAAATAATTAAATGACCGTAAGGAAGTTTAGTATATAAAATTGGTGTTTTTAAGAACTTAATAGAAATCCATAGGTGTCTTCTTGAAGGGTCTGGGGTCCTGTTCGGGTTTTCTTTTAAGTGATTATTTTATGATCCCAATTCCATAACAAGCATTTTCTTAATAATTGATAACTGAAACTTTGGGGATACTAGCCTAGGTGGTTTCTCATCATCATCTTATTTAAATCAATTAAAATTGTCTGTTGTTTATTTTACTTATTTTTAATTTATTAGTTTAATATTTAATTATTTTAACCCCACCCCCTTTGATAATATAAAACAAATAGTCGTGTCAGTTAGTTGAGTCTAATTAGTTAATTTACGTAATCTAAAGAGTCTGTGGGTTCGATATCCGGACTTACTAAACTATACTAGAGTCGACCGGTATACTTGCCGGTTAGTAGTTTTAGTTAAGTTTACGAGTCTAGAATTTATTACTTAGTGTCTAGATTAGCGTGTTTTTATTTGACTACTTTTAGCACATCAAGTTTTTGGCGCCATTGCCGGGAAACTCTTGGCGATTGCGTTATTAGCTTTGATTAGACTTGCTTGATATATACGTGCTATTTGTTTTTGTTTTTTTTAGTCGTAAGAGTCTAAGTATTTTTTTTAATTATTTTTTTTATAGTTTGTTTTGAGTTGTAGGAGTTAGGTTAATATAGTTTAATTTTATTTTATTTTATTTTTTTTAATTAGTGTAGTTACTTAAATATTTTGGTTATTATTAGTATTTGGTGCTCGTGATCCTTTTCTGTTTAAGTTTATCTTTGCAGTGATTATCATGGATTGTTACTACGGGACCAGAGTTGAAGAAAATCCTCATAAAGATCAAAGAGGTTTAAACCTAGATAAAAACAGCTATCAGCCTAAATTTTGCGTTGTGTATGATAGGATGGGGAATATTATCGGTTGTGAAGACTCATCTGGTGCAATGATGGATCACATACCACATCCAGAAGAGATATTATACGATATTTTACGTGTCATCCATAGCATTAGTCCAAAAGCACCACTTTCAGATATCATGGTTGATTTCCGGTCGGGTTTAAAGTATCAAATACAATTTAATGAGCCGACGATCGAGTTTGAGGATGTTGGGTTGCAGGATAAGATAGAGGATGACGTGAATTTGGGAGATTCGATCGAGTTGATGTTTGGTGTAGAGGAAAAGGTTGAGAATAAGTTGTGTGAGAAGGATGAGTTTTTGGAGTTGGAGTTAGAAGGTTTGCCTGAGTATTACGAAATAGGTGAGTTCGATTCAGAGGGTGACTTAGCATTTTTTGAAGCCCTACTAGAAGATATTGAAGTGGTGGTAGAGGAAGAACACCACAGCTGGCCCGTGGCAGTTATAACAAATGTCTCTAAAAAATCAAAACCACGGGAGAATGCGAAGAAAAGAGTATCTACGAATCGGAACTATTTTCAAGTCAGGGGATGGTCTACAGGACAGAAGAAGCCATTGAAGTTCAAGAACGACCAGTCTTCTCGATACATGCCATGCATTCGACTCTTGCCAGGTAAGTTTAAATATAGGTGGTCTGACCCGTTATTGATTTTTAATTCTAATTTAATATTTTGCGGTTCCACCATTGATATATTATTGTTTGATAAATTCCGGGTGGAACTAAACGGGTTGGACAGGGTCTAGATCAAGGAGAAACCTCCTGATTAAGTTCAAGTGTGTAGAGGTTTCACGAGTTTTGTACAAGTCATCGAGTCACTAACGTAGTTTTTGTAGTTCGTCTTTGTTTTTGTGTTTTTAAGTTTTGCTAGTTTGAAGAAAGTTTGAGCTAGAGACGATCCCCAGATTGAGTAAATGAAAGAAACAAGTGTGGGGATGATGGAGCAGTGGAGCCGTATACTTCATATTTATTTATTTGCTCCTAATTATTATATTTTATATATTTATTGGTGAAACACTTTAATTGCTTAATATCTATCATTATGAAAAGATACATTTTTAGATATGTTTGTTTTGTTTTGCCGCTCGCGTTCGTGTGAGAGAGAAGGAGTTACTATTTGCTGAGCACGTTCGTAGTTGGAGGGCATTCATGGAAGAAGACTTTAGCATCATATTTCATGCGCATATTACCAGCTAAGTCTTTTCCATTATCTAGCTTGTTAACTTTTTAATTTGCTTTTGTTTTTAGTGTTTAGATTTTTAGTTTTTTGTAGTCCGACTTTATTTTTTAATTTTATTTTTATTTTGAGTCGTCCTTATCCTTGCATTGAGGACAATGCAAAATTTAAGTGTGTGGATAGGATATTTGAGTCGTAGTTTAAATTGAGTCTATGGTTTTGTTTTTGTTTAAAAAAAATTAATAAATTGAAAAATGCTTTAAAAATGTCCCCAGAATCTAGTTTTTTGCATGAAAGTGGGAGATGATGATATTTGTCGGAAATTGGTCTTTCGAACTATTAATAATATGAGATAAATAAAAGAAAACGCACTTAACTTGGGATGTGTCGGTAGGCTCAGCATTGAAAATGAAAGGGCAATTTGATAAAATGGGTCGGAAATCTATTGTGGGTAAAGCATTTTGTCCGTAGAAAATAAGTGATGAAAGGTCAGCCATACTCAAGCCACAATTCTTGGTATGAAAAGTGGAAATATTATAAAGTTTGAAAAGTTTAAAATTTTGAATAAGTTATTATATGCTTGGGTAGATTTAACGTTAGAGTATGCCGTGTAGCCTGTGATATAAATCTTAAACTGCTAGTTTAGTGTTTTACACATCATTGGCGTATAGTTTTATAACCTTAAATCTTGTATTGATGGGATGCCCCGGGTCCGGAGACCATGGGTCTGTATGCCGACTATTCATCTGGGTATTCACAATTCCAAATGGGGTTGTGAATATTTAAAATTAAGCTAAAAAAGAGCAAACCCGCAAATTTCTGCCTCATAAGTCTTTAAACATGATCACAAAAAGTACAAAAGTACAAATGCATTACAGACTTGATCATCCACGCTGCTAGCCATGTGGGGTCCCCTTGCTCGCGTCTCATTACCATTAAGAAACGGACCACAAGGGACACGCTACATGTAAGCCCTACAGATGAAATTTTGCATACTCACCTATGGTAATGGTTCGGTGTATTGCTTGATAACGGGGATATGTCATATTGTGGAGAACACTAGCTAATTAATTAATTGTACCTTAATAATATCTAATGGCTGCTTTGTAGACTTTGATGCTTAAGCTTAGGTGGATAAACAATACCCTTGATCGTCTTAACTATTCATGAAAAAATAGAGCAACAAAAAGTTTTAAATCTGCTAATTTTAAGGTTTAAGTCAACTTGGGGTGGTCTGATCCGGTAAAAGCTGAAAATAAGGGGTCTTAATTGTGTAAACTACTGAGTAAAAAATTGTCGGATCATATTTGTCCCGGTAAATATTAAGGCATGGGTTTAAGTGGACAACAATATCGGTGATCGCGGTTTTTGCGTTTTTCTGAGCTTTTAAAATTAACCTATATGTTTGTTAGACTGTAATTTTCCGATTCTGATCCAACTGCATCAAACTTTTTCAGGGACGAAAAAAGAGTAAGTGTGGGGATATTTGATGTGGTCTAAATTATACATATTATTATATAAATATTTCTTACACTTTTAAAGACTTTTGAGTCAGTTTTTATTGAATACTATTTTTAATTGGTTTATAAGTGGGTTATAACATTTTAGGAGACAATGAGCTAAACTGGTGTATTAAACTAAAGTTGAGAATAATAAATTAATAGTCAAATAGATTTTTATTCTACTACTACTATTATTATTAATTAAATACAACTTAAAAGTATATTAGAATTTGAAAGCAATGTTTACCAGATAAAATCGTTTGGTGAATTTTAATGTATGAAATATATATTTATATATGTATTCCAATGTTATTTGGCAGGGAACGAAAAGAAAGAAATGTGCAAAGCACATAGTGCCATCTCAAGAATCAATAAAAAATCATGGGGACATGGGTTTCAACAATGTTTGGTTGTGGGCTACAAGCTGGGCTTTCATAAGAAATTGCCACATAAGAAAGTCGGTCACGGGTAGTGGCTTGGACCCCAAGTAGGAAACAAACAATAAAAGGAAAGATCATCATTATTATTAAGGGGCCGGCTGCTTTAGACAAAACCCTACGCACGAAAAATAAAACATCGACAGGGGGGTTTTGACACCAAAAGGGCAGCCGCAAGAGAGAAAATCTTTGGGTTCGAGCATAGAGCGTTTTGGTTCAACACCTATTCAATCAAGCATCATCATTGTTCGGTTTGAATTTATTATTATAATTATGAGCTTGGTTGTCTAAAGCAGCCGGCCCCTTAATAATAATGATGATCCTTCCTTTTATTGCAAAAAAAAAAAAAAAATTATAAGCTTGGTTGTTGAACTTTATTATTTTAGTTTCTTTGATTTTAAAATGCTAGGCTAAACTTATTAGACTGCTTAGGCTTGTGATGAACCATTGTTTGAAGTTTTATTTTATTTGGAATTTGCTTTTCGTTATGGTTTTATGATTCATTAAATTGTTTGGTTTATTTGATTGATGCGTATGCGTACTTGGTTTTGGTTGTTCTAGTTTTATTATTCCACAAAATTCTTGGTGATTGTTTCATATGATAGGATTTTGTTAGGTCATCTATTGTGTGTTTTTGACTAGTTTATGATTGAATTCGAATAAGATCATAGGAATAATATTATTAGTCAAACCAATAAAAGTGTGCGGCTAACCTAGAAAGCTGTAAGGTGATAGGTTATTGTTAGATCTTTGTTGATTAAGATTGCTAAATTTAGTTCTTCGTAAGGGGTCCGTCTAGGTTTGATTAATTAACCTTGTCTAGCGAGTCAATTGAGTTTATTAAATTACCTTTGATTTCCGCGCTGTAAGATAGGATTTCACTATAAAGGTACTCTATCATAAATAATTAAATGACCGTAAGGAAGTTTAATATATAAAATTGGTGTTTTTAAGAACTTAATAGAAATCCATAGATGTCTTCTTGAAGGGTCAGGGGTCCTGTTCGGGTTTTCTTTTAAGTGATTATTTTATGATCCCAATTCCATAACAAGCATTTTCTTAATAATTGATAACTGAAACTTTGGGGATACTAGCCTAGGTGGTTTCTCATCATCATCTTATTTAAATCAATTAAAATTGTCTGTTGTTTATTTTACTTATTTTTAATTTATTAGTTTAATATTTAATTATTTTAAACCCCCCCCCCCTTTGATAATATAAAACAAATAGTCGTGTCAGTTAGTTGAGTCTAATTAGTTAATTTACGTAATCTAAAGAGTCTGTGGGTTCGATATCCGGACTTACTAAACTGTACTAGAGTCGACCGGTACACTTGCCGGTTAGTAGTTTTAGTTAAGTTTACGAGTCTAGAATTTATTACTTAGTGTCTAGATTAGCGTGTTTTTATTTGACTACTTTTAGCACATCATGAAGATTACAAGTCTGGTTGATGAGAATGATCGTCTAAGGGCTGATAATTTTGAGATAAAGAAGAAGTTAAATGAGAGTGAAAGGAAAAGGAAGTTAGCTGATGATTTACTTGTTGAGCATATGAAATACTTTGTTATCATCGAGTAGATATGGGGTATTCGATTTAATTCAGAGGTTGACAGAGCTGAAGCCGGTAACACTGTGTATGAAAGAGTATTTGATGGTGATATTGGTGTGGATGAAGCGTCTTTTCATATTGATCATGATGTTGAAAAGGTTGCTAAGAAAGGTAAGTCTAAAATCGAAGAGCCTATTATTCATGAGAAAGTAGTTGAAGCTTTTGCGCAAGCTGGGGTATCTAATCATGTGGATGTACCGATTACTGTCTTTATGGTTGAACCTGTGATAGTACAACCTGTTGAACAATCTGTTGATGAGGTAAAGGTTGTATAGGAGGAGGAAGAAGATAAGGAATATGAGGAGATGGTATATTTTGGTGATTCGGATAACGATGATTTTGATGATCTGGATGATGATGATGATGATGATGATACACCTCAAGGTGGTGCTGGTGCGGTTGTTGGTAAATCTGAGAAGAAATTTGATTCTGTTGGTGGTGATGTTCAACAAGATGAACCACAACAAGAATCAGAGTCTAAAAGTGCACCAACCGAGAAGTCGTTGGAGTAATAAGAAGACTTAATTACTTCTAACTTTCGTGTTTCTAATATGGTGGATGAACTAGAAGAGGGGAGATTCCTGTAGACAAGTCTGAATTGGCAAAGATGTTGGATGTTTCTGTTGAGGACTTAACATTTGACTTTGAGAAGGATATTCCTAAACTAGAAATTCATGAAGACTGGTTGAATACGAATGTGGAATTTATATAAACAAGAAGCTGTAAAGTATATTGGTGAACAAGAAGACTTTGATGCTTTCAATGAAGTGTTGATGAGGAAATAGAGATGGAGCCGAATCCGAATAAACAGTCAAAGAATTTGAGTAAAGATGAGATGAAGGATTGGTTTCCAGATCGTGTTGAGGTTCAAAACTCAGAAGGATGCTGAGATGAGAAAGTGTTTGAGTATTGCTTATCTAAGTAAGATTCGAAATATCAGGATACGAAGGCTATTTGGAGTACAATACTTCAATAGTTTAATGGAATTAAAGAGTTTTCTGTGGTTTGATGCATATGATATTTGCATGCATTATGATTTGTTATATAAACCAAAGAGTGATTGGAAAGATATTTGGGAGTTTGTGGTAAATGAGGCAAAGCGTGGTTTTAAGAAACTGACACCTCAGTTGCCTAAGGTGTTCAAATCAAGAAATCGTAAGAATCCCGAAGGTGAATTGATAAGGACGTTAAGGTATACAAGGCCAGATTTGCTTCGCATAATACCGTTGTACCCAATGGAACAGGATTTTCATCATTACTTCCTTTGTTGGTCTTATTTGGTGTTGACTTGTGAAGCAAGCATATACTTGGATCAGGGAAATGAAAAGTATGATGTTATTCAAGTGTATGATCCAATGTGGCTAGTAAATTGTACATCGAAAGAAATTGCGACATTACATATGAACAAGATACAGTGCAATGATGACAAAGTCAAGGCGCAAGCCAACCAGTACAAGAAAGTTGTGGATTTATGTTTTGATAAGAAGATACAATCTGGTAGGGCTTAGGAAACTAAATGGAGGGCGGTGAGTGAAGAACAAGAAAGACTTGAGGAGGAAATGGAGTCTAAACGTCAGGACCGAGTTACTGAGGCGTCATTGAATAAATTTCAATTTAAGTCTATGGGTGTTTCTCGTCCTACTTCACAACAAAAATCGACAAATCCATCTTTTGTAGAAATGAAAAGGTCGTATCGAAAAAGAGTTTTTGGTATGGTTTGAAGACCTAGCAATATCCAAGGAGGAGTTTGTTAGAACATTAATGTCTAATGCTAGGTCTTATGGGCTTATTATGTAATAATTTGTATTGGAAATGGCTGAAATTGTCAATTGTGTAAAGATGTAAGGAACGTATAAGTAATAATCACCCGTATAAGACTTATACGGAACGCATAAGTCTTATACGCTATAGTTGACTTATACATGTCACTGTTAGTATAAATAGGTTGATCATGTCATATTTTTAACAGACGTAACAGTTTTTCCAGAACAGATTTGATCAGTTGTACTCAGTTTGTTATATCAATATATTGAAGCTTTTGAGTGATTGTGTTGTGAATCCTTTATGATATTATTCCACAATGTCGTGTAGTAGCAAATACATTTTTATCGATCATAATCATAACGTTTACACGTAAATGATGTCATGCATGATAGGGATCATGTTCTTTCAAAACTCATTCGAAATTAAACAACTATTACACTACAAGCAACTAATATATAACTAATTAAACTAAATCATTGAGAAAGTTATCAGAGACAAAACAGTTACACTCGAATATCAGTTTAAAGTACCTACAACACATAATCTCGAAACTACAATTTAACAATACAAAATCGAAATTAACAAAACAAACTTTCTGATGAATAAAATCGACTTTAATTGCTAGACAAAGTGAATAAGAGATTAACCTGAATAAACCCACCGTCGATTTCACGGATTCTCTCTCAAATCACAACTAAGATTTGATTCATCTTCAACTACTCATTCCCCTCTTTGCTCAATCAATTTTTGTAATTAATTCTCTCTTCATCAAAATTAGGTAACAGTGGCTTCTTTCTTGCTAATTTTCCCAACAATCATCCGACGAGTGAGGGAGTTAGGGTTTGAATTGAGTGGATGTGTGAGAGGTATAGGTCGACATTGAGAGGATTAATGAAGGAGAATTAGTGGAGTCGTAGTCGTGGTTTACAAAAGAGGAAGAAAGAAGAAGGAGAAGTAGGGTCTGAATGGTGAAATGTAACCCATTTATTAGATCCATACCCGTGAAAAACCTAAAGCGGGTCAAATACTTGAGAGACCTTCATTTATAAATGAAACAATCTGGTGGTTCTAGAGAGGGAGGGGAGCGCGTGAAAGCGACATGTAAGATTTTTTGATAGACAGTTATATAGATCGTTATATTAGAGAAAGGGGGAGGCAGGTAGTTGGGTTATTGGAGGTGCATATTAATGATCTTTTAAATGTTCATTAAATAATATTTTGATATTATGAATCCGTACTAAATGTGATACAAAATTGTATCATATCAACAATATACAAAATCAAAATCATGTCATATCATATATGACAAAAAGATACACAATCGTATCATATCTTTTGTATGCTAATAAATAAAAATAATTAGAGATAATTGTCACATTGTAGGTAATCTTTTTTTTTTCCGTCTCTATCTTCTTTAAAAGAAATATATATGTAGATATTTATAATAATCTTAATTATGGTTGTTATTATATCACTAACCAAACAAATTAAATACATTATTGGTTATGATTTTTCAAAATAAACTTATTTTTTATTTAAAAGCTTCTATATATAAGTCTCAAATATCACCAAGTTCAAAATTATGTTCATTATTATATTAAAAAGAATTATAATTCTAATAAATGTTTTTTTATGATTGATTTCTAAACATTTTCAAATATTTAATGTGTTTGGATGGTTTGAATGTTAAAATACAATATATCAAATAATATATATATAAATATATATATATATATAGAAGGGTTATTATAAAAATAAATAGTTTTGTATAAATAGTAAGAATAAATCTCAACCCTGATCATGACATCTGGTTAATATTAGAAGTTACCAAAAAATCATGTAGTTTCTAAACTATAACTTTTCAGTATGGCTTTTTGAGGGTAATTTTGTTCAAATAATTTTAAAAAACAAATAACCTCCAAAAACTTATGCCAGTAATGTGCGATGATTATGCCTACTATGTAGGCTTTTCCAAGTAGTTTTCAAATAACTATATCCCAGTATTAAATCTAAAATCATCGAAATTAAACTTAACAAACTTCTTTATCTATTAAGGTGGGCCCACCACCATTGACTAGCATCCAGTTATCCATGATCTACCCATCTCCTTAACACCATAAACTTCTCCTTAGGCTGAGGGGTGTGGAGCGCTAGAAAGGGCGCAAGAGGCCAGACGCTCGCGCCCCGGGGCGCGAGCACCACACCACCGAGGCGCGAGAGGGGCGCGAGAGCGGAAAACGAGGCAGGCGCCAGGGTGCTCGCGGCTGAGAATGGGCGTAAAGGTGTCTTGGGTTCCGTAAATAGAGCCGTTGGGCTCTTTGTTTATTAAAAAAAAAATTTCTAATCTCATTAACCTCAAAGTTACCTATCAATCTCACACCTCTCACTACAATCTTCGTAACGCCTGGCACGATCTCAATCGTGTGAGCTGCGATGTCAGTGCCGATATCGTCGTCTGTATCGACGACGAATTTGAACGAATTGGCGGTTTCTTCGACGGACACGTCGGTGTCGGAGTAGAACGGGAGTTCGAGGACTTTGGCGAAGATGTGTGGGAGCCGCCGGAGCTTCTTTTGACGGCCGGCGGCGGCGGCGGTGGTGTCGTAGCGGAGTGTGAGGTTGCGGGTTGGTGGAGTTGGGTGGACTTTCATGGTTGGATGGAAGTGAAACGAAACCCTAGGTTAGGGTTTGGTAATTGGGGGTGGATGGATGGATAGATTCAGTGAGGTGGTGTTGACAGTAGACAGAAGAAAATATTATGTGTGTTAAAAGATAAAGGCTATGGTATAAAAACAAACGGTACCAAAGTTTATTTTTTTTAATACATTTATAAGAAAAAAAAAAAAAAAAACCGCTCGCGCCCCCCTCTCGCGCCTCTCCACACCATGGCCCGGGGCGCTATCACCACTACCAACACCCATCTTATCAAGTTTCTCTCTCTGCCACACGTCACAATATTATTGGCTGGCGCCTCCACTCACGCCCCCTCTTGCGCCCCCCACACCCCTCAGCCTTACATCTTATGGTCAATCGATATTAATTTACACTAATTTACACAGTTGTAACATTTAACCATGTGTTATGTGTTACGTACAAACAATTTACACAATTACGCAGACGTTCTATTTTCACAATAATATAATAAAAAAACTACATACGGTTGTTTTCCATAAACTAACAAACTATGACATGAACAACTTAACAAAAATAAATAAAGGATTCTCTAGATGTTAACGTGAAGATTAATAAATAATAAACACAATCATGTTAGAAACTAACTGATTTACCGATTTCACTTTCCATTATAGGATTCATGCCTAGTATTGTTTTAAATGAAAATCACGTTATCATGGAAAGAAGATATCAATTGAGAAATTAGTTACTCAATGGTCGATTTTTAATTGTTTGGAAACAATAATCATGTTTAAATTCCAAAATTATAAGAGTTATACGGTGTTATTTAAAAAATAATTATTTTTAACGTAATATAAAATTACCTTAATACCCTTTAGTGTGAGTTAAGAACTATGACATGTGCCAAAATTTTATTGGTTCTTACTATTCTTACGAAACTATTTATTTTTATTTAAACCCTCTTCTATATATATATATGTTTAAGTTCAAGAAAAAAATCAAATTATTGCAATAAATGAGATAAATGAATATGAGCCACTAGTTTTATTTTAAGTTTCAAATATTTAAAAATAAATAAGAAAGATGTAAATGCAACAATAAATACAATCTCTCTCCAATTAATTCAACTAATATAATCATAATAAATCTCACTCTAATTAATATATCTAACTATTTTTATTATAATAATTAAAAAGATAAAAACATTACTTTAGTTTTATTTTTTATTTACACATTCTTCATTTTATTCAACATAAATACAATTTATTCATATAATACTATTCTTTATATTAAAAAAATAATTTCCACTCAATTTATTAACATGTTTTTTAACACTAAATATCAAATCATAATATATATATTTTTTCAATTGGTATGCCAATAAAAATTATTGTCATAAATAATAATAAAAAATATCATACAAATGTGTCCATTTAATGTAAACAATAAATATACAACCTACACAAAGTTATATAACCTACACTTGTTTTGAGCGATAAAAACATACAACATACAAAAAGCGTACAACTTACATATGGAATTCGACATCAACAATTATATAAACTACACAAAGATACACATATCATACACATGCGTAGGTTATATGTTTTTCGTATGTGGGTGTAACATCGTCGAAATTTCGAGTTCAAAATATCAAAATTCAAAAGTGAAGGGACCAAATTTGTCAAAATCCAAAGCTGAGGGTTTAATTTGAAAATTCTGTTTTTCAAACCCATCGCGATACGCGATGGATCAGAAGAGAGACCCATCGATTGTCTGTCAACGAGGCACGTGGCCTGCCACGTGGCACACCGTTCGCCACGTGGCACACCGTCTGCCACGTGGCGACACGTGGCAGACCTATATGGTGACTAAACTAGGCTACGCGCGATACGCGACGGGTGACCAGAAAATGTCTATAAATAGCAACTTCGGGATCTCATTTTCTACACACCAAATCACACATTCAGTTCTCTCTCTAACTTCTCTATAGAATATATAAACCCGACCCTCGATCCACCTCGAAAACCGTGCCCCGATTCCTCGATTTCCGTGTTCGTTTACTCGAAGTTCGTGCTATCTTCCACCGACGTACCAACCAAAAAGGAGTTTACTGTTCCCCGACATCATGGTGATTAGTATTGGAAAGTGTGTCGACGAGTGGTGAAAGTTTTGGTGTTAATCGTTTGGCGAGCATAACGAGAAGAAGGGTTGAACAAGAAGATAAAGAAGGAGAAACGTTGTTGAAGTGTTGCTCAAGTATTTAGGGTTTTAAAGCCGAGAAAAGGTAGGCATAATACCCGAATAAAATAATAATAAAATATTATAAGGATTAATACCCTAAGTCGAGGTTATACTCGATACCTCGATAAAAAGAAAAGAAAATATAACAAAGAAATAATAAAAGATAGAATTATAGAAATATGTATATATGTGTGTAACTATACATACATTCTTTGTTATAAATTTTATTTAAGGAATAAATAACTATTCTTAAATAATAAAGGAAAATAATACGTTTCTTAGAAAAGAAGAAACGTATGGTTTTATAAATAAACTAAAGGTTTATAAATTACTTTTAAAACTAAAGGTTTTAAAGTAAAAAAAAATTGAACTAAAGGTTCATCGAGGTAAAGTTTAAAAAATAAGACTAAAGGTCTTAAGCCGGATTGCATATCCGACTAACAATTGGTTATACTCGTACTATAGGTGCGAGATAGCAACGGGAAAGACCCTCGGACGGTGTTTGAAGCTGATCCAAATCAAAAGGTGAATACGCCCCAACTTTTACAAACTTTTTTTCAAACGAGTCAAACGTGTTACATGAAAAACTTTACATAAGACTAAGTGTCTCTAAAACATTTATAAACAAGAGTATAAATACTGGCCTCAGGCTATCGTGTACGTTTGTCTGGATCCTTACATATGTGGTGGGCACATCACACCTGGTCACAATTACGCTCGCCTGCGGGGAGTATGACCTTGTGTATACGTATAGGCACTCAACTAGTCTAACACTGCGGTGTTTGCTGGGGGAACCGAGTATAGAGACTTGAGTTTATGAATTGTGTTGTTTTAACTTGATTATTCCTAAGCCACGTTGGGCCGAGACCTACGTAGTCTCGAATGGTGATTAAGTAAAGAAAATACTTTTAACATCAGCATATTCACCAGCATTAGTTGCTGGCGTATTTTCTTATATTTTGCAGGTGATCAAGGTTAGCACTTGGAATGACGAAGTGCAATAATCCGATGGCTCAGATATTTTTTTTTAACTATAATATAATGTAAATGGTGGTTTGTTTTGTAAAACTTAAACAAGTAGTCTTTCAAACTATATACGGGAACTTTTAAATCCCGTCTTTTGTATGTAAATATTACATTTTAAATCCACAAGTTTAAAAAGACTTCCGCTATTAAAACGTAACTCTGATTTAATTCAATTGTGGTACCAACATATGTGTCATACTCCTAGGCCGTAGTTTGGGGTGTGACAGGTGTTGGTATCAGAGTCATCGATCTTAGCGAATTGGGTATTAAAAGATAATACCCAAGATTCGATCCAAGTATAGGAATATATTTTACTTGTTTATTTGAACAGGGATAAGATTGGTTGGTAACACTTTCTTTCCCTCTCCTCATTCTAAGCCACCTAATTTAGATGTATTTCGAGAAATTAATGGAGTATTATGATAATGAAGCAAAAAGAGCAGGAAAATACTACAAATTCCCAAAAGATATCATGAGTAAAGATTATTACGAAGCATTCTTCAATTCCGACGTGGAACATGATCAATACCCTGGTACTAAACAAAGTCCAATCTACCATCTAGATAACACTTCAAATCAAGTATACCAAGCACCAAGGCACTCGAGCTACCAACCGTCAAGCTTACCCATGTATCAACCATCCGAAGTCCCGACATATTATCCTTCCGAGGTTCCTACCTACCAGCCCTCCGAAGTCCCGCCATACTACCCATCTGGTGTTCCGAAATACCTACCAAATCCTCACCCTTCATACACTTTTCTCTCCAACCGACCGATCAAGGAGGAACCAAGATCTCCCTCATCCGACTGGATGCAATGCCACTCAGATCAACGAAGGTGGCATGCCAGAACTTCTACCATGGATTCTACCGATTCGCGTCTTAACAAGGGAGGACCGTCACATAAGCCCAAAATGTGGGTGATGATGCCGAATGAGAATTTCTGCATACCTGCAATATGAAAAGAGACTGCCCAAATAATGGAAGAGGAGGACCCGAAGGCAGAGGATCCGGAAGAAGAAGAGGAGACAGAGGAAGACCTAGAGGAGGATTACCCCGACAATCCGTATGAGGTGACAACACCGATGGAAGAACCATACTCTCATCCAAACCCAAGTTATGGTTATGTTGATCTCTACATGCAATTTCTACAGGAACTCAAGGGCAAGGCATCATCAAGCTTCCCACCATACCAAGGCGAGATCCCATCAATTGAAGATCAAGCGAATGAAATCCAAGAACAGAACGAAGTTGTAGAAGCTTTCTTCAACTACCAATCCGACGTGACTGCATCACCATATCCGGACCCGAAGAACCATTTCGACGTTGTCATGATGGGGTACCGTGATCCACCACCCCGCTACGGATATCCCAATGACATTCCTCAGTCACAAGAGGAGCATCTTGATCGAGCCTTGCATGAGGCAGATGAATTGAGGAAGAAGATAGTTGTTGATGGGAAGAAAAGAAAGAAGATAAGAGAGATGCTTCTTCGCAAGTGTAACAAGCTAACCAAGGTGGTAAAAAAGTTCATGACAGATTGAAGAAGAACAAGTTGGGAGAAGTGTGTGTGTTAATGTAATATTGTTGTGTTATGTGATATAAAGATAAGAATAAATATATATACATCAATTATGGATGTATATATATGTGTGTGATGTAATAATCCATGAATATATCTTATATGATATATACATATGTTAAATAAATAAAATGTATGTTTAATAAGAGAAAATTTGTTAAACGTTAATGAAAACGTGAAAAAGAACAAATGTCTCAACAAAATAACAACATAGAGAATGCTCGAAAATAAGAAGAAATAAGAAAAGAAAAAGGGAAAAACCTTGAAAACAAACAAGATGAACCCATCCCTGATAAATATATGAGTCAAATACATAGAATGATAAAAGATGCGGTTAGGGAAGAATCAGAGGCTAGATCCCAATCTAGGAAATCTAGAAAATCACAGTCTGTTAACCCTTCTCAAAAGTCTATCTCTAAACCTCGTTCTAGGCCATCTCATCTAGAAGAAAGTGTTAATGAATCAAACGTCGATGGAGGAATTCGTCACGAGTTTAAGAAATAAATGATAGGTGGGTGTTCATTTAAAGATTTCAAGTACTATGGACCGAAGGAATTACATGGTGACAAAGGAGCCATCACAACCGTGAGATGGCTTGAAGAAATGGAGACAATTGTCATAACAAGCAAGTGTTCCGACCAAGAGAAGATTCAATATCCTGCTCTTATGTTCAAAGGGGAAGCGCTCGAGTGGTGGAATACGATAATCATGAGTAGAGGAAGGGAAGTGATGTATAATTGTCTTGGAATGAGTTAAGGAGATGATGATGGAGAACTTTTGTCCGAGGCACGAAACCGACCAAATCCAAACTAAGTTTCTTAACCATAAGGTCATTGGGACAAACCTCCGAGAGTACAACACAAAGTTCCATGAGTATTGTTGCCTTGTTCCCCAGCTGGTTAACCCTGAGTCCAGCAAGGTCACAAGATACATATGGGGATTGCCGCGGGAAATACGCGACATGATGAGGTCTCATTTACCTCAAACCGCTGATTCCGCGATGGAATTGGCTGGTTATTTTATGAGAGGCCTGGTCCGCAACAAAGAAGAAGACAAGAAGATAACAGCAACCAACAATCAACGGAGAACTGGTGGAAGCACCCACTTTAAAGGTAAGGGTGCAAATCAAAGTCGATCTGAGTTCAAATCAAATGCTCCATTTTGTAAGGTCTGCCGAAAGCGCCACCGAGGGCAATGCCGACATGTTTCGTCAGCCGTTTGTGAATCATGCCAAAGACCGGGCCATGCTGCTGCTGACTATTGGAAGAAAAAGATGACGTGTTATAATTGTAAGGAGATGGGGCATTTAAGTTTCGAGTGCCCGAAGAACAAACCCGCGACTGGGGGTGCGGGTGGAAGTGGCCAAAACAAGAAAAGAAACGCAAGAGTCTTCGTACTCGACACGAAAAAGGCCACTGACATGCCGGAAACCATCACCGGTACGTTTCTAGTCAACGACTCCTATGCTAGAGTTTTGTTTGATTCAGGTGCCAATTTAAGTTTTATAGATTATAGCTTTTGTAGTCTATTAAAAAAACCTTTAAAAAAATTAAATAAAACTCTAAGCGTCGAGACTGCTAGTGGCGAAATAGTTAAAATCTCCGAAGCCCTTGAAAACGGAAAAATCCTCTTAGCTGGTTATATTCTGCCTATTCAACTTTTACCAATGACTCTTGCTGGTTTTGATATTGTACTTGGTATATTGGTTATCCAACAACCATGCTCGTATCATTTGCAATAGCAAAACCGTTGAACTTCAAGCCCCAGATAAACGAACCATTCGAATTGAAGGGGACAAAGACGCTGGACAAGTTAGCATAATTTCCATGATTAGGGCTAACAAATGTTTGAATCACTGTTTGCGAAGAATTCAAAAACAAGTCAACCGAGAGATGCGCGTCACAGAAAGTTCTCACTAGCGCTCTAAAACAAGAATGAGATTTTCTAAGCGTTGGAACTATTATTGAGTCTCTAGACTCGGCACATAATACCTATGCATGAGATACGTTTCGTGTTTCGTTTGTGAATTATGTGTGACTCTACAAACACATTGGTGACACGTTACATGTGTAAACAACTACTTAAGTATCAAGTACTAACATTGTACATTACTAGCAATCATTCCCCACAAGGGCAATTTAGTCAAAAACATAGCAATTATCTAACAACAAGCACGTTTCATGTATTTTCACATAGTTCAGCAGCTAGTTTTATCAAGACAGATTTCTACTTGAAAGATTACTCTATCCAACAGATCATGACATATCAATTAATTCACCAAAAATCTTCACAAAAGCACACATGAGTTAGGTTTCCAGAACTATTTTTATTGTATTTTTATTCCACATAGTTTTCTCACAATAACCAAAACATTACAGTAAACTCACAGCAGTCAAAATCATGCGCAACAGAACAATATTTGTTATTCCCGTTAAATGGTAAATTCAATTAATGCAAGACCAATTGGGTTAGATTCTTAAATCAATATGTTAACTTCCAGAAGTGGAACTAACCCATTTGGTCTTGTAGTTTATGAGATATGATAATTACAAAACAGCCTAACAGCAGACCTTACAATTCAGACTTGCACTACAGTTTTGTAAAGTAATAAATGTTAACTTTTACATGTCCAAAAATTACAAACCTGGACTTTTTAGAAACTAGACTCAACCTAGTACACTGTGGTGTTAAGAATTTCTACCAATTACCAAATTAACATTCAGTTACAGTCATCTAAACATAAACTTAACAATCTGTCCAGTACCAGTTTACATCAAAACTCAACATAACAACAATCTATGAACCATAATCCATGCATATAACACTCTAGACACAATATTTACCAACCATGCATATCAATCTCACATTACACACATAGTTAGGGTTTTTCTTGAAAGTTTAAAATCAAAGAACAAGTGATTAACAAGCAACAATGACACAACTAGTTATCAATTCACTAACAAATCATCATCAAGCATATAATCAAACCCTAACTCATCTTAATCATCAATTTCGTGAATTAGGGTTTTGGATTAACCCATTCAATATCAAAATTAAACATATAGAACGCATAGAGGAGTTGTTAATTACCTATTTAGCACTCTAATTCCTTCAAGAAGCTTGAAAAGATTGTATGTATGTGTGTGTGATGTGACGGCAGCCAAGAAGAGAGGGAGGGGGGGCGATCGGGTTTGGGATGGGGGGAAGGGAGAGTAGGGTTTTGTTATTATTTAATAATAATATGTTACACAATGGCCCCTCTACTTCTAGTTATTAAATTTCTAGCATAAAATAGACTTTTGCATCTTGAGTTAATGTTCTACATATAATTATCAAATAATACATAAACCTAACACATAATTATCAAATACTTATTGTTTTGATGTTTGTCGTTTGTTCACCAATGGTTTGCATCAACTCGTTTGCGTTTCGGTGCAATCCCGAAAGACTACATGTGTAGTGATTGTCAAGCGTCATTTAAAACCCTAGTTTAAATGTAATGAGATGTGCGTTATAGTTCTAGTGATCTTAAGTTTGAATTGACGGAGTTTGGATTAACGGAGTTAACCTGAAATTGACGAGTGTCACATCATTCCCATGTTGAAAGAATTTTCGTCCCGAAAATTTGAGTCAAATCGCGATGGGTGTCTGAAAAAGCAAGAAAAAATTTTCAGTTTGTCATATCAACCCCTAGTAGAAAGAAATTTCGTCCCGAAATTTAATTCATACCTCTGGCGATTTCTGACAGTTTGACGGCTTTTGCGGTTTTCGGTGTTTGGTCAACCCTTCAAAAAGGTGAGGATACTTTTTCATCATTTGGTCCTCGCGTTCCCACGTGAACTCTGGTCCACGTCTCGAGTTCCAACGAACCTTAACGATTGGATATTTGCTGTGCTTGAGTGTTTTGGTTTCCCAATCCAAAACTTCGACTGGTTCTTCGATGAAGCGTAGCTGTTCATCAACCTGCAACTCGTCCAAAGGAACTGCTTGGGTTTCATCGGAAAGGCATTTCTTCAAATTGTATACATGGAATACATTGTGTACGCTACTGAGTTCCGTTGGTAAATCCAGTCGGTACGCTACCGGACCAATGGGCTCAGTTATCCTGTAAGGGCTAACGTATCGTGGATTGAGTTTGTTTCGCTTTCCGAAGCGAACCACACCTTTCTAAGGTGAGACTTTGAGTAATACTTGGTCGTTCACTTGAAATTCAAGAGGCTTTCGGCGCTTGTCGGCGTAAATCTTTTGGCGATCTCGTGCTGCTGCCATGCGGTTTCAGATTTGGACAATCTTTTTCAGAGGTTTCGAGTACTAATTCTGGGCCAGTGATATGGCTATCACCCACCTCTGCCCAGCAGAGAGGTGATCGACACTTTTGTGCGTACAACGCTTCAAACGGCGCTGCTTTAATGCTTGCGTGATAACTGTTATTATACGAAAACTCTACCAAAGGTAAGTGAGGTTCCCAACTTTTTCCGAAATCCAACACGCATGCACGCAACATGTCTTCCAAGGTCTGAATGGTGCGCTCACTTTGCCCATCCGTCTGAGGATGGTATGCTGTGCTTATATCAAGGCGGGTGCCTAGTGCACTCTGTAGTGACTTCCAAAAGTGCGAAGTGAAGCGGGAATCTCGATCAGATATGATTGAGACAGGCACTCCGTGTCTAGACACTACTTCTTTCATATAGATGCGAGTCAGTCTTTCCATTTTGTCCGATTCCTTGATTGCTAAGAACTGTGCAGACTTAGTCAACCGGTCAACGATCACCCTGATGGTATCGCATCCCGTCGGTGTTTTGGGTAATCCCGTGATGAAATCCATGGAAATGTGTTCCCATTTCCACGTTGGAAGTTCCGGTTGCTGTAGCAGACCAGATGGTTTCTGATATTCCACTTTGACTCTTGCACAAGTCAAACATTTGCTCACGTAGGTGGCAATGTCGGCTTTCATGTTTGGCCACCAGTAAAGTGCCTTTAGGTCATGGTACATTTTATCTAAGCCAGGGTTGATGGAATATCGGGACTTGTGTGCTTCGTCCATTACTAGGGTTCTCAACTCTCCGTATCGAGGGACCCAAATCCGGTTTTCGAAATATCGGACTTCATCCGATTTGGTTTCAAGTTGTTTGTTCATGCCCCGCATAAGTTCTGATGGGAGATTGTCTTCTTTCAAAGCTTTGAGTTGCGCATCGCGAATCTGATCGGGTAAGTTGGCGTGAATCGTGAGTTGTAATGCTCGCACTCGTCTAGGTTTATCGGTTTCTTTTCTGCTGAGAGCATCGGCCACTACATTGGCCTTGCTAGGGTGGTACTTGATGACATAATCATAATCCTTAAGCAGCTCGACCCAACGACGCTGTCGCATGTTCAGCTCCTTCTGATCGTAGATATGTTGGAGACTCTTGTGGTCGGTGTAAATGGTAAACTTGGTACCGTACAATTAATGCCTCCATGTCTTAAGAGCAAACACCACAGCTCCGAGTTCCAGGTCATGGGTCGTGTAGTTCTTCTCGTGAGTCCGTAGTTGTCGAGAGGCATAGGCTATAACCTTCTCGAGTTGCATCAACACGCAACCGAGACCTTGTATCGATGCATCACAGTGCACTTCAAAGTTCTCCATTCCCTCGGGGAGGGCTAGGACAGGGGCGTTACAGAGTTTGGTTTTCAATAGTTGGAAAGCGGATTCCTGCGCGTCACCCCAATTGTACTTAGTACCCTTGTACGTCAAGGCGTTGAGGGGTTGAGCAATCTTTGAAAATCCCTCGATGAAACGTCGGTAGTAGCCAGCCAGTCCTAGGAATTGTCGCACCTCAGTTGGAGTCTTAGGTGCTTCCCAGTTTTTGATGGCCTCTACCTTGTCGGGATCGACATGGATACCATTCTCATTGATCACATGTCCTAAGAAGTGAACCTCGCGAAGCCAAAATTCGCATTTCGAGAGTTTAGCGTACAGTTGTTCCTTCTTTAGCAATTCTAGAATCAACCTCAGGTGTTCTTCATAGTCAGCCTTGTTCTTTGAGTATACGAGGATATCATCAATAAAAACAATTACAAACTTGTCGAGGTACGCCTTGCATACTCTGTTCATGAGATCATACGGTTGGTGCGTTGGTTAAGCCAAAAGGCATAACTGAAAACTCGTAGTGACCGTACCGAGTCCTGAATGCCGTCTTTGAAATATCTTCTTCGCGCACTCTTAATTGATGGTAACCAGATCTCAGATCGATCTTCGAGTAGTAACTCGATCCTTGAAGCTGGTCGAACAGATCATCAATTCGGGGTAAGGGATAACGGTTCTTGATCGTCACCTTGTTCAGCTCTCGGTAGTCGATGCACATGCGGAAAGTCCCGTCGTTCTTTCGGACAAATAAGACAGGGGCTCCCCATGGTGATGAGCTAGGTCGGATAAAACCTTTATCCAACAAATCTTGTAATTGAGTGGACAACCCTTGAAGCTCCGCCGGTGCGAGCCGATACGGGGCTCGTGCTATGGGTGCTGCACCGGGATTCAATTCGATTTGGAACTCGACTTGTCGAATAGGTGGTAGTCCAGGCAAATCCTCCGGGAAGACTTCCGGAAAATCTCGCACAATCGGTATGTCTTCGATTTGCTTCTCCTCCGCGGGTTTCTCGACAATATGGGCTAAAATTGCTGGATGACCCTTTCGTAAATATTTTTGCGCCTTCATGAGGGTGATGACGCTGGTGGTCATGCCGCTCTTCTCGCCCTGGATCAAAATGATTTCGCCGGTAGGGGTAGTGATGTGGACTATCTTGTCGTGACATATAATCTCCGCTCGGTTCTCGGATAGCCAGTCCATGCCGACAACGACATCGAAACTACCCAGTGTAAAAGGTATGAGGTCGATATCGAAAATATGACCCGACAGTTTCAACTTACATCCCGCTAGTACGTGAGTTGTTTCTATAGGTTTACCGTCAGCTAATTCAACAGGAAACTTAGCATCTAACGGGGTTGGAGTTAAGTTTAAGAGTTTACTGAAGGCTTTTGATACAAAGCTCCTATCAGCTCCAGTGTCAAACAAAACAGAAGCAAAATAGTCATTCACAGGAAACTTACCGGTAACCACATTCGGATCGTTGCGGGCCTGGCCCGACCCAATGACGAAAGCTCTACCTTTACCACTGCTTCCGCCACTGTTGCTGCCTCCATTGTTCTCATTCTGCTTTAGTTTGGGGCAATCCTTCCTGAAATGACCCTCTTGACCGCACTCGAAGCACCATTTAGTCGCCGTAGGCTGTTTAGGAGCACCCTTTGCCGCTAGGTCTCCCCTACATTCTTTGGCCTGATGACCCATTTTTCCGCATCTCAGACACTTGATACGGTCGCATGAGCCAGCATGGTGATAGTTGCACTTGTTGCATCTCGGGTACTTCCCAGCATAGCCACTCGAACCTTGCCCACCACCGTTGTTGTTATTGTTGGAACCCTGATTATAGAAGTTCCGAGCGAGTTCAGGTTTACGGTAGTGTTGTTGCTGTGGGGGGTTCGATGATGAGGACCTGGTGTTGTCAAATTTTCTCTTTCCATTACTCGGGTTGTTGTTGTTGTCAGTGATTGAGTTATCATGGGTTTTAGAGGTGGAACCTCTAGGTGGTAACGCACCTTGTTTCACTGCATGGTCCGTCAGTTTGTGGGCTAATCGGATCGCTTGTTGAATTGTGGCCGGTTTGGAAGATGTCACCATACCCTGAATTTGTGGTACCAACCCATCGATATACATCTCGATTCTCTTACTCAGCGGGTCAACCATCCGTGGACACATTACTGCTAGCTCATGGGAACGGGTGGTGTAGGCTTCAATCTCTGAACCCACCATTTTCAACGACCAAAACTCAGATTCCAACTTCGCGATTTCCTCTCTAGAACAGTACTCTTCTCGCATCATATTCTTGAACTCTTCCCAGTTCATAGCGTTCGCCAAATCCAACCCAAGAATTTGCACATTGGAGTTCCACCAAGTGAGAGCAGAATCTTCCAGTGTTCTAGTAGAAAATTTGACCCTGCTGACGGGTGGACAGTTACACATCTCGAAAGCTGACTCTGCCTTCTCAGCCCAACGCAGGAAACCTATGGCTCCCTCAGTGCCCTTAAACGAATTGGGCTTGCAATCCAGGTAGTTCTTGAAAGTACAGGCTCCGGCTGGACCTCCGGCTGGACCTCCGGCTTGATTTTGAACATGTGCGGCTAGAGCTGCCGTTGCATGGTCATTCAATAGGGTTTGGAGTTCTGCTGCGGTTAGGTTGATGTTACCGCGAACATGCCCAGTGTTTCTTCCAGCCATCTCCTAGAATCACAACATAAAATGTTAGACATGAATTCTCGGTTTCATATGCAATACACCATACATGTAATAAAAGGTAGGTAAGAAAGAAAAAAAAGAATAAAAGAAGCAAACATCACATCACAACCATATAATAATCCAAATAATAATTCATGATTAAAACCATTGTATTCGCTACAAAGTATTTAAAACCAATCCTTAAAATCATAGATAATAATAGTTTGGATGGAGACAACCCCTCCATCTAGGTGTTATCATTCTCGGATGTCATCGTCTGAGGACACCTCTGAGTGTGCCTCCGGCTCAGCCGGTTCTTCCTCTGGTTCCTCTTCGGGTTCCTCCTCGGGATCTTCCTCAGGTTCCTCCTCAGGTTCTTCCTCGAGTTCTGCTGCATTCTGGGCAATTTGCGTCTGTAAGATATCGCAACGTTCTAGAGCTATCTCTGTCCGGGATCTCACCACAAGGAGTTGCTCTTGCAAATCTATCATCTCTGCTTGCATTTTTCTCATAATCTTCATTTACTAATCATTAGCATCCTGCACTTCCTTCATAGCCGCTGTCAGGCGGGAAATTTCCTCCCTAGTCTCGGTTCCATCTCTTATCAATCCGGAAACGTTCGCTCTCGTCGAGCGCATAAAACCCGCGTCACGCTCTAAACAGGAAACAACAGCTGCGAGAACACGCTCTATTGGTTCGGTTATGTGTAACATCCCGAAATTTCAAAGGTAATATTAATTATATTACTTATTAATAGATGGGAAGTTTACTCGGGTTATCAGGAAATAAATAAAAGAATAGGAGTTGGTATGGGTCGGGCTAGTGTCGGGTAATGGAAGTGGGTTATGGACTTGGGTTAATTGAGATAGGTTAAATGAGAATGGGATTTCAGGGTATAAATACCCCCAAAATCCCAAAATATCTCATTTTCTCACCAAACTCCCTAACACACACTCCTTACACCCTCAAAACACACACATTCTAACCGATCTAGATTCGAAGCCGAGACCCGAGATTTGTTGATAGATCTGAGTTGGTAAGGTAAGAACTAATCTAACAAAGCTATTATTACTGAAAATGGTTAGGATTGGATGGGTTAACCGGACCCGAAACCCAACTGCCCAAATCGGACCCCTAAAACGTCGATTTTAGACCGATTTGATGGTTGGGGTTTGTAGGCGCCGATCATACGGTTCCGTGGGTACCAAAATCGAGTTATTTGGCTAAGAAACGAAGGAGTTATGGGCAAACAGATCTGCAGCGCGACAACTTCGCCTGCAAGATTAAGTTCGCCTGATGAACTTCGCCTTCAAGCGTAACTTCGCCTTCAAGCGTAACTTCGCCTTCAAGCGTAACTTCGCCTAAGGATAACTTCGCCTACGGCCAAGTTCGCCTAAGGATAACTTCGCCTACGGCCAAGTTCGCCTAAGGATAACTTCGCCTGAAGCCAAGTTCGCCTAAGGTTTAACTTCGCCTGAAGCCAAGTTCGCCTAAGGTTTAACTTCGCCTGAAGCCAAGTTCGCCTAAGGTTTAACTTCGCCTGAAGCCAAGTTCGCCTAAGGTTTAACTTCGCCTGAAGCCAAGTTCGCCTAAGGTTTAACTTCGCCTGAAGTGAGGTTCGTTTAGAAAATAAATTAAAAACCTAATGGAAAATGTGTTAAGGCAGTTATCGAAAATAAAATTTTTCCAAGCTGACCTGGCAGCTTAACCCCAGCCAGGGGCTCTGCCCCTTGGACCCCGCTAGGGGATGCCGCCCCTAGAACCCCGCTACCAGGGGCGCTGCCCCCGGACCCCCGTTCGTTGTGGGTCATATAAAGTTAGAAACGCAACATAAGTAGTAGTAGCTAATTGATACGTGTAAATATTATACAGTTAGCCGTGCACAGCTCAAGAGGGGAATAACTATTAACGGAGAGCGTAACAGTATTCAGGTGAGTTTCTAGCCCCATTTATGTGTTATGTTTTCGGGGCTGTGTGCATACTCGATGTGTTGTTAATACATTTATCCTAAAGTGATAAGTGTATGCCATATGTGATATATGTGATGGATATGAATGGTTGCTTGTCGGTACGCGAACGATCTTCGGATATTGCGCGTACTGTCAGGTCAAAAATAAAGGTACGAATATTATACATCGAAGATGTATGAACATTACAAATGAATACTTGTCGGGGCGTGAACGATCTTCGGATATTGCACGTATCGACAAGAGGTATGGTTGTTAAATGAATGATGTAAAGAACGCCTAGGGTGTTCTTATGCTATGATGTAATTATTGTATATGTGAAGTAGGTGTATACAGGTACACGAATGGTATGTGAGTTCTACGTTCGACATAGTAAGTTAGGATGGCAAATCCCTCTAGCTTTTGTCGGACATAGACTCGGCTGGTGATGGCGTAGTTAAGGACTGCAGGCCTTATACGTAAAGTAGATGATAGATGTAAACGTAGTTAAGGACTGCGGGCCTTATACGTAAAGTAGATGATGGATGTAAACGTAGATAGGGACGGTGGGCCTCATACGTGTTACAGATAATAGACGACAACGTAGTTAAGGACTGCGGACCTTATACGTATTATAGATAGGCATCAGCATAGGAAAGGACTGTGGACCTTATACGTGCTGTAGTTGTATTGTGGTAGCATATGGGAGGACTGCGGACCTCGTACGTGCTATGGTTTAGGTCGCAACATAGGGGAGGACTGTGGACCTTGTACGTGTTGTGGATGTAGGATGGTATAGGGAAGGACTGCGGACCTTGCACGTACCATAAAGGGTGAACATAGGTAAGGACTGCGGACCTTTGTACGTGTTCACGACCTTGAGTACAGGTATAGACGGTGAACTATGAACGTACTCTCGGTAGACTGAGGTTAGTGATTGTAGATATGTATGTATGTATGGTAGCAAGTATGTAAGTAGAACAGAAGGGTAACTAGTGAAGTATGGATATGTATCTACGGATATGTATGTATGTGTATGTATTGTATGGCGTTCGATTAACTAGAACTCACTCAGCGTAGCTGACTTTTAGTATGCACGCAGGTGAGCTGATTACAGAGTTAGCATGAGGATGACACACGGCATGGATTGAACGGCTGGCATCTGAAGAAAGAAGTAAAGATGTTTTAAATATAAAGTTTTGTGTTATGGTATCAAAGAAAAGGTTTAACGTTTTGTAACAAATGATTGATGTTTTATATTCCGCGAAAAGTTTTAATAAACTCTGATTTGAAGAACTGTGTTTATGAGTAAATCCGACGCTAAAGTAGGGCTACCGGGTTCGGGGCCTTACATTATGGGTGGTAGGGTGTTGGGGTATACAAGACGGCTAGGGTGAGGTAGTGGGGGAACTTGCTCACGGTAAACCATACGCCTGACCAGACTCGGGTACCAATCCCAGCTAACTTCGTCGTCGTACATGCCTCCAGATAGGCGATACCTCTTCGGTGCAGGGGCTTCTAGTTCCGGGGCTACTCGAGGTGGCGATGAGGTAGGTAGTTGCGGTTCCTTTCCATGGGCATGAGTCACCTGGTCGGATGATGATGATGGTGGCGTCGACATCCCTACAGGATAAGTCGTGTATGCGCGTGTATGAGTGAATGAGGTAAGAGATAAAGATAACGAAAGACTAAATAAAATATATATGCAGTGCGTAGAAATTATAACTAATGGGTCGTTGCGGTTAAAGTCTAGTATGCATGCAAATTCTAGTTCGCTATAACCAATGGCTCTGATACCAATCTGTCACACCCTCAAAATCCACTAACGGAGTTTTACTGTCAGAGGGTGTGAACTAACAGGATCGGAATCATTAGTTATAATCAAACACCATAAAGTTTTCAAACCACGAAACATTTAAGTTTAAATAAGTGCGGAAGCGTAAATTCATAAACCAAGTGTTGCGTCACGCAGGACGACTTAAAAACCAATTAATAACAGTTTAAAAACAAGTTTGCAAAAACGATAGAGTTCAATGAAATGCATGTTCCTATACCGCGCGCCCGCCTCGGCTACCTGAGAATAACATACTAAAAGTGTCAACACAGGGTTGGTGAGTTCACATATATAAATAAAGAAAACCATTTGTGTTTAAGTGTTTGCGTTTGCGTTTTGCGTTTGCGTTACCAGATAGTGTTAAATCAATTATATATCAATAGGTAGCTAGCCTATAAAACAAGTATTACTAAGTGTTCGACACCGAAGCTGACTGTTTATCAATTGCCTTGCCACCATGTCTACCATGACCATGGAAAATGTGTTAGCCAAAATTACACCCACTCGACCTGCCGTCGAGTTTAGAGTTAGGTGGGGTTTGTCAAACCCAGTAGTACTACTCAACAGTGACTCGCTATTATACAAATACTAAACGGTTCGATGTTATGAAGGACTTTAGTTGGTTCATTTGCCACTTAGCCTTACAAGTGATATATAACTAATAACAAAATCTAAAGCGTTTTGGAGTATGTTATCTCCCCAAGTAAAAAGTGTTTGAAAGAATTTTCGTCCCGAAAATTTGAGTCAAATCGCGATGGGTGTCTGAAAAAGCAAGAAAAAATTTTCAGTTTGTCATATCAACCCCTAGTAGAAAGAAATTTCGTCCCGAAATTTAATTCATACCTCTGGCGATTTCTGACAGTTTGACGGCTTTTGCGGTTTTCGGTGTTTGGTCAACCCTTCAAAAAGGTGAGGATACTTTTTCATCATTTGGTCCTCGCGTTCCCACGTGAACTCTGGTCCACGTCTCGAGTTCTAACGAACCTTAACGATTGGAATTTTGCTGTGCTTGAGTGTTTTGGTTTCCCAATCCAAAACTTCGACTGGTTCTTCGATGAAGCGTAGCTGTTCATCAACCTGCAACTCGTCCAAAGGAACTGCTTGGGTTTCATCGGAAAGGCATTTCTTCAAATTGGATACATGGAATACATTGTGTACGCTACTGAGTTCCATTGGTAAATCCAGTCGGTACGCTACCGGACCAATGGGCTTAGTTATCCGGTAAGGGCTAACGTATCGTGGATTGAGTTTGTTTCGCTTTCCGAAGCGAACCACACCTTTCTAAGGTGAGACTTTGAGTAATACTTGGTCGTTCACTTGAAATTCAAGAGGCTTTCGGCGCTTGTCGGCGTAAATCTTTTGACGATCTCGTGCTGCTGCCATGCGGTTTCGGATTTGGACAATCTTTTCAGAGGTTTCGAGTACTAATTCTGGGCCAGTGATATGGCTATCACCCACCTCTGCCCAGCAGAGAGGTGATCGACACTTTCGTCCGTACAACGCTTCAAACGGCGCTGCTTTAATGCTTGCGTGATAACTGTTATTATACGAAAACTCTACCAAAGGTAAGTGAGGTTCCCAACTTTTTCCGAAATCCAACACGCATGCACGCAACATGTCTTCCAAGGTCTGAATGGTGCGCTCACTTTGCCCATCCGTCTGAGGATGGTATGCTGTGCTTATATCAAGGCGGGTGCCTAGTGCACTCTGTAGTGACTTCCAAAAGTGCGAAGTGAAGCGGGAATCTCGATCAGATATGATTGAGACAGGCACTCCGTGTCTAGACACTACTTCTTTCATATAGATGCGAGTCAGTCTTTCCATTTTGTCCGATTCCTTGATTGCTAAGAACTGTGCAGACTTAGTCAACCGGTCAACGATCACCCTGATGGTATCGCATCCCGTCGGTGTTTTGGGTAATCCCGTGATGAAATCCATGGAAATGTGTTCCAATTTCCACGTTGGAAGTTCCGGTTGCTGTAGCAGACCAGATGGTTTCTGATATTCCACTTTGACTCTTGCACAAGTCAAACATTTTCTCACGTAGGTGGCAATGTCGGCTTTCATGTTTGGCCACCAGTAAAGTGCCTTTAGGTCATGGTACATTTTATCTGAGCCAGGGTGGATGGAATAACATGCGCCAACGACGCTGGATGGAAACTCTCAACGACTACAACTGCGAGATCGTTTATCATGAAGGCAAAGCCAACGTTGTGGTTGATGCCTTGAGTCGTAAAGAGCACGAAAAGCCAAAAAAGAGTCCGAGCGTTAAGGCTATAACTTCAAGTTGATCTTTTTGAACAAATCAAATCCGCTCAAATTCAAGCGATCAATGAAAACCAAATCTCTGACGAAAAACGTAACGACACCATTGACTCGCTAGTCAAAGGTGACGATGGTATCCTTAGAATAGGAAACCGGATTTAGGTACCAATCGTTGGGGACTTGCGTGAGAAAATTATGAATGAAGCTCATAAGTCCAAATACATGATGCACCCCGGTAGTGACAAAATGTACCAAAATCTTATACCAAACTACTGGTGGAATGGGATGAAAAAGGACATCGCTTCGCATGTGGCGAAATTCTTAACTTGTTTAAAAGTCAAGGCTCAACACCAAAAGCCTTCGGGATTGCTCCAGTAACCTGAACTTCCTATATGGAAGTGGGAGTTAATAACCATGGATTTTATCAACAAACTCCCGAAAACGACTCGACAACATAATGTCATATGGGTTATTGTGGATCAATTAACGAAATTCGCACACTTTATACCTATCAATGAGTCGTACTCAATGGATAGACTAGCGCGAATCTATGTGAACAACATCGTTTCTTTACATGGAGTACCGCTATCTATAATCTCTGATCGAGACAGCTGTTTCACGTCTCACTTCTGGAAAAGCTTCCAACAAGCGTTAGGCACAAAGCTAAATCTTAGCACCGCCTATCATCCACAAACTGATGGGCAAAGTGAAAGGACAATTCAAACGTTGGAAGACATGCTCCGCGCGTGTGTGATTGACTTAGGTGGAAGTTGGGATGACCACTTACCCCTAATGGAATTCTCATATAACAATAGCTATCATACAAGTATTCAAGACGCACCATTCGAGGCGTTATATGGTCGAAAATGTAGAACGCCCGTGTGTTGCTCTGAAACTGGAGACAATCAATTATCTGGACCCGACATAGTCCAAGAAACCACCGACAAAATTCTTTAAATCCGCAAACGACTTAAGATGGCACGTGATCGTCAAAAGAGTTACGCCGATGTCCGTCGTAAGCCGTTAGAATTCAATGTTGGTGATAAAGTTCTTTTGAAAGTATCGCCATGGAAAGGCGTAGTTCACTTCTGAAAGAAAGGAAAGCTAAGTCCTCGATTCGTTGGACCCTTCGAGGTACTTGAACGAATTGGTACTGTTGCATATCGTTTGCGACTGCCCGAGGAAATGCAAGGGATACACAACGTATTCCATATCTCTAATCTGCGAAAGTGTTTAGTCGACGAATCTCTATCAATGCCCTAAAAAGATGTTGAAATAAATGAAAACTTAAAATTTATTGAAAGACCAATTTAAATAGAATATTCTAAAACAAAGAAATTAAAAAGACGAACGTTGAAAATCGTAAAAGTTAAATGGGACTCACGAAGAGGGCCCGAGTATACATGGGAACTCGAATCCGAAATGAAAAAGAAATATCCCCACTTATTCTCATAAAGCAATCTCGAGGACGAGATTTATTTCAAGGTGGGGAGGATGTAACATCATGGAAATTTAGAGTTCAAAATATCAAGATTCTAAAGTGAAGGGACCAAATCTGTCAAAATTCAAACCTGAGGGTTTAATTTGAAAATTCTATTTTCCTGACCCATCGGGATACGCGATGGATCGGAAGAGAGACCCATCGCGTATCGCGATGGGTTGTCTGACAACGAGGCACGTGGCCTGCCACGTGCCACGTGGCCACACGTGTCACACCGTTCGCCACGTATCCCGCCACGTGGCGACACATGACAGACCTATATGGTGACTGGCCTGGGCTACGTCGCGATACGCGACGAGTGACCTGGAGGCCATCGCGTATCGCGACGGGCTTCCAGAAAATGTCTATAAATTGCAACTTTGGGATCTCATTTTCTACACACCAAATCACACATTCAGTTCTCTCTCTAACTTCTCTCTAGAATATATAAACCCGACCCTCGATCCACCTCGAAAACCGTGCCCGATTCCTCGATTTTCGTGTTCGTTTCTTCGAAGTTCGCACTATCTTCCACCGACGTACCAACCAAAAAAGGAGTTTACTATTCCCCGACATCATGGTGATTAGTATTGGAAAGCGTGTCGACGAATGGTGAAACTTTTGGTGTTAATCGTTTGGCGAGCATAACGAGAAAAAGGGTTGAACAAGAAGATAAAGAAGGAGAAACGTTGCTGAAGTGCTGCTCAAGTAATTAGGGTTTAAAAGCCGAGAAAAGGTAGGCATAATACCCGAATAAAATAATAATAAAATATTATAAGGCTTAATACCCTAAGTCGAGGTTATACTCGATACCTCGATAAAAGAAAAAGAAAATATAACAAAGAAAGAATAAAAGATAGAATTATAGAAATATGTATATATGTGTGTAAGTATACATACATTCTTTGTTATAAATTTTATTTAAGGAATAAATAACTATTCTTAAATAATAAAGGAAAAGAATACGTTTCTTAGAGAAGAAGAAACGTATGGTTTTATAAATAAACTAAAGGTTTATAAATTACTTTTAAAACTAAAGGTTTTAAAGTAAAAAAATAAACATTTTGAACAAAAGGTTTATCGAGGTAAAGTTTATAAAATAAGACTAAAGGTCTAAAGCCGGATTGTATATCTGACTAATAATTAGTTATACTCGTACTATAGGTGCGAGATAGCAACGGGAAAGACCCTCGGACGGTGTTTGAAGCCGATCCAAATCAAAAGGTGAATACGCCCCAACTTTTACAAACTTGTTTTCAAACGAGTCAAACGTGTTACATGAAAAACTTTACATGAGACTAAGTGTCTCTAAAACATTTATAAACAAGAGTATAAATACTGGCCTCAGGCTATCGTGTACGTTTTTCTGGATCTTACATATGTGGTGGGCACATCACACCTGGTCACAATTAAGCTCGCCTGCGGGGAGTATGACCTTGTGTATACGTATAGGCACTGAACTAGTCGAACACTGCGGTGTTTGCTGTAACGATTCCGGCAAATCCAGGTATACCCTAGCCGGTATATACTATTTACGTGTCATTTAATATTGATTATATGAGTTATAGTACGTATATACGAGTATATATGATTCATAGTACGAATCATACTCGATTATATAGTGAATCGTATTGGAATTACAATTAACCAATGAACGATTATTGAAACCCGAATGAATCGGGAATTACATTATAGACGAAGTATATAATGTTTAGTGATGTTTGCGAAGTATTAATGCTTCGGGATAAGTGAATTATAGCACAGAAAAAGGATTTTGATTTATTAGTACGTCGGTACGATAAACGAAACCTTTAACATCAAACCAAGCAAGAGACGATCAATCAAGCCGAAAAAGATGCACAATTACCGACAATACAATGTTTTAAGTCATTTAATGTCATGGGTTAAGTTTTTAAAAGTTTTTAAATCAGTTTTATGTAAATTTTATTTTAACCCGAAAAACGACCATTTTAGGCTCGTTTTAAGCCGAATTACGAGTTTAAACGAGAAACGAACTGAACCAGACTATCCACAACATTATCCGGATGGTGTAATCCAAATGTGTGGCCATGGTTTGAGATGTGGGCCCCCCCCCCACACCACCACTTAGGCCGGCCTCACACACACACTTTACACATTCCATTTTCTTTTTTTCTAACATCAAACACTCAAAACTCTCTCAAAGTTTCATACCTTCATCCAATCTTCTTGAGTTCTAACCAAAAATTTGAAGGTATAAACATGTTTTATTGCTTAAATCTTGTTTCCAACTTCATGATCTTGAGAAAAGGAGGTTTCAAATGTAAAAATGGGTGAAAACCCGAGTTGAAACCGATTCTCGCATGATCAAGTGATGTATACAAGTTATACAAAGGATCTTGATCCAAGTGATGAGTTAAAAGAGTTTATAACGAATTTTTACGGTTAAAATCTTTGTAAATGAATTTCCAAGTGAAAGACGGGTGAAAACCCGAGATGAAACCGACTCTTGCATGATCAAGAGATGTATACAAGTATACAAGGGATCTTGGTCCGAGAAATGAGTAAAAAGAGTCGAGAACGGATTTTTACGGTTAAAACCTTTGTTTTTATATCAAAACCGACACTATGAAAGAAATGGTTTGATTGTTGGTGTAACTTGCTTGGTATAGTGTTATTGTGCTTGCAAGTGTTGTATCTAGTGGCTAGCAAAGGCTAGAAACCAAGATCCTTGCGATCTAACGCTAGAAAACACAAGATAGTTCGGTTTTCGTGTGATTTAGTGAGTTTGGACAGATTGTAGTGTACTTAGAGTCGGGTCATGAAATTTCACAGAGATGATCTACACATGAAAATATGAGATCTGTGAATTGTTGGTAATTTTTGGATAAAAGATGAATATTTGGTGAATTTAATGCTCGGTTTTGGCCAAAAATGGTGAAAAATAGCTAAACTTGATGAAAAATTCTGAAAAATTTAGGATAAGCTTTTTATAACATATAAAAGTCACACACAAAATTTGAGCTCAGTTAGAGAAGTCTAAAGAGGCTTTTCGGTAAAACGAGTTCTAGGGCTTTCTAGCTCGGTTTTTGTGAAAATGGCTTGAAATATGAGTTTTGGGTTCTGGAAAAATTCCAGGGAGTCATGAGGATGGCAGGGATCATCCCGGAAAAATTTGGGATTTTTCTATAGTCTTTTGGTATTTTTGACATATTTAGTGTTTTAATAAGGTTTAAAAATAGATAAATAAATGTAAATATAAGAAAATAAATCTGGAAAATTTTTATAAAGTTTCTTACTGTCAAAATAAGTTTTATGCAAAATTTCAAGACCCGAGACTAAACGGGTAATTATTTGTGCTAAAAAGATCATAAAAACAAATTTCTAAAGCTTAAAACGTGTAAACCGGCAAAACTCGCATAAGCGAGCTGACTGGTATATAAAAACCTAAAAATTGACCATTTTCATAAAACTAAGTAAATTAAGTAAAAATAAATCATCCGAAAATAATTCGGATGATTTGGGTAATTTTACCCGATTTTACTGTTTCCGGCACATAAATGACGGAAACGGGCCCCGCGGCCAAACGGGGTGTCCAAACCGAGCTCTAATTTCATCACTTTAACTAAATTAACAGTCAAACACCATTTTTGAGTCGGGTGTGACCAAACCCATTTTTGAAACTAAAAACGGATAACCGTGCTAGGCACGCAAATCAAGGAAATCATAAAAATGATAATTTTGACCGTCAGACTCTAAGCAAAGTTACAATCTGAGTCCTTAGAAGTGTCACGGGGTTAACATTGTCCCCGAATCGAGTACAGTACTGGGCTAACAATGTCCCGAGATGTACCGATTGATACGTATTTAATTTATGAGAATTATATAGTAACGACTAGATATTATATTACAGATCCAGGCTTATAGCAGTTCATTGTATCACATCCCGACTCACAGAAAGGTGAGTTTTCACGAGCCCCTTTTTACTGAACTGTTTCTAAATATTTTCCCGGGGCGGAAAACATGTCTTTATTAAAGTATTTAAGTACATACCGATCGTATGGAAACACTTGTATATTTATATATATATGTTTGATGCACAGAATATATAAATTGTTTATCGTGTGTAATTGTTCTGGGGTAACATAGTTCCCAGAGGTTATTATTGTTCTGGGGTAACATAGTTCCCAGAGGTTATTATTGTTCTGGGGTAACATAGTTCCCAGGGGTTATTATTGTTCTGGGGTAACGTAGTTCCCAGGGGTTATTATTGTTCTGGGGTAACGTAGTTCCCAGAGGTTATTATTGTTCTGGGGTAACATAGTTCCTAGGGGTTATTATTGTTCTGGGGTAACATAGTTCCCAGGGGTTATTATTGTTCTGGGGTAACATAGTTCCCAGGGGTTATTATTGTTCTGGGGTAACATAGTTCCCAGGGGTTATTATTGTTCTGGGGTAACGTAGTTCCCAGGGCTTATTATTGTTCTGGGGTAACGTAGTTCCCAGAGGTTATTATTGTTCTGGGGTAACATAGTTCCCAGCATAATTTCATTGCTAATAAATGGTTATTAAAATGATCTGTCAGTGTTTATTTAAATTAGTGAAACTCACCAACTATTCGTAGTTGACCCGTTTTCTTACAAGTTTTCTAGGTATGCCCAAGATGGAATGATTGAAATGTGCTTAATGATCTGTGCTACTTGTTGGAAGCTTGCTGATCTATATTTTGTAATGAATATATTAATGTCTTATCGGTAAAACTCGTGTGTAACACCTTGACAGTAACGAATTAGCAACAATGTAATATGATATAAATTAATGTAGTGGTATTTTCTTTATAAGCAATGCTGTTGATATCAGATGTGTCTGTTGCATCCCGTGTACGTTTCCGCTGCGGTTACGGGGTGTTACAGAACTTGGTATCAGAGTCATTGGTTATAAAGAATTAGGATGTCTGAAAGAGATACCTAAAATATAACCAGTAGCTCAAGTATTATAGGATCTGAATATCAACTAATAATTTATTGTGACGGGATCTGGATGAACTTGGATGGACAAGTGAGTTATTATGGTCCGGAACATAATAACAGACTTGTCTGCACGGGAGAATTCAGGGGAAGTCACGAGGAACTTTAAATAGGTAAAATTGGCAACATATGTGTAAATATATGATAATATTATTATGTGGTAAAGTTGTATAAATAAGTATGTATTGATTTGATTATGAATTACACTATGGAAAGGACTATATGCTTGTTAACTTGTGTGCAGGTAAAAATGTCAAGCCCGCATAGCTTATCAGTAGAGGAGGATCCGGAGGAGGTTAGCCCCGGAAACTCCGGGAGCTTACACGTGTCATCCGACTCCGAGCCTAGCGAGGCGAGTCACAGGAGCTCGAGCCAGTCCTCCCCGGCCCGGATCGTCAGATCCCCTACTCCACTCGCACCGCAGGCCACCTCTGTCCCTCCGGGATTTGGTCCCCGCCTTACGGCGCGGATCAGCATTCCGCGTGTCCCACCGACCTTTACCCCACCCAGATCCACTTACCATAGAGGCGAGTCCTCCCGCCCCCAGCCCGAGCCTGCGACCCTACCTGTGTGGGGTCTTCCAAGGCAGGAACGGGACTTGGCGGCCTGGCTACGTGTGCTCACCGAACAGGTGAACGAGCACTCTGCCGCCCTGGTCGTGGGGGTACAGAGGCGGACGTACCTCGGGGACTGCATACTGGACCACCAGTATGCTATTGACCAGTTAAAGAGGGAGTGCTCATACTCCCACTGGTTGATCGGCCAGATGGAAACCCGAGTTCGGGTTCTGATGGCGGTGTTAGTGGTTCTGGTGGCGATGTTGGTGGGGTTGGTTTACCTCCATGTTTAGTTGTTTCGAGTTTGGGGATAGACAGGGACCATTTTTTTGATACTCTGTGTAAGTAGTTAGTGGTGATACTAACATGGAGTGAATCTTGATTAGTTATGATACAACCACTGGCCCCTAGGGTGGGTCTCTTTTGGGGCATAATCATTATAGATACTTTTGGGTATCATTCAAGCACTGACCCCTTTTACGGGTTATGTCGAGATGATACCGACATAGGGCCCTTGTATTAAAACTTAGTTGTGTAATGTTGACTGGAAAGTATGTAAACTGATGTTTGTGTAATATGTATCAATGTTTACTAATGAATGAAATATGTATTGTGTTTTATAATTCGAGGTGGTATTGATTATATATATTTCTTATTGTTGTGTAGAATGGCACCGAAACGATCAACTAAAATATCGGAAGTAGATGTGAGCCGTTTGATTGCTCAACAGTTGGAGGCGGCGATACCGGATATAGTATCGCGCATCGCCGCCAGTATTAATAACTCGACCAATCCAACCCCTCCGAGCAATCAAACGCCCATAAATAATGACGGGGAACAAAACGCTAATCCTCCAAGGAATGATAACACTATTCCGAGTAATGACGCACCGCCTAGGGTGGTCGTTACTGACAGCAATGGCCCTATACCTACGGTAGAGACAAACCGTACTGAACCAATTCGTGCATCCAGGGGATGTTCGATCAAGGATTTTATGTTGTGCAAGCCATTAGAGTTTAGCGGGTCTGAAGGACCGAATGGGTTAGTTAAATGGATAGAGAAAATAGAATCAGTGGTGAATATCAGCAACTGTCCCGAGGATTGTGTCGTTAAGTACGCCACCTGTACATTCACCGACCATGCCTTGACATGGTGGAACACCATAGTACAGACTCGAGGTCAGGCGGCGACAAACCGCATGACCTGGACAGAGCTTAAGGCTCTCGTTTTGGAACATTTCTGCCCAAAGAATTAATTGCAGAAACTGGAAAATGAGTTGTGGAATCTGGAGATGAAGGGGGCGGACCACTTGGGTTATACCAATCGGTTTAACGAACTGTCACGATTAGTACCATGGTTGGTCACCCCGGAGACGAAGAGGGTGGAACGTTATATTTGGGGACTTACTCCAGTAGTGAGGAGTATAGTCAACGCGGGGGGACACCAGACGTATGAAAGGGCAGTGACACAGGCTGGCATTGTCACGTATGATTTCTTACGGAGCGGATCACTAAAGGTGACAGGAGAATCCGCTGGGGGAAAACGGGGTACACATGATCATAGAATCCAGGAAAAGCAGCAAAGCAAACGAACTAGACCCGCTGCCCAGAGCTATGCCATGACTAGTTCGGGCGGGAAGCAAGAACCGCAGAAGGGAACGTTTCCTAAGTGCGGGAAATGTGGTTACCACCATAGTGGTGTGTGCAAAGAGGTGGTGTGCCACCGGTGTGGCAGGATTGGACACTACGCACCAAATTGTAAGACAAATCTGAACAACCTGAACCGTCAACCACAACCTATTCGTGCGCAACCATTTAGAACTCAACCAGCCCGACAGCAGAACCCGCAAGGAAACCAGATGGTGACCACTAGCCGTGCTTGCTACGAATGCGGCGGCACGGATCACCTCAAAAGGAACTGCCCGAAACTGAACCAGGGAGGAAACGGGAGACAACTCGCGGGTCAGCCATCGTCGTCCAATCCGGCGCGAGGCCGAGCATTTGTGATGGGAGCGAACGAGGCGCGCCAGGACCCCAGCGTAGTGACAGGTACCTTCCTCGTCTCTGATCATTACGCTTCTGTATTATTTGATACAGGCGCCGATAGAAGTTTTGTCTCCGTTAGATTCCTTTCGATAGCAAACCTTCCTATTGGTGAAACCATAGAACCTTACACCGTAGAAGTCGCTAACGGTAAATCCATGATAGTTAATCGGATAGTTCGGAATTGCCCTTTTATTCTGAACGAACAATCCTTTCTGATTGACTTGTTACCGGTAGATTTGGGTAGTTTTGACGTGATAGTGGGAATGGATTGGTTGGCACGTAACAGGGTAGAAATAAACTGTGAAAAGAAAACCGTCAAGATTCGGGTGTCGGATGACGAGGAGGTATTAGTGCATGGAGAAAAATCCGGCACCATGATACCATTTATATCCCACCTCAAGGTGTTGAAATATATACGTCAGGGATGTGTGGCGTATCTAGCGAGCCTGACGGCCACTGATTCTGAGGAAAAACGGATGGACGATATTCCCGTGGTACGCGAATTTCCACAAGTTTTTCCAGAGGAACTTCCTGGATTACCGCCAACCCGACAGGTCGAATTCAGAATCGATCTGTTACCACAAGCTGGCCCTGTTGCTAAGGCCCCTTACAGACTTGCACCGTCCGAGATGCAAGAATTATCCAACCAGTTGCAGGAATTGTTGGATAAGGGATTTATTCGTCCCAGCTATTCCCCGTGGGGTGCACCTGTACTATTTGTGAAAAAGAAGGACGGAAGCCTTCGAATGTGCATTGACTACAGGGAATTGAACAAATTAACCATCAAAAATAGGTATCCTCTTCCCCGAATCGATGATTTGTTCGACCAACTACAAGGTGCGAGCTATTTCTCAAAGATTGATCTTAGATCGGGATACCACCAAGTTAAAATTCAGGAGGAGGATATCCCAAAAACTGCATTCCGGACTCGCTACGGCCATTACGAGTTCTTAGTTATGCCTTTTGGGCTAACAAATGCGCCAGCGGTGTTCATGGATCTCATGAACCGAGTCTGTAAACCCTATCTTGACAAATTCGTCATCGTGTTTATTGACGATATTTTGATATACTCGAAGAGTAAAGAAGAACACGAGCGACATTTGAGGTTAATTTTGGAACTTTTGGATCAGGAGAAGTTGTATGCAAAATTCTCCAAATGTAACTTCTGGTTACAAGAAGTGCAATTCCTTGGTCACATTATAAATCATCAAGGAATACACGTTGATCCGAGTAAGGTTGAAGCAATTAAGAATTGGCAAGCGCCTAAATCTCCAAAGGAAATCCGCCAATTCTTAGGCTTAGCTGGATACTATCGTCGATTTATTGAGAATTTTTCCAGCATTGCCCAACCTTTAACCCTGCTGACCCAAAAGGATCGAAGGTATGATTGGGGTGAAGAGCAGGAAGCGGCGTTTCAAACGCTAAAGCAAAGATTGTGCCAAGCGCCAATCTTAAGTCTCCCCGACGGAGACGATGGATTTGTTGTATATTGTGACGCATCCCGTAAAGGGTTAGGATGCGTGTTGATGCAAAATAAAAAGGTCATAGCCTATGCGTCTCGACAGTTAAAATTTCATGAGAAAAACTACACTACTCATGACTTGGAACTGGGAGCAGTCATCTTTGCACTTAAAATCTGGAGACACTATCTCTACGGTACAAAGTGCACCATCTTCACTGATCATAAAAGTTTGCAACACATATTCGATCAGAAAGAACTGAATATGAGGCAACGAAGATGGGTCGAGTTGCTGAGTGACTATGACTGTGACATTCGATATCACCCCGGCAAGGCTAACGTCGTAGCCGATGCCTTGAGTAGGAAGGATCGGGTTAAACCATTGCGAGTGCGGGCGTTGGGGATGATAGTCCAGTCAAACCTTTCGGATTTGATTCGAGTCGCTCAACGCGAGGCGTTGAAAGAGGACCAATTGGATAAAGAAGGACTTTACGGGAATGAGAAGAATTTCAAACAGCGTGTGGACGAAATTCTCTATTTCAAAAATCGGATTTGGATTCCGACCCTCCATGACCTTCGTGAATTAATCATGGACGAAGCACATAAATCAAAATATTCCATACATCCGGGATCAGATAAAATGTACAAGGATGTGAAAGAATTTTACTGGTGGCCAGGTATGAAAAAGAATAAAGCCACATACGTCGGCAAGTGTACGACGTGTGCGAGAGTTAAGGCGGAGCACCAGAAACCCTCGGGAATGCTACAACAGCCGGAAATTCCCGAATGGAAATGGGAGCAAATCACGATGGATTTCGTGACACACCTCCCTAAGACACCCCGAGGACATGATGCAATTTGGGTAGTCGTGGATCGATTAACCAAATCGGCACATTTTATCCCGATTAGAAATAATTATAACACTGAGAGACTTGCGCAAATTTATATAAATGAAATAGTGTCTCGTCATGGCATCCCCATCTCGATCATCTCCGATAGGGATAGCCATTTCACCTCCAAACTTTGGCAAGCTGTCCAAGAAGCATTGGGAACACGTATTGACCTAAGCACAGCTTACCACCCTCAGACCGATGGTCAGTCTGAGAGGACCATTCAAACTTTGGAGGATTTGCTTCGTGCCTGCGTACTGGACTTTAAGGGAAACTGGGATCAACATCTCCCACTCGTTGAATTTTCCTATAATAACAGTTACCATAGCAGTATAAAGGCAGCACCTTATGAAGCATTATATGGACGAAAGTGCCGATCACCACTCTGCTGGTCTGAAGTGGGTGACTCGCAGGTCATTAGATCGGATCTGGTCCAGGAGACGACCAGCAAGATTCTTGAAATCAAGAACAACCTGAAAGCCGCGCGGGATCGGCAGAAGAGTTATGCCGATACCCGTCGAAAACCGTTGTCATTTGAGAAGGGGGAAAAGGTATATTTGAAAGTATCACCCTGGAAAGGAGTGGTTAGATTTGGAAAGGCGGGGAAGTTGGCCCCTAGATACATTGGACCATTCAGCATCACTGCAAAAATCAGTCCGGTAGCTTACCGATTAGAACTGCCTGAGGAACTAAGTGCAGTTCATAACGTGTTTCATGTGTCAAATTTGAAAAGATGTCTGGCGGATGAGACATCGGTGTTACCCTTAGAGGGTGTTCAAATAAATGATAAGCTCAACTTCGTAGAGGAGCCCATTGAAATAGTGGACGGTAAGATCAAACAACTTAGACACAATAAGATCTCGTTGGTCAAAGTTAGATGGAATTCGCAACGAGGCCCAGAATTTACTTGGGAACGAAAGGTTGAATTTCGGAAGAAATACCCCCACCTATTTCCTCAAAAGGAAGTAGTTGACGTGTAAAATTTCGAGGACGAAATTTTTATAACGGGGGGAGAATGTAACGATTCCGGCAAATCCAGGTATACCCTAGCCGGTATATACTATTTACGTGTCATTTAATATTGATTATATGAGTTATAGTACGTATATACGAGTATATATGATTCATAGTACGAATCATACTCGATTATATAGTGAATCGTATTGGAATTACAATTAACCAATGAACGATTATTGAAACCCGAATGAATCGGGAATTACATTATAGACGAAGTATATAATGTTTAGTGATGTTTGCGAAGTATTAATGCTTCGGGATAAGTGAATTATAGCACAGAAAAAGGATTTCGATTTATTAGTACGTCGGTACGATAAACGAAACCTTTAACATCAAACCAAGCAAGAGACGATCAATCAAGCCGAAAAAGATGCACAATTACCGACAATACAATGTTTTAAGTCATTTAATGTCATGGGTTAAGTTTTTAAAAGTTTTTAAATCAGTTTTATGTAAATTTTATTTTAACCCGAAAAACGACCATTTTAGGCTCGTTTTAAGCCGAATTACGAGTTTAAACGAGAAACGAACTGAACCAGACTATCCACAACATTATCCGGATGGTGTAATCCAAATGTGTGGCCATGGTTTGAGATGTGGGCCCCCCCCCACACCACCACTTAGGCCGGCCTCACACACACACTTTACACATTCCATTTTCTTTTTTTCTAACATCAAACACTCAAAACTCTCTCAAAGTTTCATACCTTCATCCAATCTTCTTGAGTTCTAACCAAAAATTTGAAGGTATAAACATGTTTTATTGCTTAAATCTTGTTTCCAACTTCATGATCTTGAGAAAAGGAGGTTTCAAATGTAAAAATGGGTGAAAACCCGAGTTGAAACCGATTCTCGCATGATCAAGTGATGTATACAAGTTATACAAAGGATCTTGATCCAAGTGATGAGTTAAAAGAGTTTATAACGAATTTTTACGGTTAAAATCTTTGTAAATGAATTTCCAAGTGAAAGACGGGTGAAAACCCGAGATGAAACCGACTCTTGCATGATCAAGAGATGTATACAAGTATACAAGGGATCTTGGTCCGAGAAATGAGTAAAAAGAGTCGAGAACGGATTTTTACGGTTAAAACCTTTGTTTTTATATCAAAACCGACACTATGAAAGAAATGGTTTGATTGTTGGTGTAACTTGCTTGGTATAGTGTTATTGTGCTTGCAAGTGTTGTATCTAGTGGCTAGCAAAGGCTAGAAACCAAGATCCTTGCGATCTAACGCTAGAAAACACAAGATAGTTCGGTTTTCGTGTGATTTAGTGAGTTTGGACAGATTGTAGTGTACTTAGAGTCGGGTCATGAAATTTCACAGAGATGATCTACACATGAAAATATGAGATCTGTGAATTTTTGGTAATTTTTGGATAAAAGATGAATATTTGGTGAATTTAATGCTCGGTTTTGGCCAAAAATGGTGAAAAATAGCTAAACTTGATGAAAAATTCTGAAATATTTAGGATAAGCTTTTTATAACATATAAAAGTCACACACAAAATTTGAGCTCAGTTGGAGAAGTCTAAAGGGGCTTTTCGGTAAAACGAGTTCTAGGGCTTTCTAGCTCGGTTTTTGTGAAAATGGCTTGAAATATGAGTTTTGGGTTCTGGAAAAATTCCAGGGAGTCATGAGGATGGCAGGGATCATCCCGGAAAAATTTGGGATTTTTCTATAGTCTTTTGGTATTTTTGACATATTTAGTGTTTTAATGTGACCAAACCCATTTTTGAAACTAAAAACGGATAACCGTGCTAGGCACGCAAATCAATGAAATCATAAAAATGATAATTTTGACCGTCAGACTCTAAGCAAAGTTACAATCTGAGTCCTTAGAAGTGTCACGGGGTTAACATTGTCCCCGAATCGAGTACAGTACTGGGCTAACAATGTCCCCAGATGTACCGATTGATACGTATTTAATTTATGGGAATTATATAGTAACGACTAGATATTATATTACAGATCCAGGCTTATAGCAGTTCATTGTATCACGTCCCGACTCACAGAAAGGTGAGTTTTCACGAGCCCCTTTTTACTGAACTGTTTCTAAATATTTTCCCGGGGCGGAAAACATGTCTTTATTAAAGTATTTAAGTACATACCGATCGTCTGGAAACACTTGTATATTTATATATATATGTTTGATGCACAGAATATATAAATTGTTTATCGTGTGTAATTGTTCTGGGGTAACATAGTTCCCAGAGGTTATTATTGTTCTGGGGTAACATAGTTCCCAGAGGTTATTATTGTTCTGGGGTAACATAGTTCCCAGGGGTTATTATTGTTCTGGGGTAACATAGTTCCCAGGGGTTATTATTGTTCTGGGGTAACGTAGTTCCCTGGGGTTATTATTGTTCTGGGGTAACGTAGTTCCCAGAGGTTATTATTGTTCTGGGGTAACATAGTTCCCAGGGGTTATTATTGTTCTGGGGTAACATAGTTCCCAGAGGTTATTATTGTTCTGGGGTAACATAGTTCCCAGGGGTTATTATTGTTCTGGGGTAACGTAGTTCCCAGGGCTTATTATTGTTCTGGGGTAACGTAGTTCCCAGAGGTTATTATTGTTCTGGGGTAACATAGTTCCCAGCATAATTTCATTGCTAATAAATGGTTATTAAAATGATCTGTCAGTGTTTATTTAAATTAGTGAAACTCACCAACTATTCGTAGTTGACCCGTTTTCTTACATGTTTTCTAGGTATGCCCAAGATGGAATGATTGAAATGTGCTTAATGATCTGTGCTACTTGTTGGAAGCTTGCTGATCTATATTTTGTAATGAATATATTAATGTCTTATCGGTAAAACTCGTGTGTAACACCTAGACAGTAACGAATTAGCAACAATGTAATATGATATAAATTAATGTAGTGGTATTTTCTTTATAAGCAATGTTGTTGATATCAGATGTGTCTGTTGCATCCCGTGTACGTTTCCGCTGCGGTTACGGGGTGTTACATTTGCTGGGGGAACCGAGTATAGAGACTTGAGTTTATGAGTTCTGTTGTTTTAACTTGATTATTCCTAAGCCACGTTGGGCCGAGACCTACGTAGTCTCGAGGGGTGATTAAGTAAAGAAAATATTTTTAGCGTCAGCATATTCACCAGCATTCGTTGCTGACGTATTTTCTTACATTTTGCAGGTAATCAAGGTTAGCACTTGGAATAAAGAAGTGCAAGAATCCGATGGCTCGGATATTTTTTTTAAATATAATATAATGTAAATGGTGGTTTGTTTTGTAAAACTTAAACAAGTAATCTTTCAACTATATACGGGAACTTTTAAATCCCGTCTTTTGTATGTAAATATTACATTTTAAATCCACAAGTTTAAAAAGACTTTCGCTATTAAAACGTAACTCTGATTTAATTTAATTGTTGTACCAACATATGTGTCATACTCCTAGGCCGTAGTTTTGGGTGTGATAATGGGTTATATGTTTTTTTTGTATTCTTAGAACAAGTGTAAGTTATATGTTTTTGTGTAGGTTGTATATTTTTTATTGACATTTAATGCAAACATGTGTAATTTAGTTTTTGTATTATTCATCACAATGTAACTACGTGTTGAAGAAATTGGTTTTGAATAAAAAGAAATTAATGTATGAATAAATTGGGGTGTAAGATAAAATTTTCGTGTGTAGGTTATATGTTTTTCGTGTGTAGGTTATATGTTTTTGTGTGCGTGTGTATTTCACTGATGATAAATTTTGTGTGTAGATTATATGTTTTTCGTGTGTAGGTTATATGTTGTCTTATTCTTAGAACAAGTGTAGATTATACGTGTTTGTGTAGGTTGTATGTTTTTTGTTGATTTTTATTGCATACACATGTAAAATAGTGTTTTGGTATTATTCATTATAATGTAAGTATGTTTTTATGGTATTAATATATTGAGTTAGAAGAAATTAGCTTTAGATAGAAAAAAATTTTAATGTATGAATAAATTATACTTGTGTAGGATAAAAATTCAAGACACAAAAAATAAGTTATAAAAATAAATGAGTTCTTAATATTTTTCAGTTATAATAATTTAATTAGTTATATTAATTAAGTAGATAAGTATTATCGTTTATTAGTTATATTAATTGAAGAAATATAATAATTAATACTTTCTCTATTTAGCTTTAATCATTTAAAACTTGAAACAAAACTAGTGACTCATATTCATTTCTCGCATTTCTTGCAGTAATTCTTAAACCATCCCATATATGTGTGTGTGTGTGTGTATGCATGTTTAGGGGATGGTTCGGTGGAGAAGTCATATTAATACGAGAAGTGCGCGAAATAGATTATAAATCTTGATTCAACATGGTAATATTGTAATTATAGGCTTTATAGTTATAATGTATTTTAATAGAAGGGGTATTTTGTTATTTTGATTTGTAGAAGGAAGGATTGAAACGTTCCCGTCATAATTATATCCCAAAAGTTTAGCTTTAATCATCTTTTAATATCAAAACATTCCAAAAGGTGTTCATTTACATGAAATCGTTCTAAACTTGTAAAGAATTCATAAAATCTTTATTTTTATTATTATTTCTTTTTTTTATTTTTAAGATTCATTCTCACGTGAAAGATTCGCAAAAGCAATTCGTAGATAACAAAAAATGTATGGTTAAAATCATACACTTTGTATTTGGTAATACAAATAGAGTTTTTTTTAGTATAAATTTGATTAACGTAGGAATGACGATGTTATAGTTTAGGATTTACTATATATATATTTTTTAGATGTTAATTTAAGGATATATATTATGTTTTGTGTAGCTTTAAGTTTGAGTATATGTTATGTTATGTGTAGGGTGTGTAGCATATATTTCATTACGTGTAGGGTGTGTAGTATATATCATCTTATGTGTAGGCTGTTTATTTCTTCAAAGGTTAAAGCATATATTTGTTATGTGTAGGGTGTCTAGTATATATTATGTTATGTGTATGTTGTCTATTTCTTAAGAGGTTATAGCATATATTATGTTATGTGTATATTGTGTAGTATACATTATGTTATAACTTGATCTGTTTGTGTATATTACAATGTGTATACGTTAATGTGAAAGTGTTTTTTGTTAGATATTATGTGTAGGGGTTGGGATCATGGTTTTATCGAAGACTAAGTAAAGCACGAGCAATAATTAATTAGGTTAAGAGAAGAATATCTGGCTATATTATTTAAAGGGACTAGTTTTGCAATTAATGAAGAAATAATAAATGTTAATTATTAAAAAAAGAATTGAATGGTAACTTAAGCTGAATTGGTATTGGTTACCAAATATAAACGTTTTTTCATTTTAGTATTGTACTTAAATAATCCAGAATTAAAAAAGAAATGACGTGATTGGTTAAAATCATTTCTCACACTTCTCGTACTAAAATCACTTCTCACATGAACTTATGTAACATCATACTTTTGATTATAATAATATAATAAATTTCGTTTATTTTATATCGTGTCGTTTATCGGTTTAGATAATAAACTGTACACGGTTGGGCTTGGACTTTAGAAGATAGAATAAAAGATGGAATTGGCCTTAGGTCCATGAGCTTAAGGGAGTATAAATACCCCTTAAACCCTAAACCTTTCCATTTTTATCCATTCTCTACACCATAGCCTACCCCATCAAAAACACACACAAGACCATCCTTTAACCCGAGCCTATGTCCGAAGTTGAAAACCCGAGAGTTTTGGTGCTAGAACGTAGTGACGAACCGAACCTACATCAAAGACCAGCTCGTGTTCGCAGTTCGACTCGTTTAAGGTACGTTCATATCTAGAACTTGTTCGTATAGGATCGGTTTCTATCAAGAAAACTTATATATGTGTTTAAATGGTAAAAACGAGCCCAATACATCAGACCTTACTGAAAACCATTAACGATTGATAGATTAATTGCTAACCTAAAGAAACCATAGTATAGATGCCTAAATCGCACCCCCTAAAACGCGATGTATGAATGATTTGATGGTTAGGGTTTGTTGGCGTTGGGATTCCAAATCCATTGATACCAAAATCGTGATGTTTCGTTAAGAAACGAAGGTTTAATTGCAGATCTTGTACCTGTTGACTGCTATTGTTCTTGGTGATTTTGACTTTGACCCCGAAGTCAAAGTCTGGATAAGGTTGAGCCATTCGTTATATAAAGGTAACGAATTAGTTAATCAATTCGTCATAGCAAGATAACGAATCAGCTCTCCAGTTCGCTAAGATCGGTAACGAATCAAGTGATTTGTTACTACCTAATTCGTTAGCGAATCAGCCAGCGAACCAGATCTTGAAAGATAACGAATTAAGTTAGCGAGTCAGATAACGAATCAGGTGATTCGTTACCCATCAATTCGTTAAGTTCTGATAGCGAATTAGACCACGAACCAGGCTGTTTAAGGTAACGAATTAGGCTTAATTTGTCATAACGAATTAGTTAATGAATTAAAATAATAATTTAAATCCTAATGAAAAATGTGTTAAGATAGTTAATGGAAATAAATTTTTCCAAGCTGATCTGGCAGCTTAACCCCAGCCAGGGGCTCTGCCCCTTAGACCCCGCTAGGGGATGCCGCCCTAGAACCCTGCTGCAAGGTGTGCTGCCCCCGGATCACCGTTCTTTGTGGGTTATAAGAGATAGAAATACGATGTGAGTAGTAATAGTTAATTGATACGTGTAACAGTTAGTCGTGCACAGCTCAAGAAGGGAATAACTATTAACGGTGAACGTAACCGCATTCAGGTGAGTTTCTAGCCCCATTTCCTTGTTATGTTTTCGGAGCTGTGTGCATACTCGATGTGATAGTTAATACGCTTACCTTAACTGGTAAGTGTATGCCTTATATGGTTTATATGTTATGCATGTATATCTTAAATGTGAATGAAAGCTTGTCGGTATGTGAACGATCTTCGGATATTGCACGTGCTAACAAGAGAGGTATGTTTATGATAGATGAATGGGTATGATAGATATATGTACAATATATGAATATGTATGAATGATTATAGAAAGTGTGTATGTTATGGGTATGTAAAGACATTATGTACGAAGATGAAGAAAGAGGGACCAGACCCTAATAATATATGAGATAGAGAAGAAAGGGACCAGACCCTAATAATATCTGAGATAGAGAAGTAAAAAGGGACCAGACCCTAATAATATCTGAGATAGACAAGAAAAGGATCAGACCCTAATAATATCTGAGATAGACAAAGGAAAGAGGGACCAGACCCTAATAATATCTGAGATAGAAAGAGAATGGATCGGACCCTAATAATATCCGAGATAGAAAAGGACAATAATTTGTACAGTATGAAAGTAACAAAGTGCTAACGTATGTATGAACTTATGTAATGAAAGTAAATTAGTAAGGTAATTATTATGTAACTTCGGATGCATAATTATAGGTAAGTGTATGTATTGTATTATGTGTGATTAACTAGAACTCACTCGGCGTAGTTGACTTTTAGTATGCACGCAGGTGAGTAGAATGAGGCAGTTCGCTTGACGAGGACACATGGCATCGAATTGAAGACACTGGCGTCTCGAGGAAATGCTATGATGTTTTAAAGACAACGTTTTGTTTTTAAATGACTATGAATGTTTGATAAGACAAGATTTGAAAGTTATGTAATGTTTTATGGTTGAAGTTTTATATCCCGCGTAAAGTTTTAATTAACTCTGATATTTATAACTGTGTTTATGAGTAAATCCAACGTCCAAATAGGGCACCGGTAACGGGGCCTTACAACTTAACCATATATATATACATATATATATATATATATATTTAATAGCTTTTATCCCCCGTATAACAGGGGTTATTTTACATTATTTGTTTATAATATGTATATTTTTTTTGGATTTTAATTTTATTTATTATACAGAAGTTAATAATATACTTAGTATTTGATGATGAAAAGAGGTTTCACAAATAAATGAGATGTTATAACCCGATTTAAAATTTACTTGAGTTTGGTAATACACATGATCCGCTTATTTTTTTACTATTTGTTTTTATAATTATAAATAATATATATCTTTTTTAAAGAAATCATAAATTAATTTTTAGTATATCCCTATTTTTTAGGATTTTCATATCAAATATTTTGTGAGATTATTTTTTAATTTAATGAGATGTTATAACCCGTTTAAGGAATATATGGGTTTGGTGCCCGTGAATTTGGGTCAAATACATGAGAAACCTCCATTTACAAATAATATAATTTGGTTGCTTGAGAAAATGTAGGGAGCAACATGAAAGCTTTTAAAGGTTTCATTTATATATATTACTGCTTTTTATACCCCGTATTACGGGGGTTGTTTTAAATTATTTGTTTCTAATATTTATTTATTTTTTGAATTATTATTTTTTTTATTGTATGAAAGTTAATAATATACTTATGGTTTGATGATAAATTGTTTCATAACTAAATGTGATGTTATAACACGGTCTAAATGTTATATGGGTTTGATGAGACCCAAGACACGTTTATTTATTTACTATAACACTGGTTTTTTAATTATAAATAATATATATCTTTTTTTAAATAAATCATATATTAATTTTTAGTATATCCATATTTTATAGGATTTTAATATCAAATATTTAATGAGATTAGTTTTTAATTTAATGAGATGTTATAACCCGTTTAAGAAATAGTTAGGTTTGATGAGCCTCACACCCGTGAATTCGGGTCAAATGCATGAGAAAACTCCATTTAAAAATCAAGCAAACCTGGTGACTCCAAAAAAGAGGGAGCGACCACATCACGACGCGCAGGGTTTTTATGGTTTCGTTTATATATATTACAAGTTTTTATCCCTCATATTACGGGGGTTGTTTTATATTATTTGTTTCTAATATTTATTTTTGAATTGTTATATTTTTTTGTATGAAAGTTAATAATATACTTATGGCTTGATGATAAATTGTTTCATAAATAAATGAGATGTTATAACCCGATTTAAAAATTATATTGGTTTGATGAAACCCAAGACCCGTTAATTTTTTTACTATAAAATTGGGTTTTTAATTATAAATAATATATATATATTTATATAGTTATTAATTTTTAGTATATCCATACTTTATAGGATTTTTATATCAAATATTTGGTGATATTGGTTTTAATTTAATGAGATGTTATAACCCGTTTAAGAAATATCTGGGTTTGATAAGATCCATACCCGTGAATTCGGGTCAAATGGATGAGAACTCTCCATTTAAAAATCAAGCAAATCTTGCAACACGTAGGATTTTTATGGTTTCGTTTATATATCATATAGATATGTATATGTGTGTGTGTGTGTGTGTGTGTGTAGTTAGGTTCAAAAGAGAACTTCAAAAAAGTGGGGACCTCTCTTCGCAACCCTTGATCAATTCTCTACATCCTTATGATGCACCCTTAATCACCTACGTCACATCATTTTTGTAAAAGAAATAAAACCCTCAAAATAAAATTAAAAAATAATTAACAAAACTATTAAACAAAAAAATGAAAAAATAAAAAAGTAAAAAAAAACCTAAATGTTTATCTAGCTTCAGGTCCAAAGAAACGTACATTAAATTCATAAATTTTAATTAAAAATCTTTTAAGAAACAAAAAAAAATATAAAAAGTAAAAAAACAATATTATATATATATGTAGCATCCCCGTTCTCAAAAAAAAAAGAAAAAAAAAACTTAAACTTAGTTTAGCCTTCGGGTTTAGTTTAGCTTTTAACGTATAGGTTTTTTTAGCTTGGAGGGGGGGCAATGTATACGTAAAACAACTAATTTTATTAACATTTTATATGTTAAACAACAGTTCATACAAAATTTACATGTAAAATAACACTTTTAATTAACATTTTACACGTAAAACAACAAATCTAATTAATGTTTTACATTTAAAACAATAGTTTTTTTTAAGATTTTGCATGTAAAATAACAATTTTCATTAACATTTTACACGTAAAACTACAAATCTTAATAACATTTTATATGTAAAACAACAGTTATTTAAGATTTTACATGTAAAAATTAATATATTACATAAATAATAACACTTTTCATTAACATTTTACAAATAAAAAAACAAATCTCATTATCATTTTACATGTAAAACAACAGTTCATGAAGATTTTACTTGTAAAACAACAGTATTTAAAATTTTAAATGTAAAATTTAATATTTTACATGTAAAATAACAATTTTCATTAACATTTTACATGTAAAACCTAAACTCCTAAAAAACTATCCCTAAAAGCAAAACTAAACCCGAAGGTTAAATCGATTTTTTTTAACAGGGGATGCTAGATATATATTTTATTTTTGTTTTTTACTTTTTTTATTTTTTTTTCGTTTTTTATATTTTTTTTGGTTGTTTTGGAACAGGGATTGTAGATATTTTTTTTGTTTTTTATAAAATATTTTTGTGTATTTTTAGTATTTTTTTTATATATATTATTGATTTTTTAAGGTTTTTTTTCTGACCAGAGATGCTAGATAAACATTTTGGTTTTTTTAATTTTTTAATTTTTCTATTTTTTAATTTTATTTTGTTATGTAATTTTTTGAATTATTTTTTTGGTTTTTTTAGGTGTTTTTTTTTCTTTTACAAAACTAATGTGATGTAGGTGATTGAGGGTGCACCATAAAGATATGAAGAATTGACCAATGGTTGGGAAGGGGGTTCCCCAATTCCCCACTTTTTTAGAGTTCCTCAATTAACCCTCCCATATAATTACTCTATGATAGTTACCCTATGATGCAATTACATAATTACTATATATATATATATATATATATATATATATATATATATATAATTTACTTGATTGTCACGTTTAGCACATTAATTTTATTTGTACGTTAACCTTCCCATATATATATATGGTTAGTATCATTTGAGAACTCAAAAAAAGTTAAGAACTCATAAGAATCAAACAATATTTTAATTTTTTTCATATAATACATTATTTGAGACTAGTTTTACCTCATTTTATATATAAATTTTTTATTAAATATATAAATCACAAGTTTACATGTGTGTAAAGTGTCCCGTGGGTTATTTTTAAACGAATAACTAATTCTAGGAATGAAATCTCTATATAATTCGAAAAAACAAAACACAAGTCCAGGGCGATAAAATATGCTCCGCACTTGGCTACCCAACGTTTACCGTGGGCACATAACTGGTACACCATAGGTGTGTCCTTCCCGGTCCTCTCGTACTAGGGAAAGGTCCTCTTAATGCTCTAATGCCCATATCGGATATGGACCGAACTATCTCACAACGTTATGAACCCAGGTCACGTACCTCTTTAATGGGCGAACAGCCCAACCCTTGGAACATACTACAGCCCCAGGTGGCAAAGAGCCGACCTTGAGAACATTCGAGATTATGCAGGTTTATACACGAAAGATACTTTTTTGGCTCTCTCTTTAGCCCTATGTCTCTTATCCCTAGGAGGTCTTCCTCCACTAGCAGGTCATAGTAGCCCTGCTAAATTGTGATTCAACATAGATTCTACATCTTGAAACCAAGCCAGTTTGGAGCAGCTTTATGATAATGAAACCAACCAGCAAAAAGCATTAACGCAACAAAGATCAATGCACCAAATAACAAATTTACATATATGAAAAAAAAAATTAGATATGTGTAAAAACTAATTTTCATAATTGTACTCGTAAATATAGATATAGTAAGTGATAAAACTACACTCAAACAACATTTACATACAAATTATTTTATAAAAACGTTAGTTATTAAAAGTTTCTTTAAGTTCTCAAATAATTGAAGAGTTCTGTAATGATACTCATCATATATATATATATATATATATGATGTAACTACAAATGAAATTAATGTGTTAAACATGAGAATCAAGTAAAGTAATTATGTAATTAGTTTATGATGTAATTACATAATTACTCTACTTGGTTCTCACATTTAGCATGTTAATTTCATTTGTATGTTAATTTCATATATATACACACACACACACACACTCAAATAAAGTAATATAATTCTAGACATATGTGAGTTTGTAGTAATCCTCACAATATTTACCCTTCCAAAACTAATACATGTCATAGATTAGTAATTATTCACTTTCTTTTTACTTTTCATTTATATTATATCTATAGCATGATTAAATTATTCAGTTTTCTTTAAACTCTCTAACATGATTAAATTATTCACGTTTTTAAACTCTAATTATCCTCAAAATATTTTTCATGATGTAGCTCAAAACTCTGATTATATGAGAACTCTGAAATTGGTTTTTAACCAACTTTCTTTCAAATATACATATATGATACCGAGAATAAATTTTCAATAGATGAAGTGTTCTTTGGTATGTTTTTGCACGTGCATTAAGTTGATTTTATTTTTTTGAAAAAATCATTTTGTGATATAAATAAAATCAATTTGTGTATAATGATACAAGCATAAATGTAATACATTTTTTCATATACATTATCTATTGCTTTATTTGTAACTTAATTATTTAAGTTATCACGTGTGTTACACGGGCTCTAAATCTAATATATATATATACATGTAAGAATAAATATATTTTATATATTTATTTATATGGCCATCATTATCATTTATATAATAATAGATCAAAATAATTAATTATACCTTATTATATATTAGCTTGGTAATTGTTGATGGGTCATATTACTCTTAATAGCTAATAAAGGGTTTCCCCTTGGGTGTATATATAGAGAGAATAAATTAACATCATAACCTAATCTCACACACATAAGTAAATCATGTGTCTCCTCTCTCTTCTAAACCGGGTTCCTCTCAAGAACCCTAACCATCCTTAACTATACATCCTAAAAGGGAACTCGATCAAGATGACAAGCATGTCGACTACATCATACCCTGCTGCGGTTACTACTCTTCATGCTGTAACAGGTTCATAGGTTTAATATTTATCATGTTTTATATTACTTACATGAAGAACTGATCACATGTGGTATCAGAGCGATGTTGATTAATCAGTTCTTCATGTTTTCCGTAAATCTGGAATTGAATCAGAATACATGGACTAAAACTTGATAAACCCTAAAGCTTGCATCTTGCGGCTACACACATACTAGTAGGTACCCGCGCGATGCGGCGGCGGTAACAACAAACGTGATACTCATTTTCTTTCATCGGGTATCGATTCGGTTCTTTCATATAAGTAGTAGTCTTGTATAAAAGAAATCCGTGTGTAGCCGCAAGATGCAAGCTTCGGCATCTGTAACATCCCGAAATTTTCAAGAATAATATTTAATGTATTATTCGTTAACGATGGAAAAGTTTACTAGAATTGGTAGAGAAATGATGACATAATAATAAGATGGTTCAAGTAGGCTAAGTAGATGGAATTAATTATGGACCAAAAAGGAAAGATAGGCCTTAGGCCCATGGGCTTAAGGGAGTATAAATACCCCTTAAACCCTAATCCTTTCCATTATCTATCACTACACCATAGCCTACACCTTGAGAAACACACACACCATCCTTTAACCCGAGCCTAGATTCAAAGTTGAAAACCCGAGCTTGTTGGTGCTAGATCGTCGTGTCAAACCTAAACAACATCAAGACCTGCTCGTGTTCGTAGAATGACTCGTTTAAGGTACGTTTATATTTAGAAATTGTTCATATAGGTTCGGTTTGGGTTGGGAAATCATATATCTGTGTTAGTATGGTAAAAACAAATCCAACAAAGCTAAACTTACTGAAATCGATTACAGATTGATAGGTTAATTGCTAACCTAAAGAACCCGTATATATATGTTTAAATCACACCCTATAAACACGACTGTTTGAACGATTGAATGGTTAGGGTTTGTAGGCGCTGTAATTCCGAATCCAATGACACCAAAATCGTGATGTTTCGTTAAGAAACGGAGTTTTAATTGCAGATCTAAGATCGGTTGACCAGTTCGTGTTCTTGATAATTTTGACTTTGGCCTTAAGTCAAAGTCTGGATAAGAACAGGGGTGATTCGTTATATTTGATCAATTCGTTACGCGTTCATAACGAATGGGACTAATTCGTGTGATTTAATAACGAATGAACCTTTAATTCGTTATATGCCCATTCGTTATATCAAGATAACGAATCTGGTCACGTTAGATAACGAATTAGGCTAGCGAACGAGAATAACGAACCAGATAACGAATCAAGTGATTCGTTATTTACCCAATTCTTCATGACAAGGTAACGAATCAGAGGACGAATCAGAGGATGAAAAGTAACGAATTAAACTAACGAATCAGGCATGAATGATAACGAATTAGCCAACGAATTAGGCTTAATTCGTTATAGAAAATGAGTTAACGAGTTAGATAGTAATTAAAAATCCTAATGGAAAATGTGTGAAGACAGTTAATGTAAATAAATTTTTTCCAAGCTAACCTGGCAACTCGACCCCAGCCAGGGGCTCTGCCCCTTGGACCCTGCTAGGGGCTGCCAGGGGCGCTGCCCCCGGACCCCCGTTCGTTGTGGGTTATGAATAAACTAGAAACGCGATATAGATAGTGATAGTTAATTGATACGTGTAATTGTTATACAGTTAGTCATGCACAGCTCAAGAAATGAACAACTACTATCGGTGAACATAACAGAATTCAGGTGAATTTCTAGCCCCACGTCCTTGTTATGTTTTTGGGGTTGTGTGCATACTCGATGTGACAGTTAATACACTTAACTTAAATGGTAAGTGTATGCCATGTATGATATATGTGTTAGATACGATTGATTGCTTGTCGGTACGTGAACGATCTTCGGATATTGCATGTACCGTTAGGTTATAAATAAAGATATGGATATTGTATGTAATGCAGGGATGATTACTTGTTGATACGTGAACGATCTTCGGATATTGCATGTATTGCCAAGAATAGCGATGATTGTCTCCTTATATGGATATTAAATGATAACTTATATATAGAGTTCCCTCTACGGATAATATATAGAGTGTTCCTTAAATGGAAAGCATAGTGTTCCTTTAATGGAAAGCCTCGTGTTCCTTTGATGGAAAGCATAGTGTTCCTTTAATGGAAAGCCCAATGTTCCTTTGATGGAAAGCATAGTGTTCTTTTAATGGAAAGCATAGTGTTCCTTCTATGGAAGTATATAGGATGTTCCTTCTATGGAGAATATAAATAGTAGGGTAATAGTAATAGTTCTTTTAATAGATATTATGTGACGTCCTCTTATGGATATTTATACAAGGTTAAGATATGTATGTATGTAAGATATGTGTATGTATTGTATGTCGCCTGATTAACTCGAACTCACTCAGCGTAGCTGACTTTTAGTATACACGCAGGTATATATGTTTATCGAGAAGGCATGAGGATGACACATGGCATGGATTGAACGGCTGGCATCTGAAGATGGAAGAAACGATGTTTTAAATATGATGTTTTATGTTATGGTTTTAAAGAAAAGATTAAATGTTTTGAAATAAACGGTTAAAGTTTTATACTACGCGAAAGTTTTAATTAACTCTGATTTGTAAGAACTGTATTTATGAGTAAATCCGACGTTAAAGTGAGACACCGGTGACGGGGCCTTACAGCATCATGTATGGATGTGAGGTTTTTTTAAAAACATGTGAGGTTTTTTTATAAATTATTGGTAGATGATTAAAATTTTTATGCTTAACGGTTATTTTGTATCGTGCAGACATGCATGGTTATTTATTCCATCGGTGGAACATAAAGTAATAACGTGTTGACAAACATCACTTAACATTCTAAACAGGTGCTACATCTAATTTACAATTTTGTCTTGTGTAACTTGACTGTGTGGTCTTCTTTAACATAGCACTCATTTATCACAAGAGCATTCAACTTGACATGTAGCCAGGGGACAGTTAGGAAGGGATGTGACATGCACATAAATGAAATTATATAATTTAACACATGCCGAAAAACTAATTATTTTCAATCAGCATCTAATCAAAATTTAAAAGTTAATTATTTGACCATGAAAGTCACTTATAGGCCATACAAATTGACTTTTTTTGTTCAATATGGTAAGACCCAAAACCCAGACAACGCTCACAAACACATTTTTTCCGGCTGAAGTGTGCATTCCACATCAACATGAGATGCTTCCCTGCCCATGAGTCGAACAAAATAGTACCACTGCAAAGAAATAAAACCAATTAGATTTTAGCAAGGCTCTGCACGTTAAATATAATAATATCAAGAAAACAGACGTTATTTTTATTCAAAATAAAGCCCTTTACAGCAATAAGGGCATCTGTACAAGCATTACTGATGAGATGCCTATAATCTAAAACCAGCCCTCCATTTTTAAATTGATAATCTTTACCCAATTACAATTATACAATAACCTCAAACATTATATATATTTGAAAAAAGTTGAGGCATAGTATTTATACCTTACAAATAGTATCAAAACCAACTTTGATTCAACCATTGCATTAGCCATCTTGTTGTTTAAATCTTCCTCGGCCTCAGAGTCACGGTAGGTGCAGTACACGTAATTCTTTTTCTTTCTTAGCCTATTGTATCATTTAGTCCTGTAATTGTATTAGAAACATAATAATAAAGATTATCAAGCGCGTCATTATTTGACAATACGTCAAAGATCATCAAGCGTGTCATTAAAACTAAACAAACAAACACAAGCAAGTTGATTTTCTTAATGAACGAACATGTTTATTTTCTTAACGAACGAACACGAACAAATTTATTTTCTCAACGAACAAACATGAAAACGTTTATTTTCTTAACAAAAAGACACGCTTATTTTCTTAACAAAAGACAACATCCTGAAATGAACAAAAAACTCGACATGCATACATCAAGTTGCAAAATGACCAGAACCAAGATGACATGTGAATAAAAAGAAGCGTTATAGTCAGGGCCCAAATCACATTTTTTGAAAAAGACCCCTTGTGAACTGATCCTTGTATGACCAGAATCAATGACCATTTAGAGCTTGAACCATGATTACTGATCTAAAAAAATCAGTTGCAGCCCAAACCCATAAACAACTGAACACATTTAGGCATGTTATGCTGCTTGACCTTGTCATTCTTTGTAGTATCGTAATCGTAGTAAAACTCTACAGCATGAAAATAGATATGCTTGTACAGAACATACATTTTATTTTATAATAATAATAATAGTAAAATCACCACCTAGAACAGCAATTTGTGTACGATGTAGCTGATGAACAGTTTCTTGGCCTGCATATTGAAATAAAAATGCTTAATTTATAAAATTTTTAAATCAGATCGGTCAACTCAAAACCCCTTTCTGAAATTCATAAATAAACAATAGCAAGAGCATAAATGTTTACCACTGCTCTTTGTTGGTTTTATACTTTTAATTTTTTCAGTTGTTGGTTTCGCTCTTGGTTTTTAAGCTTCGTTTCAGTTCAGTTTCAGTTTATTCGGATTTTTAGTTCCGGTTAGTGTTTAGACTTTTAATTTATATGGTTTTTGGTTTCGCTTTCTGTTTTTACGCTTCGTTTCAGTTTATTCATATTATAAGTTCGGTTCAGTTTTAGTTTATTCAGTTTTTAATTTCCCTTTCACTTTTGATTTTTAAGGTTCGTTTCAGTTGGTTTCACTTTTTTCTGTTTTTTGGTTTCGGTTTGTTTCAAGGGTAAAACCGTAATTGGGGAAAACCAAGCATCTAACGGGATAGGGAAATAAATTGCCAAACGCGAAATAAATTGCAAGTAAAAATATAATTATAAAAAAATATCATAATCGTGGAAATTTGTGCACGTTATTGTCAAACGCGATAAGGATGAATGAAGAAAGATAGAAATTAAAGTTCAAAGAAGCTAACATGCAAGTTAAAAGTAGTAGTGCGAAATAAGATGATGCCATAAAAATCTTGATTCGTCGAAAGAACTTGACTATACGTGAAAATGACAGTGAGCAATGAAATAAGGAGCATAACCCCACCCATTAATGTGATAAACAACTATCAATGAAAGTAATGTGTGACTATTTTAAAACTTGATCCAAACCAGTTTAAAACCAATCTGGTTTGGCCCGAAAACAGGTGGAGTCCCATAGTTAAATGCTACACTGCATACCTAAATATCGGTAAAGAGCATATTCGTGTGCCATAAATGTTTTTTCACTCACATAATGAGCTCCAAATTCTACTATGTGATCTGTTTTTGTATATTTGCCCCCGTTGTCCACCAACGCCAGCATTAATCACAAAACACCAGCAGTAAATAATTAACGCAAAACATGGAGCATGAATATAAATTTAATATCATATAAATATAGAAAAATATGTTATACATAAGCGTAATAAAACAAAAAACATTATAAACCATACTGCTTTATACATACATCATCATTATATATTATATGTAGGCATAGTAAAATAAAAAAACATTATAAAGCATACCTCAAGTCCTCAACTATACATTCCAATTTGTTATTTGGATCTTCACTTTGCAGCCAACATGTGTCACTTTATTGGCATTAATCATTTAATCACAACCTGTTCTATATAAAAAGAAAATTAAATATAGATCTCAATTATATTATCAATACTAAACAAAATGATCAACCAAACATACATGTGCTTTATACATTTTGCGAGAAGGTTTGACCCCACCATAGCAAATGTGGTGGGGTGTTTTGGTATGAAGATTCAAGAGTTCTTCCCAAATACACTCTTCGCCAATCCAATCCATGCTCATCCATAACTTACAACTGAATCCATCGTATTTAATACAGATTAGGGAACACATTAGATACTTGATACAAATAATAAAATGAAAAATCATATTGTACTAAATTAGCAATGACTTACCGTGTTGTGGATGAGTTGGAAGATGTGGAGCCAATGCAGCTGCTCCAGATAAAATTATGCACGCGTTACCTCGTACAACCTGTTTAACCTGCTTAAATTGTATAATAATACATTAATATTAATATCAAACAAAAATTAATGTGTTATATAAGCTCATCTACTTAGAGGTGAACAAATTGGGTTTTTTTAAGAACCGAGTAGAGATGGAACCAATTCTGGGTAGGTTCAAGATAGGTGAGAATAGGTTTTATAGAAGATCCTTGTATTTGATAACTGTTAATCGAGCTCCAAAATTTAATAACTGTTACTCGCCTGAACTCCGAGCTCAAGATGGTGGTTCATGCCGCCGGTGGTGGGTGATTGCAAACGGTGGTTGCGGTGGCCAGGAATATAGAGAACTTGAGAAACATATCTATTTCTCAAGAAGATTCAATTTTTTTTTTGTAGCAAATAGATAATATGTGTAAACTTGAGGGACTATTTGTGTAATTAAAAATAAACGGAGTTATCTATTTGTTAGTGTGGGATTATTATTGGTAACAAAATTGAAAGTTGGGATTGCCACTAGTTAAGTTGATAGTTGGGATTATTGTTAGCCAATAGGTAATAGTTTGGATTATTAAAATCCAATTTTCCTAATATTAAAGGTCAACCATTCATTACAAACATTCATAACTTGTCTTTTAAAACATAAAATAAAACATAGTATCAAAACATTATGACAAATCTTCATATGCCAACCTCTTCAGATCTTGCCATGTGTACCCCTCAAGTCAATTGTCTCAGTCTATTTACCTGCGTGCATACTAAAAGTCAGCTACGCTGAGTGAGTTCTAGTTAATCAAACAACATACATTTCATTCACATGCTTACATAAATACGTATCCGAAGATGCATACCTTCATCTTTCCTTACATACTTACATACATACGTACTTTCATTATTTCTTTCATATTTACATACATGCATTCTTTCATTCATACATATACGTTTTAAAGAGTATTCCACCCTATAACCTTCGTAGATATTATTAGGGTATGTTCCCCACGTTCGCATATATTATTAGGGTATGTTCCCTACATTCGCAGATATTATTAGGGTATGTTCCCTTTCTAACCATACCTTCCATCCGTTCTACAACCATACATTCCTTTGACTATATAATCATACCTTCGTACATACTCATTTCATTACGTACTTTCATACATACATATTTCATACTAGGCATACTACACATTACTATCCCTGTCGATACGTTCAATATCCGAAGATCATTCACGCACCGACAAGCATTCATTCGTAACATTCATACATACTATCACATCAATCATTATAACATACACTTACCATTTAAGGTAAGTGTATTAACATTCATATTGAGTAGGCACACAGCCCCGAAAACATAACAAGAAAGTGGGGCTAGAAACTCTCCTGAGTCCTGTTATATTCCCCATTAATGGTTATTCCTTTCTTTAGCTGTGCACGACTAACTATTTAATAAACACAAAATCAAATAACGCTCTGCTCAATTAGTCTTAAGCGTCTAAGCCGGTTTTACTTCATTGATCTTTAACCGGTTAGTTAATCGTTACTCATTTACCTTTAAAGGTATATTTCATTAATCAATAAAGTACAAGGGCTTCTATGTAATTACACCATTTATTCGTCCAGGGACATTTCTGTCATTTGTTCAAGCTTCATTCGTTATCCAGTTCTTTAACGAATGGAGCTAATTCGTTGCTTCCTAACGAGTGTGTTCTTTCATAATGAAAGGACATATTCGTTACTTCTTAACGAATGGCCACTTATGACGAATGAACTTTCATAGCGAATGGACTTATTCGTTTGATCTGGCTAACAAATGAGGTTCATTCGCTTGGCTCACTCAACGAATGGCCTAGCGAATGGTCCTAATGAATGAGCCTACGAATGAGGGCTCATTCGTCAGTTCTCCGTAACGAAAGCGTTTGTTCGTCATCCCTCCGTAACGAATGGGCTAACGAATGTAGCTCATTCGTTACTCCTTCCGTAACGAATGGGCGTGGCCGCATTCGTTACACGCGCTTGGGGTTTAGGGCATATGACAGAATGTCATATATCCTTTCCAAACATTACCTTAATTGCCGATGCCGCCTTTCCGGTGCCGTCATCGCCAAAAAACCTGGATCTCGCTAGAAAAGCGAGATCTCACTCGTTTTTCCACCATTTTTCACCGTTTTCGTCCCGTTCGATCCGGATCCGAGCTAGGGTGACCCCTAAGCTTGTCATTCTATCGGTTTAGACCCGATTCCATCCGGATCTCGTGACTTTAACGGTTGAGGGTGTCGATTCATCATTTCGCGACTAGATCTAGCGGGTTTGGATCCATATAAGATCATACTATCATTATCTCGATCGGTATCGGTTCTTCTTCTTGGTTTCGGTTAGAGAAAGAGAGAGAGAGGAAGAGAGAGAGAGAGAGAGAGAGAGAGAGAGAGAGAGAGAGAGGTTAAGTGTGTGTTTTGGGTGGTGTATGGAATGGGTGGAAATGGTTGGATTAATGAACAATTATGGTTTATATATTAAGGGTCATGGGCTTAAGCCCATGGTCTTTCTTCCTATTAATCCAAGTCCATTACCCACATTTATTTAACCCAACACAAACCCATCTCATAATAGCTAATATTATTATTTTATTAACCGAAACAGTAAACGACATGTTACAAGAACAACCGCCCGCTTCTTGTGTGATTCCCAAGCTAAACGAATGAACATAACCAACAAGAAGTTCTACCTCAACAGTTGGTTTGCTTTTCTTCATATGTGCAACATCACACTTCTTAAATACTTGTTTGTGCCACTCTTCATCACGCCAAATTTGTGACAACTCTTCTTGGCGGGTGTTCAATTGTTTGCCAACAATAGCTCTGTACCTTTCACTCAAATGCTTTATGTCATCATTATATGGGAGAACAGATCACCGATATCACCCTCGAACTCTGTTATAGGGTCTGATATAGCCTTTAGCAAGTACTCCAACCATTCTACTTGACCCTACACCGAATGAAACAAACACGCAAGTTAAAATCATGTATTCACTACATCAAAATAACTCAACGAAACAAAATAAATGAACACAGTGTGAGTTAATCGCAAACTTACACTCACATCACCGCTTCCATCACCCACAGATGCAGCCTCCATTACGTGCTCACTAATTTTCGCATGTCCTTCATCTATGAGAGAGCTTGATTGAGCATATAAGAATCAATAATCATTTCATATCGATATACATACGGATCTAGTTCTTGGTATGTTAAAGATGAGGGAACGACGTGTGTCTGTGTGTGTGTGTTGAAAGATAAATTTGCCAGAGTAACAACGCATGGAAATAGTAATAAACACACTTCCTAAATTACTCTTCAGGGTACATCTATATATAGAAGACGAAGTCCATTTGTTATACATGCCATAACGAAATGGGCTCATTCGTCTTCAATCCCTACATTAACTTAACAGTATAGCGATTGACTCATTCACTATACCTCATTCGTTAAACTTCCATAACGAATGGTACGATAATAATAACGATTAGGCTCATTCGTTAAACATTTTTAACGAATGACCATTAAACATAACGTATGAGTTCGTTAGTTAAACATCCTTAACAAATGAACACATAAATATAACGTATGGACTTGTGTAAAGAACAAAATTCCCTTTTACATTAATAAAGATAAATTACAACAAATACAAAGACCGAGACGACAAAAACAATGCACTAACAAACCACACCAGTAGCCTCCACTACATGCTCACATCTCGTTGCATAACCTTCATCATCCACACCATCAACCTCCATTGCATGATCACTACTTTTGGCCTTTCCTTCATCACCAACACAAGCAGCCTCCATTACATACTCGCTTCCCTTGCCCCATCCTTCATCATCCACACAAGCTGCCAATACATTCTCACTACTCCTAGCATGTCCTTCATCAATACACTCATCAAATATATCACTTATTTTCCCTCTTCCGAACCTACCATATTTAAGTTCAATTTCTAGCCTCTCTTTAAGCTTATAAAAATTCCATTCTTCTAAGTCCAACTTTGTCCATACACTTGTTACAGAATTACAACTTGTTGCGTCTACATAAAATAACTGCAAAAACAACATACTTCATCAGATACAAATATGCATTATATAAGAAATCTTAAAATATACTTTATCAAACAGTGAAATGCAACTAACCATTAAAATAGTAAGTGGTCCTAGGAAGTAATCCTCCGGATCTTCCCTCTTTCATTTATCCTTATACTTTTTCAAACTCTTACAACTAGCATGCACCAATCCAAGCTTTTTACATCAATATCCTCCTTGAAGAATGGTAGGCATGAGATCAAACATTTTCCATTTTTTGACATTCAATGATAGTTGTATGACCGACATAACAAAGTCCAGCTTGAACATCCAATCGGCATTATTATACGATTAAATTTTATTGGCTATGTTTGTGGCACTAACCTCCTTCACACCCTCATAAACACCTCTCCGTGTCTTGCTAATATCTTTATTTCCTTTCCTGTCTTCAACGCTTTCAATCCTAACCCCTCCAATTGGTAAACCTGTCAACTTATGTATCCTTTCCTTGGTTATATCGATACGACCACTTTCAACCTTTATGCTCATAGTCGAACTGTCAAACTGGTCAACAACGTAATAAGCTAACAATGATGGGATACCAGCAACATTCAAGCGCAACAGTTTCTCAAATACCCACTTAATAACAACTTCTTTTTGTTACTTTGATAGTTGTTTCAACCCATTCCACAAAGAACGCGGTGACGATCGGGTCTTAAGACTTGGAACTCCAAAGTCCTCACTTTTTGTACTAATCTTTTTTTTTAACGTCTCCTACCTTGCATACATCAAGTTGGCTTTAAACGAAATCATCGTCTTCTTGAAATACTTGTTTGGATTTCCCATCTACTTTTATATTATCAGCTACTTGTTTTTTACCTACATAAAAAATTAACCATCAATACAAAGAAACCAAATACCATGACTAATATAAAGTTTTTTTTAGCATGATTCCTTACCTTTTTTGGCTATCACCTCTTATTCAGTTAGACTCCCACCTACGTAGCAAATAATATCGCAAAATTAAACTACACGTTTACTTACATTATATTAAATCTGTTGAAACTATTTTGAAACATATTGTACTCTTAAATACCCTACCTCTATCTCTTTTTTTCCATGTTTACTACTTGAAGCCTTTTTAGTTACATTGGCCGCATTACCTTGACCCCCTGCAATAGCCTATCAATTGTTAAAATTATAACCGACAACTGTTTGACACAATATTTCCATATGTCACCTACATTGTGACAAATCATTATAATTAAAATCTATACTTTAATAACTAACTACGAATTCAGCTTACACGTATCATTTTACCAACCAAAAAAGATATATAAACACATACATCATTTAATACATCCCTACATACACATTCATAACCTTTATTACACTAATAAACGATCCAAACCAAATACTCATTACAATACATACACATATTACGACTTTATTCTTCCTACACATACTAAAACAAATACAAACAATATTATAAAGCTATTGTGTCGTAGCACAAAGACACACCATTATCTTTGCTAAGCAGCATACACAAACTAACAACAATAACCTAAACATAGCACATAGCACACTACATAGTTTTCATTAGAAACGTATTAAAAGGTTGTCAATATCTATAATATCGCAACCCAACATAAACATACATCCTATAAAACTTTTAACATTAATAAATCCAAACAATATACCATGACTAATATAAACTTAGATAGAACGATTTCATACCTTTTTTTGGCTATCGCATGTTCAGCTACTTCAGTTACACTCCCACCTTCGTTGCAAATAATATGTAAGGCCCCGTTACCGGTGCCCTACTTTGGACGTTGGATTTACTCATAAACACAGTTTTAAATATCAGAGTTAATTAAAACTTTACGCGAAATATAAAAACTTCAAACAAAATATATTACATAACCATCAAATCTTGTCTTAACAAACATTCAAGTCATTTAAACATAAAACATAGTCTTTAAAATAACATGACATTTCCTTGAGATGCCAGTATCTTTAATTCCATGCCATCTGTTCCCCTCAAGCGAGCTGCCTCATCCTACTCACATGTGTGCATACTAAAAGTCAGCTACGCTAAGTGAGTTCTAGTTAATCATACAACATAACACATTCATATTTGCATATTTTCGTTCATACTTTCATACTTTTATCATACACTTACTTACCTTCATACCTTACGTTTTAAAGAGCATTACGCCCTACTTTCCTCGAGTATTATTAGGGCCCGGTTCCCTCTTGCCTCGAATATTATTAGGGTTCGGTTCCCTCTTGCCTCGAGTATTATTAGGGTCTGGTTACCTCTTGCATCGAATATAATTAGGGTTAGGTTCCCTCTTGCCTCGAGTATTATTAGGGCCAGGTTCCCTTTCGTACCATACAACCATACATTCCCTGACATTCATAGATATATACATACATATCATACATGCATTATTCATGCATACTTTTTCTCATATGCTCATTTCCTAATTACTACATAATACCTTTCTTAACACTACGTGCAATAACCGAAGGTCGTTCACGTACTATCAAGCATTCATTCATAATATAAACATATATATCACATTCATCATTAAGGCATACACTTACCATTTAAGGTAAGTGTATTAACATTCACATTGAGTATGCACACAGCCCCGAAAACATAACAAGGAAATGGGGCTAGAAACTCACCTGGATCCTGTTTCTTTATCCGTTAATTGTTAATCGCTTCTTTAGTTGAGCTCTGCTAACTGTATATAAGTTATATGTATCAATACTTGTCCTACTTGTATTTGAGCCAAAATGGCTAAGTCTGGTCTAATCTAATGGCCTTATATTAGATTACTTTTACTTAGAATATTTTATTCTCAACCCTAATGTTGTTAAGGTTTTCAGTTACTTTAATATTTTTATCTTTCCTTTCTTTGTACTAGATTACATCTTACTTAGAATTCAATTTGTGTTCAATCCATACATACTAACATACTTTACACTTGAGTACATTGGTGTATTCAAGTGTGCATACATGTATCCGATCCTAAGGGATGTATTCGAGTCCCTCAAGGAAATCGAGCCTTTATGTACTCTAATATATGCAAAGTATGCGAGTTCCATGCATGTGATCGAATATGTTCAAGTAACCGAGCCACATGATTGTATTCGGGTCTGACTGGTAATCGATTACTATATTGTGATCGAGTTCCTCTTTTAATCGATTACATAGATGTAATCGAATGTTATTTAATCGATCATAAATGTAAGCGAGTTCTCATGTATGCGAGTGACTGTAATTGAGTACCAATGTAGGCGAGTCAGATTGTGTTCGATTATAAGGTTGTAAGCGAATTAACAGTGTAATTGACTCAGCTTGTAATCAATTATAACAAGTGTATGTGAGTCTACATGTAATCGATGATGATATTGTGATCGAGTTTCGAAGTAAGCGACCCTTGCATTGTAATCGACTATATATTGTAATCGACTACATATTGTAAGCGAGCGGGCTGAGGTGTTTTGGTCCGTTCATTACCATTTTCACTACGTTTCATGCCCTTAACACTTATTATTGCTCGGTATCAACCCATTGATGCTTCCTAAAACCGTTTTTGGCTAAAACTTGACCCGGTTAACCTTAAAGTTTAGACCTTTGGGCTTAAAACATTCAAAACTAGATCTAGGGTTTCTTTAAACGAGCCGTACATAGCCGTGGGTTCGTTAAGTTCATTTTAACACCAAGTTTGCTACTTTATGGCTCGTTTATACCTATCTACTCTATATATAAGTTTTATGGCTAACCGTTCATAAAAACGTAAACTTTAATATAAAGAACATACCTTTACGTGTTCGTTAGGTCACGGTTAGCTTGGTTATGAACTTTAAATCTTGTATCTTGCTTGTACGTTCAAGATCTATCAAAAATTCAAGTTCGGTTTGCTCTTGAACCTCTCTCTCTCTCTCTCTCTCTCTTGGCCGTGAAGGGTGTGTTTTTATGTGTGTGTTTTGAGTGTGTAGAGAATAAGATGGAAAGAAATGAGGATTAAGGGTTTTAGGGAGGTTTAAGGGAGTATTTATAATCTTTTAAGCCCATGAACTTAAGGCTCATCCCATCCTTTATTTCATCTCTAATTATCCAAGTTCATACACTTTATTTAATCTAAATTAAATATTAACACACGCTTAACAACATAACTCCTTTTTATTTATTATTATGAAATTTTAGGATGTTAGATAATATCGAAACAACAGGTTTACTTAAATTATATTTAAGCTAATGAAACTATTTTGAAACATATTAAAATCTTCAAAAACTCTACGTATATTTCTTTTTTTTCCCACGTTCGCTACTTGAAGCATTTTTAGTTATATTGGTCGCGTCACCTTGACCCCTGCAAAAGCTTTTGAATTGCTAAAATAAATAGAAATAAATCTATTATTTAATAAATATATCAACACAAACATCATTAAATAAATCTTAGAAGGTTAAAATTCACACTTTGTTAGATAACGAACTATTAGAAGGTTTGACATTCAAGATCTATCAACACAAACATCATTTAACAAATCAATCAACACAAAAACATCATTCAATAAATCCCAACATAAACACAAAAACACATCTATCCACACAAACATCATTTCATAAATCCCTACATAAACATATATGCCCTTTATTAACATACACCATCATTACATCAACCAGCCATGATTTTAGTCATCCTACACTAATATTACATTTCACACACATAGTCGGGATCTTATCTCCCTACACATAATACACACCATTATCTTGTTAAATAGCCTACACAAACAAACCTACCCATAGCACACAAAACACCGAAAACATTCAGCTTAACATGTTGTCAGTATCTATCTGTGACACTCGTCAATTTCAGGTTAACTCCGTTAATTCAAACTCCGTCAATTCAAACTTAAGATCACTTGATCTATAACGCACATCTCATTACATTTAAACTAGGGTTTAAATGACGCTTGACAATTACTACATGCGTAGTCTTTCGGGATTGCACCGAAACACAAACGAGTTGACGCAAACCATTGGTGAATAAACGAAAAACAACCAAACAATAATTATGTGATAATTATGTGTTAGGCTTATGTGCTATTTGATAATATTGTTTAAAACACTAACTCAAGATGCAAACAAGTTACTTTAGGCTAGAAAAGTAATACTTAAAAGTTGAGGGACCTATGTGTAACATATTATTATTAATAATAAACAAAACCCTAACTCTCTTTCTCCCTCCCTCACACCGATCGGCCCCCTCCCCCTTGGCTCCCTTGGCTGCCGTCAATCATACACACACATACACACAAGATTTTTGAAGTTTGGTTGAAGATTAAGGTGCTAGGAAGGTATAAACAACTATCCTATGTATTTTACATGTTTAATTTTGATCTTGAATGGGTTAATCTAAAACCCTAGGTCACGAAAATTGATGAATAAGATGAACTAGGGTTGATTTATGCTAGATGATGATTGATTATGTGTTGGTTATTGATATTGATGATCATATGTGATTTTGAACGGTGAAAGATTGTTGAATCATTGATTGTTTGTAAACCCTAGAGGGTTACTACTGATTTTTGTGATTAATTATGTTTATTGCATGTTGGAGTTATGTCGTATGCTTAGGATGCATGTTAGACGATTGTTTGTGCTTGCTGAGTTTTGACAGCAGAGATTGTTAAGCTTGAACAACATGTAACTTGTTAAATATAAAATCAAACTGAGCTATTTATGAGTCTAAAAGGTATTACTCTGAGTCTAGTTTCCAGAAAACCCAACCACGCCTAATTTGGAGGTGTTTTGGTTGTTCGAACGATTTAAATGTAATTAAAGGTCTAAACTGGTACTTGACAGATTGTAAGTTATGTTTAGACAACGGTAACTAAATGTTAATGTGGAATTGGTCGAGGTTGTTAACACTACAGGGTACTATGTTGAGTCTAGTTTCTATGAAGTCCAAAATTGTAATTTTTGGACGAGTAAAAGTTAACTTTTATTATTTTACAAAACTGAAGTGCAAATCTGAATTGTGAGACCTACTGTTAGGTTGTTTTGTAATTATCATATCTCATGAACTACAAGGGTTGGTTCCACTTCTGGAAGTTAACTTGTTGAGTTAAGAACCTAACCCAGTTGGTCTTGCATTAGTTGGATTTTTCATTTAGCGGGAATAACAAATAACATTCTGTTGCGCATGATTTTGACTGCTGTGAGTTTGCTGTAATGTTTTGATCATTGTGAGAAATCTATGTGGAATAAAAATACAATAAAATATGTTCTGGAAACCTAACTCATGTATGTTTTTGTGACGATTTTTGGTGAATTAATTGAGATGCTATGATCTGTTGAATAGAGTAATCTTTCAAGTAGAATTCTGTCTTGATGAAACTAGCTGCTGAACTTTGTGAAAATACATGAAACGTGCTAAGTACTAGATAACTGTTATATTTTGACCAAATTGCCCTTGCGGAGAATAATTGCTAGTAATGTACAACATCAATACATGATATGTAAGTAGTTGTTCACACATGTAACGTATCATCAATGTGCTTGTTGAGACACACACAATTCACAAACGAAACACGAAACGTATTTTATGCATATGAATTATATGCCGAGTCTAGAGACTCGATAATAGTTCCAACACTTAGAAAATCTCATTGTTGTTTTAGAACGCTAGTGAGGGTTTTCTGTGACGCGCATCACTTGGGTGACTTGTTTTTGGAATTCTTCGCAAACAGTGAGTTTCACGTTCCGCTTTTAACTCTTCTAAACGCTTTTCACTTGGGGGAGAATACATACTCCGAAACGCTTTTAGATTTTGTTATTAGATTATATATCACTTGTAAAGGCTAAGTGGCAAACGAAACAACTGAAGTCCTACACATCGAACCGTTTAGTATTGGATAATAGCGAGTCACTGTTGAGTAGTACTACTGGGTTTGACAAACCCCACCCAACGCTAAGCTCGACTGGAGGTCGAGTGGGTGTAATTTTGGCTAACACATTACCATGGTCGGGATAGACCTGGTGGCAAGGCACATGATAAACAGTCAGCTTCGGTGTCGAACACTTAGTAATACTTGCTTTATAGGCTAGCTACCTATAGATATATAATTGATTTAACACTATCTGGTAACGCAAAACGCTAAACGCTAAACGCAAACGCTTTATTTATATAAACTTGTGAACTCACCAACTCCGTGTTGACACTTTTAGTATGTTATTCTCAGGTAGCCGAGGCGGGCGCGCGGTATAGGATCATGCATTACTTTGAACGCTTTTGGTTATGCAAACTTGTTTTTAAACCGTTATTATTAATTGGGTTTTTAAGTCGTCCTGCGTGACGCAACGCTTGGCTTATGGTTTTACGCTTCCGCACTTATTTACACTTAAACGTTTTCGTGGTTTGAAAACTTTATTTATGGTTTGATTGTAACTAATGATTCCGATCCTGTTAGTTCACACCCTCTGACGGTAAAACTCCGTTAGTGGATTTTGAGGGTGTGACGGATTGGTATCAGAGCCATTGGTTATAGTGAACAAGAAATTGCATGCATACTAGACTATAACCGCAACGACCCATTAGTTATAATTATACGCACTGCATATATATATTTTGCTTAGTCTCTCGTTATCTTATCTGTTTACCTCATTCACTCATACGCGCGCATACACGACTTACCTGTAGGGATGTCGACGCTACCATCATCATCATCTGACCAGACGACTCATGCTCATGGAAAGGAACCGCAGTTACCTACCTCATCGCCACCCCGAGTAGTCCCGGAACTAGAAGCCCTTGCACCGAAGAGGTATCGCCTGTCTGGAGGCATGTACGACGACGACGTTAGCTGGGATTGGTACCCGAGTCTGATCAGACGTATGGTTTATCGCGAACAAGTTCCCCCGCTACCCCACCCGAGTCGTCCTGCTTACCCCAACACCCTACCACCCATAACTGAACCTGTAGAGCGAGTTCTCGCAGCTGTTGTTTCTTGTTTAGAACGTGACGTGGGTTTTATGCGCTCGGCGAGAGCGGACATTCCCGGATTGATAAGAGATGGAACCGAGGCTAGGGAGGAAATTTTCTGCCTGAAAACGACTATGAAGGAAATGCAGAATGCTAATGATCAGCAGATGAAGATTATGAGAAAAATGCAAGCAGAGATGATAGACTTGCAAGAGCAACTCTAAGTGGCAAGGACCCGGACAGAGATAGCTCTAGAGCGTTGCGATGTCTTACAGATGCAAATTGCTCAGAACGCAGCAGAACCTGAGGCAGAGCCTGAAGAAGAACCCGAGGAGGATCCTGAAGAGGAACCCGAGGAAGATCCCGAGGAAGAACCCGAAGAGGAACCGGAGGAAGAACCGGCTGAGCCAGAGGCACACTCAGAGGTGTCCTCAGACGATGACATCTAAGGATGATAACACTTAGATGGAGGGGTTGTCTCCATCCAAACTATTATTTTCTATAATTTTAAGGATTGGTTTTAAATACTTTGTAGAGAATACAATGGTTTTAATCATGAATTATTATTTGGATTATTATATGGTTGTGACATGATGTTTGTTTCTTTTATCCTTTCTTACCTACCATTTATTACATGTATGGTGTGTTGCATATGAAACCGAAAATTCATGTCAAACATTTTATGCTGTGATCCTAGGAAATGGCAGGAAGAAACGTTGGGCACGGTCGCGGTAACATCAACTTAACCGCAGCAAAACTCCAAACCCTGTTGAATGACCATGCGGCGGCAGCTCTAGCCGCACATGTTCAGAATCAAGTTGGAGGTCCAACTGGAGCGTGTACTTTCAAGAACTACCTGGATTACAAGCCCAATTCGTTTAAGGGCACTGAGGGAGCCATAGGTTTCCTGCGTTGGGCTGAGAAGGCCGAATCAGCTTTTGAGATGTGTAACTCTCCACCTGCCAGTAGGGTCAAATTTGCTGCTGGAACACTGGAAGATTCTGCTCTCACTTGGTGGAATTCGAATATGCAAATTCTTGGATTGGAATTGGCAAACGCTATGAACTGGGAAGAGTTCAAGAACATGATGCGGGAAGAGTATTGTCCTAGAGAGGAAATCGCAAAGTTGGAATCTGAGTTTTGGTCATTGAAAATGGTGGGTTCCGAGATTGAAGCCTACACCACTCGTTCTCACGAGCTAGCAGTAATGTGTCCACGGATGGTAGACCCGCCGAGTAAGACAATCGAGATGTACATCGATGGGTTGGTACTGCAAATTCAGGGTATGGTGACGTCTTCTAAACCGGCTACGATTCAACAAGCGATCCGGTTAGCTCACAAACTGACGGATCAGGAAGTGACCCAAGGTGCATTACCACCTAGAGGTTCAACCTCTAAAACCCGTGATAACCCGAGCACTGACAACAGCAACAACAACCCGAGCAATGGAAAGAGAAAATTTGACAACACCAGGTCCTCATCATCGAACCCCCCACAGCAACAACACTACCGTAAGCCCGAACTCACCCGGAGTTTCATTAATCAGGGTCCCAATAACAACAACGGTAGCGGGCAGGGTTCGAGCGGCTATGCTGGGAAACACCCGAAATGCAACAGGTGCAACTATCACCATGCTAGCCCGTGTGACCGTGTCAAGTGTTTGAGATGCGGAAAAATGGGTCATCAGGCCAAGGAATGTAGGGGAGACCTAGCGGCAAAGGGTGCTCCTAAACCACCTAAGGCGACTAAAGGGTGCTTCGAGTGTGGTCAAGAGGGTCATTTCAGGAAGGATTGCCCCAAACTAAAGCAGAATGAGAACAATGGAGGCAGCAATAGTGGCGGAAGCAGTGGTAAAGGTAGAGCTTTCGTTATTGGGTCGGTCCAGGCCCGCAACGATCCGAATGTGGTTACCGGTAAGTTCCCTGTGAACGACTGTTTTGCTTCTGTTTTGTTTGACAATGGAGCTGATAGGAGCTTTGTATCGAAAGCCTTTAGTAAACTCTTAGACTAAACTCCAACCCCGTTAGATGCTATGTTTCCTGTTGAATTAGCTGACGGTAAGTCTATAGAAACAACTCACGTACTAGCGGGATGTAAGTTGAAACTGTCGGGTCATACTTTTTATATCGACCTCATACCTTTTACACTGGGTAGTTTCGATGTCGTTGTCGGCATGGACTGGCTATCCGAGAACCGAGCGGAGATTATATGTCACGACAAGATAGTCCACATCACTACCCCTACCGGCGAAATCATTTTGATCCAGGGCGAGAAGAGCGGCATGACCACCAGCGTCATCACCCTCATGAAGGCGCGGAAATATTTACGAAAGGGTCATCCAGCAATTTTAGCCCATATTGTCGAGAAACCCGCGGAGGAGAAGCAAATCGAAGACATACCGATTGTGCGAGATTTTTCGGAAGTTTTCCCGGAGGATTTTCCTGGACTCCCTCCTATTCGGCAAGTCGAGTTCCAAATAGAATTGACACCCGGTGCAGCACCCAAAGCACGAGCCCCGTATCGTCTCGCACTGGCAGAGCTTCAAGAGTTGTCCACTCAATTGCAAGATTTGTTGGATAAAGGTTTTATCCGACCTAGCTCATCACCATGGGGAGCCCCTGTCTTATTTGTTCGAAAGAAGGACGGGACTTTCCGCATGTGCATCGACTACCGAGAGCTGAACAAAGTGACGATCAAGAACCGTTATCCCTTACCCCGAATTGATGATCTGTTCGACCAGCTTCAAGGATCGAGTTACTACTCGAAGATCGATCTGAGATCTGGTTACCAACAATTAAGAGTGCGCGAAGAAGATATTTCAAAGACGGCTTTCAGAACTCGGTATGGTCACTACGAGTTTTCGGTTATGCCTTTTGGCTTAACCAACGCACCAGCCGTATTTATGGATCTCATGAATCGAGTATGCATGGCGTACCTCGACAAGTTTGTGATTGTTTTTATTGATGATATCCTCGTCTACTCCAAGGACAAGACCGACCACGAAGAGCACTTGAGGTTAATTCTGGAATTACTAAAGAAGGAACAACTATACGCTAAACTCTCAAAATGCGAATTTTGGCTTCGCGAGGTTCACTTCTTAGGACATGTGATTAACGAAAATGGTATCCATGTCGATCCCGGCAAAGTAGAGGCCATCAAAAACTGGGAAGCACCTAAGACTCCGACTGAGGTGCGACAATTCCTAGGACTGGCTGGCTACTACCGGCGTTTTATCGAGGGATTTTCAAAGATTGCTCAACCACTCACCGCTTTGACTCAAAAGGGTACTAAGTACAATTGGGGTGACGCGCAAGAGTCCGCTTTCCAACTGTTGAAAACCAAACTCTGTAACGCCCTTATTCTAGCCCTTCCCGAGGGAACGAAGAATTTTGAGGTGCATTGTGACGCATCGATACAAGGTCTCGGTTGCGTGCTGATGCAACTCGAGAAGGTTATAGCCTATGCCTCTCGAAAACTACGGATTCACGAGAAGAACTACACGACCCATGACTTGGAACTCGGAGTTGTAGTGTTTGCCCTTAAGATATGGAGGCATTACTTGTACGGTACCAAGTTTACCATTTACACCGACCACAAGAGTCTCCAACATATCTACGATCAGAAGGAGCTGAACATGCGACAGCGTCGTTGGGTCGAGCTGCTTAAGGATTTGTGCCATCAAGTACCACCCTGGCAAGGCCAATTGTGACACTCCACTAAATCGGTCATACCCATACAAATATTAAACACGAATTACTAACGTTAATTCTCTTTAGATTAAGTTTTGATAATGTTAACCATAACAAGTTTAGTACAATCCTTAACATACAAGATACATTGCATACACATAATTTATTTTTAATTATTTAAATTACTCACAATTTCGGATTTGGTCCGACGAACACAGACGTTGGTGATAATTTTAAATGACCCGAACATATATATGAACGAACTAGGAAGTTTAAAATTTCATGGGTTTTCGAGCGATTAGTTTATTAAAAGCCAATATGTATGTAAATACAAGTACGAAACGCTATACGTTAAGAATACTTGATCTCGCTCCTTCAACTATTGATAGCTAAACAAACAAACACATCCAGAGTTAAGATATTATTAATAAGCTTATAACCAACATTAAATGTTATTAACAAATTCAATGAGCATTTAACTCCCAAACTAAAACTCACGAAGCATTTCTATACATACATGTATGCACCTTTATATTTTCTTGGAAACTTGAATAAAAATGCACATAATACACTTATGAATACTTGGCTCAATATCATTAAAAATAAAATAATAACAATGTTAAAGTTATTTGAATCTCAATTAGATTATATTAATATTACTACATAATTAAAATTAATGTTTTTTTAAATAATTTTTTTGTGCCATTGTACGCGAGCATGCTCTAGCCTACTTCACCCAATTTGTAATAAATCTAAAGTTAAAACATAACCATAGGGGTAAACCAAACAATACCAAGTCAACTACTTCAATTCCTAAACGAACCAAACTACACTAAATTCACACTTAGCCAAACCAATCTAAACCATCCTAATACCTTTTCCCCTCTGACCTCGGTTAAACACCACCAACCAATACATACTTTCCCCTCCCAATTTCCCTTATGTTTAGTCATTTGATTTTAGATATTACATGAAGGTAATGGGAATGGAAGTACAATCCCTAAAGTCAACACCAATCAACCCCTATCATTTCCTTCCCTTCACTAGGCCTTCAACAAACGGACCCATCCCAAATTCCAATCAATTCAAATATATTTTACTTCTACCACACTTCACCATCCACTATCATTATTAAGGATATCCAAACATGTGGTGCAAAATCTTTTAAACCCTTCTACATAAACAATCTCATGATGTCAAACCAAACACTCAACTTCACAAACAATTACTATCTCTCTCGGATTTCCTCTACTCTCAACCGAACCCACACACACATTTCCACCTTCAAACATTAAATATTCATACTAAGATCAATGACTTCCTAGGAGGCTACAACTTGGTGGAGCTAGCTTCAGTTCCCTGTTCTCTTTAAACACATTTTTACCACTAAATAAGTGAGCATCTACATCTTAAATCTTCTTTTGTATATATACATGTTATAAGAATATTCATGCTAAAATGCTCCCACTCAACTAGTATGGATTATAATGACACGTTAAATAGAAAAAGAAACTGAGTCTATAAACTTGGTTTATATGAGTAAATAATATTATGAAACCTACAAGTGATGGTGACAATTTATGGTTTCATTAGTTGTACGTGAGTAAATTTTGTTAAACAAAAAGTTATGTTCTTCATATATGTAATGTAAAAGATAAGTATTATTGTGAATATTTTGTGAATACACGTATTAGTAGTTTTAAAGTAGTTACGGTGGATGGTGGATAATACGTCTAAGAGATATAAGATAATAAATTTTATACGTTAAAAGATCTTGCAAGAAGCACACACACATATTACATATCTCATAATTGTAGAAAATAATAGCATTCATTGCAAGTTAAATGACCGAGAAGGTTATATTTTATAAAGACATATTATTTTCTAGAAAAAAAAAATATATAATCTTTATATATGTTTATTACGCATCGGTTATATCTAACTCACATCGACACCAATAAGAATTATACTTTTGATATTTATATAAGTATATAAATACTTATTATATATATATATATATGTATATATATGTATAAATTGGAACGACTAAAATTAACGTATGAACAATTACTTACGAAATATGGGAAACGATCGGTTGGTGAAAGCAACCGACACCTTAAGTGAAACGATGACATAAACAAACGAAACGTTCGGTTAGTGAAAGAAACCAACACAAGCCTAATGAATGAAACGTCTGGTTGGAGAAAGCAACCGACACAAATACAATAAACGAAACGACTAGTTGGGTGTAAGCGACCAGCATAAACTGACTTGCGAGTTGATAACGGTAACTAACTGACCTTACACGTTTAGGACGTGTGAAGGCAGCGGACCTCGGGTCAAAACAGAAACTACTAGCGAAACGGACACCTGAACTTATGAGGTGAGTTCTCACGAGCCCCTTTTTAATGAACTGTTTTAAATATTTTCCCGGGGCGGAAAGCATGCTTTTATTAAAGTATTTAAGTACATACTGACCGTATGGAAACACTTGTTTATTTATATATGTTGTTTATTGCACAGAATATATAAATTGTTTATCGTATGGGATTGTTCTGGGGTAACATAGTTCCCAGAGGTTATTATTATTGTTCTGGGGTAACATAGTTCCCAGAGTTTATTATTGTTCTGGGGTAACATAGTTCCCAGAGGTTATTATTATTGTTCTGGGGTAACATAGTTCCCAGAGTTTATTATTGTTCTGGGGTAACATAGTTCCCAGAGGTTATTATTATTGTTCTGGGGTAACATAGTTCCCAGAGTTTATTATTGTTCTGGGGTAACATAGTTCCCAGAGGTTATTATTATTGTTCTGGGGTAACATAGTTCCCAGAGTTTATTATTGTTCTGGGGTAACATAGTTCCCAGAGGTTATTATTATTGTTCTGGGGTAACATAGTTCCCAGAGTTTATTATTGTTCTGGGGTAACATAGTTCCCAGAGGTTATTATTATTGTTCTGGGGTAACATAGTTCCCAGAGGTTATTATTAAATGTTCTGGGTTAACAGTGTCCCCAGAGGTTATTGGAAATGTTCTGGGTTAACAGTGTCCCCAGAGGTTATTGGAAATGTTCTGGGTTAACAGTGTCCCCAGGGGTTATTGGAAGTGCTCTGGGTTAACAGTGTCCCCAGATAATATTATATTTTGATATTGAAATATCACGGTTTACTCAAATTGTGAAACTCACCAACTATTCGTAGTTGACCCGTTTTCTCACATGCTTTTCAGGTACAACTAAGATGAAGTGATTGATTATGTGCTAAGTGCTTGATATGTGTAAGATTTGCGTGCTGGATGTTAGGATTCATTATTATAAATCGAATTATGTATCGTATTGTACGATGTGTGAATCACCTAGACGGTAATGAAATACAAGATAATGTAATTTGAAGTATATTAATGCATTCAGTTTTCTTTATAAACAATGTGGTTGATATCAGAGGCGTCTGTAGCATTCCGTTTACGTTTCCGCTGCGGTTACGGGGTGTTACAGAACTTGGTATCAGAGCCATTGGTTATAATGAATTAGGAGGTCTTTAAAAGATACCTAAAATATAACCAGTAGCTCAAGTATTATAGAATCTGAATATCAACTAATAATTTATAGTGACGAGGTCTGGATGAACTTGGATGGACAAGTGAGTTATTATGGTCCGGAACATAATAACAGACTTGTCCGCACGAGGGAATTCAGGGGAAGTCGCGGGGAACATTAATAGGTAAAAATGGCAACATATGTGTAAAGTATATAATATTATTTATGCGTGCTAATGTGTATATATATATATATGTGCATATCTTGTGGGTACATGTATTGAGAAATAGGACCCGGATAAGGAACCGGGGGATGAAATAATAAAAGTACCGAGGATGCTGAAATTTCTAGAGCATCGGTTGATGATAAGTCGACTTATCGGGCCATAGTTATGATGGTACCAAGTTAGATCTCCCGTTTGACATTAACCAGAAATATCTAGTAACCGTCACTCCCAACCAAAAATTGATAAAATCCACACCCTACCAACACCGGTACCGCATATTCTAATAACTCCCTATGTTATCCTTACATCCGTTAGATGTTTACACCCATGTATGCTCGAATAGAATGATTACCTATACACAAAGAAGTGGTGGGGTCATTATAGCATAATTGGTTGTTCGTTCGTAGGTGTTATACTGTGTATGCCGGATATACGAATAAACATGGACATTATAACTCCGTGGTATGTAATCGTTTGGTGCTCACGGCAAGCATGTATCGGTTGTGCTGACATGCAGAAGGATATGGAAATCCCGTATATTAAATATTAATCTTTGTTGAGAAAGATCTATATGTCAGTTGGTGACAAGGGTTATGAAACATATTTGAACGTTAACCGACGTCAGGTTAAGTCCATATGTTATTATATTTGTGGAACTTATATACTAGATACTAGTATGTGTAATATGTGATAATATTTGGTGTGTATGTGTACCTGCTGTTACGATTGAACTGGTAACGAGTTATATGGTGAGATTAGTATTGATTACTGCGTACGGGATGAGTACGGCAGGATGACATAAAAAGAATAACTCCAATGGTGGAGATTGATATGATTCAGTTGAATGCTCAAAGATAGCAGATGATGATACCGAATGTTGTATCACAGATCACTGCTAGTGTTGATGCAAATGTGATCGCGGAATTATAGATCGAGCAGTCACATGAATATGAATATTTCAATTCTTAGTGGTATTACTAAGAGTGATAATGTCCCACCGAATACTATTATAACTACAAGTATTAGTTATAAACTAAACATGAATAGTAGTCGTAATGAATTAGATCCGGTATGAAGGATATGTTTGTTGGTTGTGTTAAGGAAATTATTAATAGTTTACTGATGGTAAAGGGAGGAATAGATCAGCGAGTGGATAGAAAAGATCGAAATGGTTAAGGATATTGGTAAGAGTCTAGAACATTGTATAGTGAAATATGCTACAGATATGTTGGTAGATTATGTTGTATCGTGATGGAACACGATGGTACAAAATTATAGTTAGAAAATTATTAATCAGATGATATGGTCAGAATTTAAAATTCTTGTGCTAGGGCACTTTTATTCGAATAATTAAGTTCAGAGATTGGAAACTGAGCTATGGAAGATAGAAATGTTGTGTGCTGATCACTTAGAACACGCTGATCGTTTGAAGGAATTGTCATGTCTGGTAACATGGCTAATTACTCCTGAAACTGAGCGAAGTGAGCGCTATATTGGGGACTAACTCCATCGATAAGGAGTATAGTCAATCCTGTAAAATATACAACCTTTGGAAGGGTTGTGTCACAAGCCAACATTAATATATTTGACAGTATGGGAAGCGGACTGGAAGGACGTTAGGTGAGACGTCGAGTGTTAAAGAAGAGAAATGATAAAGGTATAGTGCAAGATAGACTTGTGAATAAGTAGGTATGCCCTACAATCCAGAATTATACCAAGGCTAGTTCTGGTGTGAAAACATGAACCGCATAAAGGGTCCCTCCCTAAATGTGGAAAATATGGTTATCGGCAGGAAGAAGAATGTCGAGTGATAGTAGGCCACATGTGTGGTAAAGATAGAAGTAATGCCCTAATTGTAGAACCAATTGGAGCCATGTGAACCGACTACCCCAACCCATTCGAGTACAACCACTCCGAAACCAACAACTTCAATAACAATCCATTCAAAGAAACCAAATTATGCCAAACAGTTGTAATTACTATGAATGTGGCAGTACAGGACGTTTCAAGAGAAATTGCCCAAAGTTGAACCAAGGTGTCGTTGGAAGATGAAACTCATGACAAGCATCAACCTCTGGTCAAGCAAGGAGCTGAGCTTCTGTGAGTAATTCGAATAAAGCCCGTCATGATTCAAAGCAAAGTTAAGAAGTTTCGACGTAATAATTAACATGGGTTGGCTAACTGAAATCAAGCATGAAAAGAAGATGATTAGAAGCTCTCCTTCGGACGATGAAGCGATTAGACACAGAGAAAAGTGTACGGTATTATGTTACCACTCTAATCTCATCTTGAGATGTTATAATATTTACGACAAGAAGACGTGGTGTATTTGACAAACGCGACTGCCAAAGTATTTAAAAGAATACATATGGAAGATATCCCGATAATACGCGAATTTCCACAAGTTCTCCCAGAAGAACTCCCTGGATTACCGCCAACCCGACAGGTCGAATTCAGAATTGATTTAATGTCTCGGGCTGGCCCTGTTGCTAAAGCACCCTACCGACTTGCACCGTCCGAGATGCAAGAATTATCCAATCAGTTACAAGAATTGTTGGATAAGTTTTTTTTATACGACCTAGTTAGTCACCATGGGGTGCACCAGTTTTTAATTGGGAAATGAAGGACGGAAGTGTTAGAATATGTGTTGCTTTGGGAGAATTGAATAAAGTGACGATCAAGAATAGGTATTCACTTCTTTGAAGTAGATGATCTGTTTAACCAACTGCAGAGGGCGACTTATTTTTAGAAATTGATCTTAGATGTAGTTGTCGCCAAATGAAAAATCCAAGAGGAGGACATTGCAACAACAGCGTTTCGGATTCGCTACGGCCATTATGAATTCTTAGTTATGCCTTTCGGGCTAACAAATGCGCCGGCAGCATTCATGGAACTCATGAACCAAGTCTGTAAACCTTATTTAGACAAATTTATCATAACATTCCTTGATGATCATTTGATATATTCGCAACGTAAAGAAGAGCACGAACGACGGTTAAGGAAAATTGTGGAAGTGTTAAATCAAGAGGAGTTGTACGCGAAGTTTTCAAAATATGATTTTTAAATAAAGAAGGCATAATCCCGTGACCTCACCGCCTGAGACAATAGGGATTGTTTTTATTAGAACGGTAAATAAAAGACAAGCTTTCAGCAGATAAACCATAAATTATGTAGTACACCGACCGTAACCCTACCTGAATTAGTAGATAACCCCATTGTATGCTACGGTGAATTCTACCAAGGATAAGGTTGCGTGTTAATTAAGTTATCACTTAGGGAACACAACAACTGAAGGCGCACAATAGGGACTACACAAATCACAACTTGGAGTTAGTAGTCGTAGTATTTTAAGGCGTTATTTTTATGGTATGAAATGCATTATCTTTACTAACCATGAAAGCCATTAACATATCTTCAATCAAATGGAATTGATTTTGAGATAATGTCGAGTTGAATTATTGACTATTATGATTGAGAAAATCAAATACCACATGCGAAACATAGGTAGTCAAGGAAGAGTTAAAAGTCTAATTATTAGAACATAAAGAATAGAAAAGTTAAAAGTCTTTGGAAGAAATAAGAAAACAATTAGAACAAAGATTGATAAAATTTCAATTACATAGATAAAATCTAAAATGTAAATAGTATAAGTATTAAAAGCCTGAGAAAGTGAATGATATAAGAGAATCACATACTTGAATACTCGATTCATTTGAGTGCCGATACACACATAAAATTGTGAGATTATTGGTGGTCAAGTATGAAATGTTATTGGACCAGCAATGGTAGTGTTTGTGATAAAGGTACTCGGATTATTGTGGGGTGGAATACGGATTTGGTTGATCTTATGGTTATTGATTATTCGAATCAGGTTCTTCACGTTCAGTTAAAGTTTAAGCTTGATTGCAAGGTGATGTATGGTTCTTTCGTGTATGCTGAGAATTGTTATTTGAAAAGAAGGGAGTTATGGCGTAATCTTCTTGTTCATAAACAACTCACTCGTGATAAACCTTGGGCTTTACTTGGTGATTTTAATTGTGCTCTTAGTTTGGAAGACAGCTTGCATGGTTCTTCCAAAATTTCTACTGGAATGATTGATTTTCGTGATTGTGTTAACAACATTGAAGTTGAGGATATAAAGGGGGTCGGACTCAAATACACTTGGAGCAATAAACCGAAAACGGGTATGGGCCATTTTAAAAAGCTTGATAGGGTGATGGGAAACTCTAAATTCTTGGAGATTTTTAATGATTCTTCGGCGGTGTTCCTTCCGTACCGGATTTCAGACCACTCTCCATGTCTATTGAAATTCCCCTCTCTTATTAAAGGTAAGCCTAAACCGTTTAAATTCCCTAATTTCTTGATTGAAAAACCGGGTTATCATGATATTATTGCTAAAGGCTGGAATATTGAGGTGAACGGGTATCACATGTTTCGCGTGGTAAAGAAACTCCAGAACTTAAAACACCCTATTCGTTCTTTGCTGTACCGGCAAGGCAATCTCCATAAGATAGTTACTGACCTAAGAACCCGTCTGGATGCTTGTCAAACCCGCCTTGACACTGACCCTACTAATTTGGAGTTGATTCGGGAACAGAGTAATTATCTTAAGGCTTATCATGAGGCGGCTAAGGATGAGGAAGAATTCCTTAAACAAAAGGCTAAAGTTGATTGGTTAAAGCTTGGTGACTCTAACACTGCATACTTTCACAATTCTTTGAAAATGCGAAACCATAGGGGTCGCATTGATATTATAAGTGATGCTCAGGGCCGTTTATTTGAGGGATTGGATGTTCCTTCGGTGTTTGTTAATCATTTTACGAACATCTTTGGCTCTGATTTGAAACCATTGAGGAAACTGGATAATCAGATGTTTACTACTAAACTCTCGGCCTCCCAGGCGGAGTTTATGATTAGACCTATCTCCGATTTGGAAATCAAGGATGCGGTTTTCTCTATTGAGAATTCCAAAGCGCCGGGACCTGATGGTTTTTCCTCGGCCTTTTTCAAGAGTTCTTGGGATATTGTTGGGAAAGATGTGTGTTTGGCGGTTCGTGAATTTTTCAGCAGAGGAAGTCTCCTTAAACAGGTAAACCACACCATTATTGCCCTTATTCCTAAAGTGACTAATATTGTGACTCCGAATGATTTTCGTCCCATCTCGTGCTGCAACACTTTATATAAATGCATTACCAAGATTATCTCGGTTCGTATGATGAAGGGGTTGGAGTCGTTAATTGATATTAATCAGTCAGCGTTTGTGCCTGGGCGTAGGATTTCTGATAATATCCTTTTGACCCAAGAATTAATGCATAATTACCACACTAATACAGGTCCGCCTAGATGTGCTTTTAAAGTTGATATCCAGAAAGCCTATGATACGGTCAGTTGGGACTTCATACGTGATATTCTTTTTGGGTATGGTTTCCACGATAAGATGATTCAGTGGATAATGGAGTGCATAACCACTTCTTCTTTTTCGATAGCAGTTAATGGGAATTTACACGGGTTCTTTAGTGGTAAAAGAGGTCTGAGACAGGGTGATCCGATGTCCCCTTATATTTTCACGCTGGTTATGCAAGCTCTCACGTTGATTCTGCATCGAAAGGTTCGTATTGATGGATCGTTCCGCTTTCATCGATGTTGTGAAAAGTTAAATATTATCAACATTTGCTTTGCGGATGATTTGTTCCTGTTTGCTCGTGGTGATGTGAATTCTGCTAAAATTATTATGGGGGCTCTGAATGATTTCAAAGATATGTCCGGGCTTACTCCGAGTGTTCCGAAAAGTACCGCGTTTTTCTGTAATGTCCCGGACCGTGTTAAAGGTGGTATTTTGAATATTATGCCCTTTGTTGAAGGAAGGCTCCCGGTTAAATACTTGGGGGTTCCTCTTATATCCACGAGGTTAAATTACCGGGATTGTAAGAGGTTGCTGGACTGTATGGATAGTCGGATTGGAGATTGGAAGAATAAAACTTTATCTTTTGCGGGTAAATTGCAGCTGGTCAGGTCTGTTCTTTCGTCTTTATATATTTATTGGGCTGCTGTGTTTTCTCTCCCTTCTAGACTTATTGCTGATCTTGAGAAACGGATTAAAAACTTTCTTTGGGATTATGGTCAAAATAAGGGAAAGCATAAAGTCTCTTGGGATATTGTGTGTCGGCCGAAGTGTGAAGGTGGTTTGGGTATCCGGCGTATACGGGATGTCAATAACTCTCTGCTGGTTTATCATATTTGGAGCTTAATCAATGTGCGTAACTCGTTGTGGGTTAAATGGATTTATGAGTATAAAATGAAGGGGCGAAATTTTTGGAGCTTGCAGATTCCTAACTCGTGTACGTGGGGATGGAGGAAAATTCTTCAGTTCCGTCCTCAGATTAGAAAATTTATATGGCATGATATTGGGAATGGGAGATCTACTTCAGTTTGGTATGATAAGTGGGATGAGATTTGTCCTTTAATTGAATATATTAACCCTAGAGCTATTCATCGTGCTGGCTTGTCTTTAGAGACCTGTGTCAGTGATGTTGTTCATCATAATAACTGGGGTTGGCCGCCTGATTGGATTTTGAGGTATCCAATTCTTTTGAACCTAAAAGAAGTCAGCATTTGTCCGGATGAGAGGGACAAGATCGTGGTAATGGATGAGAATGGGACTTCAATGAATTTCTCGGCGTCTGGAATTTGGAATCTTATTCGGAGACCGGCTGATAAGGTGTCTTGGGTGCATGTTGTTTGGTTCTCTCAATGTGTTCCAAAACACTCCTTTATGTTGTGGATTGTGCTTCATGATAGGTTGAGCACGCAGAATCGTATTATGGGATGGAAAATTGGTGGGTATCCAAATTATAACTTGTATTGCTGCCCTCTTTGTAATGGAGAGCCGGATTCTCGTAACCACCTCTTCTTTGAGTGTAAGTTCTCTGCTGAGGTTTGGAGTATTGTAAGAATGAAAGGGAAGTTTCAGGGATGTAGGAATGGTTGGGCGAATATTCTTCAATATGTGTCTCAATTTGGAATGTCCAACTCTATTGAAAATGTTGTTAATCGGCTGCTATTTGGGGCTTCGGTTTACGTTATCTGGAAGGAGCGAAACAACCGGCTTTTCAAGAACTCTTTGAAGACTCCGAAGATGGTTGCGGACGAAATCATTAGGGGGACGCGCCTAAAGCTTATGACTCTAAAGTTCAAGAATTCTGAACGGGTTAATCGGGTTCTCGAGGATTGGCACTTTCCGCGGGGAGTTTCCCACCAGATTGATGATAATGGTTGATTTGTTTTAGTTTTGTTTATTTACATTGTTCTTGTGTAAGCTTTGGCTGTGTTTACCAATGTTTGGTGGTTTTGGTTTGTTTACTCTTGTATGGCATGTCATACATGAGAACTAATATGGCACTCTGTCATATTACTTGTACTTTTTGATTGTGTGGAATGCATTTAACCGGGTGAATCCCTTTACCCAAAAAAAAGTATGAAATGTTATATTTTCACCTACATCGGTAAGTGTTTATTTATTTATTTTATTTTGTTAATAAAATAGAATATAGAAAACCATCTATACCTCAATTAGAGATATCCCAGTGTAGATGTCAATGGGAGCAATTCTTGATAAATTATATTACAAAGCAAAAAGGATTTAACACGATTTTGGTAATCGTCAACCTTCTGACAAAATTTGCACTTCTTCCGAGTTAAGGAAAAAGATTAAAAATGGAAGAGATGGTTTGGAAGTTGGAACTTACTTGAAGGGTACATGGCTAGGAATGAAATGCCAGTTCTCTAATATCCACCATAGAAATTTAATGTTAGAGGTAAAAGTTATTTTTTTAAAAAGATCGTACCTTGAGATTGCGTTGCCGGATTAGTAAATAATTAAACTTGAACTGAGAAGTGTCGACTCACTAAAAAAAAAAAAAAAAAAAAAAAAAAAAAAAAAAATATTAACGCGAATTTGTTCCGTGACTTACAAACTAATAACATCAAGAATTTAACAGTATTCTTGAAGCGTTCCGTAGGTTAAATATGAGAATATATGCACTACATGAAACTCTAAGTATCTCACTTCAAGAGATTCATATTAGTGATAGGTTAAGTATTCGTGGAGAATCGATTGGAGTTTAAGATATAGCAGAACCATAGTAAACTCACGAAGTTGATTGGAACTCGAAACGCGACACAAATATTACTTGGGAGCGTGAGGATCGTATGAAACGAAGGAATCTTCATTTATTTGAAAGCACAACAGTTACCGATCGGAGGATTTGAATTTCGAGGACGAAATTCTTATAACATGGGGAGAATGTGACACTCCACTAAATCGGTCATACCCATACAAATATTAAACACGAATTACTAACGTTAATTCTCTTTAGATTAAGTTTTGATAATGTTAACCATAACAAGTTTAGTACAATCCTTAACATACAAGATACATTGCATACACATAATTTATTTTTAATTATTTAAATTACTCACAATTTCGGATTTGGTCCGACGAACACAGACGTTGGTGATAATTTTAAATGACCCGAACATATATATGAACTAACTAGGAAGTTTAAAATTTCATGGGTTTTCGAGCGATTAGTTTATTAAAAGCCAATATGTATGTAAATACAAGTACGAAACGCTATACGTTAAGAATACTTGATCTCGCTCCTTCAACTATTGATAGCTAAACAAACAAACACATCCAGAGTTAAGATATTATTAATAAGCTTATAACCAACATTAAATGTTATTAACAAATTCAATGAGCATTTAACTCCCAAACTAAAACTCACGAAGCATTTCTATACATACATGTATGCACCTTTATATTTTCTTGGAAACTTGAATAAAAATGCACATAATACACTTATGAATACTTGGCTCAATATCATTAAAAATAAAATAATAACAATGTTAAAGTTATTTGAATCTCAATTAGATTATATTAATATTACTACATAATTAAAATTAATGTTTTTTTAAATAATTTTTTTGTGCCATTGTACGCGAGCATGCTCTAGCCTACTTCACCCAATTTGTAATAAATCTAAAGTTAAAACATAACCATAGGGGTAAACCAAACAATACCAAGTCAACTACTTCAATTCCTAAACGAACCAAACTACACTAAATTCACACTTAACCAAACCAATCTAAACCATCCTAATACCTTTCCCCTCTGACCTCGGTTAAACACCACCAACCAATACATACTTTCCCCTCCCAATTTCCCTTATGTTTAGTCATTTGATTTTAGATATTACATGAAGGTAATGGGAATGGAAGTACAATCCCTAAAGTCAACACCAATCAACCCCTATCATTTCCTTCCCTTCACTAGGCCTTCAACAAACGGACCCATCCCAAATTCCAATCAATTCAAATATATTTTACTTCTACCACACTTCACCATCCACTATCATTATTAAGGATATCCAAACATGTGGTGCAAAATCTTTTAAACCCTTCTACATAAACAATCTCATGATGTCAAACCAAACACTCAACTTCACAAACAATTACTATCTCTCTCGGATTTCCTCTACTCTCAACCGAACCCACACACACATTTCCACCTTCAAACATTAAATATTCATACTAAGATCAATGACTTCCTAGGAGGCTACAACTTGGTGGAGCTAGCTTCAGTTCCCTGTTCTCTTTAAACACATTTTTACCACTAAATAAGTGAGCATCTACATCTTAAATCTTCTTTTGTATATATACATGTTATAAGAATATTCATGCTAAAATGCTCCCACTCAACTAGTATGGATTATAATGACACGTTAAATAGAAAAAGAAACTGAGTCTATAAACTTGGTTTATATGAGTAAATAATATTATGAAACCTACAAGTGATGGTGACAATTTATGGTTTCATTAGTTGTACGTGAGTAAATTTTGTTAAACAAAAAGTTATGTTCTTCATATATGTAATGTAAAAGATAAGTATTATTGTGAATATTTTGTGAATACACGTATTAGTAGTTTTAAAGTAGTTACGGTGGATGGTGGATAATACGTCTAAGAGATATAAGATAATAAATTTTATACGTTAAAAGATCTTGCAAGAAGCACACACACATATTACATATCTCATAATTGTAGAAAATAATAGCATTCATTGCAAGTTAAATGACCGAGAAGGTTATATTTTATAAAGACATATTATTTTCTAGAAAAAAAAAATATATAATCTTTATATATGTTTATTACGCATCGGTTATATCTAACTCACATCGACACCAATAAGAATTATACTTTTGATATTTATATAAGTATATAAATACTTATTATATATATATATATATGTATATATATGTATAAATTGGAACGACTAAAATTAACGTATGAACAATTACTTACGAAATATGGGAAACGATCGGTTGGTGAAAGCAACCGACACCTTAAGTGAAACGATGACATAAACAAACAAAACGTTCGGTTAGTGAAAGAAACCAACACAAGCCTAATGAATGAAACGTCTGGTTGGAGAAAGCAACCGACACAAATACAATAAACGAAACGACTAGTTGGGTGTAAGCGACCAGCATAAACTGACTTGCGAGTTGATAACGGTAACTAACTGACCTTACACGTTTAGGACGTGTGAAGGCAGCGGACCTCGGGTCAAAACAGAAACTACTAGCGAAACGGACACCTGAACTTATGAGGTGAGTTCTCACGAGCCCCTTTTTAATGAACTGTTTTAAATATTTTCCCGGGGCGGAAAGCATGCTTTTATTAAAGTATTTAAGTACATACTGACCGTATGGAAACACTTGTTTATTTATATATGTTGTTTATTGCACAGAATATATAAATTGTTTATCGTATGGGATTGTTCTGGGGTAACATAGTTCCCAGAGGTTATTATTATTGTTCTGGGGTAACATAGTTCCCAGAGTTTATTATTGTTCTGGGGTAACATAGTTCCCAGAGGTTATTATTATTGTTCTGGGGTAACATAGTTCCCAGAGTTTATTATTGTTCTGGGGTAACATAGTTCCCAGAGGTTATTATTATTGTTCTGGGGTAACATAGTTCCCAGAGGTTATTATTATTGTTCTGGGGTAACATAGTTCCCAGAGTTTATTATTGTTCTGGGGTAACATAGTTCCCAGAGGTTATTATTATTGTTCTGGGGTAACATAGTTCCCAGAGTTTATTATTGTTCTGGGGTAACATAGTTCCCAGAGGTTATTATTATTGTTCTGGGGTAACATAGTTCCCAGAGGTTATTATTAAATGTTCTGGGTTAACAGTGTCCCCAGAGGTTATTGGAAATGTTCTGGTTTAACAGTGTCCCCAGAGGTTATTGGAAATGTTCTGGGTTAACAGTGTCCCCAGGGGTTATTGGAAGTGCTCTGGGTTAACAGTGTCCCCAGATAATATTATATTTTGATATTGAAATATCACGGTTTACTCAAATTGTGAAACTCACCAACTATTCGTAGTTGACCCGTTTTCTCACATGCTTTTCAGGTACAACTAAGATGAAGTGATTGATTATGTGCTAAGTGCTTGATATGTGTAAGATTTGCGTGCTGGATGTTAGGATTCATTATTATAAATCGAATTATGTATCGTATTGTACGATGTGTGAATCACCTAGACGGTAATGAAATACAAGATAATGTAATTTGAAGTATATTAATGCATTCAGTTTTCTTTATAAACAATGTGGTTGATATCAGAGGCGTCTGTAGCATTCCGTTTACGTTTCCGCTGCGGTTACGGGGTGTTACACCAATGTAGTGGCCGACGCTCTCAGCAGAAAAGAAACCGATAAACCTAGGCGAGTGCGAGCATTGCAACTTGCGATTCACGCCAACTTACCCGATCAGATTCGCGATGCGCAACTCGAAGCCTTGAAAGACGATAATCTTCCATCAGAACTCATGCGAGGCATGAACAAGCAACTTGAAACCAAATCGGACGGGGTCCGATATTTTGAAAACCGGATTTGGGTTCCACGGTACGGAGAGTTGAGAACTCTAGTGATGGACGAAGCACACAAGTCCCGATATTCTATCCACCCTGGCTCAGATAAAATGTACCATGACTTAAAGGCACTTTACTGGTGGCCAAACATGAAAGCCGACATTGCCACCTACGTGAGCAAATGCTTGACTTGTGCAAGAGTCAAAATAGAATATCAAAACCATCTGGCCTGCTACAGCAACCGGAACTCCCAATGTGGAAATGGGAGCACATTTCAATGGATTTTATCACAGGATTACCCAAAACACCGACGGGTTGCGATACCATCTGGGTGATCGTTGACCTGTTGACTAAGTCCGCACACTTCTTAGCAGTCAAGGAATCAGATAAAATGGAAAGACTGACTCGCATCTACATGAAGGAAGTAGTGTCTAGACACGGAGTGCCTGTCTCAATCATTTCTGATCGAGATTCCCGTTTCACTTCGCACTTCTGGAAGTCACTACAGAGCGCACTAGGCACCCGCCTTGATATGAGCACAGCATACCATCCTCAGATGGATGGGCAAAGTGAGCGCACCATTCAGACCTTGGAGGACATGTTGCGTGCATGCGTGTTGGATTTCGGAAAAAGTTGGGAACCTCACTTACCTTTGGTAGAGTTTTCGTATAATTAACAGCTACCACGCAAGCATTAAGGCAGCGCCGTTTGAAGCGTTGTACGGACGGAAGTGTCGATCACCTCTCTGCTGGGCAGAGGTGGGTGATAGCCAAATCACTGGTCCAGAACTAGTACTTGAAACCTCTGAAAAGATTGTTCAAATCCGAAACCGCATGGCAGCAGCACGAGATCGCCAAAAGAGTTACGCAGACAAGCGTCGAAAGCCTCTTGAATTTCAAGTGAACGACCAAGTATTACTCAAAGTTTCACCTTGGAAAGGTGTGGTTCGCTTCGGGAAGCGAAACAAACTCAACCCACGATACGTTGGTCCCTACCGGATAACTGAGCGCATTGGTCCGGTGGCGTACCGACTGGATCTACCAACAGAACTCAGTAGCGTACACAAAGTATTCCATGTATCCAATTTAAATAAATTCCTATCCGATGAAACCCAAGCAGTCCCTTTGGACGAATTGCAAGTTGATGAACAACTACGCTTCATTGAAGAACCAGTCGAAGTTTTGGATTGGGAAACCAAAGCACTCAAGCATAGCAAGATTCCAATCGTTAAGGTTCGTTGGAACTCGAGACGTGGACCGGAGTTCACGTGGGAACGCAAGGATCAAATGATGAAAAAGTATCCTCACCTTTTTGAAGGGTTGACCAAACACCGAAAACCACGAAACCTGTCGAACCGTCAGAAATCACCGAAGGTATGAATTAAATTTTGGGACGAAATTTCTTTCTACTAGGGGATGATATGACAAACTGAAATTCTTTAACATGGGAATGATGTGACACTCGTCAATTTCAGGTTAACTCCGTTAATTCAAACTCCGTCAATTCAAACTTAAGATCACTTGATCTATAACGCACATCTCATTACATTTAAACTAGGGTTTAAATGACGCTTGACAATTACTACATGCGTAGTCTTTCGGGATTGCACCGAAACACATACGAGTTGACGCAAACCATTGGTGAATAAACGAAAAACAACCAAACAATAATTATGTGATAATTATGTGTTAGGCTTATGTGCTATTTGATAATATTGTTTAAAACACTAACTCAAGATGCAAACAAGTTACTTTAGGCTAGAAAAGTAATACTTAAAAGTTGAGGGACCTATGTGTAACATATTATTATTAATAATAAACAAAACCCTAACTCTCTTTCTCCCTCCCTCACACCGATCGGCCCCCTCCCCCTTGGCTCCCTTGGCTGCCGTCAATCATACACACACATACACACAAGATTTTTGAAGTTTGGTTGAAGATTAAGGTGCTAGGAAGGTATAAACAACTATCCTATGTATTTTACATGTTTAATTTTGATCTTGAATGGGTTAATCTAAAACCCTAGGTCACGAAAATTGATGAATAAGATGAACTAGGGTTGATTTATGCTAGATGATGATTGATTATGTGTTGGTTATTGATATTGATGATCATATGTGATTTTGAACGGTGAAAGATTGTTGAATCATTGATTGTTTGTAAACCCTAGAGGGTTACTACTGATTTTTGTGATTAATTATGTTTATTGCATGTTGGAGTTATGTCGTATGCTTAGGATGCATGTTAGACGATTGTTTGTGCTTGCTGAGTTTTGACAGCAGAGATTGTTAAACTTGAACGACATGTAACTTGTTAAATATAAAATCAAACTGAGCTATTTATGTGTCTAAAAGGTAGTACTATGAGTCTAGTTTCCAGAAAACCCAACCACGCCTAATTTGGAGGTGTTTTGGTTGTTCGAACGATTTAAATGTGATTAAAGGTCTAAACTGGTACTGGACAGATTGTAAGTTATGTTTAGACAACGGTAACTAAATGTTAATGTGGAAATTGGTCGAGGTTGTTAACACTACAGGGTACTATGTTGAGTCTAGTTTCTATGAAGTCCAAAATTGTAATTTTTGGACGAGTAAAAGTTAACTTTTATTATTTTACAAAACTGAAGTGCAAATCTGAATTGTGAGACCTGCTGTTAGGTTGTTTTGTAATTATCATATCTCATGAACTACAAGGGTTGGTTCCACTTCTGGAAGTTAACTTGTTGAGTTAAGAACCTAACCCAATTGGTCTTGCATTAGTTGGATTTTTCATTTAACGGGAATAACAAATAACATTCTGTTGCGCATGATTTTGACTGCTGTGAGTTTGCTGTAATGTTTTGATCATTGTGAGAAATCTATGTGGAATAAAAATACAATAAAATATGTTCTGGAAACCTAACTCATGTATGTTTTTGTGACGATTTTTGGTGAATTAATTGAGATGCTATGATCTGTTGAATAGAGTAATCTTTCAAGTAGAATTCTGTCTTGATGAAAGTAGCTGCTGAACTTTGTGAAAATACATGAAACGTGCTAAGTACTAGATAACTGTTATATTTTGACCAAATTGCCCTTGCGGGGAATAATTGCTAGTAATGTACAACATCAATACATGATATGTAAGTAGTTGTTCACACATGTAACGTATCATCAATGTGCTTGTTGAGACACACACAATTCACAAACGAAACACGAAACGTATATTATGCATAGGAATTATGTGCCGAGTCTAGAGACTCGATAATAGTTCCAACACTTAGAAAATCTCCTTGTTGTTTTAGAACGCTAGTGAGGGTTTTCTGTGACGTGCATCACTTGGGTGACTTGTTTTTGTAATTCTTCGCAAACAGTGAGTTTCACGTTCCGCTTTTAACTCTTCTAAACGCTTTTCACTTGGGGGAGAATACATACTCCGAAACGCTTTTAGATTTTGTTATTAGATTATATATCACTTGTAAAGGCTAAGTGGCAAACGAAACAACTGAAGTCCTACACATCGAACCGTTTAGTATTGGATAATAGCGAGTCACTGTTGAGTAGTACTACTGGGTTTGACAAACCCCACCCAACGCTAAGCTCGACTGGAGGTCGAGTGGGTGTAATTTTGGCTAACACATTACCATGGTCGGGATAGACCTGGTGGCAAGGCACATGATAAACAGTCAGCTTCGGTGTTGAACACTTAGTAATACTTGCTTTATAGGCTAGCTACCTATAGATATATAATTGATTTAACACTATCTGGTAACGCAAAACGCAAAACGCTAAACGCAAAACGCAAAACGCAAACGCTTTATTTTATATAAACTTGTGAACTCACCAACCCCGTGTTGACACTTTTAGTATGTTATTCTCAGGTAGCCGAGGCGGGCGCGCGGTATAGGATCATGCATTACTTTGAACGCTTTTGGTTATGCAAACTTGTTTTTAAACCGTTATTATTAATTGGGTTTTTAAGTCGTCCTGCGTGACGCAACGCTTGGCTTATGGTTTTACGCTTCCGCACTTATTTACACTTAAACGTTTTCGTGGTTTGAAAACTTTATTTATGGTTTGATTGTAACTAATGATTCCGATCCTGTTAGTTCACACCCTCTGACGGTAAAACTCCGTTAATGGATTTTAAGGGTGTGACACTATCATGTCTCAACCCAGACTACACCAACTAACCATGGGATTTATGTAACCAACAGAAACCACACATTTTTTGATGTTCATCACAAACATTTTAGCATACAATACATATTGGTTACCTATATGTGGGGAATCTTCTCCAGCATCATAATCCACATCAACATGATCCTCAGCAACATTTATAAACTTTGTAAAAGAGGTTTTCAAAGCTATTCGCTCACTACTTCTTGTTGTAGGAAACCAATGTATTAAACTATTACATCTTGAATGTCAAAGATTCTAAACAAATAATATCACATTTGGGAAAACATTTTTCAATGCGAGTTTACCCTTCATTTTTGTGTTACCTACACATACATCAACAACAATAATTACCAACATCAGTGTTTAAAAAAAAAAAAAATTTAAAAACACCAACACAAAAAAAAGATTTTCAAAAATTAAAATAACCCAAAAAAACTACTAATTCTAGGATTTTTGTGACTTAAAACAACACCACCCAAACTTTTCCTTCATCGGTTCACTCACATAATCGTTCAAACTATGTAAATATCAGTGTTCATTTGTTAACAACCTAATTTTGTAAACATCAACCTATCGTTAACCACCCCCACTATGTTAAGATTAACAAAAACTGATGATTTCCTACATTAATTGGAAAAAATAATAGCAAAAATTTAAATTACTACATTAATCGTAAAACATAATACGAAAAATATGATTACAAAACTCAATCTAACCTTCACGGCTGTAGAATCCTTCACTGATTGATGTTACGAAGAACATCTGCAGCACTTCATATTCCAAAACCTAGCATATTGTTAGATCAAATAAACCCCCTTTTATAGATTGCATACGAATTGGGATGTTTAATTGATGGATATATTTGTTCAATCGATGTTATATTAAGGAAATTGAGTTGTGAACTAGTGACTAGTTAATTTTGGGAAGAATTTGGGTAATGAATGGGCATAATGTTGGGAATTTTTAATGTAGCGCCAATTTAAAACGATTCCTTCAAAATAGAAATTACTACACTACCCTTTCTGGTCATATTTACACTAAATCATTGACCAATTATTTACAAATATGCCAAAAGAGATGTAGGCCATTGATGACTCTTAATTTAGAGCTATAAATAACTTCTCGCATTTCTCGCAATAACTTGACTTCTCTCCTGAACCGTCCCCTATATATATATATATTGTGTGTGTGTGCGCGCGCATGCCCAGGTGGGGGGGGGGTAAGCACACTTCAATTAAACTAATCAATTAGATCAAAATTTAGCAATTGCATAAAAAATAGAGAGATCTACCGATGAGAGAGTTCAGTGTCAAAAGTACGGATGTTGAGGATTTATAGAGATTTTTTAGGAGTATGAGAAGATTTATGGAGAATTATAAATGAACTTTTGAATTTTTCGTTACCTGGCACATCAACATTGGTTACTATTCTTAACAGTTTACATTACTTTGTTATATTTTGAATTCTTACGTTGCATGTTAACATTGGTGTTCCATTTCTTTACTAAAATATAGTAACTTGAGAGATATGGAGTTCAAATTGGACTTATTGTATGGTACGGCATCAATTGCCAAATCCCTATGGCTTCAACAGACGAAGAAGGTAAAAAAACAATTAGATGAACTATAAGATAAAGGATTATAAAGCAAAGTTCTTCACTAGTTCTTTTTGTCACACACCGACCAACGACGGAATATGCCAGGGTGATACGTTGGTTGCTCATAAGCTCAAGATATTAATTATAAAGTGACAATAATCGTTTATTTTATTTGTCTCATTCTCAAATACACAATTCAAGTATAACATTTACAACGCAACCTAACAAAATGAAACATGAATATTTGTCTTTTGTTATTATCTTAAAGGTATTTCTAATTTCTTTACAACTTGCAATCTTCAAAATAACCTGTAATATGTGTAAAATAATATTTTTTTTTCAACATAAAGTTGGTGAGTAATACACAAGTTTGATATATATAATATGAGGAAGCAATTCGCATATAGTTATGATAATTATAAGATTAAATGTAAATGTAACAAATAAGTGGGACTCCATTCAAATTGGTATAAACCATATTACTAGGATAATAGCAATAATATAAATGACTATGGACCCTTCAATTTAGCAAAAAGCTAAACTGTTGAGGTAATGTATGATCATACTAACTAAGGATGAGGATGATGCTAAACAAACTTAAAATAAACTCATAAACACTTAACCAAATAATTCATTAACAATTAATGAGAAATCAAGCATAACACATGTTATCGAGTTGTGGTTGAGGAAAATTGTATGTAAACATGAAGGTTGATATAATGTACGCACAAAGGTCATCTGAGTATTCCTTGAATTATTAAGAAATGAGATAAGTATTCCTTGAATTATTAAGAAATGAGATAGTATACCAAATGTTTATCCAGGATTTCTCTCATATTGTTGTCCCTTTTACATCATTGACTTGTAAGTTTGTAAATTCGAATGGGGAAATTAACTGAACAGGTCATTTGAGACGCTAGAAACTGACAAATGCATCTATTATGGCCTTGCTAAAAGTATTGGGAAGTTTGTAGTCTTCTGTGACGCCTCAGACAAAATTATGAGTTGTATATGTAGCAACACCCTATGCGAATCACACATCGGTCTTGAACAAGAGATATTCTTGGTTCATAAAGAATGTCCCACCTCTAAAATCATCAACGTGTTTTGGGCTTAATGCTAGTGTACTAGAGGAGAATTCCACTGTTAAAAGTGCTTAGGTGGGAGTAGTATCAATATGGGTGACCTCCTGGTAAGTCATGACTAGCGCAACCGAAAACAAATATGTAAGCTATTCGTAGGCTAAGCACACAATATTGATGGTACGAGGGGCCCGATATTACACGATATTAATCAAACACACAAAAGTTATTGCTTGTGCATCACGCCAGTTGCTAATTTATGAGAAGAATAACACAACTCCCGGTCCACAGTTAGGCGTAGTAGTCTTTTAATTAAATTTATGAACGTACTATCTATTTGGAGTCAGATTCATACTTACCACAAAAATTGGAAATATATTTTTGTCAAAAAGAACTTAATATGGGGGGGGGGGGGGATGGATAGAAGTAGGGTTGTAAAGGAATTGAACCAACACGCTCAAGGCCTTGTTTGTTTTCATTTGTTGAGGAAATAATATGTTCACGAATGGTTCGTGAACGCTTACCGAAATAGATTTTATGTTAGTGTTCGTTCATTAAGGAAATGAATGTGTTCACCAACAGTTCAAGAACACATATAAAATCGGTAAAGCCTAGATTGAGATCGATACATTCATAAACGTGAATGATGAGAAAGAAATTGTGAACAATGCAAAAGCGATATGAGAATATGATTTCTTATTTTATGTTAAAGGTAATAAATTAAAATATATAAAATGTTTAGATAAAATAAATAAATCTTAAAAAACACTCATGAACATATACAAATGAACATGAACGAACGTTCGTGAACACATTACTAAAGGTTAACGAACATAATTGAACGAAAGGGGGCTTTTCATGTTCGTTTGTTTAACTTATCAAACGAAATTTCTTGTAAATGTTCGTTCATTTAGTAAACGAACGAACATAAATGAACTTCCTGCCAAACTGTTCGCTGAACGTTTAGTTTGTTTACAGCCCTAAATTGAAGTCCTTAATGATTATGATTGTAAAATCATACCTTAGTTTCAATAAAAACATAGTAGGGTTAAATATAATATGTTTTATTATTATATGAATACATTATATACTTAAACGACTTTTATCGTCTCTAACACTCGCGTAGATGCTACATGTATCTAGTACCCATTGTGTTCTTTACTTACTCATCTAACAATATTTATAATACGAGTTTCATATAATTTAGTATTGACCACAAAACGAGGTTTTGCAACTCTCCCACCTTATAAAATGTTCGTCCGCGAAATTTAGGCTAAGAGATATGGGTATTTTTGTTTCATCTCATCTTCTTTTTCCCGTGTTTCTTCAGGTCCTCTTTTTGCATCTCATTTAACTCGTACTAAAGGAAACTCCCGGTTCCTTAAATATTCGGTGATCAACGATTTGAATGAGATGTTCTACTAAGTTCAATTTATCATTGATTTCTATCTCTTGCCATAGAATTCGTAGTGATTTATCCGCCATACATTTTCTTAGATTAGACACGTGGAACGTGTCATGAATTCCTTGAAATTCTTCTGGCAACTTTATTTTATAGGCAACTAGGCTGACTCTTTCGATATTTCGAATGGTCCAATATACTGTGGACTCAATTTTCCTTTCTTCCCGAAATGAATTATGCATCTCCAAGGCGAGACCTTAAGTAATACCTTGTCACACCCCGAACAAAGGCGGCGGAACATGCCGGGGTGCAACGGATTGTCCAAATACACAAGACGCTATTAAAGCAACAATATTTAATCAACTCATTTTATTTCATAAAATCAACAAACAACACATCTTGTTCATACAAAACAAATTCAATAAAAGTAAACAAATATATATTGTTCGTTTTGCTAATATCCTAATAGTATTTATAACGTTTTTTGTCAAGTCCTCGAGTCAACAAAGTCAAACCTGTAACATTGCATAAAATAAAGTTTATCAACACAAAGGTTGGTGAGCAATTTCATAGTTTGAACAAATATGTATATAATAAGAAATGCCACAACTTGTATACAAAACAATAAATAATAGCAACAATTTGGATAAAAATGAGATCACTAATAAGCATACATTAGCGACATCGTGCTATAAGAGAATACCAGATAGTTCACGGATTTCATATGAGATCGTTAATAAGGATACATTAACGACACCGTCTATAAGAGAATACCAAATAGATTCGGATTTCTATGAGATCGTTAATAAGAATACATTAATAACACCGTGCTATAAGAGAATACCAGATAGTTCACGGATTTATGAATCAACCAACCAAAAGCGGTAAACACATAAGCATATAAACATGTAAGCATAGAACACCAAACCGAGCATTTATTTAAGTAAAATATACAAAGATGTTTGTGGTTTAAGACTCAAGTATAAAGCATTTAGTTTGAAATAAGTATGCAATATCACCCCCAAAACGAAAGATGGAAAACGGGGTATGAAAAGTACTCACGTTCAAGTAATAAACTTGATCGATAATATGACGAGTAACCGGAAGGATGGGGTTTAACGAGCAAGGTCTAGATTAAAGGAAATTTTGTATTAGAAAGGTTGTCTAGGACGTCTTTAAATAAATAAATGATAAGATATGCAAACAATCAAAAGTTTAAGGTTTAAAATGTAAAAATTTAAGAAAAAACATAATAATAGTCGTTTAAAAATATAAGTTTGCTCGAAACCGGGTGTCGGTCCCGAATTGATCACTCAAACTCATAATAAATGTCACAACTCACACAGAAAACCGTGTCGACAAGAAGGTTGGTGACTGTGCTATTTAGGGTAAGAACAAATGTTTGTTAACGGCAGAATCACTAACAAACAGGATTGTTGCTTAAAGACTTAAATGTAACAAACACAAACAATAACTCAAAAGATTTCCATTTATAGAAAGGTTTCATACAAATGTAAATCGATTAGGTTTCTTGTTAGGAATGTTTATCCGTACTAATCTTAGGACAACCGTCACACTCAATCGTTAGGTCTGAAAAGTGTAAAGTGGCAAAATCCGTGGTAGGCGTGCCCTAAAATATTCTATTTATAGGCCTGCCACCACTTGACAGTTGTCATTCCTTTTAGAAACCCTAATGATTGGTACATAATCATATAACATATTTAAAGTTATTCTAAGTGTAAAAACAGGTCTTCGGCCACACTTTGTGCCATTTGTCTTCTTCGAGCAGACCTGGTAACCTTGAAGTGTGCCGGTGAACAGTTCTCCGGGTAGACTTTACGTAGCAAACTTCAATCTTCTTGACCATAGCAAACTTTGCTCGATATGATCCTACGAGCAATCTGTTCTTCCTGAATCCTTTCAACTCTTTGTTAAATAATAGCTTATTAAGCAAACCAAAGTTTGCCGGTAACACTGTTTGAACTGTGCTGGTAGCACTGTAGCTTGCTCGGAGTTGTACCTTACTGGAGAAAGTACTTTGAATATTTCTTGATCACTTTCAACAAGCATGCTCGGACTACTGTTTATTAATCAAACCTTGCTAGATCTTCCAAACACCTGGCTTCAAAAGCTTGGTTTAGTCAAGGGTTTGCTAGTAAGCAAACCATGCTCGACTTGAAGAACACCTTTGCTAGACAAAGTGAACCCTTCTCGGATCATCACTTAAGAAGACTTCAAGAAGATAACCTTGCCCGATTAGCAAAATACCTTGCTAGGACAAGTAAAACCCTGCTCGAATGTCCAAGTGTGCTCGGTTTCCATACTTAGCCATTTCAAAGGAGTGTTGAGAAGTCATTTCATCATCACTTAAGAAGACTTCAAGAAGATAACCTTGCCCGATTAGCAAAATACCTTGCTAGGACAAGTAAAACCCTGCTCGAATGTCCAAGTGTGCTCGGTTTCCATACTTAGCCATTTCAAAGGAGTGTTGAGAAGTTTTCAATCTCCCTTAATCTTCCTTAAGTCATTTCATGTCAAATTCTTGACTCGTCAATCTCCCCTAGATTGGAACACCTCAGCTGTCCCAAAACACCTCTAAGGTTACTTACACTTAATTAAAAATACACATCAAATCAAAATCAAATTATATATCAAAATCAAATGATTACATAGTTGAAAATTTTGTCTAGTGGACATTACAAAGCAAACCCTAAACTAAAAATCTTCATCTTCTTGCGTTATGGGCTACTTGTTTTCTTCCAACTATCACTACTCCTGCCCTTTGCTTAAAAATGGAGAGTATTTGAAAATGAGGGTGATTCTCAGGAATTGTCATTTCCATTATGTCCCTCAGATCTTCATTGTGCAAAATGGTCAGATCTCCATCATTTATGATAATACCCAGTATAAGTCCATCGGAGTTACGAAGAATGTAGTGGCCTTCATGTTCTTTGTAGTCGATTTCAGCAATACTACTATTCTTCTGGACTTCATGATTTGGACGAGTCATTCTCATTCTCATACATATACAAGTGTTCATATTGGATAAGGAATTTTTGTTTCTGACTTTTGAAACATAGTCACACTCAACATCCCTTATGATCTTTATACGCTTTGCTCGTCTGTTCTTCTCATGCTTTGTCAGCTCCCATTTCTTTCTTTGATTCAACAGGATAAATCCCTTTTCAGATTCACTCTTTAAATATTTTGACAACTCATTCTGTTGTCTCCCTGACATCTTGTTTCTATCATGATAGTCATACAAGTCAAGATTGGCCATTATCTCAAGCTGCTCTCTTCTGTATTCAGCAAAGTCATCTTTGAAAATGATCTCCCTTACTTCTCTGCTTTGCATGATCACTTTCAAGGTTTGTGAGACAGAGTCATAGTAGAGTAACATTGGTAAGTCCACATCAGTTTGTGGCCTTTCTTCCCTTTGAGTTCCAGCTCTACTTGACTCACTTTTGCTTGTTGAGGTGTATCTCCTTGAAGCTGAGGGCCTTGTTGGAATTGACTTCATTGGTTTGGTGGCCGCCATTACTGCAAATTTCTTTTTATACATTTCAACTATCAATTCAGCAGGCATACTCAACATATCAACGATATTTTCTCCTCCATCCCTGAATAATCGTCCAATCATCTCCATAATTCTTTCATCTTGAAGTTGACTTGATGGTACAAATCTTCCATCTATAAAGCTTCTGGGATTCACACCTTTGGACAGTACTTTCTCCCATTCAGCTTTCCGTTCATAAAACAACTGTTTCACTTGTGCTTTACCCAACCTATCAAAAACATTTTCATTCATTCCTTTACGCTTCACAATCACTTTTTTCAAGATCTTAATCATCTCCTCATTTTCCCATGGATCTGTATGTTCAATCGGCTCAGGTTTTGCTTCCACAGGAATAGGAGCATCTTGGGCTTTAGCTCTTTCCAAATCATCCTTTTCATTTTCAGCCTTCTTTTTTTCTCTCAGAGTCATTATCCTTCTCTTCTTGGCAGGCGGTTCAGGTTGATCTTTCTTTGATTGATCCTTCTTTGATAATCTGTTAAAGTGAGATTCAACCACTGCCTTTGGCAAGCTGTCAACAAGCTCGGAGCCATACCTCTATCAATTAGATATCCACACTTTCCTCCATATTTCTTTCTTACCTCCTCCACCCTTTCCTTTAATTTTGCTTCTTTTGCAAACTTTTCCTTTTTTTCTCTCTCAATAGTTTCCTTTGTTGTATTATACTGTCTTTCCAGTTCATGGAAACTCATCTTGCTTAAATCTTTCTCATTCAGCCCATGCTTTCTCAGATAATCTCTAAATTTCAAAGAATCAACATTTTTCTTTTGCATGCTTTTCTTTATCTCATAGTCCTCTCTAACAATCATTTTTTGCAACTCCTCATCAGAAAGATGAGCTAATCTTTCAAAACCATAACCAAACTTAATCAACTTGATTATTAAAGGATTTTTCCTTTTGGCCTCATCCAGACTTTGTTGGACATTTTTCCTTTGTTCATCAGTTATTTCCACTTGTGGGGACAAGATATCAACCTTCTCAGCCGTATTACCCTCATCATCATAATTATCATCATTTTCAGAGTCATCTTCCTCAGTTGTATCTTCCTTTTCTGTAAACTCATTTGCAGCATCGATTTTTGGTTCTTCAGGATTTGGAACATCTTTAGCAATATCCTCTGGCCTTATCATCTGAATTGGAACAGGCCTCAAAGGGCTTTCCTGCTCCTTAGGACTTTCAACAAAGTATTCATTCTTTTCATCCCATTTAGACCTTTTAGCTGACTTCTCTCTATCAGTCTGTTCACTGGCCTTCCTTTTTCTCATATAAAAATTTTCAAACATGTTCACTTTAGCAGTGAACTCCTCATGCATCTTGGTGGCCTGTATCTTCAGTCTCCTTCTCAGGTTCTTTTTCAGGTTGATTTTGGGATTGCCTGAATATATTCACAACCATGGGCAAGGAATTATCAATCTCTTCAGCTCTTTTCATTTTTATCAAGGTTTCAATGACCTCTTGTTCCTCCTCCCCTTCTTGATTTAAAGTTTTGGCAATGTTTGCCTGTTCAATCAAAGTTTCTTGTTCTGCCATCTTTTCTGCAGTTAGGGTTTGGGCAATGAATTCCCTCTCCCTTGTTTCTTTCACAACCTTTTCAAGTCTTTTTGTAGCAGCAACATTTTCATCCTCAACATTAACCTTTTTGGTAGTAACAGGCTCGTCCTCCTCATCATCATTAGCAATTGCCTTCCCCTTTTCCATTCCTCTTTTCTTTTCCTCTTCTATTTCAGGGGGAAAGTTATCAATGTCATCACTCAAGTCACTCACCTCCTTGTCATGTACAACCCTCTTGGAACTTTCTTCAATAGTTTCTTGCTCAGTTAATATTAGCTCCTCAGTTGCATTATCTTCATTCATTACATCAGTTTGTACATCAGTGGCAGTCATAACATCTGTCACAATATCAATTAGCATTTGCTTTAGTCTGTACATCAGTAGCCACTGTATCAGTTGCTAGTGCTTCAGTTGTTACTATATATTCATTGGCTTGATTTCTCATTTCAGCATCACTCTCTTTCTCTTTTCTTAACAACTCATTATCAACATCTCCAGCAATAGTATTCATCACTTCATTGTTCACATCATAGTTTTGTTCATCATCACCAGATCTATCACCTTCATAATCTTCATAAAAAATCATCCTTTCACCACTATCATCATCATCATCATCATCATCATCATCATCATCATCATCATCATCATCACTTTCATCATATTGGTTTAGATACTTGTTAAGCCATCAACATCAGCTTCTTTTTCCACATTCACCATCACCTCATCAACATTTGCATCAGCAACAGTGGTAGTTGGAAGATTCTCCCCCTGTTTTGGGGCAGATGAGGTCTTCTCAACCTCCGCCTCAAGGGTTTGAATTCTTTTAAGTGCTAGGGCCAGCTGTGCCTTCAAATCAACATTCTCTTTCAACAGATCAGCATTTTCACCTCTCAAATCTATATTTTCAGTTATCAACTCCAAATTTCGTTTAAAAACATAGTGACCACAGGGAGTGGTAGTGGGTGGTGAGTCAGAGAAGGGTTCAGGTAAGGGATTGTTGGGTGGTTCTGTGGTTTGGGTGGGTGGAGGGATTGGGTCAGTGGGAGGGCTTGGTTCAAAAATGTTTTTACTTGTTGAAGGTACGGGGTTGATGTTTGGTATTAAAAGGTTTCTAGTATGGATAATTGTGAATGTAGGTTGGATGGGTTGGTCTGAGGTCTGGGAATGGGTTGGGGATGTAATTGGTGTGGATGGGAATGGTTGTAAGTGTGTGGGAAGGGTTTTTGGGATATTTGGTTCATGGGTAGGCTGGGTTTGGTCTTGGTCAAAGGTTTGGGTAATGGTGTGAGGTGGGCTTAGGTTTAAGGTTTCAGGTGGGCTTTGGGTTAGGGTAGGTGGTGTTTGAGGTGGGGATTGGTCATGTGGTGGTGGTGAGTAGGGTGGTGTGGCTAAGGGTGTGGTTGGTGGTGTTGGTATGGGTTGAGACTCCCCCTGATCATGTACATCAGCAATAAATACTCCTTCACCTCCTCCTTCATTACCATCTTCATCATCTCCTCCATCATCAATATCCATCTCATCATCCTCCTCCTCCTCTGAGGTTAACTCAGGCACATGTATAATCTCAGCATCATGGTTCACCAACCATGGTAAAATATCAAATTCAACGTTTGGATCAAATCTGCTTGTGCTTGACAGATTGGCAATTTGTTTGTACACATTTAGCATCTGCAACACATGTGTTGTACCCATCGTGGGTAAACCTTGTAGCTCCCGATTAAAGATTATTTGTAGAAACCTGGGATAGGCCAAGAATTTGTCTTTGTTGGACTTTTTCAATATGCTCACCATTCCCTCAAAAATCATCTTTGAAAAGTTGAATGGTAGATCATACACTACAGCAATTGTAGCGTTGGCCAAATCATGACTCATAAGAGTCCACGATCTCTTCCTAGGGGCAAAGCCCTGAATAAGATGGTGAATCAAGAATCTGTATAAATTTGGGAACATTCCATTTTGGAATTGTCCCTCCTTCACATTCCCTTGGTACCCCATTGTATGCATAAATATCTTCAGTAGATGATCGGTTGTAAAGTGAATCGGATTGTGATCATCATCATGTAATTGGAGACATTGATGGTCGGTTAAGTTGTATATGTTTTAGTTTCTTTATTATTTAGTTTTAACTGTTTATTCTAGAACTATCGATACTTCATACGTGTATTATTGGATTTCAGGTCACAGGCGTTAAAGTACTCAATATGGACCTGTTGTGACACGGAATGAAGACCCGGGATGTCCAGCACGCAAAACGAGGAAAAGAATAAAGATTGGCTGTAGCAAAACCCATCACGGTACGCGATGGGTGTGCTGAGGGTCCCATCGCGTACCGCGATGGGACTTAATGAAGACTTTGACTTTTTGGTCAATCGCGGTACGCGATAGGCCATAGAAGACCCTGTTGCGTACCGCGACGGGAGTGCAGACGGGATTTTGAGTTTATATCTTCTTTTTCATCAAACAAGAACCCTAACTCCGTTTTGACGAACGATAGGCGATTCCAGCAGTCCAAGAAGGAGATTTCTACCATCCTAGCTCGTGTCAAGACCCTACATATGATTTCTATGATTCATATCGAAGATTCAATCATGTCTAGGCTCGGCTAATCTCCTAGAATCGCACCCGGGATGTATAGTTTGTAACTCTTTATAGTTTTTCTCTTGTGATTAAGAATACTTATGTTTTGATTATTGATGATTGATATATGATTATTGATGTTTAGTATTTCTGTGTGTTCGATCGGTTTAGGTTTACGGTCTGAACGATCTGTTACCAGTTGCTAGATAATTAGTCATATAACTGTTTGGTTAGATTGAATACGATAAAACGTGCAATTACCCTTAACTGAGTCACACTGGCAAGGACTGTTTGATAACCAGTGCCGTGTGTAAAGTAATTGTTGGCGTCTAAGGTTTTGTCTGGTTGATCAGTTTTCAGTTAATCGTTGACAATCAATCTGTTAGGTTGCATGAGATACTGTTTGGTTGCTTACTTGAATTTCTGGGTGTGATTTGCTTTGTTAACTGTTTACAACTCGTTTATTTGTTCGTTGCTTAGTTCTCTTAATTCAAAATATTGCTTGTGTGATCAGCACTAAAACCAGTTACTTCATAATTATAAATATGATACACGAATTGCATTGACCACATACTCCTTGTGATACGATACCCTACTTGCTCTATCTATTTAGAATAATTAGGTTTTTGATTGACTCAAACGACGGTCATCAAAATGGCGCCGTTGCCTGGGAGTTAGTGCCCTTAGTGTCTTTCGTGTTATTTGATTTTCGTGTTTTATTTAATTTTCAGTTTTTAGTTTAAATTTTATTTTATTTTATTTGTATTTTTTTTCATTTTACGCGGGTTGTGTTAGTTGTGCAGATTACAGGTTTATGCGCACCCGCCATTCGGGCCGACAGTCTCCATTAGTTTACGAGCCCGAAATTGAGAGAGTAGCTCGGTAGAACCGATTACAAACCAGAAACTCCCAAATGGAAGACCAAAACCAGAACCAAAACCAGAACCAGAACGAAAACCAGAACCAGAACAATACCCAAAACCAAGACCCACTTCCACGAACCAATATGTTTCATTCAGAAAACATACCCGACCCACCAAACTTCAATAACCAGAATAACCAAAACAACTCAACTCGTGCCTCTAGAACCCGAAATCAAAACCGAAATCCTAACTGAAACCTAAACCTTGACTTTAACCAAGCCGGAACATCCGCTCCAAACAATAACCCTAGACGCCGAGTTCGGATAAATATTGATGAGGTTCGATCGAGTGTTCCGACTGAAGATGAGGATGAGGGTGAAGAGAATAATGGAAACGAAGGTTTTCGGGCAGCTGGCGATGAAGTTGACAGATGGGTTAGAGAAAATCAGGAGGTTGAACCCGAGAACGAGGTTGGTGAACCGGAGGCTGAGGGTGATAATCAGTATGAAGAAGAAAAAGTGGAAGAGCCGGTAATTCGAAGACGGGCTGAACCCGTTAATAGACACCGAAGGGATAGAGAAAGGGTAAATCGGGCAGAACGGTCCGAGAGAGTTCGTGGTATTCCGGTTAACCGGGGCGTTATGGGAAACCCCGGTGGGGAAAGGAGAAATTACATAGCCCCGGCTCATGGTGTAAACAGTTGGTTCATACCGGCTATCTCAGACGGAGCATCCCCGTTGGTTCCACATGAACGAGTGCAGGGACAACAAACTTTTAAGTCCCGGCCATCTTACATCAACATCGTTCCTCATTTCAACGGGATGGCTTCGGAAGACCTGTATTCGCACTTGATCGATTTTTCGGCTGTTTGCGGGTCTATTGGTGATGGTACGTATGATCAGGATGAAGTCCGGTTGCGGTTATTCCAGTTCTCATTAAAAGACAAAGCGAAACTGTGGTTTAACTCGTTACCAACACACAGTATCAGAAACTGGGCCGAGATGCAACAAGTCTTCCTAAACGAGTTTTATTCACAGTCGAAGACTACCGAGGACCGTTCAGACATTCGTCACTTTTCACAGTTACCAGGTGAGTTATTCCATGAAGCTTTTACCAGGTATAAGGATATGATCAGAAAATGCCCACATCACAATATCGAACTGTGGGAACTGGAAAAATGCTTTGTTGATGGTTTGACATACGAGGACCGAAAGCATCTTAAGGCCTCGTGTAATAGTCAGTTGTTGAATCAGCCTGAGGATGATGATTGGGAATATTTAGAGTTCATGTGTGAAGATTCCAAGGCAGAAGCAGCAGCTGAAAGACGAAGACGGGGTAATTCGTCCAGATCGGTTAAGTCAGTCACGAGTGAGTCTGAAAGAACAACTGAGTTGGAACGTGAACTGGCTGAGTTAAAAAAGGGTAAGAAGAAAGAGGTCAGGAAAGTTGGTGTGAAATTCCCGGTTTGTGAAGATTGTGGTGAACTCGGGCATAAGACAGAAAATTTCCCCGAGTATTATGATAATGATGAGGAGGATGACACCGAGGAAGTTAATTATGCCTACGGGGATTCCAAAGGCCAAGGGTTCAATTCAAACACATATCACCCGGGCCTGAGGAACCACCCGAATTTTCTTTACGGGAACGCGTCTTCTCAGATGAACCCGAACTTCCAGGGATCGAGTCAGAACAGATCGCAGGGTAATTACCGTCAGAGTGGTAATCAGCAGGGCTCGAGTAATCAAAATCGGGGGTATAGCAGAGACAGTAACCGGTGTGAAAATTTTTCGGGCAATCAGGATCAGCAGAAACGGTCCTCGGGTAATTCGGACGAGTCAGTACACTCGAAGTTGGATGTGTTATTGAAAGCCAAGACTGAGCAAAATGCCGAGACGAAGCAACAGTTCGAGCTACGGGATAAATCGTCAGAGGCAATGATGAAACAAATTGGTCAGCTCGCTTCAGACATGGCGAAATTACAAAAGAAAAAATCCCAAGGTATGGAAACCCAAAAAGAGGCTGGCCCAACTTAAATGAGATATGATAGCTTCTTTATGTTCTAACCTTCTTGCCAATACATTATCCTCATTCTGTTCTGGATTGTAATCCCTAATAAAAAATATAGCTCCATGAGCAAAAGCTCTTGTCATGATGAATCCTGCGATGTATTGGTGATGAGTATATAACGCAGCTTGGAATGAAACAGTACATAGACAAGTAAATTCCTTATGAATTTCAAGGTACTCTCTTTAATTAAGAATTACGAGATTCATCATTCGAGAGGATGCGGGCCAACTTCCGAGCGACACCACAGTTAACCCGAACCATCACAGCTCAAGTTCGAAAAAGCACGTAAACCAGGTAAGTATTTTGCGTAATGGTAAGAAATATGATAATAAGGTTGGGGGTCCACCACCATTGGTTGATGGGGTGGTGGAAGACGTCGATGAGACTCTCGTCAGTGATGACGAACCAGAACCGATTGAATTAAATGAACCTAACAAAAGTGAAACTAAAAATAATAAATCGGTTCCGAAGGATAACACCAACAACTCTAAGGATAAGGAAAAGGTGAAAACTGTTCCATATCCCGATGCTTTGTTGGCGCCATCAAAGGCGAAGATGGCATCAAAACGAGGCCCGCAACAAGAAGAAATGTGGGAAACGTTTAAACAAGTCAAAATTAATATTCCTCTTTTAGATGCCATAAAATAAATTTCCGCCTATGCTAAGTATTTAAAAGAATTGTGCACGCAGAAAAGGCGTCATAAGATTCCTAAACAAATTGATTTTACCGACAATGTGAGTGCAATTCTTTCGGGTGCTCTTCTACCCAAGCTACAAGATCCGGGATCGCCCATTATACCCATTCAAGTGGGTGATTTTAAAATGACTCGGGTACTTCTAGATCTTGGAGCTAGCATCAGTATTCTCCCGGGCAGTTTATACGACCAGTACGATTTTGGCTCGATCCGTGCGGCTGCCACCACGGTTGTCTTGGCTGACCAGACACCGAAACTGCCCCGAGGAATATTGACAGACGTTATTGTCAAGGTGGAAGACTTTTACTTTCCAGTTGACTTTTTAGTTCTCGATTATGTTTCGGGTGAGAGGACTAAACAGCCTACGGTTATCCTCGGTAGACCATTTTTGGCTACCGCAAATGCCAACATTAATTGTAGAAATGGTACTATTGACATGGCATTCGGTAACCGTAAGCTGAGAATTAATGTTTTCACACGTGGAGATAACTCTCCGGTCGATGACGAGTGCTTTATGGCTGATGTCATTGACGAGTGCATTCCCCTATACGACTCTATCGTCAGTTCGGATGGCACAGCGGAGACGTGTTTTTTGTTTGACAGGTTACATGTGGCAACAGACAAGTTGCTGGAAGATGAGGAAAGACAAATGGAGATCGCAGCTGTGCGAGGAGTCCGTCCACCATGGTCAGTTCAGGTGGAACCGCTTCCCGAGAAGATTGATACCGGGTTGAAACCGTCAATGCTGGAAGCACCGAAAGTCGAGCTGAAAGAGCTCCCAAAGCATTTAAAATATGCTTTTCTTGGTAAGAATAATACATTGCCTGTTATTATAGCTTCTAATTTATCTATTGAACAGGAGAATGCTTTGATGGAGGTGCTGGTTGCGAATAAAGAAGCGATCGGGTGGACGATAGCGGATTTGAAGGGAATCAGTCCCTCAATTGTGATGCATAAAATTTTAACAGATCCGGCTGTTAAACCCGCACATGATCCTCAGCGGAGGTTGAACCCGAACATGAGGGAAGTAGTGAAGAAGGAAGTGCTGAAATGGTTAGATGCTGGCATTATCTTTGCCATATCAGACAGCACGTGGGTGAGCCCGACACAGACAGTACCGAAAAAGGCGGGCATCCAAGTCGTCAAGGACGACTCAGGTAACGAGGTCGCCACCCGGCCGGTAACCGGGTGGCGCATTTGTATTGATTATCGTAAACTGAACGCGGCAACATCAAAAGATCATATTCCGCTTCCGTTTATTGATCAAATTGTCGAAAAGCTATCTGGTCAAAAATTTTATTGCTTTTTAGACGGGTATTCCGGGTATAACCAGATAGCTATTCATCCTGAAGATCAGGAAAAGACCACGTTTACGTGCCCGTATGGCACATTCGCGTTTAGGCGAATGCCATTTGGGTTATGTAACGCCCCCGCCACCTTTCAGAGGTGCATGATGAGTATCTTTTCAGATATGGTGGGGGAGTCTTTGGAAATTTTCATGGACGATTTTTCGATTTTTGGCACATCTTTTGAGTCATGTTTAAACCAACTCGAAAGAGTTTTAAAAAGGTGTGTCGAAACGAACTTGGTTCTTAGTTGGGAAAAGAGCCATTTTATGGTCCAAGAGGGAATTGTGTTGGGACATGTTGTTTCGAGTCGGGGGATCGAGGTGGACCGAGCTAAGGTCCAAGTCATTTCTACTTTACCTCATCCCACCAATGTCAAGGGCATTAGATCATTTCTGGGGCATGCCTGGTTTTATAGACGGTTTATTAAGGGTTTTAGTGACATTACCAAACCCTTATGTAATTTATTGCTTAAGGATGTCCCGTTTGACTTTTATGATGAATGTGCTAAGGCTTTCGACATTTTAAAATTGAAATTAGTTGAAGCCCCGATCTTGCAATCACCCGACTGGAGTTTACTTTTTGAAATAATGTGTGATGTAAGTGATTATGCGGTCGGGGCTGTTTTGGGTCAACGGGTTGACAAGAAACCCGTTGCCATATACTATGCAAGTAAAACCCTCTCGGATGCTCAATCAAGTTATACCACAACCGAGAAGGAGTTACTAGCAGTAGTATATGCTCTAGATAAATTCCGGTCTTATATTTGGGGTAGTAAAGTTATTATATATTCTGACCATTCTGCTGTCAGGTAAATCATGGATAAAAAGGATGCAAAACCGAGGCTTATCAGATGGGTTTTGCTGTTACAGGAATTTGATTTAGAGATTCGGGACAAGAAAGGGAGTGAAAATGTTGTTGCATATCACTTGTCCCGAATTATGGTGGAAAATGGGAACACTGATGGGCCCATTAACGAGTACTTCCCGGATGAACATATCCTGGCAGTTTCACAAAATCCTTGGTTTGCTCACATTGTTAATTTTAAAGTTACAGGTGATTTACCAGAGCATTGGCCAAGGAGAAAGAAGAAACAATTAATGACCCAGGCTAAACAGTATATTTGGGACGATCCGGATTTGTTTAAAATTGGTGCAGATCAGATGATCAGACGATGCATACCCGAGGAGGATGTCAGATCAGTTTTGGAACACGCGCATTCGTCTGCGTGTGGTGGTCATTTCAGTGGCCAGCAAACCGCTCGAAAAGTTTTAACGAGTGGTTTCTTTTGGCCTTCATTGTTTAAGGATGCTCACGAGTTCGCAACACACTGTTTAAAGTGTAACAACTCGGGAGTATTTCTAAGCGAGACGAGATGCCCTTGAACCCGATCCTAGTTGTTGACATTTTTGATGTTTGGGGGATCGATTTCATGGGCCCGTTTCCCAATTCACACGGTAATTTGTACATCCTAGTAGCCGTCGATTACGTTTCTAAACGGGTTGAAGCGACAGCCACTAGGACGAATGATCACATAGTCGTTTGCAATTTTGTTCAAAGTAATATTTTTTCGAGATTTGGAGTCCCCCGAACCATCATAAGTGATGGGGGATCTCATTTTAAGAATTTTAAATTCGGGAAATTGCTTAAACGATATGGTGTCGATCATAGGATTGCAACTCCTTACCATCCACAAACTAGTGGACAAGTTGAGGTTTCCAATAGGCAAATTAAACAGATTTTGCAGAAAACTGTTCGGACGGACCAAAAGGATTGGTCAACTAAGTTGACAGATGCCTTATGGGCCTACTGTAACACCCCGTAACCGCAGCGGAAACGTACACGGGATGCAACAGACACATCTGATATCAACAGCATTGCTTATAAAGAAAATACCACTACATTAATTTATAACATATTACATTGTTGCGAGTTTCATTACTGTCTAGGTGTTACACACATATTTTACCGATAAGACATTAATAAATTCATTACAAAACATAGAGCAGCAAGCTTCCAACAGGTAGCACAGATAGTTAAGCATACATCAATCAATCCAACTTGGGCATACCTAGAAAACTTGTAAAGAAAACGGGTCAACTACGAATAGTTGGTGAGTTTCACTAATTTAAATAAACACTGACAAATCATTTTAATAATCATTTATTAGCAATATAATCATGCTGGGAACTATGTTACCCCAGAATATTTCCATTAACTTTCTGGGAACTATGTTACCCCAGAACAATAATAACCCCTGGGAACTATGTTACCCCAGAACAATAAAAACCCCTGGGAACTATGTTACCCCAGAACAATAACTACCCCTGGGAACTATGTTACCCCAGAACAATAATTACCCCTGGGAACTATGTTACCCCAGAACAATAATAACCCCTGGGAACTATGTTACCCCAGAACAATAAAAACCCCTGGGAACTATGTTACCCCAGAACAATAACTACCCCTGGGAACTATGTTACCCCAGAACAACAATAACCCCTGGGAACTATGTTACCCCAGAACAATAACTACCCCTGGGAACTATGTTACCCCAGAACAATAACTACCCCTGGGAACTATGTTACCCCAGAACAATAACTACCCCTGGGAACTATGTTACCCCAGAACAATAATAACCCCTGGGAACTATGTTACCCCAGAACAATAATAACCCCTGGGAACTATGTTACCCCAGAACAATAACTACCCCTGGGAACTATGTTAGCCCAGAACAATAAGAACCCCTGGGAACTATGTTACCCCAGAACAATAATAACCCCTGATAAACAATTTATATATTCTGTGCATCAAACCATATATATATAAATATACAAGTATTTCCATACGATCGGTATGTACTTAAATACTTTAAATAAGACATGTTTTCCGCCCCGGGAAAATATAATTAAAACAATTCATTAAAAGGGGCTCGTGAAAACTCACCTTTTTGTGAGTCGGTGAGTAATATAAGGAACAGCTACGTGCCTGGATCTGTAATATAATATCTAGTCGTTACTATATAATTCCCATAACTTAAATACGTATCAATCGGTACATCTGGGAACATTGTTAACCCAGTACTGTACTCGATTCGGGGACAATGTTAACCCCGTGACACTTCTAAGGACTCAGATTGTGACATTGCTTAGAGTTTGACAGTCAATTTAGTTAAGGTGATGAAATTATAGCTCGGTTTGACACCCCGTTTGGCCGTGGGGCCCGTTTCCGGTATTTCGGTGCCGGAAACGGTAAAATCGGGTAAAATTACCCAAATCATCCGAATTATTTTCGGATGATTTATTTTTACTTAATTTACTTAGATTTATGAAATAGTCCATTTTTAGAGTTTTCATGTACCAGTCAGCTCGCTTATGCGAACTTTGCCGGTTTACACGTTTTAAGCTTTAAAAACTTGTTTTTATGTTCTTTTTAGCACAAATAATTACCCGATTAGTCTCGGGTCTTGAAATTTTGCACAAAACTTAATTTGACAGTAAGGAATTTTGTAAAAATTTTCCAGATTTATTTTCTTATATTTACATTTATTTATCTATTTTTAAATCTTATTAAAACACTAAATATATCAAAAATACCAAAACACTTTAGAAAAATCCCAAATTTTTCTGGGATGATCTCTATCATCCTCATAACTTCCTGGAATTTTTCCAGATTTATTTTCCTATATTTACATTTATTTATCTATTTTTAAATCTTATTAAAACACTAAATATATCTAAAATACCAAAACACTTTAGAAAAATCCCAAATTTTTCTGGGATGATCTCTATCATCCTCATAACTTTCTGGAATTTTTCCAGAATTTAAAACTTATTTTTCAAGCCATTTTCACCCAAAACCGAGCTAGAAAGCCCTAGAACTCGTTTCACCGAAAAGCCTACTTAGCCTTTTCCAACTGAGCTCAAATTTTGTGGGTGACTTTTATATGTTATAAAAAGCTTATCTTAAATTTTCCGGAATTTTTCATCATGTTTTGCTATTTTTCACTATTTTTGGCCAAAACCGAGCATTAAATTCACCAAATATTCATCTTTTATCCAAAAATTACCAAAAATTCACAGGTCTCATATTTTCATGTGTAGATCATCTCTGTGAAATTTCGTGACCCGACTCTAAGCACACGAAAATCTGTCCAAATCTCATATACGCACTAAAACCGAACTATCTTGTGTTTTCTAGCTTTAGATCGCAAGGATCTCGGTTTCTAGTCTTTGCTAGCCGCTAGATACAACACTTACAAGCCCCATAACACTATACCAAGCAAACTATACCAACAATCAAACCATTTCTTTCAAAGTGTCGGTTTTTAAGTAAAAACAAAGGTTTTAACCGTAAAAATCCGTTCTCGACTCTTTTTACTCATTTCTTGGACCAAGATCCCTTGTATAACATGTATACATCTCTTGATTATGCAAGAGTCGGTTTCATCTCGGGCTTTCACCCATATTTCACTTGGAACCTCTTGTTCTTGCAAAACAACTCAAAATAAAGAAATCAATACTATGATTTAACCAACTAAACCATGTTTTTACCTTCAAAATCTTGTTAGAAGTCAAGGAATTGGATGGATGTTTGAAGATTTGAAAGAGTTTGAGAGAGTTTTGGGAGAGAATTGATGTTAAAAAAAAAATGAAATGTATAATGTGTGTGAAAGGGGGTGGCCGGCCTAAGTGGTGGTGTGGGGGGCCCACATCTCAAACCATGGCCACATATTTGGATTACACAATCCGGATAATGTTGTGGATAGTCTGGTTCAGTTCGTTTCTCGTTTAAACTCGTAATTCGGCTTAAAACGAGCATAAAATGGTCGTTTTCCGGGTTAAAATAAAATTTACATAAAACTGATTTAAAAACTTTAAAAACTTAACCCATGACATTAAAACATCATATTATTAATAATTACGCATCTTTTTCGGCTTGATTGATCGTCTCTTGCTTGGTTTGGTGTTAAAGGTTTCGTTTAGCGTACCGACGTACCATTAAATCGAAATCCTTTTTCTGTGCTATAATTCACCTATCCCGAAGCATTAATACTTCGTATATATCACTAAACATTATATACATCGTCTATAATGTAATTCCCGATCCGTTCGGGTTTCAATAACCGATCATTGATTAATTGTAATTCCAATACGATTCACTATATAATTGAGTATGATTCATACTGTGAACCATATATATTCGTATCAATGTGCTATAACTCATATAATCGATATTAAATAGCACGTAAATAGTATATACCGGCTAGGGTATACCTGGATTTGCCGGAATCGTTACACCTACCGAACCGCTTATAAAACGCCAATTGGAACCACTCCTTATAGACTTGTGTATGGAAAGGATTGCCATTTACCGGTTGAAATTGCACAAAGAGCATTTTGGGCTACTAAACAGGTCAATATGGATTATGATGATGCAAGTAAAGCGAGAAAATTGGCTTTGTGCGATATCGAGGAGTTGAGAGACGAGGCATACGATTGCACGTCCGCTTACAAGGCGAAAATGTAGAAAGTTCATGATGCTAACATCCGGTTGAAGAATTTTGAAGTTGGTCAACGAGTATGGTTGTACAACACGAGGATGAAGCTCTTCCCGGGTAAGTTGAAAAGTAAATGGACGGGCCCGTATTTGATTGTAAGTGTTGGAAATCATGGTCAGTACGAAATCGAAGATTTTGACGATCATTTGAGGCAAGTGGTAAATGGCTATAGACTGAAGCCATATTTGGAGATGAAGGATATACACGAGCTGGAAAAGGAATCGGTGAATTTTATTGTAACTTCACCCGTTTATGAAGATAACTGTCGAGCTGTAGACTTTAAATTCAGCGCTTACGGGAGGCAACCCGGGGTTTGTAAGTGTCTGTCCAATTTATTTAATTTTATTGAGTCTTGTACTTATTGTCGTCTCGAGTTTTGTGCAATAAACGCCAAGTGTGGGGAAGCTTGTTGGAGAATGGGAAATTAGAGAAGTATGGTAAGCATTGGTGTAGTACACGTCAATCCAGGTATGTAAATGTATTTTCAGTTTTGAACGTGTCCAGGATGATGTCGGGATGCCAAAACAGGTGCGTTTTCGAAAAAATTCAGATCTGTCTTCTGAACCCATCGCGGTACGCGATGGGCTCGGCATAATACCCCATTGCGTACCGCGATGGGTTAAAACCCTAATTGCCCCTTAATTGGGCGGCGGTACGCTCCCATATCTATTTAACCCATCGCGTACCGCGATGGGTGATGGAGCTCCGCCTGACCCGGCCAGTTATATAACTTCTTCTTCTTTCTTTCTTCCTCTTCTCCGATATCTCCCTCATATCTCTTTCTTTCTCTTTTCCGGCGAACCAACCCCGCCGCTACCCTCACCAACCACCACCGCTATCTCCGTCCACACCCACCACCAACAAACCGTCACCACCTCTCTCTCTCTCCACCACTCACCCTCACTGTCATCACCATCATCCCAATCCACCGCCAACACCACCATTCACAACCACCACTACCCCGCCACCAAACCTCCGACGTACCACAGCCACTCCACCACCACAGCTTAACCACCCACCATCGTTGTCCCCCGCCGTCCAATAACTCCACTCACCACCGCCACTTCCCCTGTCACCACTGCACCACTTCCGTTACCCCACCACCCTCTCTCCCTTCATTCTCCGGTGAACCCCACTGCCGCCGTTACCATCCCTACCACCGTTCACCGCTCTTCCTCAGTCACCGCGTCCACCACCATCAATCGTATTCGATTAACTTTCGTTCGACGATTTTGAGGTATGTATTTTAATATTATTATTTCAGTCGTAGGTATTCGGTTTACGGGATTATCGGGTTCATTTAGGTTTGACATTCGGGAGGCCGGGTTTGTCGGGTGTATTGGTTGTTTCGGGACACTGGTTGGATTATGGGAGTTATTTTGGGATTATGATTTCCGGGTACTTCGGGTTGGTTGTTCGGGTTGATAAATCGAGTTTGTGCAATGTGACGAGTCGGGTTTTGATGTTCACGTTTAAAAAATCATTATTAGTGTTTGTTCGATTTTACACGAATTATGTGAACATATTTTTAAAATATTTTATTAATATTTCAAAACCCGAAACGACATATCACTTGTTTGCTTTGCACGTTTTTCGAGACAGTTGGTCAGTTTGTGTTAAGTATGTCAGTTTGTCTTTTGTTTTGTTTGGTTGTGTGTAGTTAATCGAGTCGTGTCGTGTCACGTTTGTTTGTGTTTGTTAATCGAGTCTCGGGGATACCTTGATAGTTTGAATTGTTAATTGATTACCCGCCCGTACTCAATCTCCATTCGGGCGGGTTAATCTGGTTTTTAGATATAAGTGCCGGGTGTCCTCGAATTTTTCGTCTTTATTTATTTTTTTTTTATTTTAATTTTTTTTATTAATATATTAATATTATTTTATTATATGGGACGACCGCGACCGAAATGCTATACGGTCGTCGCCATATTAGCATATCTAACTTGTTTGCTTGAGTTTGCAGATATGGCTGATGCACCAGAGTCCTCGCGCACCCGGCGTAAGAGGCAGCGGACTGACCCTCGTGTCATCCGCTATGACGATGACGAGGTACAGATTGTCGAGGGCATCAAGCCATCAGACATTATGGGGGATGCACGCATTCCGCATCAGGTTCTCCGATTTTACGTGACTACAGATGAGTATACAAGGTTGCAGCGGATTCGACAGATGCAGCTACTTCACCACCGTTCGTTTGACTGGACATTGCTGCGTCAGTTGGAGATCGACACTCAGGTACAACCACTTTTGACTACTCCGTGGGCAGATGCGCTTACGTGTGACTCGATTCCGTATGTCGAGCTCAAACGTGAGTTTTATTCGACGTTTGACTTTACTCCCACGGAGTTCAGTGAGCCATGTGCAGTATCATTCTCACTGGGACGACAGCTGTACGAGATATCAGTCCCAGATTTTTCCGTGGACACTGGATTTTATACGGCCGAGGACGTTCAGGTGCCTGCATTTCTGCAGATTATACGAGGTTACACCACACACGCTCAGGCGCCCCGTGAGCACTGGCTCACGGAGACTCACCTCGACCAGTATTGGGCGGACATCGCCGACGGGGCCCACTCCATTTCTGTTGTGGAGTCGTCTATTCGTGACCCCGTCCATCGCTACATTCACAGGATCGTTGCCTGTACTCTCGTCGGCCGACATTCGGGCCACGAGAAGTGCAGCAACTTAGATCTGCTGTGTTTATATTCTATACTTGGCTAGCGACCGGCCAATGTGGCGATGCTCTTGCTTACATCATTCGCGCGGGGTAGCAGACTTCAGGGATCCTCGGCACGATTACCTTTGGGGCCTTATATTACGAGGATTGCCGAGCGGCTTGGGGTATTTGAGCGCTATCCGATTCGATTTTTTACGATGGGGCCAGCCACAGGTGTTTTTGGGATTTCGGAGGCCCGTTGGGCCGGGATCGTTGAGGTGCACGATCCAGTAGCGTTGGTCCCGGTCCGACAGGGTCTACAGGCACCACCACTAGAGGGATCAGAGGCTGCAGTTTCACTTCAGAGAGGTATCCCGACACGCCGGCAGCGTCGTCCGACTCCACATATCGAGCTACCGCAGCAGCAGCATCCGCTCCGACAGGCCTCAACATCTTCCTCCCGCCAGCCGCAGCAGCCAGTCACATTAGATATGATTTATCAGCAGCAACAGCTTTTAGAGACCGTGCTGGCACAGGGAGAGCAAACGCGGGCCCAATGGGACCGTTATGATGATTACTTTCGTTTGTTGTTTGTTGCTTCGCAGGTACCACTACCACCGTCATTGATTATTACAGTGGACCTGTAGGTAGATCCGCAGGACGAGGCAACTGATGATCCACCAACACAGTAGCTTTTTGGTTACCTTTTTTTTTCACTTTATTTTGTTTTTATTATTATCATGGTCTGTATTATATTATATTATATTATATTTTGAGGGATCATGTTTGGGTAACTGGTTGGGTTTATATGTTCATATATCTTTTGTCTACTACTGTGTTTGATTTTAATTGTATATTTTGTTGTAATTGAACTTTGTGGGTGTTGTTCACTATAAACCCTCACGAGAGCACACTCGTCCTCCCGGGCTACCGGGGGGTTTACAGGGCTTGTTGCATACGCTAAATGCAATTATGATTCCTACGAAAGTGAGTTAGGTCTTTTAACATTTTTAATTAACTTAACAGATTTTATTATGAAACGACTTAATTTGGCTCGGTAATTATTTTAATAAAATATACAAATATTCATTTTCTTAACTCTTAAAAGACCTGTGTCTTACACTTGTGAGAAGCTTGCTTCTACACATCTTGAGATTTTGCAGGTTTGATTGTCTGTTTGGTAATTGGATGAGATGAGAGTACACGAATGTTTTTGAGAGTTCACGAGCCGATTGGTCCTTCTCCAGTCACGTTGATATCAGGTGATTTCAGTTTCATAGTTTAATTTTGTTTCTATTATTTTAAACGTTAAAAGTGTAATTGTATAACTGTTAGTAGAACCCCCTCACATAAGCCCCGAAATTTTAAAATTGCTTAATAGTTAGAAACTCAATTTCAACCTCGTCCCTAAAATGTTCATTAATCGTTCTATCAATTTTTAAATTTGAGGACAATGTTAAGTATTCTTACATTGAGGACAATGTAAACCTCAAGTCACGGATGGGGGAAATTTGAAAAATTTAGCCCGATAGTACCTCGAAGAGTGTTCAGAAACCAAAGTTGTTAACTGTTAATTATTGCTATTAATGTCAAGTCATAGGTTTCTGGTCATGGTTGGTTTTTCAGCGTCTCATTAGTCTTACTCACAAATGTTTTTATTACGAGAAGTTGAAAATGGGGTCGTTTAGGCGGGGATAACGAGTCATGGGGACAGGTACACATGTTTATATCGTCAACCTTATTCCTCCGGTACGTGTGTGAGTTGACCCAAATATATATAATACACATATAATATATAGTACACACATGTCTTTTGAGTGCTTTCACTGATGTTCATGGATTACGGGATCACAGTTGGCAAAATGCAAAAGTGATAGAGGCAACTAGGTTAAGCCTCGTCTGGATGAGCGTGAGTGTGGGTATTGGGGGTTGGGGCCTCATTATTACACATGTGAGGTGTGGTTTATGTGAGGGGCGGGGGGTTGGGTCCCTTAGAAAACATTTCTTGGACTTATTTTTTTCGTTTGTTTAACCCCGACATTATGTTACGATACGGTCCGGCTTACTAGGTTTTATTTGTATCTGTAAGTGTATTTGCTTTTGTTTTGTATTTGTATTTATCTTATTGTTAAGCATCACGTTATTATGCTTTAGTAAAAAAAATTGAGAAAAAGACAAAAAGATGTCTGTTTATATTCAGTTATGTATTCTGTAGTTCGTTGAAGTTCGTTTATGTCAAAAAAAAATAAAAAAATGTGAAATCAGTTTATTGTAGTTAGCTTCTTTAGATGTTCTGTATATTGTTAGTTTGCTTATTTAGATGTATATAATCAGTTGGTTAGTTGTACAATAGTTTCGTTTATTTAGATGTTTTGTAATAAGACGGGTCGGATCGTTTGAGCTACTTAAATATTTCCCTTCCATACCCTTACACCTGGCCCCGTTACAACCCTTTTAAAGACCGCTTGATTTGCATTTGTGCCAAAGCAGCTAGATGGATTAATATGTATTTCTGAGTGATATTGAGAGCTGAGTGATACTGGCACATCTTTTGCTAGTCCATATATTAAACCGAGAGGAGAGATGTTATATTACGAGTGGTATGAGCATGTGTGCCTTAACCGGAAACAAAGTACACCTGTCTGGGCGGCTCTATTGTTTTTATTATAGCACTTAACCGTATTTGTGAGATGTCAATCTAAAAACAGTGTCAGTCTGGAAAACTAGGTATGACCTTAAACCTTACTAGTATTAATGTCGATAATCTACATACCTATGATGGAGGTCGATGTTTGCTTTAAAGTTTTGCTTGAGGGCAAGCAAAAGATAAGTGTGGGGATGTGATGGTCGGTTAAGTTGTATATGTTTTAGTTTCTTTATTATTTAGTTTTAACTGTTTATTCTAGAACTATCGATACTTCATACGTGTATTATTGGATTTCAGGTCACAGGCGTTAAAGTACTCAATATGGACCTGTTATGACACGAAATGAAGACCCGGGATGTCCAGCACGCAAAACGAGGAAAAGAATAAAGACTGGCTGTAGCAGAACCCATCACGGTACGCGATGGGTGTGCTGAGGGTCCCATCGCGTACCGCGATGGGACTTAATGAAGATTTTGACTTTTTGGTCAATCGCGGTACGCGATGGGCCATAGAAGACCCCGTCGCGTACCGCGACGGGAGTGCAGACGGGATTTTGAGTTTATATCTTCTTTTTCATCAAACAAGAACCCTAAATCTATTTTGACGAACGATAGGCGATTCCAGCAGTCCAAGAAGGCGATTTCTACCATACTAGCTCGTGTCAAGACCCTACATATGATTTCTATCATTCATATCGAAGATTCAATCATGTCTAGGCTCGGCTAATCTCCTAGAATCGCACCCGGGATTTATAGTTTGTAACTCTTTACAGTTTTTCTCTTGTGATTAAGAATACTTATGTTTTGATTATTGATGATTGATATATGATTATTGATGTTTAGTATTTCTGTGTGATCGGTCGGTTTAGGTTTACGTTGGTCTGAACAATTTGTTACCAGTTGCTTGATAATTAGTCATATAACTGTTTGGTTAGATTGAATACGATAAAACGTGCAATTACCCTTAACTGAGTCACACCGGCAAGGACTGTTTGATAACCAGTGCCGTGTGTAAAGTAATTGTTGGTGTCTAAGGTTTTTTCTGGTTGATCAGTTTTCAGTTAATTGTTGATAATCAATCTGTTAGGTTGCATGAGATACTGTTTGGTTGCTTACTTGAATTCCCGGGTGTGATTTGCTTTGTTAACTGTTTACAACTTGTTTATTTGTTCGTTTCTTAGTTCTCTTAATTCAAAATATTGCTTGTGTGATCAGCACTAAAACCAGTTACTTCATAATTATAAATATGTTACACGAATTGCATTGACCACATACTCCTTGTGATACGATACCCTACTTGCTCTATCTATTTAGAATAATTAGGTTTTTGATTGACTCAAACGACGGTCATCAGACATCTTCTGATTAGTCTTTCAGTTATTCTTATCTCCTGCCTTGCCACAGTAGCATCTATCTGCCTACCATTTATATCATTGATTAATTGAGCTGAGCGCCAGAAATCTAATGAATTATTTCTATATATCACCGGGCACTCTGTCAAGGCAAAGCGTATATTTGATCGTTGTAGCCACCTTATCACATCCTCATTATCAGGAGTAACTTGTAACAGAGCACACATATTGTGCTTGTGCTCAAATGGATAGGTCGGTTCATTTTCTTCCGCCATATCTGAACACACAAACAAAAACAACACATTCAAAGCAGATATTAGTCATAAAGCTCATAAGTTTGAACGATTTAGGTTATAATTTGAAGAAAGGATAGAGAAATGTCTTTTGAACCTGATCTTCGACAAATTAATAACCTACACAAGAAACAGAGAGTTAGTAATAATGAATAATCAATGCCCATTATTACTCAATCGTGGTCGGAAAACACTTAATTGATGCTTACCGAGTCGGATTGTGTGGGCTGGTAAACTAGGGTTAGGAATTTGAGATTAAGTTGGTTGATATTCTAAAACGAGAGCAAGTGTGGAAGGAGAGAGAAGTGAAAGTGGTGAAAATATCTCTAACTCCCTCTCTTATACCTTTTTGAAAGTGGGTTTTAAATGCATTTTGTCATTTTGTGAGTAAATAGCTGTCAAACAGTAACATTATCTATTTAAATATATTCACATTTAAAACCTTGCTCGATAAAGTTCATTTAGCAAACCTTGCTCGGAAAAATCAGTTTCTACAAAGCTTGCTAGGTAAATTCCACTTACTCAAAGCTTACACGTTCCAGATTTATTTCAGAGTTTTTAGAAATAAAGCGAAGTGAAATGAAGGAAGCTTACTCAAAATACAAGATTGCTCGAGAAATTAATCACAAGTCAAATAATCAAGTATAAATCATCAAATACGCAACCTTGCTAGGAATCAATTAAGAATCCCAAAATAATATCTTAGACATATTTCTAATTGTCAACCTTGCTCGAATGTCTGACTAACTCAAACCTTACCCGAAAATGTATAAACAGTAAGCAAATAATCATTCAAATAAATTGTTATACATAGTGTGCTCGAGCCATTGTTGAATAAGCAAAGTGTGCTAGAGATGAGTTCTAGACACATAGTGTACTCGACAAGCAGAATTTAGAAAATTACCAAGTATGTTAAGAGTACATTTCAAAATTTCATAAGTGTGCTGTAAACATAAAGTGTGCTCGGAAAACTAGGTTTGCCCGAAAACAAATGTAATTTCAAAGAAACATATTCATATTCACATAATCATCAAGTGTGCTAGAATTTAAAGTTTACTTGAACATAATAAGACAAATTCCAATACACACTCATAATCACTAAGCTTGCTAGAGTGAATTTAAACAGTTTAAACAAACACCTAAGTGTGCTAGACAATCTAAGAACATTAAAGCTTGCTGGAAGTAACATATTCAATCACAAAGCTTGCTAGACTGACTTAAACAATCTATAAACAGTTAAGTTTGCTAGATAGTTCAGAAATCAATAAAGTTTGCTAGTGAATAGTGCAATCACATCAACTAGCTTGCTAGAAATAGATGTACTTTCAAACAAACAAACAAAGTATGCTAGAAAGTATATAACTATATAAAAGCTTGCTAGTATCATCATATTCAGACATAATCAAATATCAAGCTTGCTCGGAAAGTTAAATTTCAAGTAAATTAGTGAACTCTAGCCGAAAAGTGTCAAAACTTCAAAGTATGCTCGAAAAGAATAAACTTAGACCAAAATGTCTAATTATGCTCGAAAAGGTTACAAAACATCAAACCTTACTCGAAAATACATATTCAAACCTTTTTAAGGTAAAATGCAACCTTTTTTTTTACTTAAACCAATTATCAACCATATTTTTCATTAAAGATCATGTTTAAGAGCAAATGGTGCATTAAGAGATCAAATTTCAGTTATGTTTCCTTGCAAAACATTTTCTATCTTATTCTGAAAAGATCTCAAGAATGGGATCATATTGACTAAGTAGTTTTCTCAATACTTCACTCTCAGCATTATTATGACAGTATAGACAGGTTAACAACATGTCTAGACTTAGCATGAATTTCATTTCTTTGGTGATCGATTAATGTTCAATTAAGATGCATAAGACTCAATAGATAACACATATTGTTTTCTGATGCTCCATATCTATTCTCAAGGCTTATTTGGCTTTCTTCAGATCACCCCGATTTGACTTTGACCCCCTGGTTTTGGTTAAAAACCTTTTAATGACAAAACTTATATATTTTTTTTAAGTATGTGAACATATAACAACATTGTGTTGTTGGATCAGCATTTTGTTCACTTTTGTTCTTTGTCATTCTTTGAATAAATACATCATTTTGGGGACCAAATACCAACAATCTCGTGTATGACTGAATAATCACTTTTCTGCCTATCATTCGGAAAGATTTATCTTGGAACATGCATAGACAACAATGTAACTCCACATAAAACTTAGCAGTTTCTTTAAGTTTATATCACCTTAGATTTTATACAACATGGGAAATCAACCATACATGTTAATGACTGTACTAAATGCCTTTTTTAGCATATTAAATCCATATGATTGGCTAAGTAGTCAATGTACTATCATTTCCCATTAAAATTTTCAGTCACCCCAATTACTCCAAACACATAAATAAATACATGTCCTTTTGGATTAGAGTCATTGGCATTTTTTAAGTGAAAAAACAAATTACAATTGTCCCGAATGCTTTCAGTCTTTAGGTTAATGGCTATCCCTTGAATCTATAAATAGATGACAGGACCAGACATACACAAATATATATCTTTCCAACTGGAGCAAACGACATAATTTTAAGCAAAAGTAACTCTTTTGAGTCTTTTCGTTGAAAATTTTCTTTTAAGCTTCTTTAAAGCTTTGAACTGAATAGTATTATCATATCTCAATACCATAAACAACTTGCTCTGTTTATCAAAAGTTGTTTTGATCAAAAATTTTCTTAACAAATTTCATTTAAGCATAACATTTTGACACAAAAGCACATTTTGACACAAAGACAAGTAACATATTCAAATCTTAATCATAAATGATATTATCAAAACAAGCAGACTTCACAGAAAGCATAGTCTAACAAATTCTAGTAACATCATCAGATCAGATTACTCAAATATTCAAACACTCAATTATGACATCAGATAAGCATATAATCAAGTATGTCAATTCAAAATACTTATCATGACATCCTACAAGTCAATTGATAAACAAGCATAAGCATCAAAGATACCTAATTTGCACAGATAATCAGTTAAGCATATATCAATTAATCATCAAAAAGTATCATAATCAAACACAAACAACCATCACTTAGATCCTCTAACAAAATGGTCAATTAGCACATAGAGGCACACAACATCCATTGAGACTTTGAAAAGATAGTCAGTTTGCTCAACAAGCACACATCATGAATCAGAATTCATTAGAGTTGATCATCCCTAGGGATTTCAGGAGAAAGTTGAACCTGGTTCTATCAAGTGGTTTTGTGAAGAGGTCAGCCAAATTGTCACTTGTATCAACTCTTTCACCTCAATTAAACCTTTTTCACTACAATCCCTTATAAAATGATGTTTGATTTCAATGTTCTTAGTCTTGGAATGTTGTACAAGATTCTTAACAATAAAAGATGCAGCAGTATTATCAATGTAAATAGGGGTGTTTAAGAAATTCATACCATAATCCAACATCTGATTTTGAATCCAGAGGACTTGTGCACAGCAGGCAGATGCAGCTATATACTCAACTTCTGCAGTTGAGATTGACACTGTGGTCTGCTTCTTGCATTGCCATGACACCAATGTGTCTCCCAAAAATTGACAACCTCCAGAAGTGGACTTCCTGCTCATGTTGCACCCATCATAGTCACTATCTGTGTAGGCAATCAGATCAAAAGACTGGTTCTTTGGATACCAAATTCCCAAATCAGGTCTTCCTTTCAAATATCTAAAGATCCTTTTGACTGCATTCATGTGAGAAACTTTAGGACTTGATTGGAATCTTGCACAGACACACACAGCAAACATGATATCTGTCTTGAAGCAGTTAGATACATCAGAGATCCAATTTTTGCTATGTGTTCATGTTCATCCACTGGCTCCCCCTTTTCATTAGCTATCATCTTTTCTTTTGGATCCATAGGAGTTGATGCAGTTTATTGATCATTACCCTTGAATTTGTCTAATATGTCCTGCACATACTTAGACTGGTATATGATTATCCCATCAGTCTTCTGTTGAACTTGCAATCCAATGAAGAAGTTCATTTCTCCCATTGAGCTCATACTGTACTTGGATTTCATAACCTCTTCAAACTCCATACACATTTGTTCATTGGTTGACCCAAAAATAATGCCATCCACATAAACTTGCAATAAGATCAAATCTCTTCCTTTCTTTTTGTAAAAGAGAGTCTTATCAATAGCTCCCCTTTGGAAACCTTTTTCAAGTAGATGATTTGATAACTCATCATACCAAGCTCTTGGAGCTTGATGCAATCCATACAAGGCTTTGTTTAACTTATACATCTTGTTAGGATACACAGGGTCCTCAAATCCTGGTGGTTGAGTCACATACACCTCCTCTTCTATTTTTCCATTTAGAAATGCAGAGTTGACATCAAGTTGGAATACCCTTATATTCTTTGAGGCAGCATAAGCTAAGAAAATTCTTATTCAGGTCTTGCAACTGGTGCAAAGACTTCCTCAAAGTTAATCCCTTCTTCTTGTAGGCATCCCAAAGCAACAAGTCTTGCTTTGTTCTTAATCATTTCATCCCTTTTATTTCTGAAAACCCATTTAGTTCCAATTTCATATTTGTTTCTTGGCTTGTCTACAAGTTCCCACACTTGTAGATCTCTGAATTGAGCCAACTCCTCTTGCATAGCCTCTACCCAACTGTTGTCCTTTAATACTTGAACAATGTTCTTAGGTTCTATTTAGGATAGAAAGCAGGAGTACAAACAAATATTTGCAGATTCAGAATGACTTCTTGTAACTCTTTCATTTATATCTCCAATGATGTTTTCAGAAGGATGATTTCTTTCAACATAAGAGGATTGAATTATCACATCAGCTGACACAATTGTGTCAAGATTTGATTCACTGAGATCTTGTTCATCAATGACCAAATCAGTTATTGCATTATCAACTTCGGGTGTTTCTTCATTGTTCTACCTTGAGGTAGATGCACCATTGTTTCCCAAATTAATATGTCAAATATATCTTGAAACCTTGCTGTTGTAGCAGTCTCCTCTTCACTGGTTTGGTTGCTTGGATCTTCCCCATTATGAACTTGATCATCCTGCACTACTTGATTGTCTTGATTACCATTTCCTTGATCTTGTTCTTGACTCTGATTGTGTTCTTAATCATTATCTTGAACTTGTTCAACATTAGCACTTGAGGGATCCTTTATGAATGTATATTCACTTTCTTTTCAAACAACCTTAGACCATAACTTTTCCAAATCTAATGTCTTCTGATTTGTCATTTCAATTTCACTAGTTCTGTAAAAAGATTCATCATAGTCTTCAGGATAAATCCTGAAAGACTTGATCAATTTCTCAAGATCAAACAGCCATGCTGCACCATCAACTGTGTTGAACTTATTTTCATTAAAGATTGCATCAGAGGATTCAATCACACTCAAATGATCTTTCACATATACTCTGTAGGCCTTTGAGTGTGTAGAGTAACCAACAAAGAAGCAATTCAAAGATTTTGCTTGAAACTTGTTTAAATAATCCTTGGTGTTCAAAAGAGAACATTTGCATCCAAATGGCTTGAGAAACTTGATGTAGGGCTTTCTTTAAAACAAAATCTCATAAGGACTTTTGTCTTGACTTTTGTTGAGAAAAACTCTGTTCTGAACATAACAAGCTGTGTTAATTGACTTTGCCCAAAAAGTGACAGGTAGAAAAGCATCTGCTAGCATGGTTCTTGCAGCTTCTATTAGTGTTCTGTTCCTTCTTTCTGCAACACCATTTTGTTCAGAAGTTCTAGGAGCAGAGAATTGTTGAAGTATTCCTTTCTCATTGCAGAATTCTTCCATCACTACATTCTTGAACTCAGTTCCATTATCACTTCTCATCACTTTTACCCTTGCATCCAACTGGTTCTCAATCCTGGTTACATAATTCTTATTCAACTCAGCAGTCTCATCTTTTGTACTTAGGAAATAAACCCAAGTGTATCTTGAGAAATCATCAATGATCACAAGGCAATATTTCTTCTTTCTAATACTTGGTACACTTACAGGACCAAAAAGATCCATGTGAAGCATCTCAAGCATTTGATCAATTGTGTTGATGAGTTTAGTCTTGTTTGAAGACTTGTGCTGCTTTCCCTTTTGACATAAGATACAATTTTCATCCAACTTGAACTCCCTAGTAGGTAAACCAAAAACATGCTCATCCTTGACTAGTTTGTTCATATTCTTGAGATTGACATGACACAGCTTTCTATGCCACAATTTTTACTCATTTTCAGTGGTTTTTGAAACAAAACATGTACCACCCCTTGAAAAAGCATCTTTCATGTTCAGTCATAAATTTCCATTCCTTGTGGCCATCATCATAATCATATCTGGTGGGATTACAAATTCAGGTCTTAAGATGAAACAACGTGAGTCATCAAAACAAACCTTATAACCCTTATCACACATTTGTGATATGCTCAAAAGGTTATATTGTAGCCCCTCCACATAGAAAACATTGTCAAATGTGACCTTTCCATTGGTCAAGATGCCTTTTCCAACTATTTTTCCACCATTCTCATCACTCCCAAATGCTACTGGACCTTCAAACTTCTCTTCATAGTTGAAAAGTGACCTCTTGTCACAAGTCATGTGCCTGCAACATCCACTATCCATGTACCATACTTCATTCAGTGGAGTGGACTATTCCTACACAAATAAAGAAAGTTGTTATTTGAGTGATGAAGTGCAACAATCATTTGTAACTTGGTATTCTACATTTTCTCTTCAACAATCATTATCTTTAGACCATCAATTTCAGTCACATACCTTGACTGAGTTCTATAACTAATCATACAATCATCTTCAAGGCTTCTTATCTTTTCTTCATAGATTAAGTCACTTTCTTGATACCCATTAATCATTCTTTGTTTTCTAAAGCATTCACTCTCCAACTTACCTACTTTCACATTCAACGCATCAATTGTTTCAAGTAAATCAATTGTAGAGATTGAAGGTACCTGTGAAGAAGAAGATTCAGCCTCATTTTCAATATTTGCCATCAATGCAACATTGGCCTTTATGATGTCATCTGCATGATCACTCCAATCAAAATTCCCTTCTTGTTGTGCAGCAAGAGCTATATTCCCTTGATTTCTGGGTTGATTTTGATTGTTTCTATTGGGGTTATTGGGAGCAGTTTGGGGGTTCTGGTTTCTTTGGTAATTATGGTTCTGTGGCACACCTTGTTGATTATTCATTTATGGCTGATGGTAGTTGTTGAAATTGGGGTTGTTGTTGTAATTGTTATTCCTTGGCTGGTTCTGCTGGTATTGCAACTAATTTCTTGGTTGTTGGTTCTGGTACTGATTCACTTGGAAGTTTCTTGACTGGTTGCATTCTCTAGAAAAGTATCCTGGTTGCTGGAAATTGTAACAGATTGCTTTGGACTTATCAAACCCAATCCTCTCATTTGGACCAGACACTAGAGATCTTTCAGTCATGTTAAACAGCCTCTTGCTTCTGAGTGCTAGCATTGCAGCTTGCCACTTCAATTCCATGTCTTCAAGATCATCAGCATCTATTTGTTCCAAATCATCTTGAATGACACTTGTGTGGATCATGTTTTTGGCTACAAATGCATTGTAAGACTCTGTAAACATAGAGAACAGTGCTTGAGTTTCACTTCCTTGACCATTGTTTCCACCAGAATAAGGTAAATGTCCACTTGCCATGGAGGCAGAATCATTGTCATCTATGAGTGAACATTAAACCTTGACTGGCTTCCTTGGTTACTTGTACTACCACCAACAAATACTTTAGGTGTATCAAAACCATGTTCAGTAGGTTCTTCTATGATAGGGATCTGTTGTTGGTTTTTGGTTGACAAGTTTCCCATAGGTGCAAAAGAGCATTTGACACCTGGAAACATGGCTTCTCTTCCTTTATCATTTCGTTCTCAATCATCTCTATCTCAGTAGCTTGAATAAGGATGAATTTGCTAACTGTCTACCACTCCTTTGGCATTGAAGACAACAATTTACTGTTCAAGTCAAAGTCTATCATAAAATAATCAGTGGTTCTTAGGTCATTCACAATAGCTAGAAACCTATCAAGAATTGATATTAGTCTTTCCCCATCTTTATACTTGAATCTCTCAAGTTGTTGCTTGAGTCTTTGTTTCTTTATGTTATTCAGCTCCGAATTCCCTTCAAACATCTCAAGTATTGCATCATACATAGGCTTAGTTGTTGTATGATGAGCAACCTTGGTTAAGATTTCCCAAGACAGACCCAGCTTGATCATAGCTAGAGTCCTTTCATCCACCTTTTTCATCCTATCACCAACGGCTTGGTTAAGAGTTGCTCTTTCAGCCACATAAGGACCATTCTTAATTGAGTTCCACATATCAACGTCATTATATCACATGGCAGCCTCAAACTATACCTTCCACTTGATGAAATTTTCCTGTCCGTACAACCTAGGAATTTTGTTAGTGGATACCTTTTTCTCTTCAAAACCAGACATATTTTTGGTATTTTTGAAAGTGATTTTAAAGAAAAACAGAGAAAAAGTTTAACAGATTTAAAAATTAAGTTCGAAAATCGATCAGATCTGAGAAATAACTCTTCAGATCTGATGTTTCTGATTCAATTGGAGCAAGATTTAGTAATAAAATACAAACTTTAAGTAAAAATCAGTGAAAGAAAACACCGAATATTGCAGATCTGGAAGATTGAGAGAAAACAGAGCTGCTGACGTCAAAAATCAATGAAACAGTACTCAGCTCACCTCAGCATTCATCTTCAATCAATCAACTATAAGCAAGAATTCTTCACCCAAACAGCAACGAACTAGCTCTGATACCACTTGTCGGTCCCGAATTAATCACTCAAACTTACAATAAATGTCACAACCCACACAGAAAACCGTGTCGACAAGAAGGTTGGTGACTGTGCTATTTAGGGTAAGAACAAATGTTCGTTAATGGAAGAATCACTAACAAACAGGATTGTTGCTTAAAGACTATTAAATGTAACAAACACAAACAATAACTCAAAAGATTTCCATTTATAGAAAGGTTTCATACAAATGTAAATCAATTAGAGTTTCTTGTAAGGAATGTTTATCCGTACTAATCTTAGGACAGCCGTCACCACTCAATCAGGAATATTCGTTAGGTCTGAAAAGTGTAAAGTGGCAAAATCCGTGGTAGGCGTGCCCTAAAATATTCTATTTATAGGCCTGCCACCACCTGAAAGCTGTCATTCCTTTTAGAAACCCTAATGATTGGTACATAATCATATAACATATTCAAAGTCATTCTAAGTGTAAAAACAAGTCTTTGGGCACACTTTGTGCCATTTGTCTTCTTCGAGCAGACCTGGTAACCTTGAAGTGTGCTGGTGAACAGTTCTCCGGGTAGACTTTACTTAGAGTATTTTCCTAGGAAAACACTCATCTAGCAGACTTCAATCTTCTTGACCATAGCAAACTTTGCTCGATATGATCCTACGAGCAAACTGTTCATCATGAATCCTTTCAACTCTTTGTTAAATAATAACTTATTAAGCAAACCAAAGTGTGTTGGTAACACTGTTTGAACTGTGCTGGTAGCACTGTAGCTTGTTGGGAGTTGAACCTTGCTGGAGAAAGTACTTTGAATATTTCTTGAACTCTTTCAACAAGCATGCTCGGACTACTGTTTATTAATCAAACCTTGCTAGATCTTCCAAATACTTGGCTTCAAAAGCTTGGTTTAGTCAAGGGTTTGCTAGTAAGCAAACTATGCACGACTTGAAGAACACCTTTGCTAGACAAAGTGAACCCAGCTCGGATCATCACTTAAGAAGACTTCAAGAAGATAACCTTGACCGATAGTCAAAATACCTTGCTAGGACAAGTAAAACCCTGCTCAGATGTCCAAGTGTGCCCGGTTTCCATACTTAGCCATTTCAAAGGAGTGTTGAGAAGTTTTCAATCTCCCTTAATCTTCCTTAAGTCATTTCATGTCAAATTCTTGACTCAACACCGAGTTAAAGTATCTAGCCTTAATATTTACTCAACCTATGTTAAGTAATAAGGTGGGTAAAAATGCAAGAATGCAAATCCCTTTATAATATAGATACTAAAATGGGTTTTAATGAGTGTTTCGGGTTGTTGTTTTGGGTCTTGATAATTGGTCAAACCCAAAGTCAACTTTCCAAAATAATGAATGTTAAGATAACTCAATAAAATTTAATAAGACTTAACCAAGTATTAGTTCTATTGTTTTAAGAACTAACAACATCCGTTAAGCGAGTGTTCGGTTTTGTCAGTCCAAACTTTGTTATGAGATTAAGTTGGACCAAAATTTCCAAGTGCTTCAGAAAATAATTAAAATCAGTTTATAAAGTATTTTTAAAGATTTATACAAGTCTTGATAGCTAAAAACATACTTGTGTGTCTTAAGCGAGTAAAAATCAGTTTAGTTCGGTTTTCATCTCACAATAAGTTCATAGATGGTTTCCACATTCCCAAAATCTAAGAACTTGCATAATAATTTACAATTGATAATACATTAGGTTTTACAACCAAAAGGTTAACAATAAAGTCTTTAAACGAAAGTTCGGTTTTCGGTTCGGATCTAGTTTCGGGTTAAGACCGAGGTTAGATTCTACAAACCTATTACCATAGAACTTATAAAAATTATTATCTAACAATAAACATGTTTAAACAATTTTTTAACAAAACTAGTAAACAAGTTCGGTTTACGGTTTAGAGCTATTTATGGTTAAACCAAGGCTAGTCTCTACAAACCCATAACCATGGAACTTCAAAAATATAATGTACAAACTAAAATGAGTAGAAGTTAAGTATGGTTAGTATGTTTAAACAAGTTATATAATTATATATATATATATATATATATATATATATATATATATATATATATATATATATCAAGGACTACGAAAGTCCTCCATGTAGCCTTGCCTTACGAGGACCGAAACTTAACTGACCGAGGCCGGAAAAGTAACCACCAAAGGTAAAAAGGGGTGTATATTATATATATGTTCTGCCATGAGCTTCAAGTATTAATTAAGACTAAGCAAACTAATTAAATTGCAAAACTTGATCAGTTTGACTTTTGAAAGTCAAACCTTCAAGGACAAAAAAAACAAGCTTAAGAACTCTGGAATTTGAGTGTGGAAATGAAATGAGAGCAAGGATGGATGTTGGAAATGGTCTTGTATTTATGGGACAAGGTTTGGAGGGTTAAACAAGAGGTTTAGAGTGTAAAAACCGAGTTTTGGACAAAAGAACCAACAAGAAAACATAAAGACTGCAGTCTGGTTTGCTAAGGATCACGATACGTGATGCTAGGGGGGCTCACCCATCGCGTGGCGCAATAGGTTGGGTGGCTGGGTGATTCAAACTTTGAAAATTGGCAGTTTTGGCCCCCGAAGTTCGTTTTAAGCGATTTTAACGCGTTTTAAGGACCGAAAATGATGTTTTTGAGACCCAAAAAGTGTAAAACAATATTGAAACATAAAATCCATAATTTTGAATATATCAAGGGTTTCGGTTTATAAAACGAGTCGGTTTACATAACAAACGATTATAAAACGAATACAAATGAGACCCGAAATTGACGAATGTCACATAACATGTTGAATCGAGAAAATCAAAGAAGAAATGCAGGAAACCAACCTTGAAGAACATTCTTAGGTTCCTGTATTTTTTATTTTTGATTTTGATGTATTTTGTTACTTTGATATGTAATGCCCTTCAGAATTTGACTTTAAATCATTTCCTACATTTTGCAATGTAATTTAATGTTTTGGATTTGATGTGTGTTTTTGAAAAGTGTATGTAATCCAAGTGTGTTTTGGTGCATCTAACTTTGTTTCAATCTAGGGGGGATTGTTGGGTCCAAAGAAAATATTGGAATCTTCTCAACCTCCCCAGAAAATGCTAAGTATGGGACTCGAGCAAGCTCATGCACTCCAAGCAAGGATTGTACTTCCTCGAGAAAGATATCTTATCTGAGCAAGATATTCTTCATGAAATCTTCTAAGTATTAGTTTCGAGCAAGCAATACTTCGTCGAGCAATGTTTGTTCTTCTATCAAGCATGGTTTCTAACGAGCAAACCCTTGATGAATCTTTGCTTAAACTAAGTTCCTGAGTAACCTAGTGGGTCGAGCAAGGATATAATAAAGATGTATCTCAAGTATGCTTGTAGGGAGTTTATGAAAATTATTCTAAGTGTTACTACGAGCAAAGTTAATCTAGAGTAAGCTAGAATATTCGAGTATATTAAGTTTGCTATAATAATCCTTAGCGAAGATTGAAGAGATTCAATGAAGAACTTGTTTGCTCGAGATATCTCCGAGCAAACTTTAAACTTATCATGAAGATTTAAGGTTGCTTGAGAGGAATATTTTCTCGGGAAAATATCCTAACTAAAAGTCTACTCGAAGTAATGTTCCGAGCATACTCAGGATTACAAGGTCTGCTCGACAAAGGAATATGTCTACTCGAATACCAGTTTACACTTGTATTTATTTTAAGAATGTTTTGTAATGATTAGGATTTCTATATGGAAATTCAAGTGCCTATAAATAGAATGATACGTCTCATTTATGAGATAACACCTCCGGTTATTCTCTAACCTAGTATTGACAGCCGCACCTGACATTTTCCACCTGAAACACTAAGCTTTCCTTGTACCTTTCGGATTATCAGTTATAATGGAAATATTTTGAGTTATTTGTGATTTTTTTTCTTCATTGGCTTACTATAATTAGTAACTAATTGTGGTTGATTCCGCCGACCACATCTTATATGTCTTCACACATTAGTGTTTCGTTCTTGTTCGGTTATCGTAATTGTGTCACAAAATCCGGTCCTGACAAGTGTCGTCCAAGAAACTGCTATTGACATAGCAATAAGAAATGTGTTGACAACCAGGATAAGGAAGTTAAATGCTAAAGAACACTTGCATGCGAAACGACTTCTTTCTGGTGAAGCTAAAAGAGGATTCATTTTTTATCCAAGATCCATAACTTCAAAGGCAGAACCTTCTTCAACCTCTGGATAACTCCAATCTAAGCCTAACATCACAGGATGGAGACACAAGAAATACCAAGCCTATGTGACAATAAGATGGGATACTGGAGAAACAAGAGAGGTAAACTATATGATATTCTCATAGTTAATGAAGAAGTTCTGAAAGAGCTGATAAACCTTCCACTTAAGATGGAAGATGATGACACCCTATGAGCTTATTTCCTAACTCAATTTAAAGAGTCTGTTGTTAAAAGGTTATTAAGATAATACAGTGGAGTCAAAATAATAAACGGTTATGGCATCTCAGTCCAGGGGGGAGATTATTGAACCTTGCAAAGGGCTGATGTCCAGAAACCAAACAATCGATGGTTCAAATATCAGTTGTTCTTTATTATGGTAAAAAGCAAACTACTACTCTCAAAGTGCTGACAACAAATAAACTGATATAGAGACTGAAGAACTAAACAACGGCTGCCTCAAACTACTGAAGACTGAAAAGAACTGAAGATAAACGATGATTTCATATTAGTTGTTTTGAGAAGATCAGTAGCTAACATGGGATTCTATTACAATCAGTTGTTTAGTATAGTTGATCAGTTATTTGTAACATAATTTGTTAGTTGTCGATTTCACCTTTAGCTTGCATAAAATTAAAAAGATAGTCTCTTCTTCGTTAACGCTTTTACACAGCACACATTCACCTTATTACATTACTTTTTGTACCAAGAAATCAGGGAATGATGAGCTAAGGTTGAGGGGGAGCAATAGATTGTAATCTTTTGACCATGATTAATGTAAAATTGTTCTTCCACATAATACCTTTAATAGCTTGTTAATTTCCGCTGCATTTAACTTTCATAAGACTGATTGATTCATAATTCAATATGGATTCAATTAATGTGATGCTAATCTGATACAAAAGATTAGATCACTTGGTTGTTGTTTCGTTGGTATGTTCTAAGAGTTCATTGTTTCAGCTTAGCTAAAATGATCCCAACATCCAACATTACATTTATTCAACATGTACAATGCACAATTTTAACCTGGTTAGAGCATTCTCAGCCCATCTCTCATTCTCATCTCTATAATTACACTAAAAATTGTGCTCTCCTGTTTAGTTAAATAATATTTTTTTATACATTTATTCTTAGAGTTTCTCTCTTTTCTACTCACATCCAATTTCAACAAATATTATCAAATAAACAGGAGCAAACAATTTTTTTCCAAATTTACAAAAAAAATCGTTCAATTTTTTCACTCCTTTTAACCACTCTTACAAACTTTTAAGACCACATTAAAACCAAATGCCTGTTCCAAACTTTTTAAAAAAATGCCTGTTCCAAACTTTAAAAAAAATAGCATTATTCTGTAATTGACAAAATCATCTCACAAACTTTTAAAGGATACGTCGGGAATGATCTTATAAACTATTATTTAAGACCACATTAAAACCAAATGCCTGTTCCAAACCGATTTGGGTGACACCGATCAAAAACCAATCCCCTAATATAAAATCTGTTTTTTTTCCTTTTAACCCCAAATCTATCCGGAAAATACCCGTTAAAACCAAATCTATCTATCCATATTAAAAATAGGTTATATATCGAATCAAATTATTTTCTGGGCCGACCGGGTTTTGAAATCCAAACCTGTTTTAAAGCTGATCAGCTTAGCTGTTTTATGTACCCCTAAACTATTATACCTATAGGTGTAGGGTATGTCAAACCCGGTACGACCTTTTATTTATTACATAATATATTATGTTTATTACATTATTATTATTGTCTACTAATTAGGCCCATTGGGCTGGGGGTTTGTGGAGGTAACCCCTAACCGGGTCTGGCCAATAAAGGTTAGGGTTCATGATGGTAGCCATGTAGTCACTATAAAAGGAGCCTTTATCATTCATTGAAATGACCTTCTCTTGGACCCTTGGCTCCCACATATTTTTGTGTCTGTAAACAAGAGTTCATTCTCTTAGCAGTCACCTCCACTCCCCCACTTTTATATGGCAGATCTGAGTAACCGGAGAAGAAGGCCAAGGCGGTGGTTCGTTCATATTGAAGACCGGGGAACTTGAACATGGATCCGACCCGGATCCATTTCATGTTTCTTCATTGGCGCTATCCGTGCGAACACGACAACGAATCACTCTTTGTTTTTCGTCTCGGTTCTCAGATCTGATCATCAATATCTCATATCTATGATTTTTTCTTTTAGAACTGTTCATCAATATCTCATCAATATCATTCACTGCTGGAGTGATGTATGCCAGATCTAGTTCTGATTTCTTCTTATCCGAATTCGTTCGAGAAATTGTCACACTCCATCTGGAAGTTACTAGATCTGAGATGTTTGGTATATTCAAGCATCTACAATCAAGAGATTCACACATCACAATCTCGTGATTTGGTGACAGAAAGGAGATCTGTTTCTTTTTCAGATAGATATTTCTTCAAAATAAAAGAATATATTGAAATAAGAAAGTGCAACTTGAATTGCACATTGTACAACCTAATTGTTCTCTTAGGAGACATTTTCTGAAAATAAGAAAGTTTGTCAAGCTGAGCAAAACAGTATTTATCATTTCAAATAATAATAAAAAAATGTGTTCAGGGGAGGCCACTGGAACAATACCATCATCCGGGAGAATACCATCATCCGGAAAGGATACCGGAATGTACGCCAATGGAAATATCAACCTTCGCGTTATTATTAACCACCGATCAGAACCTCGATCCTCAGGTTAACACTCCGGCGTACGAACCACGTCCCGTGAGTCAGAACCTCGATCTTCAGGTTAACACTCCGGCGTACGAACCGCGTCCCGCGAGTCAGAACCTCGATCCTCAGGTTAACACTCCGGCGTTCGCAAAGCGACCCGCGAGCCAGAACTGCGATCCGCATGTCAATACTCAGGCGTCCGCAATGCGACCCGTGAGTCAGATGCGCGATCCGCATGTTAACACTCCTCCGCAACGTGACCCGCGAGTACCGCGATCCGCATGTTAATACTCCAGCGTCCATAACGCGACCCGCGAGTCAAAACTGCGATCCGCCTCTCAACACTCCGGCGTCCGCATCACAAACCGCGTGACTCATCCGTGGTATACATAAGCATATTCCGCGGGTATATACATGAACAGCTTCCGCAAGCCGGAACAAAACTTCCGCATGATGCTTCAATCTTCCGCTGATCGTTTAAAAAGCTTCAAGCAAAACATTGGCGGTCATTTTCTGTCTTCCGCGAGCCGCGAAAAAGCTTCCGCGAGTTGATTACGATTCCCGCGGGTCGCAAGAAAAGCTTCCGCAGGTTGATACGAAAGCTCCGATCAAAGATGGCGGATCATTTTCTGTCTTCCGCGAGCCGCGAAAAAGCTTCCGCGGGTTGATTACGACTCCCGCGGGTCGCAAGAAAAGCTTCCGCAGGTTGATACGAAAGTTCTGGGCAAAGATGGCGTATCATTTTCATGTCTTCACAGGCGGTTAAATAGCTTCCACAGATCAACCCGTCACAGACCACATGCGTCGTACTGTTAATTCACATAGATGCCCTTTGATGTGTTTTACTCCACAGCTCAGTCCTTTAACATTCACTCACATGTGTGTATAACTCACGTTTCAACAAAAAAGATGGGAAGCAAGTGACTTTAAAGCATCACGTGAAAGGATGAAATTGTCAGAGAAGGATTTAATTACCAAGTTTCATAACAGGCCCCTTAACTTGGAATGCTCATTTATTTTTGGCTTAAAAGTTGTGAACACATACAACCATGGTATCCCACAAATCAGTGTCGCTTTACCCATACGCCAAAGCTATGGTACCTTAATAAGGTCAACTTCAATCAACCGTGGATCGAAATCGCTCCCACGTATTGACTATAATCTTATGCGGGTCAATTTTTGGCTTCCACGTTGTCGAAGCATGAAATGAATCTGACCTGATCCATGACGATGTTTCCACGGATTTTCGAGATGAACGAACCACATCTTGATCTTCTCCTCCGGTTGCTTGAGACCTGCAATGGTTTTTCGGGAGTGTGGAGGTGACTGCTAAGAAATCTCAAAGATCTCTTGTTTACAGACACAAAAAGTCGTGGTGGCTCTTATTGAGCATGACCCTTTAATAAGGAGGTGGAGACCTCCTTATATAGAGAGCCTCATGGCCACCATCATGGTACCATAATGGGCCTAGCCCAGTTAGGGTTACCTCCACAAAACCCCCTCAGCCCAATAACATTGTATTAGTCCATATAATAAAATAAGCCAAACATAATAAATTTAGGGTCATAAAACCGGGTTTAGTACTATACCCCTACAAGCCCCCCCAAGTCCAGCGTTGCTCCTGGGCGCGCAAGCGTTTAGGTGGAGCGCTGGACTTTATGAGGTGTGTTAGGGCGTGAGGCGGTTTTTTCCCTTTTCTTCGGCCTTCTCTTTATTGTCTTTGAGTTTTGGGAGGTTTTCTTCATGATGGTGACGTGTTGTGGTTTTTATGATAATGATGGTGCACTAGCATGAATGAGATATAGCACGTCGAATAATAAAAGCCTGCGCGCGAGGCGACTTACAAGCTATGAGAATAACAAAGCTTGCGCGCGAGGCGACTTACGAGCTGTAGGGATAATAAAAGCTTGCGCGCGAGGCGTCTTACGAGCTATATGAATAATAAAGCTTGTGCGCGTGAGGCGACTTACGAGCTGTAAAAATAATTAAGCCTGCGCGCGAGGCGACTTACAGATCTATGAGAATAATGCAGCCTGCGCGCGTGGCGTCTTACGAGCTATAAGAATAATAACAGCTTGCGCGCGAGGCGTCTTATGAGCTGTATGAAAAATAAAGCTTGCGCGCGAGGCGTCTTACGAGCTATAAGAATAATAACAGCTTGCGCGCGAGGCGTCTTATGAGCTGTATGAATAATAAAGCTTGCGCGCGAGTCGTCTTACGAGCTATAAGAATAACAACAGCTTGCGCGCGAGGCGTCTTATGAGCTGTATGAATAATAAAGCTTGCGCGCGTGGCGTCTTACGAGCTATAAGAATAATAACAGCTTGCGCGCGAGGCGTCTTATGAGCTGTATGAGTAATAAAGCTTGCGCGCGTGGCGTCTTACGAGCTATAAGAATAATAACAGCTTGCGCGCGAGGCGTCTTAAGAGCTGTATGAGTAATAAAGCTTGCGCGCGAGGCGTCTTACGAGCTATAAGAATAACAACAGCTTGCGCGCGAGGTGTCCTATGAGCTGTATGAGTAATAAAGCTTGCGCGCGAGGCGTCTTACGAGCTATAAGAATAACAACAGCTTGCGCGCGAGGCGTCCTATGAGCTGTATGAGTAATAAAGCTTGCGCGCGAGGCGTCTTACGAGCTATAAGAATAACAACAGCTTGCGCGCGAGGCGTCTTATGAGCTGTATGAATAATAAAGCTTGATCGCGAGGCGTCTTACGAGCTATAAGAATAATAACAACTTGCGCGCGAGGCGTCTTGTGAGCTGTATGAGTAATAAAGCTTGTACGCGAGGCGTCTTACGAGCTGTAAGAATAATAACAGCTTGCGCGCGAGGCGTCTTGTGAGCTGTATGAGTAATAAAGCTTGCGCGCGAGGCGTCTTACGAGCTATAAGAATAATAACAGCTTGCGCGCGAGGCGTCTTATGAGCTGTATGAGTAATAAAGCTTGCGCGCGAGGCGTCTTACGAGCTATAAGAATAATAACAGCTTGCGAGCGAGGCGACTGACGAGCTATAATAATAATGAAGCTTGCGCGAGTTGCGGCTTACGAGCTATAATAATAATGAAGCTTGCGCGTGCGCGTAGACTGCGCGTCATGCGACGCGCGCAGATGTAGCATGCGCGTGCGCATAGGCTCTGGCTTTGTGTTACGCGCCACGCGCATCGCGCAGATGTTGCATGCGCGTGCGCGTAGACTTTATGTCCCGCGCCACGCGCAGATGTTGCGTGGGCGTGCGCGTAGACTTTATGTCCCGCGCCACGCGCAGATGTTGCGTGCGCCTGCGCGCAGACTGTGTGATATGTGTGAGCATGTGGCGCGAAGCCGTATGGGTTTATGAGGATTCCCAGCCTTTAAGTTTTGGCGCTTGGCCTGATGGGTTTATGAGGATTCCCAACCCTAAGTATGGCGCGTAGCCATATGGGATATTATGAGGATTCCCAACCTTTAAGTATGGCGTGTAGCCATATGGGATATTATGAGGATTCCCAACCTTTAAGTATGGCGCGTAGCCATATGGGATGTTATGAGGATTCCCAACCTTTAAGTGTGGCGCGTAGCCATATGGGATGTTATGAGGATTCCCAACCTTTAAGTGTGGCGCGTAGCCATATGGGATGTTATGAGGATTCCCGACCTTTAAGTGTGGCGCGTAGCCATATGGGATGTTATGAGGATTCCCGACCTTTAAGTGTGGCGCGTAGCCATATGGGATGTTATGAGGATTCCCGACCTTTAAGTGTGGCGCGTAGCCATATGGGATGTTATGAGGATTCCCGACCTTTAAGTGTGGCGCGTAGCCATATGGGATGTTATGAGGATTCCCGACCTTTAAGTGTGGCGCGTAGCCATATGGGATGTTATGAGGATTCCCGACCTTTAAGTGTGGCGCGTAGCCATATGGGATGTTATGAGGATTCCCGACCTTTAAGTCTGGCGCGTAGCCATATGGGATGTTATGAGGATTCCCGACCTTTAAGTATGGCGCGTAGCCATATGGGATATTATGAGGATTCCCGACCTTTAGGCTTGGCGCGTGGCCTGATGCGCGCATGCACGGCGATGGAGTGGTGACTCGCGAGCGCGCGTGCATGGCGGAGGTTTTTTGCGCAAAACCCACGTGGTGGTTCCCGCGGCGGCACATGCACGGCTGCGGAGTGAGGATTCGCGGGCGCGCGTACATGGCGGCGGAAGTCTAGTAATTTTTGGATCTGCAATTTAAGAGTTAGATCTGCAATTTTAAACCCAAAATCCAGGTCTGTAACCCAGATCTAGATCTGTAAATCGGATCTAGATAGATCTGAAGCTCGGAGCGGATTTAAAACCATCACAGATCCGGAGACTTGATCATTCGAATCAGGCAGTTTCTTTTTGCACAGATCTGGAAGCCTCTTTTAGATCTATGGATCTTTTTGAGCTTTAACAGAACAAGCCTTGAAGCCTTTTTCTGTAGACTTCCAGATCTGGTTTTTTCCTAGGGGAGATCTGACAGCCGAGATGAAGATCGAAGTGTAGTTCGTTGCCGTCCCACGGATGGCGCCAATGTCGAAGCATGAAATGAATCTGACCTGATCCATGACGATGTTTCCACGGATTTTCGAGATGAACGAACGACGTCTTGATCTTCTCCTCCGGTTGCTTGAGACCTGCAATGGTTTTTCGGGGGTGTGGAGGTGACTGCTAAGAAATCTCAAAGATCTCTTGTTTACAGACACAAAAAGTCGTGGTGGCTCTTATTGAGCATGACCCTTTAATAAGGAGGTGGTGTAGGGGTATAGTACTAAACCCGGTTTTACGACCCTAAATTTATTATGTTTGACTTATTTTATTATATGGACTAATACAATGTTATTGGGCTGAGGGGGTTTTGTGGAGGTAACCCTAACTAGGCTAGGCCCATTAGGGTACCATGATGGTGGCCATGAGGCTCTCTATATAAGGAGGTCTCCACCTCCTTATTAAAGGGTCATGCTCAATAAGAGCCACCACGACTTTTTGTGTCTGTAAACAAGAGATCTTTGAGATTTCTTAGCAGTCACCTCCACACCCCCGAAAAACCATTGCAGGTCTCAAGCAACCGGAGGAGAAGATCAAGACGTGGTTCGTTCATCTCGAAAATCCGTGGAAACATCGTCATGGATCAGGTCAGATTCATTTCATGCTTCGACACACGTAATCTTCTAAACATCTTCCGCGGATCACTTAAAAAGCTTCAAGCAAGCTTTGGCGGATCACATACAACTTCCGGCGGGTCACTCCGCCCCGTGGAACATCCGGGGGTCAATCTCAACCCCCGCATGCATATTCCGGCAGGTCACTCCCGCCCCGCGGAACATCCGCGTATCAATCCCAATCCCTCCGTGCAAGATCCGGCGGGCCACTCAAATGGTCCTCATAATTACAGCAAATGTCTTGTTTACGACATCCGCGGTTAATTAAGACAGCTCCAGCTGGTCAAACCCCGGTTTCGGCGGACAAGTGAAGCTCCATATAAAACAACGGCGGGTCATCCTCTGTTTCCAAGGATAACGCAAAAGCGCCGGGCAAAGCTTTGGCAGGTCAATTCCGCCTCCAGCAGGTTTCAAATCTGGTCACTTCAGACCATGAACGCATTTTGCAAGTATAGTTTGAAGTTTAGTGCTATCTTTGACTGTGAAAAACACTGAATATGTGACGTAACCACTCCCGCGTGCGGGCGGGTTAAAACGGTCACCATGGCCGCATGTGGGTTCCGGCGTGTCTCATGGGGTTCCGACGTTTCTCATCGCGACCGCATACGTGTCTCATGGGGGTTCAAGCGGACCAACACCGACTACCGTAGGCCATACACGGGTTCAAGCAGACCAACTCCGACTAACGGGAGCTACATATTGTCAAAGTACTGAACACCGCGGACCAATAAGGTCGGCGGACCAAAACCAATCGCCACAGGCAAAGACGGCGGGCCATTACCACGCGCGGGCATGTCAATACGACAATACCTGCTGCCGCAGGCTTTAGTCATAACCATGGATTAGCGATGGCCATCATTCCGCCATGCTACACCATCCTCGCCGTGCGAACCTTTTCAAACTTAAAGATGGCTTAATGTGTTATGGCTTCTCCAGCGAAGTGACAATTTTTCAAGCTGGCTAAATCAATGATTATTCATGTTGAAGTAGTGTTCTGACTCCTTACTGGCAGGTAAAGCATTTCAGGTTTTACCTTTTAAATAATCAATAGCACGTGAATGACAGAAGTTTGCAAAGAGGTATGAATTATTTAAAAAAAGTTTCACATGAACCCTCCAAATTTTTGGTCATATTCAATTTTAAAAATAAAAGATGAATAAACCAAGGGTTTAAACGATTACATTTAACTTCTTTCATCTCTCAAAAAGCACACAAAGGCCAATGTGTGAACACCACACGCGCTGTGCTTTAGCATCATGTCACCCATGTGTTATAATCATGGATTTTCTAGACATCTTTATGATGATGAAAACTTTTTGATGGCTAATTTATGCCTCAATAAAGTAATAACCTACCGCTACAAAGTGTGCGAATATTTAAGTCATGTCTCGACACAGTTTTTATTTTTATTAATAAACTAATATCCCATAGTAGTTTATGAAATGAAATGGAGATGTCATAGACTTTACTAATAAACGTGAGTATTACCAAGTCTTTAAAACGATTATTAGTAAAAAATGACTATGAGCAATTATTTAATTTCATATGACATCTTAAAACAAGTATCATTTTTGTACATGATATAAAATGTTGTTTACACTCGTCCGCGCACGAGATTAAAACATTATTAACAACTCTATTACTTCAATGTTACTAACATTATTTAGCAGCAATGAACTAGGGGACCATCATGGTATATCACCACTACATTAGCGCATGTCATCTTTGGATGGAAGACGTCCAAATTAGGTTGGGCACACCTCATAATTCGCCCGAGGATGGGAACCTTATAATACACCAACATGGCCACGCGCCAAATTGAGGATGAGAACCTTATAATACACCCACATGGTCACGCGCCAAATTGAGGATGAGAACCTTATAATACACCCACATGGCCACGCGCCAAATTGAGGATGGGAACCTTATAATACACCCACATGGCCACGCGCCAAATAAAGGTTGGAGACCCTTACAAAAAACTCGCATAAAGGTGGGAGACCCTTACAAAAAACTCGCATAAAGGTGGGAGACCCTTACAAAAAACTCGCATAAAGGTGGGAGACCCTTACAAAAAACTCGCATAAAGGTTGTGGACCCTTATAAAAAACCCGCATAAAGGTTGGGAATCCTTATAAACCCATACGGCCACATGCCAAACTCAAAGGTTGGTAATCCTTATAAACCCATATGGCCACGCGCCGAATTAATTACATGCGTGTCATCTTATGATAAAAAGGCCCGCATGCCAAAATTGCCATCATGATTTAAAACTTCTTACAACCCGAAGCAAAGTGGACGCACAGGCAAAAGGTCATAGTTTGGTCAAAAAAACAGTACTCCTTCTCTCCTAAACATTCCTTATAAGTCCAGCACTTCACCAAACCGCTTGCACACTCAGGAGAAGCACTGGACTGGGGGGACTTATAGGTGTAGGGTATGTCAAACCCGGTACGACCTTTTATTTATTACATAATATATTATGTTTATTACATTATTATTATTGTCTACTAATTAGACCCATTGGGCTGGGGGTTTGTGAAGGTAACCCCTAACCGGGCCTGGCCCAATAAAGGTTATGGTTCATGATGGTAGCCATGGAGTCCCTATATAAGGAGCCTTTATCATTAATTGAAAGGACCTTCTCTTTGACCCTTGGCTCCCACATATTTTTGTGTCTGTAAACAAGAGTTCATTCTCTTAACAGTCACCTCCACTCCCCCACTTTTATATGGCAGATCTGAGTAACCGGAGAAGAAGGCCAAGGCGGTGGTTCGTTCATATTGAAGACCGGGGAACTTGAACATGGATCCGACCCAGATCCATTTCTTGTTTCTTCAATACCATCAACATAAGATTTTGCTATGCTGCTTATTCCACATCGTACCGTTAGCTGAATTGTATACAAATACATTAATCACGATCTTAAGAGGAATAAACTTTCATTTTTAAATAATGGGCACTGCTTTATTTATTCTCAGAAACATCCAAATTTGGCTGTTTCTATTCAGACAATGTCAAATAAGGATCCTATGCGGTTTACTAGACAAAACAGCTGATATGTAAAATACATATTGCTTTTTTGATTGTACAAAACATGCATGCTCCAAACGCTTGATATTGAAATCAACACATCATTTACCAATCAAACAAAGTTCAGCAAAAAATATCTAAAAGGTTTAAAGCAAAAGAAAAGAACAGTTGCAGATTCAACTCAACACTTAAGATTCAATCTCTGCATTACAATTCTCACAAAACTAGTTCCAAAATAAGCAAATGCTTATTCTATTATAAGCTCATACAAAAACTAGTTTCAACTTTGAATTACATAAATTGTACACTTATTATGTTACCAACCCACACGGAACCAACTGTAAGAACAAACTTACATTTCAGAAACAACACTTGAAATTTGGTCAGCGCACACTTACATTTCAGCAAGCAGAACTCGACCCACTCGCTTCATTATCCAAAAAACGAACCACAACCACCGTAATATTGTCAGCACTACCTCGTTCGGAAGCCTCCTGCATCAACCTTTTTGACGCTTCTTCCGGGCTCTGAATCGGTTCCACCATTGCAACCGCCTCATCGTTACTAACCACGTCCCATAAACCGTCACTTGCCAAAATCAAAAACTCAAGCGAGTTATCAACTTTTTCCTCTTGGATCTCAGGATCTGCCACAACATACTGTTTCAACAACTTATCACCAAACGCACGCGACACCGCAAGCACACCACCCACCCTCCAAGTCCCCGCCCACATCACAAACCCGCCCGCATCCTCAATCCGTTGCCGTTCATCGCTCTGATCCGGCTTATGATCACGAGAAACAGCGAAAGCTTTACTGCCTCGAGAAATAACCGCACGTGAGTCACCAACGTTTGCAACCAACAACCGGTCACCAACTAGGATGGCGGTTGAGGCAGTTGACCCAGCGTCTCGGTTTTGATTATTCTCGGATTTTAGAAACTCTGTGTCAGTGTGACTGTACGCGGCGGATATAGCAGCTTTTGTATCGGATATGAACTTTGGGTGTTTGATGAGATTATTAAACAAGTGGTGTTTAACGTATTCTGCAGCGCGTGCACCACCATGACCATCGAATACTCCAAACAGACCGATTGTTTCACCATCTACAGAATCGATTCTGGCTTCATAGAAATCTTCCATTGATGATCTTTTACCCGGTGAGCTTGCAAACCCGTAGCTGAACTTTAAATCTTCACTCACACCGCCTCCACTATCTGGGGATTCACCATTGGTTTGACCCGGGATTATTGATGATAAGGAATCCAGGTAGCCCATATTCAACCCAAATTTCCTGATCATTAATTGTAAGATATAATAAGTTCAGATTCAACATTAAAACCAAACAAGTTTCACAGACTTCCAATTCCTGATTAATGAAAATCGACATTTAAACATAAACTACCAAAAATTGAAGCAAAATTCATATTTTCTTTTAACAATTTCAACAAAATCAGCCAAGATCAAGCTTCATATTCTCTTTGCAATTTTAAGATCAAATTCCATATTAGTCGATCGCTTTATTTAACAAAAACAGTATAGTATTCTAACATTGAAAACCGCAAGTTGAAAGGACAAATCAACAGAACTATCACTATTTTAAAGCATGAGATAAGATAAAGAATCCAAATCAAAACCAAGCAAGCTTCTTCACAGACTTCCAATTCTTGATTAATAATTATTTTATATTCAAACATAAACCGCCAAAAACTGAAGCAAATTCAATATTTACCCAAAACTTTCAACAAACAGGATTACAAAAATCGGAAATGATAAGAGCAAAACTTAAAATATATAGAAACAAAATCGATGTGGGTACGGATGTAAATTGGATACCTGATGGGTGTTGAGATCTGACCCCAGAAATCCAAGAGAATATGATTTGATTGGATTGGATTGGATTCAAGAAGATCGAAGAAATAATATCTGGTCAAACGGTTGACATTTTGACTTTTTTGTATTGATGTTGGCTCGTCGTCACATATAAAGGGCCAACTACGAACCAACAGATATTTATTTATTAAATAAAAAATATACCCCTAGAATTCCTTTTTTTTAATTAATGTTTGCATTTGTAATATAAGTTCTTCAATAATTACATGAGAGGAATTTATAAATTTTTTTAGAGGTTTGTAAATGGTTGGATCTATTTATTTTCTAACATATTTGAAAGTGGTTACGAGTGATGAGGGAGAAAAAATAATGATAAATATATAAAAAGAAAATATAATTTAATTATATATGAGATAGAAAATGTAGCGTTTTTTAATTTAATTATAGAGAAAAAGAGAAGTTGTCGGGAATGCTTTAAAAGAGCTTATTGGTTTAGGCGAACGTTGGATTCTGCATTGAGGCGGTTTTACCTACTAGTTGTGATTTTCGAGTAAAACATGACGCGTCAAATAATTGGGGACGATTGAAATTCCCGTCATATGTAAACTAGGGAAACAAAAGTTATCTAAAAAGAACTATCAAACATTTATTAACTATATACTTTATATGAATTCAATTAATATTTGTAGTACAACTAGCTTCTGGCTTAGTGCTTAACTAGGGGAAAAAATCATTGTGTCTAAAAAGAACTATCAAATATTCAATAAATATATACTTTTACATTATTTCTTTATAATTCATATGTGTATTACAGCTAGCTTTTGGTGTTATGGACTGAAACTATTACAAGGTATGTGACTTGTCCTACATTGGTTTTATGGGTAACTGATGTGGGGGTTTATAAGCCAAATGAGTTTCCTCACCTATCAGACTATTCTTTTGGGTTGAGTTCTTATGTTTGGCTTGTAACATTGGTATCAAAACCAACCTCGGAGTGGTAGCCCACGGAGTGGTGGCCCACAGAGTGGTGGCCTGGAGTGAGCCAGCCGTGACCAATGTGGTCGTGACCAACGAGGACTCAGAGTGGTGGCCTGAGGTTAGCCAGCCGTGACCAACGTGGTCGTGACCAACAAGGACGTTTGCCCTTAAGGAGGGTGTATTGTTATTGACTGAAACCATTGCAAGGTATGGGACTTGTCACACATCGGTTGTATGAAAAACTGATGTGGGGTTTATAAGCCAAATGAGTTCCCTCACCTATTAGACTAGTCTTTTGGGTTGAGTTCTTTTATTTAGCTTGTAACATTTGGCTTAGTTGCAAACCAATTGCTTTTCTTAAAAGATGTCGTCGGTTTAGACGAGCGTTGGGGTCAGCATCAAGGGATTGGTTTTACTATGTTATTGGGGTTTCGCATACTTAGTTTTGGAGGAAAAAAAAAACATTGTTGAGAAATAATGTTTGTAGTATTTTTGAAATATTGAACCATTTTTTGGAGTTTTTATATGTTTTCTTGTTCGCAAATAGGCTTTTAAACATCTAACTTGTGTTAAGTAAAATTTTCTGCACGATGAAATTTAGTTTAGACCGGAGAAGAACGAGAGTATTCATAATTTGATGTTGGATGGATGATCGTATAGATGTTTTCTAGTTTTAGAATGATAAATATGATTTGTCAATTAAAAAGTTTAATTTGACGTGGTTAATCATGAAAAGTTTGTTTAACCTAATTGTCTTCTACAACTAGTAGAGGAGTTTGAGAATTACAGATAATGAGTATGTGGAAACAAAAATAACGTTTGTATACAAAAGTCAAATTTGATAAGACAACTTTTGTTATGAATGTTACGGGCTCAACCCAGCAGCCCGTACACGCAGCCCAAATCAGATGGCCCAAACAAGTTAAACGCTTTAAGTTATAAGCAAAGTCACAAAGGAGTCGAGGTTATGGATGAACTTATGGTGAATTGATTCTAGTCTCCCATCTCTTTTCTCTCTGTATTTTCATCTTCTTCCTATTGGATCTTGCTTCTTGTAATTTTCTAATTGCAATCGAATGATTATTTGATTTGAGTGTTATCAATTGAATTATTTGGTTAATTCCACGTTGTATTGAGAAGTAATCACTTCATTGGTGCTTTCATTGCTTTGTCTGCATCAATGGCGGACAACTCCTTAATCCTGGATATAATCGCTAACGTCCAAACCATGCTTGAAAATACTAATCGTATGCAAGTTACTTTGCGGCGAATGTCAGACACTTTGGCTAAGCAGGAACCAGTTTTTCTTCAAATGGAGGCCCAAATTCAAGACCAGATTGATTGCTTGGAGCAGTTACAACCTACTCCATCATTGTTCTCCATTCCTGATTCAGGCTACCTTCCACATCTGGTCCAGAAGTTTCAAGGCAACGATGCCCAATTCACTGACTACGAAGACGGTCATTTCACCGAACTAGGGCTCCTTCCAGAAATAGGCATGAGTGTTGCTGCTCCGATTCAACATAATTCCATTGAGATTCTCACTGCTTCAGCACCAAACGTGAATCAAATTTCAGTTTTCCCTTTCAACCTTATTGCCTCCAAAAACCCTTGTTACAGATGTCGGTACTAGACACTATTCTATTGGCGGTTTCGTTAACTTCAATTCAAGGCATGATGAGAATTTTGACACTGCACTACGATGGATTAAATTTCTTTTTGATCCAGGCCTGATTGTGATTAACCATAATTATTTTCATCGTGTTATTCAACCATTTGACCATATTTGTACCTTATTTTAGTCTAGTTTGATTTTGGGCCCTATACTCGTCATTAATACTCAAATAGTGCACGATTCTACATCTTGTGTTCGGGTTTTATGGGCTACGCGTCTACTTGTTATTATTCCATCTATGGAGACGTACACATATGCACGGGCTGTTAAGAGAAATCATCCTCTAATAAGTGGTTATGCTACCCTAATGGGTGGACCTAATTCATATTTAGGGTCTGAATGGTCATGGATGCACTCGCTTCAACAGGATTTATTTGTGGGCAATGTTCAGGTACCACCTAATTCAACATGCCTTGCTCATGTTGCTTGTCCCCTGTTTTATACTACCGGTAGTTCAGTTGATTGTCCTTTGTTTTATACTACTGCTCATTCAGTTGCAAAATTGGGTAGTAGTTCTATTTCGGGCTTGCGAACTACTGGTGTTATGCACACTATAGTTGACATTTATGCTGTCCTAATTCACTTTATAGTTGGTAATCAAGATCTAACATCAGTCACAAATAATACCTCCCGACTAAAGCTACCATGTCATGTTAATTACCGGTCTAGTGTGTCTAGGCTGTTAGGTGCACAGTTCTTAAGTCCACACTTTGCATGGAAACCAGGTTGGCAACATGGTTCAATTATAAAGCAGAAATTTATAGTCCATTATTCCTCATGTAGTTATGCTCCTAAATCCAGTTCCATTGATTGGAGTAATTCACCTTTTGGATTCCATGCGATATCAACACTTTCAACCGAGAATGGATACGGAGTTTTATGCGGAATCTCAACATACTTTATGACCCTTAAGTCAGTTTTAAGTATAAATGAGGTCACATGGTTGGCAGAAACGCAATCAGGTGGTGGTAACTATACAACGATTGTTCATTGGTTCCAAATGGGTTTGAGTTATGAGGAATTGGAATATATCGTGCGAGCATAGACAACAGATGGTGGTAACTTTCGCATGTTTAACTTAGCCATGATATTGAAACCAAGAGTGAGAATGATTGAAATTTTACTCGCAATTGACAGTGCAACAAAAGGCACTAAGGGAAGTGACAGACTCGTTTTTTGGAAGATTCCGTTGCAAGGTGCGGGCACGACTCTATACATTCGGTTCACTGTCGGTTTTGCCATTGTACATTGCTGCAGTGAAGGGATACGTAGTCTTGAAATTCGAACCACGAGTACCCTTAGCCTACTAATTACTAGAAAGTTAGTCATCAGTGACATGTTTTGTGATGGGAACCCAAAAGACGAGCCAGGTGCTATCGTATGTCGTGTAGCACAATCGTTTCTATGTTTTGGGTCGTTTCAACTACATGCCAAAAGTGGAAACGAAGATATGGAATTCGTTAAAACTTTGGTGGATTACACCATCAAGCACTATTTTTCTTATTTAGAAAGTCTGACCAAAAGTGACAGTTTACACAGTGTGTTAAATACAGATGCAGTAATTCACCATTTGATGACTTTGAGCATTAATTTAGCAACTGAAGTATCATTGGTTGTTGACGGTTTATCGGCTCTTTCAAATGATGCTAAAAATGGCTCAATTACATGTTCTGCAACTGTATCATCATCAATTTCATCCCCAATTAAAAAAGTCAATTATTATCAGGTTGGTGATTGCAAATTTATTCAATCGGTTCTGGATGGCTACACCGTGTACATTTTTGTATATGGTCAAACGGGATTTGGGTTGACACTTAAAAGGTGTTTCCCTACTGATGAGGACGATTTGAGCCCTTCTGCCACAATTGCTCAATCTGCCAAATTGATCAATCAATTTCCGAGGAGTATAGATTTGATTATTTTGGGAATGCTTTTGAAGGTTTGTGACAACCTTGGAATTATTGTGGTTAAAGTAAGAGTCATGAATATTATGCCTAAAGTTACATCGAAACGGGTAACACACATCAGCCCAATTATTGCTACGGCTTTACTATATATGCATGTCAAAGGTGGTGTTATTACAGAAGCTTTCGAAATATTAAATTTCTTTCAGCCTAGTGTCATTTTTATATGGATTAACATGCTAATGGGCATGGGAATGCATGGCCATGATAATGATGTTCTACGTGATGTGTATGGAGAAATTAAGTGGGGTCTTTTAAAAGATTTCCATCAGGTCATTCAACTCTGTACAACAACCTTGGTGGCACCCGATCTGCCAACTAGTTTTCTCTCTCAAATTTTAGAGTTTGGTGCTTACAAGCCATCATCGGCATGTGCTCCTTTTCTTGACCTGCACATAGCACCATTTGCAGCCCTTTATGGACATAAACCACTAGAACTTTTGGAAGCCAACTGTTAAGAGACGGGCTACTATTCTGTTATCTCACATAACTATTTGGCCCACTCATCTCGTTTTCTTTCTTACAACCTTACACCTTGAAGACAAGGTGTATTTGAAAGAGGGGAGTAATGTTATGAATGTTACGGGCCCAACCCAGCAGCTCGTACACGCAGCCCAAATCAGATGGCCCAAACAAGTTAAACGCTTCAAGTTATAAGCAAAGTCACAAAGGAGTCGAGGTTATGAATGAACTTATGGTGAATTGATTCTAGTCTCCCATCTCTTTTCTCTCTGTATTCTCATCTTCTTCCTATTGGATCTTGCTTCTTGTAATTTTCTAATTGCAATCGAATGATTATTTGATTTGAGTGTTATCAATTAAATTATTTGGTTAATTCCACGTTGTATTGAGAAGTAATCACTTCAACTTTAGGCTCGGATCATATTCAAGTTTGTAAAGCTGGTTTTAATTCATTGTAGTACTTTCAAATGCTTCTACTGCTTTGATCAGATCATTTGTTTGGTCTTGGATTTCGTTTTTGGATCAATGGATCAAATTCAGAAGCTTCCATGTCAAGGTGTTTTGGAATGTGTTGGAATTATGGACCGATTCGGTTAAGTCAACGCGGCCAACCGGGTTGCCACCTGTGAGAGTTACACCTTAAGTAACGAACACAAAATTCGCTTAAGTTAGTTAACCGGTATTGACGATTATTAACAACATGATAATATTTAAGGACTGGGCTTTGGAAGTTAGAGATGGGCTTGCTGGCCCGGTATGTATTAAATTTACTAGTTAATATAATAACCTAATCATAAGTTTATAATTAGAGTTGATTAAGAAAAACCCTAGCCACCAAGAAGCTCTCCGTCTCTTCCTCTCTACCAGACCTCCGCCGCAGGCCACCTACTCCACTGGAGAACCGCCACCGCAGCACCAACCTCAGGCCGCCGCCGCTATGCCACTTTGCACTACCGCCGCCATTGACCGTCGCTGCTGCTGGCTGTTTCTAAGAGCCGCCACCACCGGGTCTTGTTCGTATCGTCACCTAGTGAAGTTCGTTATCCCTCGGCGTCTCAACCAGTGTTAGTGCACGGTTTTGCATCTTGAGTCTTTGTAATTATCGTTAAAGTATTTGTTTTATGTTTAATGTAATAAATTATTAAGTTATTCTCTTGTTCGTTATTTGTAATGTCTAGTTCGCTAAGGTTGTTTAGCGAACTAAGACTTAAGTCTATTCCCTCCAGATTTGTTAGGGGATGTTAACGAATTAGGGGGTGATTCATTTAGTTTATTTCGTTTAAATGTATGTAACGAAGCGAACTCTAGTTCGTTAGGGGATGTTAACGAACTAGGTTCGTCTTCTATTTATACGTGAACACTGTTCACGCTTAAATTAAGTTTTGGGAGATAATTAACGAAACCCTGTCCAAACTCTCTCTCGATCTTCATTCTAATATTATACAACAACTAATATATATACTGATAATACATATACACATATAACACTTAATTAAACGTAATTATGAGCTAGATCTATATTATGGTATTAATCAGATTAACACAGATCCGAGATCTGTTATAGTTATTGGATTGATACACCGGGTTCCAACAAGTGGTATCAGAGCTTTCGGGGCTCAATTACACTTGATTTGGTGTTTATTTAGAGTATTAGACGGATAGTGTTCTGTTTTGGTGTATTTTGGATCAATTTAAAGGTTAATTGAGTGAATTATGGACGAATTGGATTAGATTTGAGTTGATAAAGGTATTGGTAAGGTATTGTGAGTGGAATTGAGAATTGGATTGGTTTTGAGTTGATTCGGTATCGGTTTTGGTTTGTGGCCGAAACAGGGTTGTGTTTTGGTATAATTGATCTGGTAATCGGGGTTAATTGGTTACGAGTTTAGGTTTATTGGATTCGCGACCGAGTTGCGAGTCTTTTGGTAGGTCATTTGTGCAGTTTGGTTGCGATTTGAGGGAGTATTACGAATTTAAGTTTCGGGTTTTGTGGGTTTGTGTTCTTCATTTCCAGAAAATCTGGAAATCTTCTTTGAAGATTTGAAGATTTGAAGATGAACATGATTCGCTATCATCTTTATGTTGATACGCTATCCTGTTCACTTTGATTCGTTCATTAAGTTCGTCAATTCGTTATAAGTTTCAAGTAATTCGCTAACCGTTTCGCTACAATTTTTGATTCGTGTTACCTAATTCGTTATTTGGGTTAACAGATTCGTGTGACACGCGTCTACTTTGGGATTTGTGTCATAACAACCTTTTCCACGTGGCATAAGGTGTCAGAGTTTGTTACAAACCGCTGTAACAACCTGATTCGTTATAGTTGATTCGCTAATCAACTGTAGCTGGTACGTTATCTATATCGCTAAGTCTTTCTTTGGATTCGTTACTGAATAATTTCTAATTCGTCAAGATTTCTCTTAATCAATTAGCTAGCTAATTCGTTAGTCAATTCGTTAGTTTGACATATTGTTAAATTTGATTCGTTGACTTTCTGATTCGTTGGATTGATTCGTTATATTCAATCTTGATTCGCTATCTGATCAATCTTAGTTTCGTTAAGATTTGATTCGTTAAACTACTGTTCATAGTTCGCTACAACTGTTTACAGTTCATTACATTTACCATTCGTTAATCTTATTCGCTGTTTGATTCGTTACACCCTTGAATTTTTGAAACTTGTCAAAAATGGCCGGTATGTATGCATTAGCTTCTCAAAACATGTTGATGCAACAAATGCTGCAACTTGATACCGAGATAGGTTCACATTCGAAATGTCCAAGATTGATGAAGTTCAGTGACTTTGCCAAATGGGAACCTAGGTTTCGTGCTCATCTAGGATCAGTTCATCCTGACTGCTCATACTTCTTAGATGAAGTTTATACTGTTCCTATGATTGGAGATGAGACTATTGGATTCAGACCTAAAGCTATATCTCAATACTCACAAGAAGAGAAGAAAGCACTAGAGATAGAAACAAAAGCATATTCTACTCTAACCATGGCTTTACCTGAAAATATATTTCACCAAGTGGGTAGTATTAAAATATGTGCCTCTCTGTTTCAGCATATACGAATGAGAAGTATGGGGAACACGGCTGAAAGCAAAAAGGTGATGCTTAAGTTTCAATTCAGAAACTTTAATTTACTCAAAGGTGAAACGGTTGAAGAGATGACAACGAGATTCAATCACTTGATTGCAGAAATGGATAAAATGAAGTTGGAAATTTCTGAGATTGACAAGATTGATACAATTAAGAGTGCATTACCAAGTTCGTACTCTACTTTTCTAATGGTATTAAAAGAAAACAGTTATTTCAATGAAGACTTGACTGCAAGTGATTTCTTACAAAAGATTGAAGCTCGTGAGTATGATCTCAAGTGTCAAAAGTCATCCAAGGAAAGTCAAGATCCTGCTTTCTATGGTGGGAGCATGCCTCTAAGTTCAACAATTTCACCGATCACTGCTTTTCTGACACAGAATGCAAGAGAAAATGAAACAACAATTTATAGTGATCCTAGAGCATGTTTTTATACTGCTGGTAACTCTGGATCACCAAATGTTTCTGCTGGTTCAGGAAGCTCGTCTTCAACAAAACAATACTCATCACCTCCAAACGTCAACATGAAAGAAGCTGAACAAAATTTTGCTTTCTTATCAGCTTTCATGACATCTTACGAAAATCTGGTGAGTAGTAAAATTGCCACTAGTGATCTGACCGATGAAGACTATGATCAGATTGATCCAGACGACTTAGAAATCATGGATTTAAAGTGGAACAAGGCGATGATTTTTCGTAAGGTGAAAAGATTCATGCAAAGAACTGGAAAAGCTCTTCCTACCCTGAACAAGAAGTTGGGATTTGATAAGTTGAAGGTGAAATGTTATAATTGTCAAGAATTCGGTCATTTTGCAAAAGATTGTGACAAACCGAAAAAGGAGTATAATGGTCCTCGTGGTCAAAGTTCAAACTCTTCAACACCACGAGGTAATGATGCTGAGAAGAAACCATCAAGTTCTGGGTCACAAGCAATGTTAGCTAATGGAGATGATTGGTCACAACGATTACTGTGCAACGATACTCAAGCTAATTTGGCTTTGTTCGGGTTGACTCAAGATTTTTATGGAAGTGAGGTGTCTTCTGATAATGATTCTGGATCGGATTATGATGATTCCTGTGACAAGCCTACAACAGTCTTTGCATGCATGGCTAAGATAAACGAGGTTAGTCATTCTATGTCTGCTACATCATCTGTTAAAGTAAATTGTGCTGATTGTGAATCTAACAAACCTAAGTTAGAATCTTTAAAGAATCACAATAACAATTTAGTGAGAGAAATTGCTTCTCTAAAGGATACTTATCGACAATCTCTCGAATCTCAAATGAGATCTCGTGAAAGGATTGAAGCATTGTCGACAAGTAACCATGATCTCAAAGCTGAGTTATCTGTGAAAATGACAATTAATGACCAAAAGTTTCAAGAAATTTTGAAACATCGTTCAAAGATAACCGAGCTTGAGAATGAGGTTCTTGAGTTAAAGAACAAATTGGGTAAATTTCGAAATTCCTCTTTTCTGTTGAATGAAATTATCGAAGTTTCTGGATAACAAAAGGATTCAAAGAAAGGTATAGGTTTTGTTGAAATTCCACCACCATTTCACAATGATTATAAAATTAATCCTTTTGCTCCAACTGAGGAAGATGTTATTCTTAAAGAACCTGTGATTTCAAAAAAATCAAAACCTGTTACTACTAAAGGTCTTAAAACCCAATCTTCAATTCAGAAACCTCATGTTCAAAGCAACAAAGTTTTTGTTGAAAATGTTGACAAAGTTAACATTGAGGATGTGTTTGAACATGAAATTATACACAAGAACAAGAACATTCCAAGTTCTAATCACATACTGTGTGAACCTCATGAATTTGAGGAGGCTGTGTATGGTTCACACACAACTAAGATGAAGCAAGATGTTCATACTAAACCAGTAAAGGCTAAGAAACCAGAAAAACCAAAAATTTCTGATGAGGATTTGTTGCGTTTCATAAATCCTAATGTATCTAAGCCGTCATCTGCTCGTGTGTTTAAGTTAAAAGGGATGGACACAATGTTCATTGAGAAAGACATTCCAATAAGTATCATTTAACCTGAACTGATTGAGAGTGTATTTCACAATGAAACCTCCAAGGCTCGGGAACTTGAACGTCAGTATGCTCATGCAAGAACTTCAGATCCATCTGATCCTTTGACTAAAGCAAAGCAAGTATTAAAACAAGCTAAAAGGGTTCAATTTGTGAAGTCAACTGGAACAGATACGTTGAAAAGTTTTCAAATTGTTCTAATTTAGATTTTTACTTGAAAAAGAAATCTGAATTATCTGATGATTTTGCTAAGAGCGTGACAAAAAATGTGAGTCATCAGTCATCATCTGTGTCACATGTTCCAACAAATTTTCAACATCATCATGTTGACATGCGAAGTTGTTTTCTTTGCGGTCAACAAGGTCATGTAGTAAGAAATTGTGGCCAGAAGAACTATCAGAATCTTCATCCTTTTATCAAAGAACACTCCAAACTAGTTCCTGTGGTAAAGGAGATTCTGAAACGACCTGTGTCGTATGCTGATGATACTCATATTATGTTTTCGAATGTACATCCTCGAAAAGTTGTTCATGTGAATGAAACTCATGGTTCCGTTAAACCTAAGTTTATTCCAATCGAACCAATTTGCAAAAATGTTAATTCAAATGTGGTTCAAGCTGCGTATCTAAGACGAAAGTCTAAGAAACCTGTAACTTATTCTCAAGGAAACCAAAAGGTGCCCAAGACCGAGGCCTGGGCTGCCTTTTTGAACTAATCATTTTCTTTTGTGTGTTGGGTACATCCAAGACCATTTCTGGTGAAAACTGGATCATGGATAGTGGATGTTCTCGTCATATTACTGGGAATCTCAATCTCTTAACAAACGTGAGAAATATTCAAGGGGGTTATGTGGCGTTTGCTGGGAATTCTGGGGGTATGATTACACAAGAAGGTGATGTTTCAAATGGGAAGATTACGTTTGAGAAGGTTAACTATTATGATAAAGTGGATCATAATTTATTGAGTGTGTCGCAAATCTATGATAAGCAATACACTACAGTATTTACAGATAAAGAGTATCTGATTTTGAAACCGGGTTACGTGATTCCCGAGGACATGGTTGTCATGCGATCACCTCGATCAAATGATATTTACGTCTTGAATATGAATTCTAAAGTATCTACATCGATCGAAAAGTGTTTTATCTTGAAAGCGACCGAGAAAGACTCAGTGCTTTGGCATCGAAGAATGGGTCACATACATGTTCGAAAGATGAACTACTTAATGGAAAATGATCTGGTAGAGGGTGTGTCGTTAAAGAATTTTAAGTTATCTGATCACTGTGTTGCTTGCAAGAAGGGCAAATAGAAGAAGAAATCACACCCATCTAAGTTATTGAATTCTATTGATACTCCGCTTGAACGACTTCATATGGATTTGTTCGGTCCAGTGAATCGTGCAAGTATTTCTGGAGACTGGTATTGCCTAGTAGTTACAGATGATTATTCACGATATTCATGGGTCTTGTTTATGAGTTCAAAAGATCAAACACCGGGTCTTGTTCAAAATCTAATCACTAAGATCGAATCACTTTACAAAATGAAAGTGAGGAGAATTCGAAGTGACAATAGTACTGAATTTAAAAATACTGTATTGGATTTCTTTTGTGTACAAAAAGGAATTCATCGAGAATAAGTGCCCCATATGTACCACAACAGAACGGTGTAGCTGAAAGAAAGAATAGAACGTTGATTGAAGCTGCTAGAACGATGCTTGCTGATTTAAAGCTTCCTGTCCAGTTTTGGAATGAGGCGGTGAATACTGCTTGTTATACACTCAATCGAGTTCTAACTTTTAAAAGACTCAAGAAGACCAGTTATTAATTATTGAATAATCGTAAACCTAATTTAAAGTACTTGGAACCTTTTGGGTGTCCTTGTACTATGTTGAAAAAGGATGTGGGAAAGTTTGATGAAAAAGTCATTGAGGGTTATTTCTTGGGGTATGCGTCACCTAAGAAAAGAGTGTTTAACTTTACGTCCGGTTGTGTTAAAGAATGGTACCATGTAGACTGTCAAAAGTACACTACTCCTCCACAAGGGAAAGGTCCCGACTGGATGTTTGACTACGATGGCTTATTCAATTCGTTTACTCCAACAACTGATCATACAGATGAAGATTTAGTTCGTGCTTATTTTGAAGAACATTTGGAAATTCCAAGGTTCGCAAGTTCAAATGATGTTGAAGCTCCAATTGTAGCTCCAACTGAAGAACCTGATAATGAGTCTTCTATTCATTATGATAATGCTTCTACTTCATCTGATGATAATGTTGTTGTGGATCAAGTTATTGTACTTGACAGTGATGTTTCATCTCCTGAATTGGGTGAACATTACACTAATTTATTTGAAAATGTTGTTGTTTCTGAAAATCCTACTCTCTGGATTCATAATTACCATCCACAAGAAAACATTATTGGAGATCTTGATGTGGGAGTTCAAACACGACATCAAGTTGCTTCTTCAAGTGAAAATAATGCTCATGTGCTTATGCTGACTTACACTCATCTGAAATTGCAACTGTTGCAAAATTCACTTGTTTTCTATCTCAAGTTGAGCCAACGACTCCTCGTGTGGCACTTCAAGATCCTTCTTGGGTAGAAGCTATGCAAGAAGAATTACAGCAATTTGCTCATTTAGGTGTTTGGGATCTTATGGAAAAACCTGCTAGAGTCAAGAAAGCGATTCCGACTAAGTGGGTATATAAGTGTAAGAAAGACGATCGTGGGGTAATTGTGAGAAACAAGGCACGATTAGTTGTGCAAGGTTTTCATCAGCAATAGGGTATTGATTACACTGAAGTATATGCTCCAGTTGCAAGATTAGAGTCGATTCGAATCTTCCTGGCATATGCAGCATACAAGAATACTAAGGTGTATCAAATGGATGTTAAAAGTGCTTTTCTCAATGGTGAACTTCATGATGAAGTGTTTGTTTTACAGCCTCCAGGTTTTGAAGATCCTGATTATCCTGACCGTGTTTACCGATTAAACAGGACATTATATGGTCTACATCAAGCCCCGAGAGCTTGGTATGGCACACTCGCCGACCATCTGACGGATAACGGTTTCAAACTTGGAACTGTCGACTGCACTTTGTTTTATAAATATATTGGTGATGATCTTCTGCTCGTTCATATTTATGTTGATGACATATTGGGTCTACAAACGGCACGTTATGTAAGGAGTTTGAAAAGTCTATGCAAACCAAGTTCGAGATGAGTTCGATGGGAGAGATGAATTTCTTTTTAGGGTTGCAGGTTCATCAGTCTGCGAAGGGATCTTCATTTATCAGACAAAATATGTGAACGATGTATTGAGCCGATTCAAGATTACTGCCGGAAAAATCCCTTCTACTCCACTTCCTGTGGGTCACAATTTATCACCGGATGAATTGGAGGATACCATTGATCCGACCCTCTATCGTGCCATGATTGGTTCTTTAATGTATTTAACTGCTTCTCGACCCGACATAAAGTTTGCTGTTTGTTTATGTGCTAGGTACCAAGCTAGTCCCCGAGTGACTCACTTAGCAGCGGTCAAGCGTATTCTGCAATATCTAAGGGGAAATCCTGACATCGGGTTATGGTACCCCAAAGATGATACTTTCGATCTTACCGCTTACTCAGACTCAGACGATGGAGGATGCAAGATCAATTTCAAGTCTACTACAGCGGGATGTCAATTTTTAGGAAGCCGGCTTGTTTCCTGGCAGTGTAAGAAGCAGACAACGGTCTCTACTTCAACTGCTGAAGCTGAGTATGTTGCAGCCTCGAGTTGCTGTTCCCAGGTTTTGCTGATACAACAACATCTTCGTGACTACGGTTTGAAGTTTCTTACTACTCCCATCTTGATTGATAATTCTGCTGCTATTAGTATCACCAAGAATCCCGTACAACATTCTAAAACAAAACATATCGAAATTCGATATCATTTTATACGGGATTGCTATGAAAATAAATTAACTGATCTTGAGAAAGTGCACACTGATTTTCAAAAAGCCGATCTATTTACCAAAGCCTTTGATAAAACACGTTTTAACTTTCTGCTTGGTTTAAATGGATTGAAGACACTTGCTGAGATCCTAACATTAGGATAATTATCTTTTTTTTTAAATTTGTTCTAGTTTAAATTTTACTTATTTTTTTAGGTTTTAGGGAGTGAATCTTAGAAAAATAAAAAAAAATTGTGCTTTTTGTTCGTATAGATAAAACCCAAAAACATTAGAAAATTTTGAAAAATAAAAAATATTATGTTCTTTCTTGTTTTACTTTAATATTTGAAAAACCAAAAACATTTTAAAATTAGAAAATACCATAAAGATTGTGATTTCTGTTTGTACAGAAAATTCTGAAAAAGTCAAAAAGAATGTGAATTTTCTTGTTTTGTAAAGAAAAATTCGAAAAGACAAAAAGATTGTGTTTTAGTTTGTAAAGAGAAAAACAAAAAAGATTTTTTCTTATGTTCGCTGAAAATTATGTCATTTGCTTCTATTTTGAAGGACATATACTTTTATATGTTTGGTCCTGATAATTTCTTGTAAATCTTCGGGTTAGCCATTTACCTGACAAATGGATAGTTCTTGGGGCGTTCGTTAAGCTTTCTACTTTATTTTTAGCTGAAAATTTAGTCAGTTATTTAAGTTTGTGAAGCGTGCTTGCATGTTTTGGTCCTGTTCTCTACTTGTAGTTGGATAGGATTACCATTAATTTATGAACTTAAATTAACTAGGGCAATTAAAATTATTTTGTTTTATGGTCCTCAAAATTTTGAGTTTTTGAAGCAAAAAGAGAAAATGATAATACATTGATTATTTGACCCCAAATCCAGAAAGAAATAAGCTTAAAAGACTGTGTGCTTAATCATTGGTGCATTGATAGGTCTTAAACAAGCTGTTAGAGTAAAGTAAGCGATACAAACTTAAAGAAAAGCCAAATTGAAAGAGGTGTTAGTCTCTAGCAAAAATCTCGGTGAAGATGGTAGAAATGTAAATAACCGGTCATACTCAAGCCTTATAGTTGTTGATCACCCAAAAATATAATAAAGCAAATAACAAGCGTTAGGATTCTGGACACTGTGAGTCTTTATGCGGCTTAATCATCTGGGTATTCATATGCATGAATATTTCACTCGCTTTTAGAGCAAACCCAAAGTCATTAAACTTGATTACTGCTGTACTCCGTACAATCCAAATTACTGACTTGATCAAAATCAGTTGTTAGTCATACAATTGTTCCTCCCTTGCGTGCTTCTCAATACCAATAAGAAACGGACCCCAGGGGATACAATGTATGTAAGCCGATAGATGGACTCATGCATACTCACTCACGGTAAAGGAAACTTGATGCATTGCTCAAAATTTCTAAATTAGTATTCAAAATTTTGATCAACACTATAATGGTTTAAGTCAAGTTGGGGTGATTTGGCAAAAATCAAATTAAGCTTGAACCGAGATTAGGGGCTGATAGTTTCTGATATTCTGTGCGCTAATTGAACCATAAATCATATCACAAAAATGCTCGGAGGTTTGTTATAAGATTTAAGTGGAAAACAATATCAATGACCGACTTAACGCCAGTTATAATATCGCTGAAATATAAAACTGTGATGGAAGGGCATTTTAGTCAATATGATTCTCTGCTCAAACTCAACAAAAACACAAAGCTCAAACTCAACAAAAACACAAAAATATGTCATGCTTTTGAAAAACATAGAAAAACACAAAAAGATTGTCTATTTTTCTAATTCGGATATTTCTGTATATACATTCTTTCATTTTTTACAAGATACCAAAAATATTTTTCTTTACGTTTCATATTATTTAATATTTCTCTTTAAGTTATGTTTCGAGAATGTGAAACGTTGTTAACATATTCAATTATCGGGATAAAAGGTCCTCGGTAATATTCTTTTAAGTTAAATTTTTTTTATTGAATTTTATTTAATTAATTCATTATTTTTTCATTTAATTATTTAAGTTAAAATTAAATAAAACTTTAATTCGTTAAAAGTTACTTCGTTAAGTATGGATAACGAACTAGGTGATTCTTTAGCGAACTAATTTATAGTTCGCTCACCTAATTCGCTTCCGCACTCTGTAATGAACCACTTCTACTTCGTTATACATATTTAACGAATCAAGACCCGATACATGTCTTGTTCGCTATTCTGATATAAAGAATTGGGTTAAAGAATTGCCTAAATCATTATTTCAGAATTCAAACGAATCGCTTGATTCGTACATAGGGTATATTAGGTAGCATGTAAGACTATATAAGACAGAAACACGAACAGTCCTTCACTATTCATCCTCTTTCTTACACCTAAAGTCACATTTTTCAAAATTTTCCTCTAATTTTCGACCTTCGAATTTCGACTTTTCAGGATTATCATTGTATTGCTCAGGTATAGACGATCACATCTTGGTGATTTTCATCAAAAATGATGATGCTTTGATAGACTAATTATGTAATTTTGTGTTCTAAGGGTTTTCCGAGTTCAAAACCCTGATTTATTTATGATATATGGTGTTTATGTAGTTGATGTATAGTCATTTGTGATCGGAATGCGATTCTGATACCCTTGGTGGACTTTAATCGAAGTATGATTTTTGTTTGCCGGGTCGATTGAGGGTTTATGGGTTCGGGGTTTTTATACTCCGTTAACCTAAGTTATTTCTTGGTTTTGAGTCTCAATCTCAATATCATGTGTTTAGTAATATGTTTCCGAGATCACTACACCTAATGATTTGATTATCTGACGATAGTTATGGATTAATTGAAGCATGATTCGTGTTGTTGACTTTCGGTGTTCATGACCGAGTGAGTCAAAAATCAAGTCTAATTATTGACCATTCGTTTAACTTTAGCGAATTGGAATTATTTAGTGTCTAATTCGTTAAAGAGTCATACGGATTAGATTAGCGAATAAATTATCTAACGAATCAGATGTGGGTTCGTCAAATTTTAACGAACTAGATTCTAGTTCGTTTCTTTAAATAGTAATTCGCTAAGTCTACTTTGTTAATCTATTTACATGATAGCGAATCACTTGATTCATTACAGGCTGGTAACGAATCAGAGTGATATTCACACGACTGACATTTTAAATTTTTAATTAAATTTAATTACATTTTAATTTAACTAAATTATTCCAACCGTCTAAACGCGTAAATATATTAATTACACTTAACATATGAAATTAAATACATCATTTATAAATAAATAGATATATATGTGCTTAATATATATTACATCTTCATATTACTTATATTCGTTTATACTTATACAGTGAAATGGCTGATCAATTAAATCAAGATCCACCCGTTGCTCCTCATGAACAAGAACAACCACAACAAGAACAACAAGACGAAATTTTGTTATCATATGACAAAAAGCACAACATATGTGCTTATGTTGACTCAGACGTTGCTGATATAGCCACATTTGGAGATATGTTGGCTTTTCTAAGACGGTCAGTGATACATTTGTGACATTCGTGACAAAATGAGGTATACTATATTCACTACGTAACAAGTAAACGATAAATCGGTTAATCGTAGTGCTTAAACGAGTAACCGACCGATACTAATTATGACCCGTATACATACTGAGGGGTCATATACGAGTTATATATATATATTATAGAGGCTAACATATTGATATTTAGGCCCCAGTACGTTTAAAACTCTTTAAACGAAAAAGGTTTCGTTTATCGATACGCTATAAGCTTAAACGCAATCGTTAATAATAAAACGAGCATTGTAGCATCCGTTAAGCCGAAAAAGATTTATAAAACACTTTAATGACATGTTCTAAGCAATCCATAAAAATATTTTGGAATTTTACAACGAGTCAGTACGTTTTTCTTATTTTACAAAAAGAAGCTGAAAAACACTCGTTTTCGCGCTGGTTTTCGCACTCGAACCAGTTTTCTTGCGAAAAACCGAACCCGAACTAAATTTTGGACCGAATTTTACGCGTGGAACGAAAACCGAGGCACCATTGGGCCAAAAAGAGGCCCAATGGGCCCTTGTTAATTGCGGCCGCAAGAAGGGGAAATGGGCCCCCCTTTGTATAACTTGTTATATAAGCTAGTACTTAAAGTTATAAATTATACCAAACACATCCTAGAAGCCTCTCACCAGTGTTCTTCAAGTTCCAACCAAAGTTTTGAGGTAAACCTCTAAATACATGAGATTACATGCTTGATTAGTAAGGTTTAATCATGGAAAATTAGTTCTTGATTAGTTTTAAACATGTTTAACCATCAAAAAAACCCTAAAAATCAAGTAAAACCATGTTTTGATGTTAAACATGTTTACAAACCAGGAACATATACTTTTTTGGTCAAAAAAGCGGATTAGAACATGAATACAACGTTTTTACGGTTAGAAAGCTCGGTTTGAACCCAAAACCGAAACCCTAATTATCAAGGCTGTCACATGGATGATTTATGCTTGGTTTGATGTTATATGATATGTAGATACACTTAGTTTGCAACCCGAGACCCGGAGAGTCGTTTAAGCTAGCAAAACTCATTGAAAACCGACAAGGTAAACCCGTAACACTCGTTTAAGGGCTGTTTAGTATTAGGTTGACGTGCTTGTTGTTAGCTTGTGAAATTTTTCAGGGACATTAGAGATCATATAAATGAGTCCCTGTTCAAATTTGGTAATTTTTTGATAAAAGGAGAATATTTGGTGAATTTATTTCCGTTTATGAGCGTTTAATTGGGAAAAATAGCTAAACATGTTGAAAAATTAAGAAACTTTGTTTTGGAGATTAATATATGTTGGTAAGATCACTGGTAAAGTTTAAGGATAATTGGAAATGCCTAAGTATGGTTTGTGCAATTATGGTTTAACCGAATCTTAACAGCCGAAAAACGCACAAAAAGGCATTTTGTCAAAAGAGTTAGGTTCTGGAGATTTTCAGGGGCTATGTAATAACATTGAAGCCATTTGTAAAAATTATCGGATTTTTCGGAGGTCGTTTGATATAAACAGGCCATTTATTATACGATTATAACCTATTAAATGAATTTTTATAAGTAAATAATTAATCTTAAAATTTCTGAAAATATTTTTATTAAATTCTCCATGTCTTAATGTATTTTTACAAAATTTATATAATTTATATATAAGTACGTATTTAGTTATGATTAATCAAAGATTTAAATTATAATTGTTTTAACGAAACTGGCAGTTTTGTGTTTAACGGACTGACTGGTATGTCAAAATGTCAAAAGTGGTCAAATACCATATTTTTGAATGATATTGATAAAAACGAACTTTTTACGAGAATTCCGGACAATTCGGGTGGATTGTACGCGTTTTGTATAATCAAACCCGTGTGAAAACTGAAACGAACCCTGCGATCAAACCAGATAGCGAAACCTTAAAATTCTTTAATAAATCAAATCATTTTATCAATCAATATATTTACTTAAGTTTATGTGATCTTACCTAATCCCGAAACGCATGAACAATCAACTTGGCTAGGCTCGGGAAACGGTGAAACTGGGCCAAATCCAGTTTTTAACATTTCATAGTATACAACGTCACAATCTAAGACTATGGTCATGTTCTGGGCCTACCAGCTATACCCAGATTATCTATACAGCCCGATTTAGCTTAAACACTGTACTAGTATTAACAGTACGATACCGGTTATAGGAGTCAAGCTATAATCGAGAAATTCTAGTTACCGATACGTACCACCAGCTCGAACAACATTAAGGTGAGTTTCACGACCCCCACTTTTTAAACTGTTTTACGAACTTTTGGGGTGGAAAGCATGTTTACATATACTTATATACTTGAAAACGTGTGATGATGTGAATTATCTAAGTACTAACACTTGACAAGTCCCCACAAACACAAGTGATTAACTTCGTGCCGGTGACGTGTGGATAGTACTATCGGTTTGACAAACCCAACTGACAGAGCCGGTGGGGTATGCCGGAACATGTTAACCCAGTTGCACATTGTCATTTAAACTTATTACATACTGCTATGTGGTGTTAGACATAGTACATACTTGGGGCAAAGTGGCTTTTAAATGCCAACGGGAGTGCATGGGCAGGGGTGGCCATGTGTTTTAGCTCGTTTCGGTTTCACTTGTGGCTTAGTATAATACATCATACACATACATATATACATACACACTGTAAACTTTACGAACTCGTATACTGATTTCGTTGATACTCGTGAAACTTCAAACCCACCAACTAGACGTAGTTGACCCGTTTTAACATGCTTTTCAGGTAAAGCGAAAGTGGAATGATTTGCTTATGTGCTTGGTGTTAGAAGGAGAGCTGAGTAGCTGTGAATAGACGCAGATATATAATATTAAATAAAAAGCTCGTATACCGGTTATGTGATTCTCATCTAGTTTGTAAACATAGTACCAACCCATGTAATATGATGTAAATTAGTTTGTGAATTTCTTTATAAACAATGTTGTTGATACCAGTATGATCTGTTACATTCCCGTTTTACGCTTCCGCAACTACCTAGTCGGGGTGTGACAGAAGTTGGTATCAGAGCCATTGGTTATAAAGAATTAGGATGTCCCTTAGAATACCCTAAGATAACCGTAGGCTCGATTAACTCTGGGAATAAAATAATATTAAATAATATACACTGATGATTCTCGTGATGAACCCGAATGGACAAGTGGGTTATTATGGTCCGGAACGTAATAACGGACTTGTTTGTAAGAGGGAATTCGAGAGTAAGTCGATAAACAAACGAATAGGTAAAAACAGTAACATATGTGCATAAAATATAATAATAAATAAATATCTGTGTATATAAACGATTATTTGTGCTTATGTGTATAAATACCTGCATGTATTTTACTATGATTAATATAGAAGGATATTTTGCTTATTACTAACCATTGTGCAGGAATATGTCAAGATCTACTGATCGTTTATCTAATACCCTACCAACATGGTCTGAGGAGGAGGAGGATTCAGAAGAGGAAACTGGGGAGGAATCAGAGGAAATGGAAGAAGGTTCAGATGCGGTAATTCCCCACGAGGTACCCTCAGGTCAACCCGACTTATCGGGTTACCGTTGTGACACCTATCCTCCTAGGGAATCCCCTAGGAATGTTGTAGGACAGGGAGCTACTAGTGCTTATCATTCACCGATTAGAGCACCCAGATCTGTAACATCCTAAATTTTATAATATTAAATAAAGAAAGATTTCGTTGAATGGTCCAGCATTTAATAATATTAGCTAATATTAAACAAGAACCGATCATGGACTTAGATTAATTAAGATGGATTAAGGGTAATGGGCCTTAGGTCCATGGGCTTTAAGGGATATAAATATCCCCTTAAACCATCCTAAAACCCTAACTATCATTTCCATCTTTCATAAATCTCTACACACTCAAAAACACACACATACACTACACCTCTTACGGCCGAGAGAGAGGGAGCGTATTCGAGTCCAAAAATCAAGCCGACCACTATTAGATCTTCAATATACGAGATAACCAAGCAAACCGCAACCACACCGAACGTATAAAAGGTATGTTTTGATCCTAAAGATTTCGTTTTATAAACGTTTAGTCTTGAAACTTAGAACGAGAGTAGATCGGGTATAAACGAAACATAAATTTGTAAACTTGATGATAAATACGAGTGTAATGAACCCGAAAATGGAAACGGCTCGGTTAATGAACCCTTAACATTAGTATTGAACGTTTTTACCATAAAGGTCCAAATTTTGCGTCATTCCGGGCTAAGTTTTATCCAAAAACAACCATAGGAATGATCACGGGTTAGTCAAATACCATACCCATGGATTTCTCGGTAAAACGATGATGATTTTGGGGATTTAGGATGAACAGTGGCGGCTGCTGCACAACTTCGCCTGCAAGCAAGTTCGCCTAATTGACAACTTCGCCTAAGGCTAAGTTCGCCTAATTGACAACTTCGCCTAAGGCTAAGTTCGCCTAATTGACAACTTCGCCTAAGGCTAAGTTCGCCTAATTGACAACTTCGCCTAAGGCTAAGTTCGCCTAATTGACAACTTCGCCTGGCATAAGTTCGCCCTTGACAACTTCGCCTGGCATAAGTTCGCTTAAGGTGTAACTTCGCCAAGTTAACTTCGCCTGATGATAAGTTCGCTTAACACTAAGTTCGCTTACAGTAAGTTCGCTTAATGTTAAGTTCGCTTATTGTTAAGTTCGCTTAATGATAAGTTCGCTAGAATTAGCAAATTAAGTTCGCTTAAGGTGTAACTCGACCCTAGCCAGGGGCTCTGCCCCTTGGACCCTGCTAGGGGCTGCCGCCCCTAGACCCCACTGCCAGGGGCGCTGCCCCCGGACCCCCGTTCGTTGTGGGTTATATAAAGATAGAAATACAACATGAGTAGTGGTAGTTAATTGATACATGTAAATATTATACAGTTAGCCTTGCACAGCTCAAGAAGGGAATAACGATTAACGGAGAGCGTAACAGGATTCATGTGAGTTTCTAGCCCCACTTCTGTGTTATGTTTTCGGGGCTGTGTGCATACTCAATATGTTTGTTAATACGCTTATCCTAATAGATAAGTGTATGCCTTATGTGGATAATGTGAAATGTATGAATGATTGCTTGATGGTACGTGAACGATCTTCGGATATTGCACGTACTGTCAGGTTGTAACGCTATGTATAAGGTAAGTATGATATGTATGCTTATGTGTATGAACGTGATAAAGTTAATAAAAGAAGGAAATGATGGTCGTATGGTTGTATGGTTACGAAAAGGGTACGGAGCCCTAATAATACTCGAGGTATGATGTATGGTTGTATGGTAACGAGAGGGAATCGAACCCTACTAATATTCGAGAACTAGGGAACCGAACCCTACAATATTCGAGGAAAGAGGGTACCGAGCCCTAATAATACTCGAGGAAAGAGGGTTCCAAGCCCTAATAGTACTCGAGGAAGGAGGGTACCGAGCCCTAATAATACTCGAGGAAGGAGGGTACTGAGCCCTAATAATACTCGAGGAAGGAGGGTACCGAGCCCTAATAATACTCGAGAAATGTAGGGCGTAATGCTCTTTATAACGTAAGATATGAAAGCAAGTTAATACAAAAAGAAAGTATGAAAGTATGAAAGCATAAAAGTATGAATGAAAGAATATAAGTTTATGTGTATTGTATAATGTATGATTAACTAGAACTCCCTCAGCGTAGCTGACTTTTAGTATGCACGCAGGTGAGTAGGATGAGGCAGCTCGCTTGAGGAGACACGTGGCACTGAATAAGAGGCTGGCATCGGAAGACTCAAGACGTTTAAGTCTAATGTTTGTTTATTTTGAAAGACAAAATGATGTTTTAAGACAAGATGTGTTTTGTTATGAAATGTTTTATGAAAGCTTTTATATTCCGCGAATGTTTTAATTAACTCTGATATTTAGAACTGCATTTATGAGTAAATCCAACACGAAAGTAGGGCTACCGGTAACGGGGCCTTACAAGATCCCCTACTCCACCTGTACAGCATACACCAGTACCCCCACCCACTATTAGAAACCGTCAGACCGCTCGTATTTCAGTGCGCCCACCTGAGCACACCTCTCCCCCACCTCGATCTACGTATCATAGGGGAGAAACATCACGTGTCCAGGTCACTGAGATACCTATTCCTACTTGGGGTTTACCCGCCCCGGTACCCGAGCCACCTCGTCATTCTGATTCAGCATGGTTGGGTTTAGCGACTGATCAGCTTTTAGAACAATCACATTCGATAAATAACCTAAACCAACATAGACATGATATGCAAGATCACATGTGGTACATGCAGCAAGAAATTAGAATTGTGCAAAGATCCAGTGCTCACAGCCACGGGCGTCAGGATCGGGCAATGATACTACTAGGAGTATGTTTAGCGGTTAATGCAGCCCTAGTGGCTGCTGTTGTTTGGTTGTGGCTTCATGTTACGAAGAATGGATAGGACATAGTAGTATAGCCTTATGTAAATAGTCTTTTGATATCCCAAGCAGCATTTTGTTACAGCGTGTTGGGCTGACTTGGGAGTTGTTTGTGGTTTAGTACTATTTCAAGCACTGGCCCTTATCGGGTTAAGTCTACATGTCACTTAGTGACAAATTTTGATACGCATATACAAGCGCTGGCCTATACCAGGTTAAGCCTATGCGCTAATTATGGATACATATGTACAGTAATGATTATAATTAATACAAATGTGTTTTCTTTGGCATAGTTGTGTGTTGTGAAATTGTAATATCGTAAAGTTGTGCTGGTTATAGTGAGACGATATTAATTATTATATAATTGATTATTTTATAGAATGGCCCCGAAGAAGGCAAACCCTTTATCCGAGGTGGAAGTGACCGAAATGATTGCTCGACAATTGCAAGCAGTGATACCAACAATTGTAGCACAAGTCACTGCAGGCATACGTGCCAACAATACTGTCACTCAACCTACGAGCACCACTCTGGTCGCTGTTAATACACCTCCGCCGGACACTAATGTAGCCCCGGGTGTTACTACCCCGGTGAATACTGATAATGTTATAAACACTAATAATACTCGCCCGACTGTTAATGTTGTTGGGAACCCTGAAACCGTTTTGAACCCAAATAATGTCACGAATCCAAACCCCGTACCGGTTATCAACCCAACTGCTAATAATAACGCTCAACCAAATACTGGTAATGATCGTAATAATAACCGAGAACCCCCACGTCAGGAGTACGCATACAAACAATTTACATCATGTAAACCGATTGAGTTTAAGGGTATTGAAGGACCTAGCGGGCTGGTCAAATGGATAGAAAAGACTGAATCAGTGATTAATATCAGTGAGTGTCCACCGAACCGCGTGGTCAAATTTGCTACCAGTATGTTTTTAGACCAAGCGCTGATGTGGTGGAATACGGTAGTCCAAATAAGGGGACAAGATGCTATTAATCGTATGGCATGGACTGAATTAAAAACCCTAATGCTAGAGCATTTTTGTCCTAAAAGTGAGATTCAGAGGTTTGAACACGAGTTATGGAATCTGGAAATGAAAGGAGCGGACCATGTGGGATACACGAATCATTTTAACGAACTGTCCCGCTTAGTTCCGTGGTTAGTTACACCGGAAGCGAAGCGAATTGAACGTTATATCTAGGGACTGACCCCTGCTGTGAGAAGTATAGTGAATTCAGTAGCCCACCCAACATTAGAAAGTGTTGTATCTCAAACGGGTGTCGTTACTTTTGATCTGATGAGGAGTGGAGTGATAAGGATGCCAGGTGAAAAAACAAGTTTAAAACGAACTGATTATGGGACAAGAATGCAAGGAAACCCTCAAAACAAACGGGCTCGTCCGAATACCCGAAGTTATGCCATGACCAGTTCTAATGTAAAACAAGAGACCTATAAAGGGACATTACCAAAGTGCAGAAGATGTAACTTTCATCATGTGGGTGATTGCAAACCGATCATTTGTCAAAAGTGTGGAAGAACGGGACACTATGCCCCCACCTGTAGAACCCTCACCAATACTGTTAACCGTTCACCGCAATCAACTCAACTACCTTGACCTCAACCAACCCGCCCACAACTCAACCAACAAACCCCACCTACCACGAACCTTCGTGCCTGCTATGAATGTGGCAGTACGGAACACTTTCGGAGATACTGCCCCAATCTGAACCAGGGTGCAGTGAGAAAGCAAAACCAAGCACAAGCATCAACCTCCAACGCAGCTAGGGGACGCGCGTTTGTACTAGGACCGGGTGAAGCGCGTCATGATCCGAATGTGGTGACAGGTACATTCTTAGTTTCGGGTCAGTATGCTTCAGCTTTGTTTGATACGGGTGCCGATAGAAGTTTCGTATCTGTTAACTTCTTACCTTTAGAAAATATGCCGGTTAGCGAACTAACAAAACCATATACTATAGAACTCGCTAACGGTAAGTCTATACTCGTTAACCGAATAGTCCGAAACTGTTCCCTTATCCTAAACGACCACCCATTCCTTATTGATTTACTTCCAGTGGAATTGGGAATTTTCGATGTTATAGTCGGTATGGACTGGCTATCTAAGTATAAAGTTGAAATTTTCTGTAAGGATAAGACCGTTAGGATACCTCTTCCGAATGATGAGGCGATGATTGTTCAAGGTGAGAAATCTGGTACGGTACTGCCTCTCATATCCCAACTTAGGGCATTAAAGTATTTGCGCCAAGGTTGTACATTATGCTTGGCGAGCGTAACAGTTAAGGAACCCGAGGAAAAACGAATGGAAGACATCCTAGTGGTACACGAGTATTCAGATGTATTCCCCGATGTGTTGCCTGGTTTACCACCGACCCGACAAGTTGAATTCCGTATTGACTTGATATCGGGAGCAGCACCCATTGCTAAGGCACATTGTCGACTTGCACCTTCTGAAATGCAAGAACTGTCCAACCAGTTACAAGAATTACTGGACAGGGGTTTCATCCGACCTAGTTACTCACCGTGGGGAGCACCAGTGTTATTTGTAAAGAAGAAAGATGGGAGTTTTCGAATGTGTATTGATTACTGGGAATTGAATAAAGTGACTATAAAGAATAGATACCCCTTACCTCGAATTGATGACTTGTTTGATCAGCTCCAGGGTGCGAAGTATTTTTCAAAAATTGATCTTAGATCTGGCTATCATCAAGTAAGAATTCAGGAAGAAGATGTATCAAAAACAGCTTTCCGAACTCGGTATGGTCACTATGAATTTTTGGTTATGCCGTTTGGGTTGACAAATACACCTGCAGTGTTTATGGACCTCATGAACCGAGTTTGCAAACCTTACCTTGACAAGTTCGTGATAGTGTTTATCGATGATATTTTGATATATTCGAGAAGTAAGGAGGAACACGAACAACATTTGCGGGAAATCTTAGAATTATTGAGGCAAGAGAAGTTATACGCAAAGTTATCCAAATGTGAATTTTGTCTACAAGAAGTACAGTTTTTGGGGCACATTGTGAACCATCAAGGGATCCAAGTAGACCCAAGTAAAATTGAGGCCATTAAAAATTGGCAAGTACCTAAGTCACCAAGAGAAATTCGTCAATTCTTAGGACTAGCCGGGTATTATAGAAGATTCATTGAAAAATTTTCAAGTATTGCCCAACCTCTAACCCTCCTAACTCAAAAAGATCGAGCGTATGAATGGGGAGAAGAACAAGAAATGGCCTTCCAAACGTTAAAACAGAAGTTATGTGAGGCTCCAATATTAAGCCTTTCAGATGGAACTGATGAATTGGTGGTATGTTGTGACGCATCTCGTAAAGGTTTAGGATGCGTACTGATGCAAAGAAAGAAAGTAATAGCATATGCTTCCCGACAATTAAAAGTACATGAAAAGAATTATACGACCCATGATTTGGAATTGGGAGCAGTTATCTTTGCATTGAAGATTTGGAGACATTACTTGTATGGCACCAAATGTACCATCTATACTGATCACAAAAGCCTACAACACATATTTGATCAGAAAGAGCTAAACATGAGACAAAGGAGATGGGTAGAACTGTTAAATGATTATGATTGTGAGATTAAATACCATCCAGGTAAGGCCAACGTAGTAGCTGATGCTTTAAGCCAAAAAGACAGAGTTAAACCATTGAGGGTACGAGCACTCGGAATGATTGTTCAAAGTAGACTAACCGAACAAGTTCGTGTTGCACAAGATGAGGCTTTGAAGGCAGATCAGCTAGGAAAAGAAGAACTACATGGGAATGAAAGGAATTTTGAGAAGAAAATTGATGAAGTATATTATTATAAAAACCGGGTCTGGATTCCAACACTTCATAAACTTCGAAAGTTGATTCTTGATGAAGCACAAAAGTCCAAATATTCTATTCATCCAGGTACTGATAAGATGTATAAGGATGTTAAAGAATTTTACTGGTGGCCTGGCATGAAAAAGGATATAGCCGTGTATGTAAGTAAATGTGCAACGTGTGCAAGAGTTAAGGTGGAATATCAAAAACCTTCCGGAATGTTACAACAACCCGAAATCCCACAATGGAAATGGGAACAAATTACCATGGAGTTTGTGACGCACCTTCCTAAAACCTCCCGAGGACACAATGCTATCTGGGTAATTGTTGACCGATTAACCAAATCCGCACAGTTTATTCCCATCCGTAACAACTACACCACCGAAAAACTCGCCCAAATTTACATCAACGAAATTGTATCCCGACTCGGAGTACCTCTTTCGATTATTTCAGATCGAGACAGTCACTTTACTTCACATTTCTGGCAAGCAGTACAAGAAGCCTTGGGAACCCGAATCGACCTAAGTACGGCTTACCATCCCCAAACCGATGGTCAATCCGAACGAACCATCCAAACCTTAGAAGACTTACTTCGTGCTTGTGTACTGGACTTCAAAGGGAATTGGGATCAACACCTCCCGCTCATTGAATTCTCTTACAATAACAGTTATCACAGTAGTATACAAGCAGCACCTTATGAAGCTCTATACGGGCAAAAATGTAGATCACCACTATGTTGGACGGAAGTGGGTGATACCCAAATTTCAAGGTCAGATTTAATTCAGGAAACCACCGATAAGATTCACCAGATTAAGCAAAAATTTAAAGCTGCCCGCGACCGACAAAAGAGTTATGCCGATGTTCGCAGAAAACCGTTATCCTTTGAAATAGGTGATAAGGTGTTTTTAAAAGTATCGCCATGGAAGGGTGTTATAAGATTTGGAAAGACTGGTAAACTAGCCCCGAGATACATCGGACCTTTTGAGATTATTGCAAAAATTGGTCCCGTAGCTTACCGATTAAAACTACCCTTAGAACTGAGCACTATTCACGACGTGTTTCATGTATCGAATCTGAAAAAGTGTTTGACTGATGAAACGACAATAGTACCACTGGAAGATGTTCAGATCAACGAAAAACTCAACTTCGTAGAGGAACCGGTAGAAATTGTGGACGGGAAAACCAAACAGTTACGACATAACAAAATTTCATTGGTAAAAGTTCGGTGGAATTCAAAACAAGGACCCGAATATACTTGGGAACGAAAGGATGAATTCCGAAAGAAATACCCACACCTGTTCCCTAAAAAGAAAACCGATGACACATTAAATTTCGAGGACGAAATTTCTTAACGGGGGGAGAATGTGACATTCGTGACAAAATGAGGTATACTATATTCACTACGTAACAAGTAAACGATAAATCGGTTAATTCGTAGTGCTTAAACGAGTAACCGACCGATACTAATTATGACCCGTATACATACTGAGGGGTCATATACGAGTTATATATATATTATAGAGGCTAACATATTGATATTTAGGCTCCAGTACGTTTAAAACTCTTTAAACGAAAAAGGTTTCGTTTATCGATACGCTATAAGCTTAAACGCAATCGTTAATATCAAAACGAGCATTGTAGCATCCGTTAAGCCGAAAAAGATTTATAAAACACTTATATGACATCTTCTAAGCAATCCATGAAAATATTTTGGAATTTTACAACGAGTCAGTACGTTTTTCTTATTTTACAAAAAGAAGTTGAAAAACACTCGTTTTCGCGCTGGTTTTCGCACTCGAACCAGTTTTCTTGCGAAAAACCGAACCCGAACTAAATTTTGGACCGACTTTTACGCGTGTCATGAAAAACGAGGCACCATTGGGCCAAAAAGAGGCCCAATGGGCCCTTGTTAATTGCGGCCGCAAGAAGGGGAAATGGGCCCCCCTTTGTATAACTAGTTATATAAGCTAGTACTTAAAGTAATAAATTATACCAAACACATCCTAGAAGCCTCTCACCTGTGTTATTCAAGTTCCAACCAAAGTTTTGAGGTAAACCTCTAAATACATGAGATTACATGCTTGATTAGTAAGGTTTAATCATGGAAAATTAGTTCTTGATTAGTTTTAAACATGTTTAACCATCAAAAAACCCTAAAAATCAATTAAAACCATGTTTTGATGTTAAACATATTTACAAACCAGGAACATATACTTTTTTGGTCAAAAACGCGGATTAGAACATGAATACAACGTTTTTACGGTTAGAAAGTTCGGTTTGAACCCAAAACCGAAACCCTAATTATCAAGGCTGTCACATGGATAATTTATGCTTGGTTTGATGTTATATGATATGTAGATACACTGAGTTTGCAACCCGAGACCCGGAGAGTCGTTTAAACTAGCAAAACTCATCGAAAACCGACAAGGTAAACCCGTAACACTCGTTTAAGGGCTGTTTAGTATTAGGTTGTGACGTGCTTGTTGTTAGCTTGTGAAAATTTTCAGGGACATTAGACATCATATAAATGAGTCCCTGTTCAAATTTGGTAATTTTTCGATAAACGGAGAATATTTGGTGAATTTATTTCCGTTTATGAGCGTTTAATTGGGAAAAATAGCTAAACATGTTGAAAAATTATGAAACTTGGTTTTGGAGATTAATATGTGTTGGTAAGATCACTGGTAAAGTTTGGGGATAATTGGAAATGCCTAAGTATGGTTTGTGCAATTATGGTTTAACCGAATCTTAACAGCCGAAAAACGCACAAAAAGGCATTTTGTCAAAAGAGTTAGGTTCTGGAGATTTTTAAGGGGCTATGTAATAACATTGAGGCCATTTGTATAAATTATCGGATTTTTCGGAGGTCGTTTGATATAAACAGGCCATTTATTACACGATTATAACCTATTAAATGAATTTTTATAAGTAAATAATTAATCATAAAATTTCTGAAAATATTTTTATAAAATTCTCCATATCTTAATGTATTTTTACAAAATTTATATAATTTATATATAAGTACGTATTTAGTTATGATTAATCAAAGATTTAAATTATAATTGTTTTAACGAAACTGGCAGTTTTGTGTTTAACGGACTGACTGGTATGTCAAAATGTCAAAAGTGGTCAAATATCATATTTTTGAATGATATTGATAAAAACGAACTTTTTACGAGAATTTCGAACAATTCGGGTGGATTGTACGCGTTTTGTATAATCAAACCCGTGTGAAAACGGAAACGAACCCTGCGATCAAACCAGATAGCGAAACCTTAAAATTCTTTAATAAATCAAATCATTTTATCAATCAATATATTTACTTAAGTTTATGTGATCTTACCTAATCCCGAAGCGCATGAACAATCAACTTGGCTAGGCTCGGGAAACGGTGAAACTGGGCCAAATCCAGTTTTTAACATTTCATAGTATACAACGTCACAATCTAAGACTATGGTCATGTTCTGGGCCTACCAGCTATACCCAGATTATCTATACAGCCCGATTTAGCTTAAACACTGTACTAGTATTAACAGTACGATACCGGTTATAGGAGTCAAGCTATAATCGAGAAATTCTAGTTACCGATACATACCACCAGCTCGAACAACATTAAGGTGAGTTTCACGACCCCCATTTTCTAAACTGTTTTACGAACTTTTGGGGTGGAAAGCATGTTTACATATACTTATATACTTGAAAACGTGTGATGATGTGAATTATCTAAGTACTAACACTTGACAAGTCCCCACAAACACAAGTGATTAACTTCGTGCCGGTGACGTGTGGATAGTACTATCGGTTTGACAAACCCAACTGACAGAGCCGGTGGGGTATGCCGGAACATGTTAACCCAGTTGCACATTGTCATTTAAACTTATTACATAATGCTATGTGGTGTTAGACATTGTACATACTTGGGGCAAAGTGGCTGTTAAATGCCAACGGGAGTGCATGGGCAGGGGTGGCCATGTGTTTTAGCTCGTTTCGGTTTCACTTGTGGCTTAGTATAATACATCATAAACATACATATATACATACACACTGTAAACTTTACGAACTCGTATACTGATTTCGTTGATACTCGTGAAACTTGAAACTCACTAACTAGACGTAGTTGACCCGTTTTAACATGCTTTTCAGGTAAAGCGAAAGTGGAATGATTTGCTTATGTGCTTGGTGTTAGAAGGAGAGTTGAGTAGCTGTGAATAGACGCAGATATATAATATTAAATAAAAGGCTCGTAAACCGGTTATGTGATTCTCATCTAGTTTGTAAACATAGTACCAGCCCATGTAATATGATGTAAATTAGTGTGTGAATTTCTTTATAAACAATGTTGTTGATACCAGTATGATCTGTTACATTCACGTTTTACGCTTCTGCAACTACCTAGTCGGGGTGTGACAACATTACGCCATTACTGCTAGACCTAAGGTGTATCTGAGTGTGTATTATCAGGCAGTTTTGGGCTACAGCTGAGTATGTGGAGGTGGAGAATCATATTCGAGCAACGATTAATCAAACTCCTATTACAATTAATGTTGAATTAATTCGGCGTGTGCTTCGATTTGATGATAATGATAACGACCCGAGTGAATTTGACAAGCAACTGGTCAAGGGTTTGTTTATACGTGTGCGTTATGGTGGAGACATTGATAAATCTATGTTGAACAAGAATGGATTATGCCCACCATACAAGTATCTTCTCCATGTTCTTATTCATTGCATGAGTGGTCGTCGTGGCGGTTTTGACGAATGTCGACTCAGTTTGCAATCAGCCTTTGTAGCTTTAATTCTGAACAAGCCATTTAACTTATCTGAGCTCGTCTTCGATCATTTGAAAGAACAAGTTCAGCAAACGATTCAGTCGAAGAAATTTTTAATGTATCCTCGTTTCTTGCAGTTGATTATTCAAGATTTGATACCTAATTTAGCTATTGATCAGACCTTGGTGAATGATATGCTTCCTATGGAACATATGACGCCGTATACCGTACGTCGAATGTCGCTTTATAGAAAGGGGAGGCCAACAGATAAACGAATGATTGGTCATATAATTAACCCGAATTATGTATGTCCTCCTGATGAACGCTGGATCCATGATGACTTGGATTTCGAGCGTGAAGGGGGAGAAGGTGGGAACGATGATGATGGTCATGATGATGGAGATGGTGGAAATGGTGATGCAGCTCTTAGAGAGCAACAAGAGGCAGTAAATTCCGCGTTAGCTGCCACTATTGCAGCTCAACAAGAACGGAAGAGAAAAGGGAAAACTGTGGCAACTGGAAAGCCATCAAAGAAACGACGTGTGTCAGCTGGGGCTGGGGTAATTATTGGTGTGCCACCACCTCGTCAATCAACGCCTCAACGCTCGGTAGTGCCGCCTACTACTAGCACTCCGATGCTTACATTGACAACAACGTTGGTGTCTCATGAAAGGCTTGGTTTATGTGACACCCGGAAATTCCCAACCCTATAAACTAAGTAATCAACCTAATAATTAGGTGATTGTGAATATTATGTGCGCCCTGCGCGAGCGCGCTATGTTAGAGTCAGCATGGGCACGTTATGTGCGCCCTGCGCGAGCGCGCGATGTAAGAACCAGCGTGGGCATATGTTATATGCGCCATGCGCGAATGTTTTGGCTTTATGTTTTCATGAAACTTAACTTTATGTTGTCTAATGGGTTGACCGTCCCGCATGATGCTAAGGCGGGTGCATCCTAAATCGTTTATGCGCGTGCGGAAGGGAACTAACCTCCCCGCATGGCGGGAACATTGAGAGCTAGTTTGTCTGAAGCTCCAAGATGGAAATGACTTCAACATGACTGATCACTATGTTGAAATACCAAGACCACCTGGAGAATCTACAAATGAAACTCAATGTCCCTAACTGCGAGAAGGTTACGCACCTACCCGCAGCAAAGAAATGTTCTTCACGCAAAAAGCTATGCGCACAAAGTTATACGCGCAGAACACTTAGCCTAATCTCCAGATTTAAGGAGGATTATTCCCGCCCAAAAGGAAACAGTAGCGTGTTTCAGAAATCTCTACTTTTTAACTGTACACTGACAAAAGCACCTGAAAAAGCATACTGTAACATGAAAAGTCAACTGTCAGCCACCCTACTCCCACCAACCACAGACCTGCATGCCCTGTCCAAATCAAATCAAAATCTTTTATCCACTCTTCCACTTTTAAATAAATAATAATAATTTCCATACTTTATCATCATTACACCTAGATATGAAAAGATTACAATCCCTTAAAGCAAGGGATTGTGTTCCCTTGAGTTTGCCTATAAATATGTAACCTAAATTATCACCCAAAACACACTTCAAACTTCTCTCTTAAGAACTGCAAACTTACACTAATCATCTCCCAAGCATCCGTTGTTTTCATTTCCGATCCTGTTACTAGGTAAGCCGAGATTATAACCTTGAGATCTACTTTCCAACCCTTATATTCTCCTATTTCTTGATCTTAATATATATACTTCTTGTTATTTAATCGTATTCTAGACCTTCAATTCAAAGGCCAACACCAAGAAAACCCGAATCTCGATTAATCCCTTAACAAGAACCACAGGTGAGTTTCACAGCCCCTATTTTCACTGTTTTCACTATTTTTAAACTGTTTTCGGGGCGAGGGACACGTATCTAAATTATGTTTTATCATGATACTCTTACAAGCAATGCAAGCAATTATGTGTTTAAATAATGTTTCATTATGGTATATTTACGAGCAATGCAAACGGTTATCTATGGGTTTCGATATGAGTGCGCAAGATACGAGTAAGTGATCACTTTACCATTGGAACTCTAAGGGTAGGGACTGCTGGTTTGATCCACCCACTCGTAGGGGTCGCACCTCTTACACAGACGAGTGCCTAGCATGTCACGGGGCAGTACTATGGGATTGAGCCCGCTCGTAGAGGTCGCTCCTCTTACGCAGACGAGCGCCTTGTTTTCCGGCACAACGTCCGCGCGTAACCCGCGGGACGGTATTATTTCGCTCGTAGTGGCAGCGTCACTTACACAGACGAGCACGGTTTTTCAGAAGTGTCCGCGCATAACCCGCGGGACGGTATTACTTATTTCGCTCGTAGTGGCAGCGCCACTTACACAGACGAGCACAGTTCCCAGAAATGTTCGCGCGTAACCCGCGGAACGATTTTATCAGAATATGTTGATAGAACTATGTTTAACCAAGCATGTGTTTTAATGATGCTATCAGAATTATGTTTCAGAATGATTTTTATCAAGATTATGATGCAATACGATTTATCAAGTTACTAAAACTTGTGAACTCACTCAGTTTATACTGATTCAAATGTTTTACGTGTCTTTCAGGAGATAACTAGGTAACGCATGGAGTCACACTTAGAGCACCTCACGCTGAACATCTAAAACTAGCTTTTTGGAAGATTGTAGTTCTATCCCTTCGATGCGCACGGTTGTTCCCGCCGCGCAAGGGGATATGGCGTGGAAATCTTCAACAGTTTTCATACTCGGATGTTTATATGTAATTTTTAAATAATGTAATGTATTTGTATTAAACATTTCATGCGCAATGAAAATCTTACTTTGAATGTTTGCAATGGCCCGTGCTTATTTATCAATCCCCACTCGCGCGCGCCCGGCTGTTTCCGCCGTTCAGGGCCGGGTGTGACAGTTTAATTCCACAAATGACTTTATCTGAAATACCAAGGCCTCATGCTTCATTGTCGACTGTCCCTCCAACACCATCTATGAGGCCTCCTCCTCCTCCTCCTCCTCCTCCTCCTCCAAGTGATGTCTCTTTTCTGAGAATTACTAGGCCTCAGGGACCAATCCAACCAGTTCATCCCTCATTGTACAACCTGCCACCGAACCGTCAGACAGAGATGCAATTAAATCTTCTTCACTTATATGAAAACCAAATGGCAGCGTACCGTCAGAATCAGGAACGTCTTATGGAGAATCAAAGACGGATGATGAGTTATATCTCATTTTGTCAGAAGGAGACTAAAGCGCTACGTGCGATTATTGAGTCTCAGGGGGTGAAAATGAAGGAACAAGAGGATCTAATCTTGCAACTGACTTGCAAAGAAGATGCCTTAAAGAAACTCAAAAATGATGATCAAGATCCTGACGAATCTGGTGCAGGAGGTGAGCCTAAACAAGCGCATGGCTCATCTTCAGGTACTGGTACAAGTGGCGGTGATCTGGATAAACAGGTTGTGGTATATAAGTATTTAACGGCTGTTAAGCCAATTGAGATGATTGCAGCCAACACTGTGATATTTGTGGATGGTTCGGGGGTGGTTAGAAGCGTGGTGAACATGGATGAGATAGAGGTTGGTGAGTTTGTTGATAGGTCTCTGAATCAGATTTCCGTACTGCTAGGGTTAAATGATGAACAATTAACCGTGTTAGAGACAGAGCCAGACGTTGATGTGGTGAATGAGGAGGGTATAGAAAATGATCCGTCTATTCAAATGAATACGGACTTTATCTATGAAGACGAGGATGTTGAGATGGAAGATGTTACTGCTGAGGAGTATCCGGACTTGTTTCAACACACAAACGTTGATCAAGGTGCTCCGGTATTCGATGAACAAACGGTTAAAGCTGCTGAGGATGATTTGGTAAGGGTATAAAAGGGTAAACAGGCAGTTGATGCAGTATACAAATCACTTGAAGTCATATCCGATGCTGATATTGCTAAGTGGTTCAGCTACAAAGCGGCGGGTAAGATTATCAAGGCGTATAGATATGTTGATGAAGAACGAAAAAGACATAGCTGCAACTTGGGTCAAAGAAAACCAAGTAACATCCTTCAAGACTGTATCCAAGGTACATGGTGATATTGTCTCGTGGCTATATGATTCCGAGCTTAAGGTATGTTTAATTAAATGGGAGAAGGAGATCCAGTACTACGAAACGATAATGGACGTTCTGACATTACCGCGTTGGGATGTTCGTACCCTCGCGCGTCGTCCATTTATCAATCGTGGTAACTACCGAACAGCTGAGTGGTTTCATCAACACTTACTGTTCGAGGTCAATCATGGCTTCAAGTTCTTCAAGCCCCAGGTCCCGAGACGGAAACTGTGACAATCGTCAATTTCAGGTTAACTCCGTTAACTCAACTCCGTCAATTCAAACTTAAGATCACTGAATCTATAACGCACACCTCGTTACATTTAAACTAGGGTTTAAATGACGCTTAACACTTACTACATGTGTAGTCTTTCGGGAATTGCACCGAAACGCAAACGAGTTGACGCAAACGATTGGTGAATAAACGAAAAACGTCAAAACAGTAATTATGTGTTAGACTTATGTGTTATGTGATAACGTTGTTATAAACGTTAACTCAATGTACTAGAACTAGTTAATTAAAGCTAGAAAAACAACAATTGAAAGTTGAGGGACTTGAGTGTAACATATATTATTATAAATAATACTAAACCTAAAACCCTAACTCATTATTTATTTCTCTTCCAAAATCCCGATCGGAACTTTCCCCTTGGCTCCTTAGCTGCCGTCGACATACACACACATACATACACTCAATCTCAAGCTCTTGATTGAAGATTAAGGTGCTATGAAGGTATAATCGACTATCCTATGCATCCTTTATACTTGATTTTGATGTTTAATGGGTTAATTGAAAACTCTAAAAGCCGATTTTATGTGTATATGTAGTTAATATGATTGTTGTTGATTGGATGATGATTTGATAACTAGATTGGATATTGTTACATGTTAATTGTTTGTGTCTTTGATTTGAGTTCAAACAAAAACCCTAATCTTGTATGTAATGTGTAATTGATGTGCATGGATAGTGATTATGGAGTCTAGAGTGTTATATGAATGAATTATGGTTCATAGATAGTTAATATGTTGAGTATTGTTGCAAACAGTTTCTGGACAGATTGTGTTATTGATGTTTAATTGACTGTAACGAAGTGTAAATGTAAAAATTGGTTGAGATTATTGATACTACAGTAAACTAGGTTGAGTCTAGTTTCTAAAGAATATAAACTTGTAATTTTTGGACAAGTAAAGGTTAACTTTTATGATTTTACAAAAACGTTGTGCAAAGCTGAGCTGTTAGACCTGCTGTTAGGTTGTTTTGTAAATGTTATATCTCATGAACTACGAGACCAATTGGGTTGGTTCCACTTCTGGAAGTTGACTCATTGAGTTAGGAACCTAACCCAAGTGGTCTCGCATTTATTGGAATTTTTCGTTTAACGGGAATTTCAAATAACATTCTGTTGCGCATGAATTTGACTGTTATGAGTTTGCTGTAATGATTTGATGATTGTGAGAAACCTATGTGGAATAAAAATATAATAAAATATGTTCTGGAAACCTAAGACATATATGCTTTTGTGATAATTTTTGGTAAATTAATTGTGATGCTATGATCGGTGAGATAGTACAATCTTTCAAGTAGGATTTCTGTCTCGGTGAAACTAGCTGCTGAATTTGGAGAAAATGTATGAAACATGATACTTGCTATATAATTGATATGTTTTGACCAAATTACCCTTGCGGGGAATAATTGCTAATTGATTGTCATGATTTGACCAAATTGCCCTCATGGGGAATAATTGCTAGCTAATTGTTATGTGTTGACCAAATTGCCCTTACGGGGAGTAATTGCTAGTGATGTACTTTATGAATACATGACACGTAAATAATTGCTTACACATGTAACGTATCACAAATACCTTTGTTAAAGTCACAAACGATTCACAAACGAAACACGAAACATGTTATGTGCATAGGTATTATGTGCCGGGTCTAGAGACTCGATAATATTCCGACACTTAGAAAAATCTCTTTGTTGTTTTAGAACGCTAGAGAGAGTTTTTCTGTGACGCGCATCTTGGTGAATTATTTTGGGAATACTTCGCAAACAGTGAGTTTCACTTTCCCCTTTTAAACTTTTTAAACCCTTTTCACTTGGGGGAGATAACATACTCCGGAACGCATTTAAGATTTTGTTAATATAGATTATATATCACTTGTAAAGACTAAGTGGCAAACGCAATAACTAAAGTCCTTCATAACATCGAACCGGTTAATATTTGGATAATAGCGAGTCACTGTTGAGTAGTATTACTGGGTTTGACAAACCCCACCCAACGCTAAACTCGACTGGAGGTCGAGTGGGTGTAATCTTGGCTAAACACATACCATGGTCTGGATGACCTGGTGGCAAGGCAAATGATAAACAGTCCGCTTCGGTGTCGAACACTTAGTGATACTTGTTTTATAGGCTAGCTACCTATAGATATACAATTGACATGACACTATCTGGTAACGCAAAACGCTGTAACGTAAAACGCTGTAACGCAAAACACTGTAACGCAAAACGCTGTAACGCAAAACGCTGAACGCAAACGCTAAACGCTTTATTTTATATAAACTGTGAACTCACCAACCTTGTGTTGACACTTTTAGTATGTTATTCTCAGGTAGCCGAGGCGGGCGCGCGGTTTAGGATCATGCATTGCTTGAAACACTTTTAATTATGCAAACTTATTTTAAACTGTTATCATTGGGTTTTAAGTCGTCCTGCGTGACGCAACATTGGTTTCTATGGTTTTTATTACGTTTCCGCATTTAATTACTCGTAAACGTTTTCATGGTTTTGAAACTTTGTTTTATGGTTTGATTATAACTAATGAATCCGATCCTGTTAGTTCACACCCTCTGACGGTAAAACTCCGTTAGTGGATCTTGAGGGTGTGACAGATTGGTATCAGAGACATTGGTTATAGCGAACTAGAAATTGCATGCATACTAGACTATGACCGCGACGACCCATTAGTTATAATGATACGCACTGCATAGATTTGTGTAGTCTTTGTTATCTTATCTCTTTACCTCTTTCACTCATACGCGCGCGCATACACGGCTTACCTGTAGGAATGTCAACGCCGCCATCATCATCATCATCCGATCCGATGACTCATGCTCACGGGTAGGAACCGCAGTTACCTACCGCATCGCCACCCCGTGTAGTCTCGAAACTCGAAGCTCCTGCACCGAAAAGGTATCGCTTCTCCGGAGGCATGTACGAAAACGAAGTTAGCTGGGATTGGTACCCTAATATGATTAGGCGTATGGTCTATCGCGAACAAGTTCCCCCGCTACCTCACCCGAGCCATCCTGCTTACTCCAACACCCTACCACCCATAACCGAACCTGTAGAGCGTGTGCTCGCAGCTGTTGTTTCTTGTTTGGAGCGTGACGTGGGTTACATGCGCTATACGAGAGCGAACGTTTCAGGACTGTTAAAGGATGGAACCGAAACTAAAGAGAAATTTCCCGCCTGACAGCGGCGATGAAGGAAATGCAAGAGGCTAATGATCAACAGATGAAGATTATGAGAAAAATACAAGCCGAGATGATAGACTTGCAAGAGCAACTCCAAGTGGCAAGGACCCGAACAGAGATAGCTTTAGAGCGTTGCGATGTCTTACAAATGCAAATTGCTCAGAACGCAGCGGAACCTGAGGCAGAGCCTGAGGAGGATCCCGAGGAGGAACCCAAAGAGGAACCGGAGGAAGAACCGGCTGAGGAGGAGGCACACTCAGAGGTGTCCTCAGACGATGACATCTAAGGATGATAACACCTAGATGGCTGGAAGAAACGCTGGACACGGTTGCGGTAACATCAACTTGACTGCAGCAGAACTCCAAACTCTGCTGAACGACCATGCGGCGGCCGCTCTAGCCGCACATGTCCAGAATCAAGCTGGAGGTCCAATTGGAACGTGCACCTTCAAGAACTACCTTGACTGCAAACCCAGTACGTTTAAGGGCACTGAGGGAGCTATAGGCTTCCTGCGTTGGGCTGAGAAGGTCAAGTCGGCCTTTGAGATGTGTAATTGTCCCCCTGCCAGTAGGGTCAAATTCGCTGCTGGAATACTTGAGGATTCTGCCCTCACTTGGTGGAATTCGAACGTACAGATCCTTGGATTGGAACTGGCTAACGCGATGAACTGGGAGGAGTTCAAAAACATGATGCGAGAAGAGTACTGTCCGAGAGAAGAGATTTCAAAGTTGGAGTCAGAATTTTGGTCGTTGAAGATGGTGGGTTCAGAAATAGAAGCCTACACTACCCGTTCTCACGAGTTAGCTGTGATGTGTCCGCGGATGGTGGATCCGCCGAGTAAGAGGATTGAAATGTATCTTGATGGGTTAGCACCGCAAATTCAGGGCATGGTGACGTCTTCCAGACCAGCCACGATTCAACAAGCGATCCGATTAGCTCGCAAACTGATGGATCAAGCAGTGACCCAAGGTGCGTTACCACCTAGGGGTTCAACCACTAAAGGCCGTGACAACCCGATTACTGACAACAGCAACAACAACCCGAGCAATGGAAAGAAAAGTTTGACAACACCATATCCTCATCCTTGAACCCCCCACAGCAACAACACTACCGTAAGCCCGAACTCACTCGGGGCTTCAACAATCAGGGTCACATAACAATAACAACGGTGGCGGGCAGGGTTCGAGCGGATATGCTGGGAAATATCCGAAGTGCAACAGGTGCAACTATCATCATGCTGGGCCATGTGACCGTGTCAAGTGTCAGAGATGCGGAAAGATGGGTCACCAGGCAAAGGAATGTAGAGGAGACCTTGCGGCAAAGGGTGCTCCTAAACCACCTATGACGACGAAGGGATGTTTCGAATGTGGGCAGGAAGGTCATTTCAGGAAAGATTGTCCCAAGCTGAAACAGAACGACAACAATGGAGGTAATGGAAATGGCAGTAATGGTGGAAGCAATGGCAAAGGAAGAGCCTTTGTGATTGGGTCGGGTCAAGCCCGCAATGATCCGTACGTGGTGACTGGTAAGTTCCCTGTGAACGATTGTTTTGCTTCTGTATTGTTTGACACTGGAGCTGATAGGAGTTTTGTGTCGAAAGCCTTTAGTCAACTCTTAGACTTAACTCCAACTCCGTTAGATGCTAAGTTTCCTGTTGAATTAGCTGACGGTAAGACTATAGTAACGACTCATGTACTTGCGGGATGTAAGTTAAAACTGTCAGGTCATGTCTTTGATATCGACCTTATTCCTTTAGGCTTAGTAGTTTCGATGTCGTGGTCGGCATGGGCTGGTTGTCCGAGAACCGAGCGGAGATTATATGTCACGACAAGATAGTCCACATTACTACCCCTTCCGGCGAGATCATTTCGATCCGGGGCGAGAGAAGCGGCATGACCACTAGCGTCATCACCCTCATGAAGGCGCAGAAGTATCTACGAAAGGGTCACCCGGCAATTTTGGCGCAGATTGTTGAGAAACCCGCGGAGGAGAAGCGAATTGAAGATATACCGATTGTGCGAGATTTTCCGGAAGTTTTCCCGGAGGATTTGCCTGGACTCCCTCCTATACGACAAGTCGAATTCCAAATCGAGTTGACACCCGGTGCAGCACCCATAGCACGAACCCCGTATCGGCTCGCACCGGCGGAGCTTCAGGAGTTGTCCACTCAGTTGCAAGATTTGTTGGATAAGGGTTTTATCCGACCTAGCTCATCGCCATGGGGAGCCCCTGTCTTGTTTGTCCGAAAGAAGGACGAGACTTTCCGCATGTGTATCGACTACCGGGAGTTGAACAAGGTGACAGTCAAGAACCGTTATCCTTTACCCCGAATTGATGATTTGTTTGACCAACTTCAAGGATCGAGTTACTACTCGAAGATCGATCTGCGATCTGGTAACCACCAACTAAGAGTGCGCGAAGAAGATATCTCAAAGACGGCTTTCAGAACACGGTATGGTCACTACGAGTTTTCGGTTATGCCTTTTGGCCTAACCAACGCACCAGCCGTATTCATGGATCTCATGAATCGAGTATGCAAGGCTTACCTCGACAAGTTTGTGATTGTTTTCATTGATGATATTCTCGTCTACTCCAAGAACGAAGCTGACCATGAAGAACACTTAAGGGTAATTCTGGAATTATTGAAGAAGGAACAACTTTATGCTAAACTCTCGAAATGTGAGTTTTGGCTTCGCAAGGTTCACTTTTTAGGACATGTGATCAACTAGAACGGTATCCATGTCGATCCCGGTAAGGTAGAGGCCATCAAAAACTGGGAAGCACCTAAGACTCCGACTGAGGTGCGGCAATTCCTAGGACTGGCCGGCTACTACCGACGTTTCATCGAGGGATTTTCAAAGATTGCTCAACCCCTCACCGCTTTGACTCACAAAGGCACTAAGTACAATTGGGGTGACGCGCAAGAATCCGCTTTTCAACTGTTGAAAACCAAACTCTGTAGCGCCCCTATTCTAGCCCTCCCCGAGGGAACGGAAAATTTCGAGGTACACTGTGACGCATCAATACAAGGTCTCGGTTGTGTGCTGATGCAACTCGAGAAGGTTATAGCTTATGCCTCTCGACAACTACGGGTTCACGAGAAGAACTACACGACCCATGATTTGGAACTCGGAGCTGTGGTGTTTGCCCTTAAGATATGGAGGCATTACTTGTACGGTACCAAGTTTACCATTTACACCGACCACAAGAGTCTCCAGCATATCTACGATCAGAAGGAGCGGAACATGCGATAGCATCGTTGGGTCGAGCTGCTTAAGGATTATGATTGTGCCATCAAGTACCACCCTGGCAAGGCCAATGTAGTGGCCGACGCCCTCAGTAGAAAAGAAACCGATAAACCCAGGCGGGTGCGAGCATTGCAACTCACGATTCATGCCAACTTACCCGATCAGATTCGCGAGGCGCAACTCGAAGCTTTGAAAGAAGATAATCTTCCATCAGAACTCATGCGGGGCATGAACAAGCAACTTGAAACCAAATCGGACGGGGTCCGATATTTTGAGAACCGGATTTGGGTTCCACGATACAGAGAGTTGAGAACTCTAGTGATGGACGAAGCTCACAAGTCCTGATATTCTATCCACCCTGGCTCAGATAAAATTTACCATGACTTAAAGGCACTTTACTGGTGGCCGAACATGAAAGCCGACATTGCCACCTACGTGAGCAAATGCTTGACTTGTGCCAGAGTCAAAATAGAATACCAGAAACCATCTGGTCTACTGCAACAACCAGAACTCCCAATGTGGAAATGGGAACACATCTCAATGGATTTTATCACGGGTTTACCTAAGACACCGACGGGATGCGATACCATCTCGGTGATCGTTGACCGGTTGACTAAGTCTGCACACTTCTTAGCGATTAAAGAATCGGACAAAATGGAAAGATTGACTCGCGTTTACATGAAAGAAGTGGTGTCTAGGCACGGAGTGCCTGTCTCAATCATTTCCGATCGAGATTCCCGTTTCACTTCGCACTTTTGGAAGTCACTACAAAGCGCACTAGGCACCCGTCTTGATATGAGCACAGCATACCATCCTCAGACGGATGGGCAAAGTGAACGAACTATTCAGACCCTGGAGGATATGTTGCGTGCATGCGTATTGGATTTCGAAAAAAAGTTGGGAACCTCACTTACCTTTGGTAGAGTTTTCGTATAATAACAGCTACCACGCAAGTATTAAAGCAGCGCCGTTTGAAGCGCTGTACGGACGGAAGTGTCGATCACCACTCTGCTGGGCAGAGGTGGGTGACAGCCAAATCACTGGTCCAGAACTGGTACTCGAAACTTCGGAAAAGATTGTTCAAATCCGAAATCGCATGGCAGCAGCACGAGATCGTCAAAAGAGTTACGCCAACAAGCGCCGAAAGCCTCTCGAATTTCAAGTGAACGACCAAGTATTACTCAAAGTCTCACCTTGGAAAGGTGTGGTTCGCTTTGGGAAGCGAAACAAACTCAACCCACGATACGTTGGTCATTACCGGATAACTGAGCGCATTGGTCCGGTGGCGTACCGACTGGACCTACCAACGGAACTCAGTGGCGTACACAATGTATTCCACGTGTCCAATTTGAAGAAATGCCTATCTGATGAAACCCAAGTAGTCCCTTTGGAGGAACTACAAGTTGATGAACAGTTACGTTTCATTGAAGAACCAGTCGAAGTTTTGGATTGGGAAACCAAAACGCTCAAAAACAGCAAAATTCCAATCGTTAAGGTTCCTTGGAACTCGAGACGTGGACCGGAGTTCACGTGGGAACGCGAGGATCAAATGATGAAAAAGTATCCTCACCTTTTTGAAGGGCTGACCAAACACAGAAAACCGCGAAACCCGGCAAACCGTCAGAAATCACCGGAGGTATGAATTAAATTTCGGGACGAAATTTCTTTCTACTAGGGGATGATATGACAAACTGAATATTTTTCTTATTTTTTCAGACACTCATCACGACTTGACTCAAATTTTCGGGACGAAAATTCTTTAACATGGGAATGATGTGACAATCGTCAATTTCAGGTTAACTCCGTTAACTCAACTCCGTCAATTCAAACTTAAGATCACTGAATCTATAACGCACACCTCGTTACATTTAAACTAAGGTTTAAATGACGCTTAACACTTACTACATGTGTAGTCTTTCGGGAATTGCTTCGAAACGCAAACGAGTTGACGCAAACGATTGGTGAATAAACGAAAAACGTCAAAACAGTAATTATGTGATAATTATGTGTTAGACTTATGTGTTATGTGATAACGTTGTTATAAACGTTAACTCAATGTACTAGAACTAGTTAATTAAGCTAAAAAAACAACAATTGAAAGTTGAGGGACTTGAGTGTAACATATATTATTATAAATAATACTAAACCTAAAACCCTAACTCATTATTTCTTTCTCTTCCAAAATCCCGATCGGAACTTTCCCCTTGGCTCCTTGGCTGCCGTCGACATACACATACATACATACACTCAATCTCAAGCTCTTGATTGAAGATTAAGGTGCTAGGAAGGTATAATCGACTATCCTATGCATCCTTTATACTTGATTTTGATGTTTAATGGGTTAATTGAAAACTCTAAAAGCCGATTTTATATGTATATGTAGTTAATATGATTGTTGTTGATTGGATGATGATTTGATAACTAGATTGGATATTGTTACATGTTAATTGCTTGTGTCTTTGATTTGAGTTCAAACAAAAACCCTAATCATGTATGTAATGTGTAATTGATGTGCATGGATAATGATTATGGAGTCTAGAGTGTTATATGAATGAATTATGGTTCATAGATAGTTAATATGTTGAGTTTTGTTGCAAACAGTTTCTGGACAGATTGTGTTATTGATGTTTAATTGACTGTAACGAAGTGTAAATAAGAAAATTGGTTGAGATTATTGATACTACAGTAAACTAGGTTGAGTCTAGTTTCTAAAGAATATAAACTTGTAATTTTTGGACAAGTAAAGGTTAACTTTTATGATTTTACAAAAACGTTGTGCAAAGCTGAGCTGTTAGACCTGCTGTTAGGTTGTTTTGTAAATGTTATATCTCATGAACTACGAGACCAATTGGGTTGGTTCCACTTCTGGAAGTTGACTCATTGAGTTAGGAACCTAACCCAAGTGGTCTCACATTTATTGGATTTTTCGTTTAACGGAAATTTCAAATAACATTCTGTTGCGCATGAATTTGACTGTTATGAGTTTGCTGTAATGATTTGATGATTGTGAGAAACCTATGTGGAATAAAAATATAATAAAATATGTTCTGGAAACCTAAGACATATATTCTTTTGTGATGATTTTTAGTAAATTAATTGTGATTCTATGATCGATGAGATAGTACAATCTTTCAAGTAGGATTTCTGTCTCGGTGAAACTAGCTGCTGAATTTGGTGAAAATGCATGAAACATGATACTTGCTATATAATTGATATGTTTTGACCAAATTACCCTTGCGGGGAATAATTGCTAATTGATTGTCATGATTTGACCAAATTGCCCTCATGGGGAATAAATGCTAGCTAATTGTTATGTGTTGACCAAATTGCCCTTACGGGGAGTAATTGCTAGTGATGTACTTTATGAATACATGACACGTAAATAATTGCTTACACATGTAACGTATCACAAATACCTTTGTTAAAGTCACACACGATTCACAAACGAAACACGAAACATGTTATGTGCATAGGTATTATGTGCCGGGTCTAGAGACTCGATAATATTCCGACACTTAGAAAAATCTCTTTGTTGTTTTAGAACGCTAGAGAGAGTTTTTCTGTGACGCGCATCTTGGTGAATTATTTTGGGAATACTTCGCAAACAGTGAGTTTCACTTTCCCCTTTTAAACTTTTTAAACGCTTTTCACTTGGGGGAGATAACATACTCCGGAACGCATTTAAGATTTTGTTAATATAGATTATATATCACTTGTAAAGACTAAGTGGCAAACGCAATAACTAAAGTCCTTCATAACATCGAACCGGTTAATATTTGGATAATAGCGAGTCACTGTTGAGTAGTACTACTGGGTTTGACAAACCCCACCCAACGCTAAACTCGACTGGAGGTCGAGTGGGTGTAATCTTGGCTAAACACATACCATGGTCTGGATGACCTGGTGGCAAGGCAAATGATAAACAGTCAGCTTCGGTGTCGAACACTTAGTGATACTTGTTTTATAGGCTAGCTACCTATAGATATACAATTGACATGACACTATCTGGTAACGCAAAACGCTGTAACGCAAAACGCTGTAACGTAAAACGCTGTAACGTAAAACGCTGTAACGCAAAACGCTGAACGCAAACGCTATACGCTTTATTTTATATAAACTGTGAACTCACCAACCTTGTGTTGACACTTTTAGTATGTTATTCTCAGGTAGCCGAGGCGGGCGCGCTGTTTAGGATCATGCATTGCTTGAAACACTTTTAATTATGCAAACTTATTTTCAACTGTTATCATTGGGTTTTAAGTCGTCCTGCGTGACGCAACATTGGTTTCTATGGTTTTTTTTACGCTTCCGCATTTAATTACTCGTAAACGTTTTCATGGTTTTGAAACTTTGTTTTATGGTTTGATTATAACTAATGAATCCGATCCTGTTAGTTCACACCCTCTGACGGTAAAACTCCGTTAGTGGATCTTGAGGGTGTGACAGAAACGTATTGACGAGATTGATCCTAGGACTGGCTGGAGGAAACTGGTTCTTAAGGTAAAGCCGCCAAAGACGATGAAGAAGGTACCTGTGAACACGATGCCCCAACAGATGCATCTCTTGTTCAACCGCTGGTACTATGACAATCGTACTGGTGATGCCGTCATTGTACTTGGTAAAGGACTGAAGACTGAGCTTATCAAGATAATCGACCCGATGTGGTTGGTTAAGTTATCTGAAACAGACAATGACGTGCTACACAGGAGCCAGATTCTGATCGAGCGTAATGAAGACTACGACCTGACTATGCAATTCCAGCGCGTTGTGCGTGTTTGTCATGAAAATGGAATTCATAGTTGCAGAGACTGGCAGTCAAAGCGCTTCAAGTAACTTAAAGACAAAGAGCTCAAGACGAGGGGGTGTCTCTTAGTGCACGGTTTTGCGTCTTGAGTCTTTGTAATTATCGTTAAAGTATTTGTTTTATGTTTAATTTAATAAATTATTAAGTTATTCTCTAGTTCGTTATTTGTAATGTCTAGTTCGCTAAGGTTGTTTAGTGAACTAAGACTTAAGTCTATTCCCTCCCTGATTCGTTAGGGGATGTTAACGAATCAGGGGGTGATTCGTTTAGTTTATTTCGTTTAAATGTATGTTACGAAGCGAACTCTAGTTCGTTAGGGGATGTTAACGAACTAGGTTCGTCTTCTATTTATACGTGAACACCATTCATGCTTAAATTAAGTTTTGGGAGATAATTAATGAAACCCTGTCCAAACTCTCTCTCGATCTTCATTCTAATATTATACAACAACTAATATATATACTGATAATACATATACACATATAACACTTAATCAAACGTAATTATGAGCTTGATCTATATTAAGGTATTAATCAGATTAACACAGATCCGAGATCTGTTATAGTTATTGGATTGATACACCGGGTTCCAACAACCAGTTATTTATTAACCGAGGTAAACTTAAATATATTGTTAGTTTATAATTATATATTTTTTGGTTTGACTCGTACTCGTATTGTTTGTAACCGGATCATGTACGGTTCCTAAATGTGATGATTACTCATTTTGTATTCAGCTGCGTATACGTACTATTAATTGATCATTAGCTATGAAACTATTTTTAATAAACCGGGTTTAAATGTTAAACCGTTGACTGATCACCACTGGAACCCAATAGTGGTATCAGAGCCTTGGTTACAACATACGAGTCGACATCAGTCTTTTCACCGGATCTAGATCATAAACTTTAAGCTAGTTGAAGTTTTTGATCTAGATAATTTACTAGGGTAATCTTGGTTTGGTCAAAGTCTTTGTTTATTTTATTTGACCAAAATATTGTCCGATTTTTTTTTATTGAATATGTAAATCTGGCCCGACCATTGTGTGTTTGGTTGTTTGGCTTTTGATTTTGGCCATATGGATGGTTCAAAGTTGTATTTAATTTTTCAGTTTTATTTTATGGTTTTTGGCCACTTTGATGGTTCAAAATTGTAATAGATAGGATTTGCTTTTTCATTATATGCATTTTTCATTATATGCATTTTTATTGAATATGTTTTGCCCTCATTTTATAATATTTCATTATATGCATTTTCTCAAGTCCCTATTTTATTAATGTTAATTGGGTCATTAATAATATGATTAAAAAATCAAAAATACTAATTAAATTACTTTTGCTTATTTAACAGATGTCAACTGATAATAACTCCCCATTCACCCTCAAGACTATTATTGAGAAAGAAAAACTGAATGGCACCAACTTTCTTGAATGGCACCGCAATTTGAGACTTGTTCTCAAAATGGCAAAGAAGGCCTTATGTTCTCGATGGACCGGTTCCATTAGAGCCTGAAAACAATACTGCTGCTGCCATAAACGCTTTGACACCATGAAGCAGCTTATCCGCTGCAGAATGGAACATGGATCTCCTGTTAGTGCGCATGTTGTCAAAATGAAAGGGTACATCGAACAGTTGAAGAAACTTGAATATCCCCTGTCTGATGAAATGGCAGCGGACTTCATCTTGACCTTTCTCCCCCGCTCTTACGACCAGTTCGTAATGATTTTCTATATGAATGCCTGGGTGAAGACGGTGCCGGATTTTCATGGCATGCTCAAGACGGCTGAGATGAATATTCCAACTAAAACTAATCAAGTTCTCATGGTTCGATCTGCTGGTGTCAAGAAACCTAATCCCAAGAACCGGGGTTAAAACGATAAAGACAAGAAGAAGGTTATTGTTGCTGCCAAGCATGCCACCAACACTAACAAGGGTGTTGCAAAGGTACCACCGTCGCCTCTTGAGGAGCGCCAGTGCTACAAGTGCAACAAGATGGGACACTGGAAGCGTAACTATTCTGACTATTTGGCTGAGCTGCCGAAACAGAGGACCAATGGTGATAGCTACTCTAAAGGTATTTCCATATACGTTATTGAACTTTTCACTATTTCTAGAAACACATGGGTCTTTGATACCGGATGTGGTTACCACATCGTTGATGTCTTGCAGGAGCCTGAAAACTAGAAGAAGCTGAAACAAGGCAGCATGGAACTCATCGTTGGAGATGGGAAGAGAGTCCAAGTTTTTGCAACTACCACATATCGTTTTGCTTGTCCGTCTGGCCTTGTAGTTCCTTTGAATAACTGTTTGTTTGAACCTGGTTTGGCCAGAAACATTATTTCAGTTTCTTTACTTTTTGAACAAGGATTTAAGTATGCTTTTAATGGTATTGCTATTTCCGCCTACTTGAATTAAGTCTTTTATTTTGAGGATAAACCTCGAAATGGTATTTATGAGATTGATGTTCAAATTAACAATAATGTTTTTAATCTTTCTAAACGTATCAAATCTGGCATCAATGATACATATGTATGGCATGGCCAACTTGGTCACATAAGTAAGACACGAGTTAAAAGACTCCAATCCGAAAGGATTCTTGAATCCACAGGACCAGACTCTTTTAACGACTGTGAGTCTTGTTTAGTTGGAAAACTAGCCAAAGACTCCTTCACTCATAAAAGTCAGCGGGCAAAGGATCTGTTAGGACTCATATATACTGATGTGTGCGTCCCTTTCAGAACTATGTCTTGAAATCATGAAAGATACCTCGTTTCTTTTGTTGACGTTTATAATCGATATGCTTATGTGTATCTTATGAAACACAAACATGAAACTTTTGAAAAGTTCAAAGAGTTTCAAAACGAAGTGGAAAACCAACTCAAAAAAACTATTAAAATGCTTCGATCAGATCGAGATGGAGAGTATCTCAGCTCAGAGTTCATCAATCATCTAAAAGAGCGTGGAATTGTTTCACAGCTCACTCCACCCGGCACACCCCAACATAATGGCGTGAGCGAGAGGAGAAATCGAACCTTGCTAAACATGGTCCGATCAATGATGTGTAGAACTAACTTGCCTCACTCCTTTTGGAGCTTTTCCCTTATGACCGCTGCCCGTATTGTTAATATGGCTCAAACTAAAAAGGTAAACAAAACCCCATATGAGATATGGCATGGGCGTAAACCCAATTTGTCTTTCCTTAGAGTATGAGGATGTGATGCATATCTCACTAGTGATTCTGATGACAAACTCGATCCCTGCGACGTAAAAGTTGTTTCGTCGGGTACTATAACCAAAGCAGATACTATTTCTTCCAACCTATACAAATTTGATTTCTATCAAAGGGAAGGGCCACTTCCTCGAGAAATAATTCTTAATCGAGGAATTGGAAATAATATTTTCGATCTTGAAGAAATTCAAGAACCACAAACAACCGCTAAGGAAGTTGGAGCGTCCGATCAACAAGATGTTGTTGCTGATACATCAGACATAAACACAAGCGTTCGTAGAAGTAGTAGGACTCGCGTACCAAATTCTAAATACCTATGGTATCTAGATGGTCCCGAAGTCCTATTGGTAGCAGAGTCAAATGACGAACCTACTAACTACAAATCTACTATCTTAGATCCGGAATATGAGAAATGGCAAGAAGCCATGAACGTCGAGATACAATCTATGCATGACAATCAAGTCTGGAACCTGGTTGAGCTACCCCCGAAGGTCGGGCAGTAGGGAGCAAGTGGATTTTCAAAAGAAAAGCCGGCATGCATGGAAATGTACAAACCTATAAAGAACAGCTAGTCACGAAATGTTTTACTCAAACTCAGGGTATTAACTATGATGAAACATTTTTGCCCGTTGCTATGACTAAGTCAATAAAGATATTACCTTCGATATCTGCGTAATAAGACAACGAGATATGGTAGATGGATGTCAAAACCTCTTTTCTTAATGGATACCTTTCTGATGATGTCTATATGATTCAGCCTAAAGGTTTTGTCGATCCTAAATATCCTAATAGGGTGTGCAAACTGAATAAGTCCATTTACGGACTCAAACAAGTATCTCGCAGCTGGAATCTACATTTTGATGAGAAAATTAAAGAGTTTAGTTTGATCAAAAATGAAGATGAGCCTTGTGTTTACATAAAGGCTAGTGGGAGCCTTATATCATTCCTCATTCTGTATGTGGATGATATACTGATCATTGAAAACGACATTCCTATGCTTAAGGAAGTTAAACACTGGTTGGGATCTTGTTTCACAATGAAAGATCTTGGGGAAGCTGCTTATATTCTAGGAATCAAGATCCACCGAGATAGGTCTAAGCGGCTTCTAGGGCTAAGTCAAAGTACATACATAGACAAAGTTAGGGAATGCTTCTCAATGGATATCTCCAAGAAATGAGGTGCTCCCATTGCTAAAGGAACCGTGTTGAACAAATCGCAACGGACATTGAAACTAAGCACATGCAAGCAATTCCAAATGCTTCAACGATTGGTTCTATCATGTACGCTATGTTTTGCACTAGCCCTGACATCTCGTATGCTTTAAGCATGACTAGCCGTTTTCAGCAGAGTACCGGTGTTGCCCATTGTACTGCAGTGAAGAACATTCTTAGGTACTTGAAAAGGACCAGGGATATGTTCTTAGTGTTTGGAGGAGTGGAAGAAGAGCTCACTGTAAGGTGTAACACTGATGCTAGCTTCCAGACTGACCGAGATGATTCACAATCACAATTTGTATTTAACTCTTCATGGAATTATGGACCAGTTCGGTTAAGTTAATGCGGGCCGAACGGGTTGTGACCCATGAGAGTTACACATTGGTTAACGAACACAAAATCCTCTTAAATTAGTTAACCGGTATTGACGATTATTAACGAGATGATAATATTTAAGGACTGGGCTTTGGAAGTTAGAGATGGGCTTGATGGCCCGGTATGTATTAATTAGTTTACTAGTTAATATAATAACCTAATCATAAGTTTATAATTAAGTTTTAATTATATTTGTGTCACACCCCGACCAAAGGCGGCGGAACATGCCGGGGCGTAACGTATTGATCGAGTAGTAGCTCAAAAGACACTAATTAAAGCGACAATAACTATTCAATTTCATTAACATTAAACAAGTACACAAATTCAATAACAAGAAACAATTACATCATGCTTGTATTTGGAATAATATCCTAAGGTAAAACTAATTTCTTCGATCTTAAACGATGTAAATTACTTGTACATGTAGCATGTATAAAAATAGAGTTTGTCAACACGAATATTGGTTAGAATACATAAGTTTTAGTTGAGATATATATAGATAAAAACTACAATTCATATGTTAATGTTGAGCATTACAATTCCTATGAAAATGTAAACAACTAAAAAGATGTGGATCCATTCCTATTGATACAATATTAATGTACTTGGGTAAATGTATGATCATACTAGATGATACTAGATGAGGATGAGATATCAAGCACCAAACATAAAATAAACACTAAAGCACATAGAGCATAGTCTTAGATCATGCAGTCATCACACATAAACATCTAATGAATTGTGTTTGAATAGATGCGGTAAAAACATAAGTAATGTAAATACGATATACATGTTACCCCAAAATGTGTAAAAGATAAAAAGGGGTATGTAAACTCACTTGAAATAAGGAATATGGTAATGGGTGACGGTTTGAGCGAATTGATGGGTATCGCCAGCAATCCCGAAAAGTTGTCCTAATTTTTAAAGTATAAATAAATTTATAACCGAAATAGACGAACTAGACACGATAGGATGAGTTTATAAAGGATCTGGGATCAATAAAGTGCTAAGTATATTATATTAATATTTTAAAGTTGATTTAATAGCATAAATGATTTAAATATCTCTTTTTAATCTTTAACAATTAAATGTTAATTTTGTAATATATATAAGGGTCATGTGTTAAACGAGAACTTGATTTGAAAGTTATGGTAATCGGTTCGTTGGATGAGTAAAACTATTTTTTTATTTGTTTATTTATAAAAAGAATATAATTTATATTGGAGTTAAATTGGAAGGTATATAGTTTTATAGATATATAATAAGTTATATGTATTTACGGAAAATGTTTAAATGCCAAAATTATTTTTGGGGGGTTTAATTGAGTTTGGTTCGTAAAGCAAGTGAAAACGGTTATTAGCTTTTACAGTGTTTGTTAAATTAATTAGATGAAATTAAAAGAAATAAATAAACAAATAAATAGAGAATAAATAAAAGAAAAGAAAAGAATCGAAAAAAACAAAACTGGGCCTGGGACTTGAACCAACGCCCAGGCCGGTTCAAGAACTTTAACTAATATGCACCATCCAACTGGGCTGGTGACTAATTTGGTTATTGAAAAAAACTGAAATACTTATACACATTTTTCAAATTGATCCCAAATTTCTTATAAACCTTAAATCAAACAAATCAACAATTGAGGTTTGTTTGCCCTCTATCATTTCAAATTGACATGGGGCTTTTTTTCCTCTATTAAATCCGAATCTAAACCATATAAAAATTACCTATTACAAGTTTTAATTGAAGGAGAACAACGGGCTAGGGTTTGCGGCTTATTACTAGCTCAGCAGATGATTCTAACCAGTTTCTAGGAGTGAATCGATATGGGGGTTTGGTTCACGATGATGTGAGGTTGGTGTGCTTCCAATTAATTGTATTATGGACGGGTATTAATAGGCTTTTGAGGTTAAGATCAGTCCATAAATAACGTTAATGAAATTGATTCAATTTGGTTTGTGATAGTTGTCAAATACGTGCTATTGTTAGATGGATCAATATCGTGTCAATGAAGAAAACGATATCTAACCTGATCCCTGATTATACGCCTTGATTTTTGGATTAATTCATGAAGGGGGGGGGGGGGGGTCTGTTGGTGATGGGAGGGGAAGGGAAAGAAAGTTTGGAAATGTTTCAAACTAGTCCTTAAGGTTTGATTGGGTCAAGAGTTGCAAAAGTTAAGTGTAGGGTTTAAAATGAGCATAACTGATAGTTCAAGTGACCCATTAACAAACGAGAATGGATTACGAAGATGAACACATTAGATACAAAATCCAAACGAAATTTAAAATGGGTTGGGTTTCGGGTTTGAAAAATAACAAATGTTAGAATTTGAAGACTTATATGTTTAGTAGTATAATATTTTTTTTGTAGCATATTTGATCAAGAAAAGTGTGTTTGCTCTAAATGCTGATGGTTTGTTTATTGTTAATCATTAACCAGTGGAGAATATGAAAGATTCGGGTGAATATGAGGACAATGATAAAGATGGTGACAATTTGGTTATTGTTAGTCATTAACCAATAGAAGGAGATGAAAGATTGGGGCGAAGCTATTAATCAAGCGGGTGATGGTGGTGGTGAAAGGAACGAATTGGGCGGTGATGAAAAAGATGGAAATGGAGCTGTAGGTGCATAAAATATGGGATTTGATGGTTATGTTTATCATCCATTTCATTCTCAACTCAAGGTCAGTGACAACTGTAATACAAGGATGATATTGTGTTGTTGACATGTAAATTGTTGTACATTGATTGATATTTTATTCAGTTTAGTAAAGATGGTAAGGTAATTTAATTTTTACATATAATTTTGTTGTACTGACTCAATTTACTCATCAATGAGATATTTTTCTTTCATTAAATGAATTGTTTCATACTTTCATGTGTATTTTAATTTGATACCGAGCTTATATAGTGTATGTTAGACCTAGTGTTTGTCAGGTCCCTTGATTTCAGCTGGATCTTACTTAATCATGTCATAACTCATACAAATAAATGTGTCGACAAGAGAGTTAATGACTGGTTGCTATATTTAGAAAGATAACTGTTTGTTAAAGGCAGAATCAGTAACAAACATACGGTTGCTTAATCAGTATTCAAAGGTAACCAACACAAACAAGATTCACTCAAAAGATTTCCATTTATATAATATCAATCATACAAACTAGATAATCGATTTAGGGTTTCTTGAAGAAGGGTTTTTCGGTACGTATTCTAGGACAGCCGTCACACAAAATGTTCTATTTTAATTAATGTGTCGCTCTCTGTCTTGTCCTTAGGCGTCGTGCCCTAAAACATTCTATTTATAAGCCTGCCAACCTAGGACAACTGTCATTCCTTCTAAAAACCCCAAACGTAAATACATATTCAAATTACAAAATCAGAAAATATTCTAAGTGTAAAACAAGTCTTCCGGGTAGGCTTTGCATCAGTCTTCATTTTCCGAGTACGCTGTGTACTCTGCCATCCTTCACAACTTGGTAACATAAAAGTGTGCCCGGGATCAGTTTCCGGGTAGACTTTACTTGAAGAGTATTTTACCAAGTAAAATACTCACCGGGTAGACTTCAATCTTCTTGACTTTTCCAGACTTTGCCCGACAAACCCTTACGAGCAACCTTGTTCTTCAATGGTCCATTTCAACTCCTTGCTATAAAATAACTTATTAGCAAAGTGTACTCGGGAGTACTGTTCCTTGCTTGAGTTGAACCTTGCCAGATGTTACTTAGTGATATTCCATTTCAATCATCAAGCTTGTTCGGACCACTTTTATTAATGAATACCTTGCACGGTCTTCCAATCACTTGGCTTCATGAGCTTGGTTAGCCAAAAGCTTACTCGGGAGTGAACTTTACTTGGCTTTGAAGAACAGACTTGCTTGACAAAGTTAACCTTGCCCGGATTTACATAAACTAGTGAACCTTGCCAAGCAATGCACTAATTTGCAAACTCTGCTCGGATATCCACTAAAGAAGACTACTTGAAGATAACCTTGCCCGATACACAAAATATCGTACCCGGCTAAGTAAAAGCTTCCTCGGAGGTCTAAGGAGTGCCCGGATCCATACTTAGCGAATTTTGAGGAGGTTTAGAAGATTCCAATCTTCCATATACTTCATTTTGGTCAAATCTTTGACTCAACAATCTCCCCCTAGATTGGAACACCTCAGCTGACCCAAAACATTTCTAAGGTTACTTACACTTAGTCAAAATACACATCAAATTAAAAGTCAAATTACATAATCAAATAACATAAACAGATTACATAATCAAAAGCTGTCCGAAGACATTACATAACAAAGCCTACTCTACTAATCTTGTCTCTTTCTTGCATTATGAGCGGCTTGTCTTCTATTGATTATCTCAGATGCAGCTTTCATTTTGAAGATATTAAGGATTCGGTAATGAGTATGACTTTCTGGTATAACCAAATCCCATATATCCATTAAATCTTCATCATGCAGGCAGGTCAAGTCTTCATATTTCTTAATGATCCCCAATATTTTTCCATCTGAGTTTCTCAGCAAGTAATGGTCATCCTTTTCTTTATACTCAATTTCAGCTATGATGCCATTCTTTTGTACTGTGTAATTGGGGCAGATCATTCTTCTTCCAAGACTTATGCATGTATTCATGTTTGACAGTGGATTCATTCCTGTGGTATTCATCACAAAGTCTCTTTCAGCAATATCCATTCTTTTCAACTTTTCTGTCCTCTTTGACTTGTGAAGTTGAATCATTCTCCAACTTCTCTTTTCCTTTAAGAACTTGAACCCCTTGTCAGCTTCTTCATACAAAAATTTTGACAGATCATTCATCTGCCTTCTTGCCATTTTGTTTCTATTTCGATAATCATAGAATCTAAGAGTGACCATCCTTTCCAGTTGTTCTTCAGTAAATTCACGGAAGTCACTCCTAACAACAATCTCTCTCAATTGTCTACTCTCCATAATCACCTTCAAGGACTCAGTAACAGAATCAAAGTAGAGTTCTCTTGGTAGATCCACATCAGATTGTGGTCTTGTTGTTCTTTGTTGTGCAGATCTACTTGATTCACCTCTTCCTCCTTGTGGATATCTTCTTGAAATTGGAGGCCTAAAAGGGATAGACTTCATTGGTTTACTAGGCCCCAAATTAAAAGTTTTGATATAGATGGCCTCTACCATTCCGGTTGGAAGGTTAGCTAATTCAACAACATTCTGTCCTGCTAGTCTTTTAAGATCCAGCAGCATTCTTGCCATACCAGGAGTGTTTGCCAATCCAGCTGGCACAAAGCTTCCATCCACAAAGCTTCTAGGATTATCACTTTCCCTCAAAGCTCGCACCCATTCAGCCTTTTGTATATAGAAAAGTTCTTTTAAATCTTGTTTCTCCAAGGCATTGAAATCTGCTTCACTCATTCCCCTTTGATCAATCATAACCCTTTTTAGAATGTTTATCATTTCTTCATTTTCCGAAGGGACAATGGGTGCATCTTCTGGTTCAGGCTTCACTTCTTGTGGGGTAGGAGTTTCAACAGATATGACTTGTTTCTTTAATTTCTCCCTCATAGTTTGAATTCTTCTCTTCTTTGCTTGAGGTTCATCAGTTGATTCAAACTGTTTGGTAGACTTTTCAGTTTGAGCCCTTTTCCGCTTTTCTTTTCTTTTCAATTTATTGTACTGGTCTACCACTGATTCTCTTGATAAGTTTTCAACAATTTCAGGCTTCATACCTCTCTCCAGCAGGTATCCACACATACCTCCATACTTTTTCTTCAGAGTTTCCATCTTCTCAAGTTTCTCATTTTCTCTTACACATTTCTCAATCACCTTTTCTCTTTCACTGTTATATAAATCTTGGAGCTGGTCAAAGTTGAAGTGAGATAGATCTTTCTCTGAATAGTTATGCCTTCTGAGGTATTCTCTAAACTTTTAACTCTCCCTGTTTTTCTCTTCCATCTTTTTTTCAAGGCATCTCTCTCTTTATCAAGTCTCTTTTGCAACTGATCATCATCAAGATCAGCCAAAGATTCAAAACTTATCCCATATATTCTCAGCTTTACAACCAATGGATTACTCTTTTTAGCTTCTCTCATACTCAACTCAATGTTGGCTCTCTGCACATCTGTCATTTCAACTTGTGGAGATTCAACATTCACAGCTTCTCCACCTTTTCCTCGATCATCATTGTTTTCATCAGAATCATCAGTTTCATCATCCTTTTCAGCTGATACATTGACTGCATCTATATTTGGTTTATCTGAGGGTGGATGATCTGGATTCTGTTCAGAACTAACAGGCACATCAGGAACACCTGGAATCTGTTGTCCTGGTTGCAGTGTCTGCAGTGGAATTGCCCTGATTGGGCTATTATCATTATCACCTTCATCTTCAGGAGTCTCAACATAACATTTGTTCTTTTCATCCCATCTCCCTCTCTTTGTTTTCCTCTCATCATTCCTTTTCTGTTCATCAGACTTCCTCTTTCTCGTATACACTTGTTCAAATCTTTTGGCTCTTTCCATCCTGATTCTGGTGATATTAGCCATCATTTCCTCAACAGATTCACCAGTTGGCCTTTCAGGTTCCTTTTGAGGCATTTCTTGAGATTCACAAGCCTTTTCAGATTCCTTTTCAGGTTGGCTATGTGGTTGAAACATACTTATCACCATAGCCAGGTTGGCTTTGTGTTTCAATTGCTTCTTGATCAGCTATATCATCAAAAATTTCTTTTGCAAGTTTGGCTTCTTTGATCAAGATTTCTTGTTCTGCCAATTCTTCAGGAGTCATGGATTGAGCCAGTATCTCCCTATCACTTGTTTCTCTCAGAATGTTCTCTTGTTCTCTTAGGGCATCTTCATTGACAATATCATCATCTTTAAATGACACATCTTTTTCTGGATATGCCTTAACAGGCTCTTCTACACTGATTTTTGCTTTTCCTTTCTCAATCCTCCTCCTCACATCCTCTTCATCCTCAGACTGCTCATAGTCATCTATTTCCTTTTCAAGTGCTACTAATTCAGGGTCATACTCTCCCCTCTTGGAGCTTTCTGGTTGTTCTTGAGTAATAGGCTCCTCGATAGCAGTATTCCCTTCATTAGTCACTTCAGTCTCTACACCAGTCTGAAAGTCAGTTAAGACATCAGTAGCTGTATCAGTAGCAGCTACATTTTCTTCAACATTTATCTTTTCAATCTTATCTTCTGTCTCAACATTCTCTCTATCCCTCTCCACATTTACTATTTCATCATTATAATCATAGTCCTGTTCTCCAACATCTGATCTATCACCATCATACTCATCGTCCTCAGCTCTCCTCTCCTCACTACTCTCCTCTCCATCTTCATAAACATTCATAATCAGTTTTTAAACTGTCTGCAGTCTCCACAACTGTTACACCAGAGACAGTTGGCATATTCTCATTCTCCCCCTATTTTGGGGCAACTGAGGTCTTCTCAACCTCCTGCTCCAGGGCTTGAATTTTCAGATTTGCTTGCACCAAACTTCTCTAATAACATCACATTCTCCTCTGTCACCTCCTCATTCCTTCTCTTCAGTTCAACATTTTCTTTTAACAAGGTCAACAGGTCAGTGTCAGTGGGTGGTGTTGTAGGTGGTGATGCAGTGAATTGTTCATATTCAGGCTGTTCTTGGTTTGTGGTGTGGGTTTGAAACATGGATAGTGGTGGTGATTGTGTATGGGATGGGCTTGGAATAAAAGGATTATAATGACTTGGGCTAAATGTTGGTGGTGTTTGTGGTGGTGATGGTATAATGGGTTGGTCAATATGTGGTGATGACTGTGGGGGTGTTGGAATAGGTTGTTATGTTTACTCAAGTTGCTCCCCCCGATCAGGTGCAACTATATCCATAGCTACTCCAGCTCCTCCTTTATCTCCATCAACATTATCATCTCCATTATCAGAACCATCATCATCATTCTCAACATCATCTCCTCCTTCCTCCTCTGAGCTTAACTCAGGCACTGGCATCACATTCAAGTGATGGTCCAACAACCATGGTAAGATCTCAAATGGAACTTCAGAATTGAATCTATTGGCCACACCCGGATTCTTAATTCTCTTGTTTGTGTCAGGGTTCTGCAGTAGGTCTGTAATTCCCATAGTTGGTAAATCTTGTAATTCTCTGTTAAAGATTATCTTGGATATTGTAAGAGCCTATCCTTCTCTGCCTTCCTCAAGTTTGAAACTAATCCCTCAAAGATCACATTTGAGAAATTAAATGGCAAATCATAAATGATTCCAACAGTGCCATTTGCTAGATCACGACTCATCAAAGTCCATGATCCTTTTCATGGAGAAAATCCCTGTATCACATGATGAATAAGGAATCTGTACAACATAGGGAACATCCCCTTTTGAAATTGCCCATCATGTACTGTTCCCTGATATCCCATTGTCTGTTCAAAGATCCTCATCAGGTGATCAGTATTGAAGTTTATTGGATTATGATCATCATCATTCAACCGTAAACATCTTCTGATCATTCTTTCGGTCACATGTATCTCATGGCCAGCAACAGATGCTTTGATTCTCTTTCCATTGATATCTTCAATAAGTTCTGCAGATCTCCAGAAATCCAGTGAATGATTTCTGTAGATGACAGGATTTTCAGTGAAGGCAAAACTGACATTCGATCGAGCCATCCATGTTATCATTCTTGCCACCGGCTCATTGTCAGGTGTGACTTGTAAAAGTGCACACATATTGTGCTTCTTCTCTAAGAAGTATTTGGGTTGTTCTTCTTCTGCCATATCTGAACATCACAATCAAACATATTCAAAGTGAAATTAGTCATAAAGTTTTGTACTTTAAGTAATTTCAAGGTATAAAAATGAAGAAAAAGAGAAAGAAATTTCATTAAGAATCTGTTCTTCGACAAATTTATAACCTAAACACAGAAAACAGAATATTAGTAATCAGATACATACTCAAAGCCCATTACAGTCTAATCGTGATCGGAAAACACATTATTATTGCTTACCGAGTCGGAATTAGAGGGCTAATTCAAGTTAGGGTTTGGATTAAAGATGAATGTGATAAGTCGGTTTAGGTTTCTTTGCGAGTAAGCAGTTGCATTGGAAGGAGAGAGAGGGAAAAGTAATGTTGAAAATTTTGCCTAACTCCCTCTTATATACCTTTTGAAAGTCGGTTTTAAATGCTTTTTGTCGTTTAGTGAGTTATTAGCTGTCACACAATAACATTATCCACTTGATATGTTAAAACATTTCTTTACCCTTTTAGTAAACCTTACTCGGAAAATTTTAACATATAACCTAAGTCTACTCGGTATACTTCCATTTACACAAAGCTTACCTGAATAATAAAAAACATCAAACCTTGCTTGGTCAAACCAAGTAATTTAAAGTCAAGACACTGTTGAAGAAAGCTTACCCAAAATACCAGATTTCTTGAGAAATTAATCACAAGGCAAATAATCAAGTATGAAATATCAAATAATCATTCTTACTAAGAATCAATTAAGATCCCCTTATATATTTCTTGAATTCAAATTAATTGATTTAATCTAGCATACATCCTAAAGGAATAATGATCATAATCAATCAATCTTACTAAGAAACATATTCACTCAAGTATACTTGGAAGCATAGTGTGCCCGAGCAACCTTTCTGATGTATAGTGTGCCCGAACAACATTCTTATGCAAAGTATACCCGAATAACCTTCCTATAGTACAAAGTGTGCCCGGAGAAGGACTTCTAACATACACTGTACTAGGAAAGTCAAGTTTTGAAATTACCACGTATATTGAGGGAACAGAAGTGTACCCGAAATATAAAGTGTGCCCGGAAAACAAAGTTTTCCCGAAAACACTTTTAATTTCAAAGAAAACATAAACACAAATATCACAGAGCATGCTAGGAATGAAATTAAAAGATATAAACATATAAGTGTGCTACAGTATAGAATTTCAAATAGCTTGCCTAAAACACCTATGTTAGAAATAAGCTTACTAGGATACACATATTCAATCATAAGGTATGCCCTTACCCGAAGAATTTCAACATATCAAACCATACCCGATCATGACAAACTTAAATAATAATATCTAAGTGTGCCCAGAAAGATTAACTAACCTATTCTAATAACATATTCACCTAAATCACAAAGCCTACTCGTTGTACTAATCCTAAGTTCACAAAGTTTGCTTGAACTAACAATCAACATATAAAATGCAAAGCTTGCCCGAAACAAGAACTTCTTGTTAAAGCTAGCTATAACATATAATCATCTCAAGACTTCAAGCTTGCTCGGGGAATTAGTACAACAGTGTACTCTACCCGGAAAGTGTAAACACTTTAAAGCATGCCCGAAAATATGACTAAGCTTACCCGGAAAGGTCATAAATCATCAAACCTTACCCGAAATAACATATTCAAAGATATTCAACTGTTTTGTGCCCGGAAAGGTTATAAAACATCAAAACTTACCCGAACTTACATATTCAACCTATTAAAGGCAAATGCAACACTTTTTGACTTAAACCACTTTGTCAAAATATATTTTTCATTACATATCATAGTTTAAGAGCAAATGGTGCATTTAGAGATCAAATTTCAGTTGTATTTCACTTCAAAACAGTTTGTTCCATTTTCTGAAAAGATCTCAAGAATGGGATCATATTGACTAAGTAGCTTTCTCAATACTTCATTCTCAGCATTATTATGACAACATAGATAGGTTAACAGCAGGTATAAACTTAGCATGAATTTCATCTCTTTGGTGATGTGATTAAGGTTCAATTTAAGCATAATGCATTAATGGTCAACACTGTGCTCTGATGCCTCATATCTCTTCTCAAAGCTTATTTGGCTTTCCCCAGATCACCCCAATTTGACTCAAACCTCCTGTATTTGGTCAAAAATTGTTTTTGTATGACATAACTTATTGAATCTTTTTGTATTTTTGATATTCAAACATATATAGAGGTTGAACGTTGGACTTACAGTTCAAATAACAGGCCTTTCATTCAAGATGAAACAGATTTTGTCAACATCTTTGTAGTTCTTGTTGTAACCCTCTTGTTTGATAAAATATTTAAAACATTTATCAACTTTTGGTTGATTTATTCATTCTTCCCCCTTGTTTTTGATATTTTCTCAAATTTTCTTAAGCATGTTCTTTGTCATATTTAAAGATGTTTCATTTTGGTTGACCAAATAACAACAGGCTTGTGTATGACTGGGTAATCACTTTTCTGCCTATCATTTGGAGAGATTTATCTTGAGACATGCAAAGACAACTATTCTCCACATAAAGATTAGCATATTCATTATGTTTATATCACCTTAGATTTTACATCATCATGAGAAAGCAACCATACATGTTAATGAGACTAAGGTCTTTTTAGCTTATTAATTCCATATGATTGGCTAAGTAGTCAATGTACTATCATTTCTCAATTTAAGTTCAGTTTAGTATTCAATCACCCCAATATCTCTTCATTGGCGGGTAAATGGCTATCCTGTTTGACCACAAGTGGTCAACAGATCCAAACATACATGTGAATATATGTCCTTTCAAAGTCAGAGCTATTGACATAGTTTTAAGTGAGGGAATAAGAAACAAGTCATAATTGCCCCAAATGCATTCAGTTTTCAGGTCAATGGCTATCATTTGAATCTATAGAGATTTAAGGACCAAACATACACAAGCGCATGTCCTTCCAAACTGGGCAATGACATAATTTTCAGCAAAAATAACTACTTAAGTCTTTTCTTTAAAAATCCTTCTTTTAAGCTTCTTCAAAGCTTGAACTGAATAATCTTATCATATCTCTACACCATTAACAACATGCCCATGTTTTGATCAAAATAAAGTATTTACACAAAATTCATTGGAAAACATCATTTTATCATTTAATTTTGACATAAGACTCATTTTGACATAAACAGTTGTAACATAATCAAATCTTAATCACACATGATATCATCAAGAGAAGTAGACAGCACTAACATTCAAAGTCTAACCTATCTTAATAACATCAAAAGATCAGATAAAATACATATTCAAGCAATTAGGCAATGATGTCAGAAAAGCTTGTCCTAACAAGTAGATCATATCAAGAACACTTAATCTAACATCACAAATGCACATCAACTGATAAACATGCACACATTTCAATCAAATCAATCATGTTAAGTTTTGCATATAAAATCAGTTAAAGAACATAATGGTTAACACATTCAGTAGCATAATCAGTATTATACTTAAACATATTCACATAACATTCACTTTTTGAAACCTCTAGATTAAGTGATTAGTTAGCACATAGAGGTACACAGCCAAGCATACATCCTTAATCAGATCTCATTAAAGTTGATCATCCCCAGGGCTTTCAGAAGAAAGTTGAACCTGGTTCTATCAAGTGGTTTGGTGAATAGGTCAGCCAAATTGTCACTTGTATCAACTCTTTGCTTTACCATCAAACCTTTTTCACTGCAATCTCTGATGAAGTGATGTCTGATTTCAATATGCTTAGTCTTAGAATGTTGCACTGGATTCTTGACAATAAAGTATGCAACAATATTATCAATAAGAATAGGGTGTTCAGAAAATTCAAACTATAGTCCAACATCTGATTTTGAATCCATAGAACTTGTGCACAGCAGGCAGATGTAGCAACATATTCAGCTTCTGCAGTAGAGATTGAGACAATAGTCTGCTTTTTGCATTGCCATGACACTAGCCTTTCACCCAAAAATTGACTTCCTCCTGAGGTTGACTTTCTGCTCATGTTACAGCCATCATAATCACTGTCTGTATATGCAATCAGATCAAAAGATTGGTTCTTTGGATACCAAATTCCTAAGTCTGGTCTTCCCTTTAAATATCTGAATATTCTCTTAACAACATTCATGTGGGAGATTTTTGGACTTGATTGGAATCTTGCACACACACATACAACAAACATGATATCTGGTCTTGTTGCAGTCAGATACATCAGAGATCCAATTTTGGCTCTATATTCATGATCATCAACAGGCTCCCCATTTTCATCTGCAATCATCTTCTCTTTGGTGTCCATTGGAGTTGAAGCAGTCTTGTACTCATGACACTTGAACTTGTTCAAGATGTCCTGCACATATTTGTTTTGGTGAATGAAGATCCCTTCAGCTTTCTGTTGAACTTGCAATCCAAGAAAGAAGTTCATTTCTCCCATAAAACTCATGCTGTATTTGGACTTCATTACCCCTTCAAACTCCATGCACATGTGTTCATTTGTAGATCCAAAGATGATGTCATCCACATACACTTGTAACAGAAGCAAATCTGATCCCTTTCTTTTGTAGAAGAGTGTCTTGTCAATGGCTCCTCTTGTAAAACCATTTTCAAGAAGATGATTTGCAAGCTCATCATACCATGCTCTAGGAGCCTGATGCAATCCATAAAGGGCTTTGTTTAGCTTATACACCCTGTTGGGATACATTGGATCCTCAAAACCTGGAGGTTGAGCTACATACACCTCTTCATCAATCTTTCCATTTAGAAATGCAGACTTAACATCAAGCTGGAACACTTTAATCTTCTTTGAGGCAGCATATGCAAGAAAAATCCTGATAGCTTCAAGTCTTGCAACAGGAGCAAAGACTTCCTCAAAGTCTATTCCTTCTTCTTGAAGACATCCCAGTGCTACAAGTCTAGCTTTGTTCTTAATCACCAAACCCCTTTCATCCCTTTTGTTTCTAAAAACCCATTTGGTTATTGGCCTATCAACAAGATCCCACACATGTAGGTCTCTGAACTGTGCTAGTTCCTCTTGCATTGCTTCCACCCAACTATTGTCTTTTAGTGCTTGAGCAATGTTCTTTGGCTCTATTTGGGATAAAAAGCATGAGTAAAGACAGATGTTTGCAATTTCAGAATGACTTCTTGTAACTATTTCATGCAAATCTCTAATGATGTTTTCAGAAGGATGATTCTTTTCCACATAAGGAGTTTCTATAATCATATTTGTAGACAAATTTGTGTCAAGATTTGTTTCATTGAGCTCTGGTTCTTCAACAATCAAATCAGTTTCTGCATCATGAAATTCTGGTGCTTCATCATTATGTTGTCCTGAAGTAGATGCACCATTGTTTTTTAAGTTCAATCTTTGAAATAGATCTTGAAATCTTGCTGTAGATGCAGCTTCTTCTCCACTTGCTTGGTTGCTTGTGTCACCCTCATTTTGAACTTGATCATTCTGTACATCTTGATTGTCTTGATTGTTCTCAGTATGATCATGTTCAAAATTGTGATTGTTTTCTTGATCAGGTTCACCAATGTCACATAAGGAATTCTTCACAAAAGTATACTCCTTTTCTTTTCTAGCAACCTTCTTCCATAATTCTTCCAAGTCCAATGATTTCTTCTTTGTCTTTTCAATTTCACTGGTCTTGTAGAAAGATTCATCAAAGTCTTCAGGATAAATCTTGAAGGACCTTATCAACTTCTCATGATCAAACAGCCATGTTGCACCATTAACTGTATTGAATTGATTTTCATTGAAAATGATGTCAGATGATTCTATAACACTCAAATGGTCTTTCACGTATACTCTGTAAGCTTTTGAGTGTGTAGAATATCCGACAAAGAAACAGTCTAGGGATTTTGTTTGAAACTTGTTCAAATAGTCTCTTGAGTTTAGAAGAAAACATTTGCATCCAAAGGGCTTGAAAAACTTGATATAAGGCTTTCTATTATGAAATATTTCATATGGAGTTTTGTTATGCCTTTTATTGACAAGTACCCTGTTCTGAACATAGCAGGCTGTATTTATGGCTTCTGCCCAAAAAGTGACAGGTAAATTAGCATCTGCTAACATGGTTCTTGCAGCTTCAATCAAAGTTCTATTTCTTCTTTCTGCAACACCATTTTGTTTAGGAGTTCTAGGAGCTGAGAATTGTTGTTGTATTCCTTTTACTTCACAAAATTCTTGCATAACTCCATTCTTGAACTCAGTGCCATTGTCACTTCTCATCATTTTCACTTTCTTATTCAATTTGTTCTCAATCATTGTTACACAACCCTTAATCAACTCTGCAGTCTCATCCTTGGTACTTAGGAAATAAACCCAAGTGTATCTTGAATAGTCATCAATGATCACAAGACAATATCTTTTCTTCCCTATACTTGGCACACTCACAGGACCAAAGAGATCCATGTGAAGTAATTCAAGTACGTGATCAATTGTGTTGATGAGCTTAGGCTTATGAGTAGATTTGTGTTGCTTTCCCTTTTGGCACGAACTACAATGATCTTCCAATTTAAACTCTCTTGTAGGTAAGCCTATGACATGCTCACCTTTGACAAGTCTATTCATGTTCTTTAAGTTCACATGACAAAGTTTCCTATGCCACAATTTTGATTCATTTTCAGTGGCTTTGGAAACAAAACATGCACCTCCTCTTGAGATAGCTTCTTTCATATTCAATTCATACAAGTTACCATTTCTTGGTGCCATCATCATAATCATTTCAGGTGGAATCACAAACTCAGGCTTCAAGATGAAACAGTGGGAATCATTAAAACTGACTTTGTATCCCTTATCACACATTTGTGATATACTCAGTAGATTGTATTGAAGACCTTCAACATGAAATACATTATCAAATGAGACTTTCTCATTTGTTAAGATTCCTTTTCCAACAATCTTTCCACCATTTTCATCACTCCCAAAAGCTACAGGACATTCATACTTTTCTTCATAATTGACAAGAGACCTTTTGTCACAAGGCATGTGCCTAGAACAACCACTATCCATGTACCATATGTCATTCAGAGGAGTGGACTGTTCCTGCACATACAAAGAAAGTTTGATTAGTTGAGTGATGAAGTGCAAGTCTTATCAACTTGCAGCACATCAGATTCAGTTTCAGACACAGCTTGGAAGTGAGTGTTGTTGGTTCAGGATCTTCATGAGTGAGTTCTAGATTGTCTGAATTGTCTGTTTCATAACCACACTCTCTTGGGGTTTTAACTAGTGAGGTTGAGTTCTGATACTCAGCTAAGTCAGAGGCATACTCCTTTATCACATAGTCCTTGTTTTTAGAGTAGTCTCTCACATCAGGAACTTGCTCAACCTTTGTTTCTGTTTTAGGTTTCCAAAGAAAACCTTGTGGTTCATATCCATGCTTCATCAGAAACTTTTCATCACCAATGAGTTCTGTTGGTTTCTTTCTTGGAAATCCACCTCTTCTTCTTGTCTTCTCACTGCTTGATGATCCTTGAGAACTATCTGAGTTGATAAATTGAGTATCTTTTTTGATTCTCAAAGGCTGCTAGTTCTTTTTGGTCAAATTTTCATGCTCCTTAGGAGACATATTTCTTCTTGCTGACTTAGTCACTTGCTTCTTTGTTATGACATCAGTTTTCATCCCAATCCTTGTCTCCTTTGCTAATTTCATTTCACCTTTGTCTATGGTTTCATTTCCACAAACCTTTCCTTTTCCCAAATATACATCATACTTTTGTTTGTACAGGACAAAGTCTTGGCCATACTTTGTTCCATCTGGGACATGAAATGGTTGAAACTTCAATCTTTCATTGCAGGAGTCTGTATGATGTCCATACTCATCACACTTCTTGCACCAAACCTTTCCTTTGAATATTTCATGTTCTTTTGGTTTCTTGAACCTTTCAGTTGGTCTTGGTGAATCAACTCCAATTGTCTTTTTAGATTTTAAACTGTCAAAATCAATTGAGAAGGGAACAAATTCAGCTATCCTAATGTCACTTCTTTCTACTTTCCCTTTAACAAAGACAACTTCCCTTAAACTCAAAGGTTCGTCCTCTATGTTTTCCCTTTGTCTTGATTTCCTCTTTTCATATTCCTCCATTGTTTCTGTTGGGTCAAGAATTTGACGCAAATGAGGAGATTTGACCTAAACGAAGAATATGGAAGATTGGAATCTTCTCAACCTCCTCAGAAACTGCTAAGTATTGAATCCGAGCACACCTTGGACCTTCGAGTAAGTTTTTACTTAGCCGAGTACGAGATTTTGCCTCCCGAGCAAGGTTTACTTCAAATAGTCTTCTTAAGTGGATATCCGAGCAAGGTATGCTTTTTAGTGATTTCCGAGTAAGGATCATTAATTTAGCATATCCGAGTAAGGTTCACTTTGTCAAGCAGGGTTGTTCTTCAAGACCAAGTATTTTACTCTTCCGAGTAGGTTTGGTCAACCAAGTCCATGAAGCCAAGTGATTGGAAGACCGGGCAAGGTATTCTTTAATAATTATGGTCCGAGTATACTTGATGAGTTAATAGAATATCTCTAAGTTATTTCGAGTAAGGTTCTGCTCAAGTAAGGTATGTACTCCCGAGTACGCCTTATCAATAAGTTGTTCAACTGACATTGAGCCGAACAGGATCATAGAAGAACAAGGTTGCTCGTAAGGATTTGTCGAGCAAAGTTTGATAAGTCCAAGAAGATTGAAGTCTACTCGGTGAATATTTTACTTGGTAAAATATTCTTTAAGTAAAGTCTACCCGGAAACTGATCCCGAGTACACTTATATGTTTACAAGTCTGAAGGAAGGCCGAGTACACTGCGTACTTGGAGACTGAAGTTTAATGAAAAGCCTACCCGGAAGACTTGTTTTACACTTAGTTTTATTTTTGAATATGTAATTTGAATATGTACTATCGGATGGGGTTTCTAGAAGGAATGACATCTGTCCAAGGTTGGCAGGCCTATAAATAGAATGTTTAGGGCACGCCGCCAAGGAGAGGCAGATTGACACAATACGGATAACACACGACACATTAATTGAGAATATTTTGTGTGTGTAACAGCTGTCCGAGGATTCCTTATAAACCCTAAATCGATTACTCCTTTTGTATGATTAACGTTATATAAATGAAAATCTTTTGAGTGAATCCTGTGTGTGCCTTTGATCTTTGAATACTCATTGCAACCGTATGTTTGTTATTGATTCCGTCTTTAACAAACGGATACCTTTCTAAATACAGCAACCCGTCATTAACTCTCTTGTCAACACGTTAATCTGTGTGAGTTATGACATGATTAATTAAGATCCAGCTGAAATCGAGGGGACCGACAAGTGGTATCAGAGCTTGATTACTGCTATTTTTAGAAAGATTGTTGCTGATTAAGATTTGAAGAAGAATGAAGTAAGCAGGCACTGTTCGATTGATTTGTGACGTCAGCAGCTCTGTTTTTTCATTTTTCTTCCAGATCTACTATCTACCGGTGTTTTCTCTTCCTTGTTTCATTTAAAGTTTTAATCTTTATATCTAAAAGTTGTTCTAATCACATCAGACACATCAGATCTGAGCATTCTGGTTTCAGATCTGATTATTTTGAAAACTTTTTTATAAGAAACTGATTTTTGTTTTCTCAAAATGTCTGGATATGAGGAACAAGAGGTGTCTACTATAAGATACCTAGGTTGTATGGACAGGAAAACTTTATCAAATGGAAGGTACTCTTTGAAGCAGCCGTATGCTACAATGACATTGACATATGGAACTCCATCAAGAATGGTCCACAAACTACTGTTGAAGAAGGTGCAAATGCTACTGCAACTGCTGCTATAAGAGAAAAGATGAGAAAGGTGGATGACAAAGCCTTGGCTATGATTAAGCTAGGTTTGTCTTGGGAGATTCTGACCAAGGTGGCCCATCACACAACTACTAAACAAATGTATGATGCCATCCTTGAGATGTATGAAGGGAACACTGAATTGAAGAATATTAAGAAGCAAAGACTGAAGCAACAGTTGGAAAGGTTCAAGTATAGAGATGGAGAAAGGTTGAAGTCAATACTAGAACGTTTTCTGAGTATTGTGAATGAGTTGAGAACAACTGATTATGTAATGACTGACTTTGATTTGAATACAAAGTTGCTCAACTCAATGCCAAAAGAATGGTATACTGCTTGCAAATTCATCCTTCAAAAGCAGAATTTCAATGAATTGAAATTGGATGATGTGGTATGTTTTCTTCAAGCTGCTGAACTTGAAATGATTGAGAATGAGATGATCAAGGAAGATAGACCAAGTTTTCATGTTTCAAATGCTTTGATTGCACCAATGGGAAATCTGTCTATCAAGAACCAACAGCAGATTCCCATAATAGAAGAACCAGCTGAACATAATGTTGTGACTCCAAAATCTTTCATTGGGGGTAGCACAAGCACTCAAGGAAATCAGCAAAGGTTCAATGTGCAATTGATTGATGATTCTGACTCTGCCTCTGTGTCTAATGGAAATGTTTCTAACCTTGGAACAGGACATGTTCAAAGCAATGAGTCATATAATGCATTTGTTGCAAAGAACATGATTCACACAAGTGTGGTTCAAGATGATTTAGAACAGATTGATGCAGATGACTTAGAAGACATGGATTTGAAACGGCAAGCTGCTATGTTGGGATTGAGAAGTAGACGGCTGTACAATAGAACTGGTAGATCTCTGGTTTCTGGCCCAAATGAGAGAATAGGATTTGACAAGTCCAAGGCTATCTGTTACAACTGTCAACAGCCTGGACACTTTGCAAGAGAGTGCAATATGCCAAGGAACTTTCAAGTCAATCAGTTCCAACAGCCAAGAAACCAACAACAATACCAGCAGAATGTGTAAAGAAACAACAACCAGCAGACCTTCAACAATAACCAAGGATTCAATCCCAACAACAACAACTTGAACAACTTCCATCCAAACAACAACTTCAATCCCAATTTTAACAACCAATATCAGCCTCAGATGAACAACCAGCAGGGTATGCATCAGAATCAAGTGTATTCAATGAACAACAGAATCAAGCTGTTCAAAACCCTGCAACTAACAACATTCCAGCAAACCAAAATCAACCAAGAAATCAAGGCAATGTGGCAGTAACAACTCAGCATGAGGGAAGCTTTGACTGGAGTAACCATGAGGAAGATATAACAGATGATATCAGAAGAGCTAATGTGGCATTCATGGCCATAGACTCTGCATCTTCATCTAAGGTACACTCTGCTCCTACAGTTAACTTGAATGAACTTATTAGTGAACTGAAAACAAAAGTAGGCAAGCTGGAAGTTGAGTGTTTCAGAAAACAAAGTATCATAAATGAGTATGAGGCAAGTGAGATGATAAGTGATGAAAAGATCAAGAGCCTTGAAGATGATTGTATGGTCATTTATAGATCTCAAACAAGATACATCACTGAGATTGATGGTTTAAAGAAAATGTTGATTGAAGAAAAGGTGCAAAACACAAGACTAAAGGTTGAAACTGAATTCCTTAAGAATTTGGTCTCAACTGGCAACATTTGTGGAATTCTGAATCAAGTAAAAGACCAAGACAAGTATAAAACAGTTCCACCTCCATTCAACAACAACTTCATACCAAAGGTTGACAAATAAAAAAGAGATGCATATTTACAACAATTCAAAGATGTCTTTCAAGACAGGGAAGAAGTTGTTGATTTATACAAAAAGGTAGAAGTGAATGAAGATGGAGAGTTTGTGATTAAGAAAGAAGTGAAAATGGAAAAGTCAATTGGAGTTCAAGTCTCTGAGGATGACTTTGATTCAGATGATTTGGATCAAGATGATCTGAGTGATCAAATTACTGAAAAGGAAATTCAAGCTACTGAAAAAGAAAGAAAGTATAAAAAACCTGAATCTGTTGACAAGCTTCCAATGTATCCACCAGTCCCACCAAAATCAAAGAAACAAAATGATAACATTAAAAGGGGACATGTCTCTTTTGACATCTGTGAAAGGAGGAAGATAAACTACAATGTAGTCAGACCACCAAGCAAGACTGTTTTGAATAGGATAAAGCAGAACAACAAGAAAAAGAAGGTGAATGAAAAGACTGATACAGAGAACTTTATCCCAGTTTATCCAATCTTTTCTAGTCATGAAGTGTTGGATGTTGGAGAAGTGGAGACAATGGAAGAATATGAGAAAAGACAGTCAAGGGTTAGAGAAAGCAGTGATGAAGAACCTATGATTATGAAGAAGATTGTCTTTGTCAAAAGCAATGTTGAAAGACAAGACTAGATTGAGGAATTTGTTCCTTTTTCAATTGACTTTGAGGGTTTGAAAATTCAGAAAACCTTAGGCCTAAGCCAAGTGAAAGATTCAAGAAACCAAAAGAACATGAAGTCTTCAAAGGCAAGGTTTGGTGCAGAAAATGTGATGAATATAGTCACCACACAGATTCATGTCATGAAAGATTCAAACTCAAACCATTTCATGTACCAGATGGAAAAATGTATGGTCAAGACTTTGCATTGTACAAACAGAAATATGAAATGTATTTGGGAAAAGGGAATGTCTGTGGAAAGAAGACAATTAATGAAGAGAATGTTGAAATCAAAGGAAAGAAAAATGTGACTAAGTGTGCAAGAAGAAGTAAGTCACCACAGAAGCACAAGAAGATGACAAAGAAGAAAAATCAGTCATTGAAGATTAATCAAGACATTCAATCAGTTAAGTCTGATGAATCATATGGATCATCAAACAATGAAAAGACAAGAAGAAAAGATACTTATCAGAGAATGAAATCAACTGAGCTTACTGGTGATGAGAAGTTCTTGATGAAACATGGATATGAACCACAAGGTTTCACTTGAAAACCTAAAGCAGAAACTAAAATTGAAGCTGTGGCTGATGTAAGAGACTACTCAGAAACAAAGGACTATGTCCTGAAAGAGAATGTCACTGACTCAGATGAACCTCAATGTTCAGTTTCACTTTTCAAAACACCAAGAGAATGTGGCTATGAAACTGATCATTCTGATAATCTGGATATCACTCATGCAGATCCTGAATCTACAACACTCACTTCCCAGGCTGTCACTGAAATTGACACTGATAAGTTGCAAGTTGATGAAACTTGCACCTCATCACTTAACTAATCAAATTTCTTTTTTTGCAGGAACAGGCCACTCCATTGAATGACATATGGTATATGGATAGTGGTTGTTCTAGGCACATGACTTGTGACAAGGGGTCACTTGTGAACTATAAAGAGAAATATGAAGGTCCTGTTGCCTTTGGGAGTGATGAAAATGGTGGAAAGATTGTGGGTAAAGGAATCTTGACAAATGGAAAGGTGTCATTTGATAATGTATTTCATGTTGAGGGACTTCAATACAATCTTCTGAGCATATCACAGATGTGTGATAAAGGTTACAAAGTTAGTTTTGATGATTCTCATTGCTTCATCTTAAAACCTGAATTTATAATTCCACCTGAGATGATTATGATGATGGCACCCCGAAATGGCAACTTATTTTAGTTGAATATGAAAGAAGCCATTTCAAGAGGTGGTGCATGTTTTGTTTCCAAGGCCACTGAAAATGAATCAAAATTGTGGCATAGGAAATTGTGTCATGTAAACTTAAAGAACATGAATAGACTGGTCAAGGGTGAACATGTGATTGGTTTACCTACAAGAGAATTTAAGTTTGATGATCACTGTGATTCATGTCAAAAGGGCAAGCAACAGAAGTCTACTCATAAGACAAAGCTCATCAATTCAATTGATCAACCACTTGAGTTACTTCACATGGATCTTTTTGGTCTTGTGAGTGTGCCAAGTATTGAAAAGAAAAGATATTGTCTGGTGATCATTGATGACTATTCAAGATATACTTGGGTCTATTTTCTAAGTACCAAGGATGAGTCTGCTGAGTTAATTATGGGTTGTGTTACAATGATTGAGAACAAGCTGAATAAGAAAGTCAAAATGATGAGAAGTGACAATGGTACAGAGTTCAAAAATGGTGTTATGGAAGAATTCTGCACAAAGAAAGGAATATTTCAACAATTCTCAGCTCCTAGAACTCCTGAACAAAATGGTGTAGCAGAAAGAAGAAACAGAACTTTGATAGAAGCTGCCAGAACCATGTTGACTGATGCAAATCTGCCTGTCACTTTTTGGGCTGAAGCAATCAATACAACATGTTATGTTCAGAAAAGGGTACTTGTAAACAAAAGGCATAACAAGACTCCATATGAAATTTTCAATAACAGAAAGCCTTACATCAAGTTTTTCAAGCCCTTTGGTTGCAAATGTTTTCTATTGAACACTAGAGATTATTTGAACAAGTTTCAAACTAAGTCACTAGATTGTTTCTTTGTTGGATATTCTACTCACTCAAAGGCATACAGAGTTTATGTGAAAGATCACATGAGTGTGATAGAGTCATCTGACATCATTTTTAATGAAAATCAATTCAATACAGTCAGTGGTGCAACATGGCTGTTTGATCATGAGAGACTAATAAAGTCATTCAAGATTTATTCTGAAGACTTTGATGATTCATTCTACAAGACCAGTGTGATTGAAGAGAATAAGAAGAAAGAACTGGACTTGGAAGAATTGTGGAAGAAGGTTGCTAGATAAGAAGAGGAATACACTTTTGTGAAGATCTCCTCAAGCAATGCAATTGAACAAGATCAGGAGATAACAAGTCAAGACAGTCCTAATGTACAAAATGATCATGTTCAGAATAGGAGTGACACAGGCAACCAATCAAATGAAGATGAAGCTGCAACAACAGCAAGATTTCAAGACTTGTTTCAAAGCTTGAATCTGGGAAACAATGGTGCATCTACTTCAGAACAAACCAATGATGAAGCACCAGAGTTTCATGATGCAGAAGATGATTTGGTCATTGAAGAAACTGAACTTAATGAGTCAAATCTTGACAAAAATCTGTCTACAAATATGATAATACAAACTCCTACTGTTGAAAAGAATCATCCTGCTGAAAATATCATTGGTGACTTGCATGAAAGAGTAACAAGGAGTCATTCTGAGATAGCAAACATCTGTCTTTACTCTTGCTTTCTATCCCAATTAGAACCAAAGAATATTGCTGAAGCATTAAAAGATAACAGTTGGGTAGAGGCTATGCAAGAGGAATTGGCCCAGTTCAGAGATTTACATGTATGGGATCTTGTAGACAAGCCACATGACAGATATGCAGTTGGAACCAAATGGGTGTTCAGAAACAAAAAGGATGAAAGGGGTTTGGTGATTAAGAACAAAGCAAGACTTGTAGCACTGGGATGTCTTCAAGAAGAAGGGATAGACTTTGAGGAAGTATTTGCACTAGTTGCAAGACTGGAAGCCATAAGAATTTTCCTTGCATATGCTGCCTCAAAGAACATAAGAGTATTCCAGCTTGATGTTAAATCTGCATTCCTAAATGGAAAGATTGATGAAGAAGTGTATGTGGCTCAACCACCAGGTTTTGAGGATCCTATGTATCCAAACAGGGTGTATAAGTTAAACAAAGCCCTCTATGGATTGCATCAGTCTCCTAGAGCATGGTATGATGAGCTATCAACTCATTTACTTGAAAATGGTTTCACAAGGGGAGCCATTGACAAGACACTCTTCTACAAAAGAAAAGGGTCAGATTTGCTGCTTTTACAAGTCTATGTTGATGATATCATCTTTGGATCTACAAATGAAAATATGTGTTTGGAGTTTGAAGAGGTGATCAAGTCCAAGTACAACATGAGTTCCATGGGTGAAATGAACTTCTTTTTGGGGCTACGAGTTCAACAAAAGGATGAAGGGATCTTCATTCATCAAACTAAGTATGTGCAGGACATTTTGAATAAGTTCAAGTGTCATGATTACAAGACTGCTTCAACTCCAATGGACACCAAAGAAAAGATGATAGCTGATGAAAAGGGGGAGTCAGTTGATGAACATGAATACAGAGCCAAGATTGGATCTCTGATGTATCTGACTGCAACAAGACCAGTTATCATGTTTGCTGTGTGTGTGTGTGTGCTAGGTTCCAGTCAAATCCAAAAGTTTCCCACATGAATGCTGTTAAAAGAATATTCAGATACCAGAAGGGAAGACCAGACTTAGGGATTTGGTATCCAAAGAACCAATCCTTTGATCTGATTGCATATACAGACAGTGATTATGATAGATGCAATATGAGTAGAAAGTCAACATCAGGGGGATGCCAGTTTTTGGGAGAAAGCCTAGTGTCATGGCAATGCAAGAAACAGACTACAGTATCAATCTCTACTGCAGAAGCTGAATATGTTGCTGCATCTGCCTGCTGTGCACAAGTTCTCTGGATTCAAAATCAGATGCTGGACTATGGTTTGAATTTTCTAAACACCCCTATTCTGATTGATAATACTGCTGCATATTTTACTGTTAAGAATCCTGTGCAACATTCTAAGACTAAGCACATTGAAATCAGACATCACTTCATCAGAGATTGCAGTGAAAAAGGTTTGATTGAAATGCAAAGAGTTGATACAAGTGATAATTTGGCTGACCTATTCACCAAACCACTTGATAGAACCAGATTCAACTTTCTTTTGAAAGCCCTGGGGATGATCAACTCTGATGAAATCTGATTAAGGATGTGTGCTTGGTTGGGTACCTCTATGTGCTTTTTGAATATTTTGTTAGAGGTTACACTTGCTGAGTATGTTGCTGAATATGTTACTGAGTATGTTGCTGAATATGTTACTGAGTATGTTGCTGAATATGTTACTGAAATTGTTACTGAGCATGTTAAATGCTATGTAAATTAACTGTTTGTATGTGTGTCTCTCTGTGATAACTGTTTATTTTATTTGAGATTACACATATTGAATATGTTTCAACTGAATGTTGATTGAATATTTTTTGAGTATGTCACAAGTTTGATGTTAACTGATAGGTGCCTAAGTAACTATCTGTGCAATTTGCTTGAAATTGATAGTAATTCTTGACTATCAAGTTAACTGATCTGATGTTATGATAAGTAGTTTGATCTGTTAAGGTGAAACTGAATGCTTATATGATGTCATGAGTAATCACATGTTTATGGTTACTTGAATATGTTCTTAATCTGATCTTCTGAAGTTATTAAGATAGGATAGACATTGAATGTTAGTACAGTCTGTTTTTCTTGATGATATTAAGAATGATTAAGATTTGAGTGTATGATGCAACTGTTTGTGTCAAAATGTGTTTTATGTCAAAATTAAGTGATTCAATGAATTTTATGCATTTTGCATAAATACTATATTTTGGTCAAAACATGAGCAAGTTGATTAATGGTGTTGAGATATGATAAGATTATTCAGTTCAAGCTTTTAAGAAGCTTAAAAGAAGGTTTCTTTTAAAAGGGAAAGTCTCAAGTAGTTATTTTTGCTGAAAATTATGTCATTTGCCCAGTTAGAAGGACATGCACTTGTGTATGTTTGGTCCTTAAATCTCTACAGATTCAAAGGATAGCCATTGACCGGAAAACAGAATGCATTTGGGGCAATTATGACTTGTTTCTTATTTCTTCACTTAAAACTATGTCAATAACTCTGACTTTGACAGGACATATATTCACATGTATGTTTGGTCCTATTGACCACTTTTGGTCAAAACAGGATAGCCATTAACCTGATAAGAAAGAGATATTGGGGTGATTGAATATTAAACTGTGTTTATGGGAAATGATAGTACATTGACTACTTAGCTGATCATATGGAATTAATAGGCTAAAAAGGCCTTGGTATAGTCATTAACATGTATAGTTACTTTCCCATGATGATGTAAAATCAAAGGTGATATAAACATAATGAATATGCTAATCTTTATGTGGAGATGCATAGTTGTTTTGCATGTCTCAAGATAGATCTCTCCGAATGATATGGCAGAAAAGTGATTACCCAGTCATACACGAGCCTGTTGTTATTTGGTCAACCAAAATGAAACATCTTTAAATATGACAAAGAACATGCTTTAAGAAAATTTGAGAAAATATCAAAAACAAGGGGAAGAATGAATAAATCAACCAAAAGTTGATAAGTGTTTTAAATATTTTATCAAACAAGAGGGTTACAACAAGAACTACAAAGATGTTGGCAAAATCTGTCTCATATTGAATGAAACGCATGTTGCTAACTGTAAGTCCAACGTTCAACCTCTATATATGTTTGAATCTAAAAAATACAATAAGTTCTGTCATACAAAAAACTATTTTTGACCAAATACAGGAGGTTGGAGTCAAATTGGGGTGATCTGGGGAAAGCCAAATAAGCTTTGAGAAGAGATATGAGGCATCATAGCACAGTGTTGACCATTATTGCATTATGCTCAAATTGAACTTTAATCATATCACCAAAGAAATGAAAATCATGCTAAGTTTATACCTGCTGTTAACCTATCTAAGTTGTCATAATAATGCTGAGAGTGAAGTAATGAGATAGCTACTTAGTCAATATGATCCCTTTCCTGAGATCTTTTCAGTTTAATAAAGAAATTGTTTTGAAATGAATTATAACTGAAATTTGATCTCTAAATACACCATTTGCACTTAAACTATGTTCTGAAATGATACATAACTTAGAAATGTCTTTGACAAGTGGTTTAAGTCAAAAAGTGTTGCATTTTGCCTAAAATAGGTTGAATGTAAGGCCCCGAACCCGGTAGCCTTACTTTAGCGTCGGATTTACTCATAAACACAGTTCTTACAATTCAGAGTTCATTAAAACTTTCGCGGAAACGTTTACTTGAAGCATTCGTTACAAAACATTAAATCTTTTCTTTGATACCATAACACAAAACTTTATATTTAAAACATCTTTTCTTCTTTCTTCAGATGCCAGCCGTTCAATCCATGCCATGTGCCATCCTCATGCTAACTCTATAATCAGCTCACCTGCGTGCATACTAAAAGTCAGCTACGCTGAGTGAGTTCTAGTTAATCATACACTATAAAATACACATAAACTTATATTCTTTCAGTCATACTTTCATACTTTCTTTACATACATAATCATACGTTTTAAAGAGCCTTTCGCCCTATAACCTCACAGATATTATAAGGGTCTGGTCCCTAACATCACAGATATTATAAGGGTCTGGTCCCTAACATCACAGATATTATAAGGGTCTGGTCCCTAACATCACAGATATTATAAGGGTCTGGTCCCTAACATCACAGATATTATAAGGGTCTGGTCCCTAACATCACAGATATTATAAGGGTCTGGTCCCTAACATCACAGATATAATAAGGGTCTGGTCCCTAACATCACAGATATTATAAGGGTCTGGTCCCTAGTTCTCGAATATTAGTAGGGTTCGATTCCCTCTTCGTTACCATACAACCATACATCATACTTCGAGTATTATTAGGGCTCGGTACCCTTTTCGTAACCATACAACCATACAACCATCATTTCCTTCTTTTATTAACTTTATCATGTTCATACACATAAGCATACATATCACACTTACCTTATACATAGCGTTACAACCTGACAGTACGTGCAATATCCGAAGATCGTTCACGTACCATCAAGCAATCATTCATACATATCACATATATCACATATGGCATACACTTATCACTTAGGATAAATGTATTAACAACACATCGAGTATGCACACAGCCCCAAAAACATAACAAGGAATGGGGCTAGAAATTCACCTGAACTCTGCCTCTTCCTCCGATAGTTGTAAATCCCTTCTTTAACTGAGCTCGGCTGGCTGTATAAGTTACACGTATCAATACTCGCCTGATCTAACCTGGCGGCCTAGTATTAGCTTACTTTTACTTATCGTTTATAATTTATTTTCTAATCGAACTCGACTTTAGGCGAAGTTAAACCTTAGGTGAACTTAGCTTTAGGCGAAGTTAACCCTAAGGCGAACTTAGCTTTTAGGCGAAGTTGTCATCAGGCGAACTTAGCTTTTAGGCGAAGTTGTCATCAGGCGAACTTAGCTTGCAGGAGAAGTTCATCAGGCGAACTTAGCTTGCAGGCGAAGTTGTCGGCTGCAGCTACTGTTCGTCCTTAATCATCTTCGTTTCTTAACCAAATAACTCGATTTAGGTATCCACGGAATCGTCTGACCAGCGCCTACAAACCCCAACCATCAAATCGGCCTAACATCGATGTTTAAGGGGTGCGATTTAGGCATATAGGTTACGGGTTCTTTTAGGTTAACAATTTAACCTATCAAATGCTAATCAATTCCAGTAATATTTGCTGTTTTAGGTTCGTTTATAACAAACTAACACAGATCTATGATTTCCTAAATCAAACCGAACCTATACGAACGATTTCTAACTATAAACGTACCTTGAACGAGTCGAATTACGAACCCGGTTAAGCCTTGATGTTGTTTTGGTCCGTCACGACGTTCCAGCACTAACAAGCTCGGGTTTTCGCCTTCGGATCTTGGTTCGGATCGTGTGTGTTTTGGGTGTGTAGAGATTAGGATGGATAAATGGATGGAATGGAAAGGATTGGGGTTTAAGGGGGTATTTATACTCCCTTAAGCCCATGGACTGAAGGCCCATATTTCCTTTTGGTCCATATCTAATCCCATCTAATTATCCTACTAAGTCTTCATATTTTGCTATTATTATTATCGTTCCACTAACTCGTTTATTTCACCCGACAAAATAATATATTAAATATTACTTTAGAATTTCGGGATGTTACAAGTCTTCCCTCCTTAAAGAGGTTTCGTCCCAGAAACCTAGCTTATTTCTATAAAAGGAAAACTTCTTATATTTACACACTTTATTGAATCGCCTTTGCTTTCTGAGTTATCCTTCTTACTCCCGACTTTGCAGTCATCGAATGGTGGTCATGTGTTTTAGCTATTTAAGGTAGCTTGTCCATGAGACCCTCGATGTACCAAGACTCATCTCATCCTTCCAAGGGCTTCGATTAGTACTTTTAACACTATTGTCTAAAACAACATTTCCTCATAACATAATAATCATTCATAACCAAACTCAATATATTACACGTCACTGATAAACATAAGTTTTAAACCTTAACACAAAACAAGTTCTTAAGCAAATGTAATTTAATAAAACCATTGCATGAGCAATTATTCCTTCATCAAGTGTTCCTCTCTGCAGTTTCCCCAAGTCTTTATCCTTTCGCACCTCCCGCCCCTGATTCCTTGCAATCCCTAGCCATGTGGTCAGCTTTTCCGCATTTGAAGCACTTTGGACGATCAGGGCATTCTCGGGAGTAATGCCCACTCTTTCCACACCGATAGCACCTGTCTGTCCCAGTCCTGCATTCTCCCTGGTGCACTCGCCCACATGTCTTACATGCATCCTTGTTCCCAACCTTGGCCTTCCTCTCATCAGTTGTTGTCACCATCTCGCCAGACCGCTTAGCAGAGGTAGCCCATTTCTTTTCCTTCTTTTCCTCCACCGTTATTGCTCCCCCACAATCTCTAGCTAAGTGACCCGACTTACCACACCTATAACATTTCTGGTCCTCGGTGCAATCACGAGTTATGTGTCCCTTCTTCCCACATCGGTAGCACTGATTTGGACCAGCCTTGCATTCTCCTAGGTGCATCTTCCCGCACACTTTGCATGTTTCCCTCCCCGCAACCTTTGGTATCTTTTTCCCCGCATACTCCACGACATCTACAGATCTTTTGGTTCCTTTCGCTCCTCCCTTATCATCATCACCCTTCTTACCGTCTTCTCCTGCCTTCTCAGTGGCCCTTGCATGGTTTTCGGCAGATTTGTCAGTACGAAATTTCTTCTCTGCAGCAACTACAGCTTAAGAAATGGCAAATTGAACAACAGGATCCAGCTGATACCCTTCATTGCTGCTTGGTCCTTGCAAAGTTTCACTTTTCTCCTTTTTCGTGGTAGTAACTAGTTCTTCAGAAGGTTCTCGGACAACGCGTATTCCAAGAGGACGTCCAGTGTGACCTCCCTTACCAACAAACCTTCTTGCTCCAGCCATTGTATTCTAAAGGAAAACACAAACGTCATCACTCCGGGAATTATTTAGCACATGATTCGTAAGGTAAGTAGTTAATGACGTTGATCAAGTGTAATTAACTATTTGCATTACTCCTCAGGTCCTACATACTTCCCTTTATAATTTCCCTTGTGCTAATTTCTACCGTAAAACAGTTAATCAATCAAACAATCAATTAATCCTATGCCTAAGCGAACATCCTTATACATTATTTAACATACTTTACCGTTACTGAGCTTGCTTGAGTGACACATGGCTATCTTAAACTGGCATCTTCTTTCTTTCTCTTTTTAAATCTCATTCTCTGTTCGAGTCTAAGCATGTAGGATGCTTAAATCCCTCGAACTTATGCTCTGATACCAACTTGTAAGGCCCCGAACCCGGTAGCCTTACTTTAGCGTCGGATTTACTCATAAACACAGTTCTTACAATTCAGAGTTCATTAAAACTTTCGCGGAAACGTTTACTTGAAGCATTCGTTACAAAACATTAAATCTTTTCTTTGATACCATAACACAAAACTTTATATTTAAAACATCTTTTCTTCTTTCTTCAGATGCCAGCCGTTCAATCCATGCCATGTGCCATCCTCATGCTAACTCTATAATCAGCTCACCTGCGTGCATACTAAAAGTCAGCTACGCTGAGTGAGTTCTAGTTAATCATACACTATAAAATACACATAAACTTATATTCTTTCAGTCATACTTTCATACTTTCTTTACATACATAATCATACGTTTTAAAGATCCTTTCGCCCTATAACCTCACAGATATTATAAGGGTCTGGTCCCTAACATCACAGATATTATAAGGGTCTGGTCCCTAACATCACAGATATTATAAGGGTCTGGTCCCTAACATCACAGATATTATAAGGGTCTGGTCCCTAACATCACAGATATTATAAGGGTCTGGTCCCTAACATCACAGATATTATAAGGGTCTGGTCCCTAACGTCACAAATATTATAAGGGTCTGTCCCTAGTTCTCGAATATTAGTAGGGTTCGATTCCCTCTTCGTTACCATACAACCATACATCATACTTCGAGTATTATTAGGGCTCGGTACCCTTTTCGTAACCATACAACCATACAACCATCATTTCCTTCTTTTATTAACTTTATCATGTTCATACACATAAGCATACATATCATACTTACCTTATACATAGCGTTACAACCTGACAGTACGTGCAATATCCGAAGATCGTTCACGTACCATCAAGCAATCATTCAAACATATCACATATATCACATATGGCATACACTTATCACTTAGGATAAATGTATTAACAACACATCGAGTATGCAAACAGCCCCGAAAACATAACAAGGAATGGGGCTAGAAACTCACCTGAACTCTGCCTCTTTCTCCGATAGTTGTAAATCCCTTCTTTAACTGAGCTCGGCTGGCTGTATAAGTTACACGTATCAATACTCGCCTGATCTAACCTGGCGGCCTAGTATTAGCTTACTTTTACTTATCGTTTATAATTTATTTTCTAATCGAACTCGACTTTAGGCGAAGTTAAACCTTAGGCGAACTTAGCTTTAGGCGAAGTTAACCCTTAGGCGAACTTAGCTTTAGGCGAAGTTAACCCTTAGGCGAAATTAGCTTTTAGGCGAAGTTGTCATCAGGGGAACTTAGCTTTTAGGCGAAGTTGTCATCAGGCGAACTTAGCTTTTAGGCGAAGTTGTCATCAGGCGAACTTAGCTTGCAGGAGAAGTTCATCAGGCGAACTTAGCTTGCAGGCGAAGTTGTCGGCTGCAGCTACTGTTCGTCCTTAATCATCTTCGTTTCTTAACCAAATAACTCGATTTAGGTATCCACGGAATCGTCTGACCAGCGCCTACAAACCCCAACCATCAAATCGGCCTAACATCGATGTTTAAGGGGTGCGATTTAGGCATATAGGTTACGGGTTCTTTTAGGTTAACAATTTAACCTATCAAATGCTAATCAATTCCAGTAATATTTGCTGTTTTAGGTTCGTTTATAACAAACTAACACAGATCTATGATTTCCCAAATCAAACGAACCTATACGAACGATTTCTAACTATAAACGTACCTTGAACGAGTCGAACTATGAACCCGGTTAAGCCTTGATGTTGTTTTAGTCCGTCACGACGTTCCAGCACTAACAAGCTCGGGTTTTCGCCTTCAGATCTTGGTTCGGGTCGTGTGTGTTTTGGGTGTGTAGAGATTAGGATGGATAAATGGATGGAATGGAAAGGATTGGGGTTTAAGGGGGTATTTATACTCCCTTAAGCCCATGGACCGAAGGCCCATATGTAACGATTCCGGCAAATTCAGGTATACCCTAGCCGGAATATACCAATTATGTGTTATTTAATACTGAATATATAAATTATAATGTGTTTATACGAGTATATAAGATTCACAAGTATGAATTATACTCGAATGTACAGCTAGTCGTATTGGAATTACGATTAACCGATGAACGATTATTGAAACCCGATCGAATCGGGGATTACATTATAGACGAAATATATGATGTTTAGTAAGGTTTACGAAGTATTAAGGCTACGGGATAAGTGAATTATAGCACAGAAAAAGGATTTCGATTTATTGGTACGTCGGTACGATAAACGAAACCTTTAACATCAAACCAAGCAAGAGAAGATCGATCAAGCCGAAAAAGATGCACAATGACCGACAATATGATGTGTTGAGTCAATAAATGTCATGGTTTATGTTTTTAAAGTTTTTAAATCGGTTTTATATAAATTTTACTTTTAAGCCGAAAAACGACCGTTTTAGCCTCGTTTTAAGCCGAATTAAGTGTTTAACCGAAAAACGAACTGAACCAGATTATCCACAACATTATCCGGATTACACAATCCAAATGTGTGGCCAAGGTTGGAGATGTGGGCCCCACCCCACACCATACAAGGACCGATCGGTCCATGTGGTGCACACACACATTTCGTTTTCTTTTTTTCTAAACTCCCAACTCCACATTTCTCTCCATCCTCCACACATTCAACCAAAAACCCTTGTCTTTTAAGAAGATCCATAAGGTATAAACATGTTATTATGGTTTAATCTTGGTTTTTAATTCCAAAATCTTGAGAAAATGAGGTTTCAAGTGAAAAATGTGTGAAAACCCGAGATGAAACCGATTCTTGCATGATCAAGTGATGTATACAAGTTATACAAGGGATCTTGGTCCAAGAAAGGAGTTAAAAGAGTCAAAAACGAATTTTTACGGTTAAAATCTTTGTTTTGATGTCTTAACCGAAACAATGAAAGAAATGGCTTGATTGTGGGTATAACTTGCTTGGTGTGGTGTTATTGTGCTTGTAGGTGTTATATCTAGTTGCTAGCAAAGGCTAGAAAGCAAGATCTTTGCGATCTAAAGCTAGAAACACAAGGTAGTTCGGTTTTTCGTATGATTTGTGTGATTTGGACAGATTGTGGTAGACTTAGAGTTGGGTCATGAAATTTCACAGAGATGATCTACACATGAAAATATGAGATCTGTGAAATTTTGGTAATTTTTGGATAAAGGATGAATATTTGGTGAATTTAATGCTCGGTTTTGGCTAAAAATGGTGAAAAATAGTTAAACATCATGAAACAATTCTGGAAAAATTCAGATATGCATTTTATAACATATAAAAGTCACACACAAAATTTCAGGTCCATTGGAGAAGTCTAAGTAGGCTTTTCGGTAAAACGAGTTCTAGGGTTTTCTAGCTCGGTTTTGGTGAAAATGGCATGAAAAATGAGTTTTTGGTTCTGTAAAAATTACTGGGAACTATGTGGATGGCAGGAGCCATCCCAGAAAAATTTGGGATTTTTCTAAGGTCGTTTGGTATTTTCGACATATTTGGTGTTTAAATGACGTTTTAAAATAGATAAATAAATGTTAAATATAAAAATTAATTCTGGAAATATTTTTATAAAATTCCTTACTGTCAAAAACTGATTTGTGCAAAATTTCAAGATCCGAGACTAAACGGATAATTATTTGTGCTAAACAGAACATAAAAACAAACTTTTAAAGCTTAAAACGCGTAAACCGGCAAAGTTCGCCTAAGCGAGCTGACTGGTGTATAAAAACCCTAAAAATGGACTATTTTCATGAAACTAAGTTAATCAAGTAAAAATAAATCATCCGAAAGTAATTCGGATGATTTGGGTAATTTTACCCGATTTAGCAGTTTCCGGTATACTAAAGACGGAAACGGGCCCCGCGGCCAAACGGGGTGTCTAAACCGAGCTCTAATTTCACCACTTTAATTAAAATACCAGTAGCAACTATTTTCGAGTCGTATGTGACCAAACTCATTTTTTGAAAACATAAAGACGGTTAACCGTGCTAGGCACGCAAAACGAGAAAACAAACTAATGGTAATTTTAACTAAAGAACTCTAAGTGATATCACAATCTAAGTCCTGAGAAGTGTTTCGGGGTTAACATTGTCCCCGGATCGTGTACGGTACTGGGTTAACAGTGTCCCCAGACGTACCGGTTAACACGAATTTAAGTTATATTAATAGAAATTGTGTAGTAACGACTTAGGGATCGTATTACAGATCCGGACCGGTAGCTGTGCACAGTATTACATCTTTGCTCACAAAAAGGTGAGTTTCACGAGCCCCTTTTTATTGAACTGTTTTAAATATTTTCCCGGGGCGGAAAGCATGTTTTTATCAAAGTGTTTAAGCACATGCCGATCGCATGGAAATGAATGTATTTATATAATGTTTATTGTACGGGAATCGTACGGTAATGTATTATGATGGTAATTGTCTGAGTTGCTAATATTGTAAGGCCCGAAACAGTGTTCTGGGTTAACAGTGTCCCCAGAGGTTATTAAATGTATTTCTGGGTTAACAGTGTCCCCAGAGGCTATTAAATGTATTTCTGGGTTAACAGTGTCCCCAGAGGCTATTAAATGTATTTCTGGGTTAACAGTGTCCCCAGAGGTTATTAAATGTATTTCTGGGTTAACAGTGTCCCCAGAGGTTATTAAATGTGTTTCTGGGTTAACAGAGTTTTCACTTGTAGGCTCAGCATAATTACATCATTAATTTATGATTATTAAAATGATTTGTCATGATTTATTTAAATTAGTGAAACTCACCAACTATTCGTAGTTGACCCGTTTTCTTTACATGCTTTCTAGGTACACCCAAATTGGAATGAGTGATACGTGCTTGATGATGTGTGCTATTTTGTGGAAGCTTAAGGGTCTATATTTTGTATTAAACATGTTAACATACTATTGGTAAAACTTATGTGATAACGCCTAGTCGGTAACGAAACTCGGAACAATGTAATACGTTTAAATTATTGTAGTGGTGTTTTCTTTATAAGCAATGCTGTTGATATCAGATGTGTCTGCTGCATCCCGTTTACGTTTCCGCTGCGGTTACGGGGTGTTACAGAACTTGGTATCAGAGCCATTGGTTATAAAGAATTAGGATGTCTTTAAAAGATACCTAAAATATAACCAGTAGCTCAAGTGTTATAGGATCTGAATATCAACTAATAATTTATTGTGACAAGGTCTGGATGAACTTGGATGGACAAGTGAGTTATTATGGTCCGGAACATAATAACAGACTTGTCCGCACGAGGGAATTCAGGGGAAGTCACGGGGGACTTTAATAGGTAAAATTGGCAACATATGTGCAAATATATGATAATATAGTTATGTGGTCAAGTTGTATAAGTAAGTGCATATTAATTTGATTATGATTTACACTATGGAAAGAACTACATGCTTGTTAACTTGTGTGCAGGAAAGAATGTCGAGAACTCCTAGTTTGTCGATGGAGGAGGACCCGGAGGAAGTCAGCTCCGGGAACTCTGGGAGCATACGCGTATCATCCAGCTCTGAGCCTAGCGAGGCTAGTCGTAAGAGCTCTGGCCAGTCCTCCCCACTCAGGATTGCCAGATCCCCTACCCCGCCCGCACCACAGGCCATCCCTGTCCCGCCCGGATTCGGACCCCGCCTCACGGCGCGGATCAGTGTCCCACATGTCCCACCTACCTCGCCCCCACCCAGACCTGCTACCCGCAGGGGCGAGTCCTCCCGCTCCCAGCCCGAGCCTGTGACTCCACCCGTGTGGGGCCTCCCTAGGCAGGAAAGGGATGCGGCGGCATGGCTGCGAGTGCTCACCGAGCAGGTGAATGAGCACTCCGCCGCCTTGACAGTGGGAGTACAGAGGCGGATGTACTTGGGGGACTGCATACTGGACCACCAGTATGCGATTTCGCAGCTGAAGAGGGAGTGCTCATACTCCCAGTCGATGATCGGCCGGATGGAGACGCGGATCCGGGTTATGCTGGCTGTGATGGTGGTGTTGGTGGCTGTTTTGGTGGGGTTGGTATACCACCGTGTTTAGTTGTGTTAGGATGGGAGTAGACAGGAACCGCTTTTTGATGCTCTGTGTAAGCAGTTAGTGGTGATGCTAACATAGAGTGAATCTTGGGTAGTTATAATACAACCACTGGCCCTTAGGGGGGTCTCTTTTGGGGTATATCGTTATAGATACTTTTGGGTATCATTCAAGCACTGACCCATTGTGGGTTATGTCGAGATGATGCCGACATAGGCCCCATGTAGGAAAACTTAACTTATGTAATGATGACAGGAAAAGTATGTGAACTGACATGGATGTAATATGTACTAATGTTTGATAATGAATGGAATGTTTGTTGTGTTTTATGATTGAAACTTGTATTAATTATATGTATTTTCTGATGATGTGTAGAATGGCACCAAAACGATCAGCTCAAATGTCGGAAGTAGATGTGAGCCGTTTGATTGCTCAACAGTTGGAGGCGGCGATACCGGATAGAGTATCGCGCATCGCCGCCAGTATTAATAATTCGACCAATCCAACCCCTCCGAGCAATCAAACGACCACCAATAATGACGGGGAACAAAATGTTAATCCTCCACAGAATGATAACACGATTCCAAGTAATGACGCACCGCCTAGAGTGGTCGTTACGGACAGTAATGGCTCTATACCAACTGTAGAGACGAACCGTACTGAACCGATTCCTGCATCCAGGGGATGTTCGATCAAAGACTTTATGTTGTGCAAACCTCTAGAGTTTAGCGGGTCTGAAGGACCAAATGGGTTGGTTAAGTGGATCGAGAAAATAGAATCAGTTGTGAACATCAGCAACTGCCCCGAGGACTGTGTTGTAAAGTACGCCACCTGCACATTCACGGACCATGCCTTGACATGGTGGGACACAATAGTGCAGACCCGGGGTCAGGCGGCGACAAACCGCATGACCTGGACAGAGCTTAAGGCTCTTGTACTGGGGCATTTCTGCCCGAAAAACGAATTGCAGAAATTAGAAAATGAATTGTGGAACCTGGAGATGCAGGGGGCAGACCATTTGGGTTATACGAACCGGTTTAATGACTTGTCGCGATTGGTGCCATGGCTGGTCACCCCAGAGTCGAAGAGGGTTGAGCGTTATATTTGGGGGCTAACTCCCGTTGTAAGGAGTATAGTCAATTCTGGGGGACACCAGACGTATGAGGGTGCGGTGACGCAGGCGGGTATCGTCACATATGATTTCGTAAGGAGCGGTTCACTGAAGGTGGCAGGAGAATACGCTGGGGGAAAGCGTGGTACACATGACCATAGGACCCAGGAAAAGCAGCAAAATAAACGTGCTAGGCCCACTGCCCAAAACTACGCCATGACTAGTTCAGGCGGAAGACAAGAACCGCAGAAGGGAACGTTTCCTAGGTGTGGGAAATGCGGTTACCACCATGGTGGCGTGTGCAAAGAGGTGGTGTGCCACCGGTGTGGCAGGATTGGGCACTACGCGCCAAGTTGTAGGACAAACCTGAACAACCTGAACCGACAACCGCAACCTATCCGTGCGCAGCCATTTAAGACCCAACCAGCCCGACAACAAAACCCGCAAGGAAACCAAATGGTGACCACCAGCCGTGCTTGCTATGAATGTGGCAGCACGGATCACTTCAAAAGACACTGTCCGAAACTGAACCAGGGAGGAAACGGGAGGCAACCCACGGGTCAGGCATCGTCGTCCAATCCGGCGCGAGGCCGAGCATTTGTGATGGGGGCGAACGAAGCATTCCAGGACCCCAGCGTAGTGACAGGTACATTCCTCGTCTCTGATCATTACGCTTCTGTATTATTTGATACAGGCGCCGATAGAAGTTTTGTTTCTGTTAAATTCCTATCGATTGCAAACCTTCCAATTATTGAAACCATAGAACCTTACACCGTAGAAGTCGCTAACGGTAAAACCATGATAGTTAATCAGATAATTCGGAACTGCCCTTTTATTCTGAACGAACAATCCTTTCTGATTGACTTGTTACCGGTAGAATTGGGTAGTTTCGACGTGATAGTGGGAATGGATTGGTTAGCACGTAACAAGGTAGAAATAAACTGTGAAAAGAAAATCGTCAAGATCCGGGTGTCGGATGACGAAGAGGTATTAGTGCAGGGTGAGAAGTTGGGCAATATGATACCGTTTATATCCCACCTCAAGGTGTTAAAATATATACGCCAGGGATGCGTGGCATACCTAGCGAGCCTGACGGCCACGGATCCTGAGGAAAAACGGGTGGACGATATCCCAGTGGTACGCGAATTTCCACAAGTTTTCCCAGAGGATTTCCTGGATTACCGCCAACCCGACAGGTCGAATTCAGAATCGATCTATTACATCAAGCTGGCCCTGTTGCTAAGGCACCCTACCGACTTGCACCATCAGAGATGCAAGAATTATCCAACCAGTTGCAAGAATTGTTGGATAAAGGATTTATACGTCCTAGTTATTCCCCGTGGGGTGCACCGGTACTATTCGTGAAAAAGAAGGACGGAAGCCTTAGAATGTGCATAGATTACAGGGAGCTGAACAAGTTGACAATCAAAAATAGGTATCCTCTCCCCCGAATTGATGACCTGTTCGACCAACTGCAAGGTGCGAGCTATTTCTCAAAAATTGATCTCAGATCAGGATACCATCAGGTTAGAATTCAGGAGGAGGATATCCCAAAAACCGCAATCCGGACTCGCTACGGCCATTACGAGTTCTTAGTTATGCCTTTCGGGCTAACAAATGCGCCAGCAGTATTCATGGATCTCATGAATCGAGTCTGTAAACCCTACCTCGATAAATTCGTCATCGTGTTTATTGACGATATTTTGATATACTCGAAGAGTAAAGAAGAGCACGAGCAACACTTAAGATTAATTTTAGAGCTTCTAAATCAGGAGAAGTTGTATACAAAATTCTCCAAGTGTAACTTCTGGTTACAAGAAGTGCAATTCCTTGGTCACGTTATAAACCATCAAGGGATACACGTTGATCCAAGTAAGGTTGAAGCAGTTAAGAATTGGCAAGCGCCTAAATCGCCAAAGGAAATCCGCCAATTTTTAGGCTTAGCTGGATATTATCGTCGATTTATAGAGAACTTTTCCAGCATCGCCCAACCTTTAACCCTTTTGACCCAAAAAGATCGAAAGTATGAATGGGGTGAAGAGCAGGAAACGGCGTTTCAAACGCTAAAACAAAGATTGTGCCAAGCGCCGATCTTAAATCTCCCCGATGGAGACGATGGTTTTGTTGTGTATTGTGACGCATCCCGGAGAGGGTTAGGATGCGTGTTGATGCAAAATAATAAGGTTATAGCCTATGCTTCTCGACAGTTAAAAATACACGAGAAAAATTACACTACTCATGACTTAGAACTGGGAGCAGTTTTCTTCGCACTTAAAATCTGGAGACATTATCTCTACGGTACAAAGTGCACCATCTTCACCGATCATAAAAGTTTGCAACACATATTCGATCAGAAAGAACTGAATATGAGGCAACGAAGATGGGTCGAGTTGTTAAGCGACTATGACTGTGACATCCGTTATCACCCCGGCAAGGCTAACGTCGTAGCCGATGCCCTGAGTAGGAAGGATCGGGTTAAGCCATTGCGAGTGCGAGCACTGGAAATGATAGTCCAGTCGAACCTTTCGGACCTGGTTCGAGTCGCTCAACGCGAAGCGTTGAAAGAGGAACAATTGGAAAAAGAGGGACTTTACGGTAACGAGAAGAATTTCGAACAGCGCGTGGACGAAATTCTCTATTTCAAAAATCGGATTTGGATCCCGACCCTCCATGACCTTCGAGAACTAATCATGGACGAAGCGCATAAATCGAAATATTCCATACATCCGGGATCGGATAAGATGTACAAGGATGTGAAGGAGTTCTACTGGTGGCCGGGTATGAAAAAGGATATAGCCACATACGTTGGCAAGTGTACGACGTGTGCGAGGGTTAAGGCGGAGCACCAGAAACCCTCGGGGATGTTACAACAACCGGAAATTCTCGAATGGAAATGGGAGCAAATCACGATGGATTTTGTGACACATCTCCCTAAGACGTCCCGTGGACACGATGCAATTTGGGTAATCGTGGATCGACTAACCAAGTCGGCACATTTTATTCCGATTAGAAATAATTATAACACCGAAAGACTTGCGCAGATTTATATAAATGAAATTGTGTCTCGTCATGGGATACCCATCTCAATCATCTCCGATCGAGATAGCCATTTCACCTCCAATCTTTGGCAAGCTGTACAAGAAGCGCTGGGAACGCGTATTGATCTAAGCACAGCTTACCACCCTCAGACCGACGTTCAGTCTGAAAGGACCATCCAAACACTGGAGGATTTGCATCGTGCATGCGTACTGGATTTTAAGGGAAATTGGGATCAACATCTCCCACTCGTTGAATTTTCCTATAATAACAGTTACCATAGCAGTATAAAGGCAGCACCTTACGAAGCATTGTATGGACGGAAGTGCCGATCACCACTCTGCTGGACTGAAGTGGGCGACACACAGGTTATTAGATCAGATCTGGTCCAGGAAACGACCAGCAAAATCCTTGAAATTAAGAACAATCTGAAGGCCGCACGGGATCGACAGAAGAGTTATGCCGATACCCGTAGAAAACCGTTATCATTTGAGAAAGGTGATAAAGTGTATTTGAAAGTATCACCTTGGAAAGGAGTAGTCAGATTTGGAAAGGCGGGGAAGTTAGCCCCTAGATACATTGGACCATTCGACATTACTGCAAAAATCGGTCCTGTAGCATACCGATTAGAGCTGCCTGATGAATAAAGTGCAGTTCACAACGTGTTTTACGTGTCGAACTTGAAAAGGTGTCTGTCGGATGAGACATCGGTGTTACCCTTAGAGGGTGTCCAAATAAGTGATCAGCTTAATTTCGTAGAGGAACCCATAGAAATAGTGGACAGGAAAATCAAGCAATTTAGACACAATAAGATCTCGTTGGTCAAAGTTAGATGGAACTCGCAACGAGGCCCAGAATATACATGGGAACGAAAGGACGAATTTCGGAAGAAATACCCCCACCTATTTCCTCAAAAGGAAGTAGTTGACGCGTAAAATTTCGAGGACGAAATTTTTATAACGGGGGGAGAATGTAACGATTCCGGCAAATTCAGGTATACCCTAGCCGGAATATACCATTTATGTGTTATTTAATACTGAATATATAAATTATAATGTGTTTATACGAGTATATAAGATTCACAAGTATGAATTATACTCGAATGTACAGCTAGTCGTATTGGAATTACGATTAACCGATGAACGATTATTGAAACCCGATCGAATCGGGGATTACATTATAGACGAAATATATGATGTTTAGTAAGGTTTACGAAGTATTAAGGCCACGGGATAAGTGAATTATAGCACAGAAAAAGGATTTCGATTTATTGGTACGTCGGTACGATAAACGAAACCTTTAACATCAAACCAAGCAAGAGAAGATCGATCAAGCCGAAAAAGATGCACAATGACCGACAATATGATGTGTTGAGTCAATAAATGTCATGGTTTAAGTTTTTAAATCGGTTTTATATAAATTTTACTTTTAAGCCGAAAAACGACCGTTTTAGCCTCGTTTTAAGCCGAATTAAGTGTTTAACCGAAAAACGAACTGAACCAGATTATCCACAACATTATCCGGATTACACAATCCAAATGTGTGGCCAAGGTTGGAGATGTGGGCCCCACCCCACACCATACAAGGACCGATCGGTCCATGTGGTGCACACACACATTTCATTTTCTTTTTTTCTAAACTCCCAACTCCACATTTCTCTCCATCCTCCACACATTCAACCAAAAACCCTTGTCTTTTAAGAAGATCCATAAGGTATAAACATGTTATTATGGTTTAATCTTGGTTTTTAATTCCAAAATCTTGAGAAAATGAGGTTTCAAGTGAAAAATGGGTGAAAACCCGAGATGAAACCGATTCTTGCATGATCAAGTGATGTATACAAGTTATACAAGGGATCTTGGTCCAAGAAAGGAGTTAAAAGAGTCAAAAACGAATTTTTACGGTTAAAATCTATGTTTTGATTTCTTAACCGAAACCATGAAAGAAATGGCTTGATTGTGGGTATAACTTGCTTGGTGTGGTGTTATTGTGCTTGTAGGTGTTATATCTAGTTGCTAGCAAAGGCTAGAAAGCAAGATCTTTGCGATCTAAAGCTAGAAACACAAGGCAGTTCGGTTTTTCGTATGATTTGTGTGATTTGGACAGATTGTGGTAGACTTAGAGTTGGGTCATGAAATTTCACAGAGATGATCTACACATGAAAATATGAGATCTGTGAAATTTTGGTAATTTTTGGATAAAGGATGAATATTTGGTGAATTTAATGCTCGGTTTTGGCTAAAAATGGTGAAAAATAGCTAAACATCATGAAGAAATTCTGGAAAAATTCAGATAAGCATTTTATAACATATAAAAGTCACACACAAAATTTCAGTTCCATTGGAGAAGTCTAAGTAGGCTTTTCGGTAAAACGAGTTCTAGGGTTTTCTAGCTCGGTTTTGGTGAAAATGGCATGAAAAATGAGTTTTTGGTTCTGTAAAAATTACTGGGAACTATGTGGATGGTAGGAGCCATCCCAGAAAAATTTGGGATTTTTCTAAGGTCGTTTGGTATTTTCGATATATTTGGTGTTTAAATGACGTTTTAAAATAGATAAATAAATGTTAAATATAAAAATTAATTCTGGAAATATTTTTATAAAATTCCTTACTGTCAAAAACTGATTTGTGCAAAATTTCAAGATCCGAGACTAAACGGATAATTATTTGTGCTAAACAGAACATAAAAACAAACTTTTAAAGCTTAAAACGCGTAAACCGGCAAAGTTCGCCTAAGCGAGCTGACTGGTGTATAAAAACCCTAAAAATGGACTATTTTCATGAAACTAAGTTAATCAAGTAAAAATAAATCATCCGAAAGTAATTCGGATGATTTGGGTAATTTTACCCGATTTAGCAGTTTCCGGTATACTAAAAACGGAAACGGGCCCCGCGGCCAAACGGGGTGTCTAAACCGAGCTCTAATTTCACCACTTTAATTAAAATACCAGTAACAACTATTTTCGGGTCGTATGTGACCAAACTCATTTTTTGAAAACATAAAGACGGTTAACCGTGCTAGGCACGCAAAACGAGAAAACAAACTAATGGTAATTTTAACTAAAGAACTCTAAGTGATATCACAATCTAAGTCCTGAGAAGTGTTTCGGGGTTAACATTGTCCCCGGATCGTGTACGGTACTGGGTTAACAGTGTCCCCAGACGTACCGGTTAACACGAATTTAAGTTATATTAATAGAAATTGTGTAGTAACGACTTAGGGATCGTATTACAGATCCGGACCGGTAGCTGTGCACAGTATTACATCTTTGCTCACAAAAAGGTGAGTTTCACGAGCCCCTTTTTATTGAACTGTTTTAAATATTTTCCCGGGGCGGAAAGCATGTTTTTATCAAAGTGTTTAAGCACATGCCGATCGCATGGAAATGAATGTATTTATATAATGTTTATTGTACGGGAATCGTACGGTAATGTATTATGATGGTAATTGTCTGAGTTGCTAATATTGTAAGGCCCGAAACAGTGTTCTGGGTTAACAGTGTCCCCAGAGGTTATTAAATGTATTTCTGGGTTAACAGTGTCCCCAGAGGCTATTAAATGTATTTCTGGGTTAACAGTGTCCCCAGAGGCTATTAAATGTATTTCTGGGTTAACAGTGTCCCCAGAGGTTATTAAATGTATTTCTGGGTTAACAGTGTCCCCAGAGGTTATTAAATGTGTTTCTGGGTTAACAGTGTCCCCAGAGGTTATTAAATGTGTTTCTGGGTTAACAGAGTTTTCACTTGTAGGCTCAGCATAATTACATCATTAATTTATGATTATTTAAATGATTTGTCATGATTTATTTAAATTAGTGAAACTCACCAACTATTCGTAGTTGACCCGTTTTCTTTACATGCTTTCTAGGTACACCCAAATTGGAATGAGTGATACGTGCTTGATGATGTGTGCTATTTTGTGGAAGCTTAAGGGTCTATATTTTGTATTAAACATGTTAACATACTATTGGTAAAACTTATGTGATAACGCCTAGTCGGTAACGAAACTCGGAACAATGTAATACGTTTAAATTATTGTAGTGGTGTTTTCTTTATAAGCAATGCTGTTGATATCAGATGTGTCTGCTGCATCCCGTTTACGTTTCCGCTGCGGTTACGGGGTGTTACACCATATTTCCATTTGGTCCATATCTAATCCCATCTAATTATCCTACTAAGTCTTCATATTTTGCTATTATTATTATCGTTCCACTAACTCGTTTATTTCACCCGACAAAATAATATATTAAATATTACTTTAGAATTTCGGGATGCTACATTGAATATGTAAGTTCAAGTAAGGTTTGATGATTTTATAACCTTCTCGAGCACAAACTGTTTGAATATGTATTTTTGGGTAAGGTTTAACCTTTCCGAGTACAAAACAGTTGATTATGTGTGAATATGTAAGTTCGAGTAAGGTTTGATGATTTATAACCTTCTCGAGCACAAACTGTTTGAATATGTATTTTCGGGTAAGGTTTAACCTTTCCGAGTACAAAACAGTTGTCTATGTGTGAATATGTTGTTTCGAGTAAGGTTGATAATTTTCAAACTTTCCGAGTAAGCTTAGTCATTTCTGATAAGTTCCCTCGAGCAAGGGCATACCTGATGATTGAATGTGTTTATCCTAGCAAGCTTAGTGCTAACTTAGGATTTTCGAGCAAGCTCTATGAAATTTTAGACTATAGCACACTTGAATGTTTATGTGTTTAATTTCATTCCGAGCATGCTCTGTGATATGTGTGTTTAAATTCTTTTTAGGATTCATGCTAGATGAGTTTTAATTTGAATTTGAGAAATCTTTGTGAGGATCTTAATTGATTCTTAGTGAGAATGTTTGTTTGATAACTATATTTGATTATTTGCCTTGTGATTAATTTCTCAAGAAACCAAGTATTTCGGGTAAGCTTTCTTCATTATGTCTTAACTTTAAATTAATTTACTTGATCGAGCATGGTTTGAAAATAAACGAATTCGGGCAAACTTTGTATATTCCAAATTGAAAATTATTCCGAGTAAAGTTTGACCAAGTAAGGTTTGTTAGTGGAAGTAGACCGAGTAGACTTTTGATATATTAAGCTTTCGAGTAAGGTCTTATGATCTTAAATGAAATTAAAAGTTCTTAATATATCAAGTGGATAATGTTACTGGGTGACAGCTAATAATTCACAAAATGACAAAAAACATTTAAAACCCACTTTCAAAATAAGTATAAAAGAGGGACTTAGGCAAATTTTTCAACATTATTTCCCTATCTCTCTCTCCTTCCACTGCAAATCCTTCCTCACTAAGAAACATAACCGACTTATCGAATTCAACATTAATCCAAACCCTAATTTTTGTCAGCCTTCTAATTCCGACTCGGTATGCATTAAATATTATGTTTTCCGATCACGATTAGATTGTAATGTGACTTGATTATGTATTCGAGTACTAACACTCTGTTTATGTGTTTAGGTTATTAATTTGTCGAAGAACAGGTTCTTGAAGATTTCTTTCTTTCTTCTTCATTTTTATAAATTGAAATTGTCTAAAGTATTAAACTTTATGTCTAATTTCACTTTGAATATGTTTGTTTGTGAATTTCAGCTATGGCAGACAACGAGCCGAAGTATGTTTTTGAGCCGAAGCACAATATGTGCGCATTATTACAAGTGACACCAGAAAATACACCAATGGCTCGAATGATTTCGTGGATGGCGCGGTCGAACATCAATTTTGCACTCACTGAAAGCCCGATTATTTACAGAAATCACTCCTTGGATTTCTGGAGATCAGCAAAGTTGGTTGAAGATGTTGATGGAAAAAGAATAGAAGCTACCGTGACCAGACAAGATATTCAGATCACAGAAAGAATGATCAGGAGGTGTTTAAGACTGAATGATGATGATCACAACCACATAAACTTCAACACAAAACACTTGTTGAAAATCTTAAAAGAAACGATGGGTTATCAGGGAAATGTCCATGAAGGACAGTTTCAGAAGGGTTTATTTCCAATGCTGTACAGATTTCTGATTCACCACATTATTTATGGATTTGCTCCGAGGAAGGGATCATGGACTCTGATGAGTCTTGATCTAGCAAATGCCACTGTTGGAACAATTTTTGATCTGCCCTTTAACTTTTCCAAGATGACTTTTGATGGGTTAGTGGGGAATCTGAAGAAACCAGAAAGAAAAATATTTTTACAATACCTAAGATTCCTGCAGATCATATTCAACAGCATATTACAAGATTTACCAACAATTGGAGACACACATAAACTGCAAGATCCTGATGCGTATAAGAGAATAAAAAATCCAGGTGTCTCTAATACATTTGATGCAAGTGTTCCATTTGAAATTTTACCTTGGTTGTTAAACCATGATCTGGCTGTAATGCCTGTGCCTGAGCTGAGCTCAGAGGAGGAAGAAGGGGGTGATGATGACAGTGATGAAGGAGATTCTGATGATGATGTTGATGGCAATGAAGGTGGAAATGGTTTGGAGATGGAGATTATGGCACCTGAACAGGGGGAGCAAAGAGAAGAAATTGAACAACCTATCCCTACACTACCACACTCACTACCACCAACCCCACCACATCAATCACCACCTCAAACCTTTACCCTAGACCAACCAGAAACATCCACACAGCAATACTCACATCAATCACCAACACCACAAACACCTACCACCAACCAACCTGATTTTGAACCATTTACTACATCAAACCCGACAAGTCCACATGTTGATATGTTCCAAAGAAATGCTGAGTTGATGTTAGAAAATGATGAATTGAAAAGACAAGTTGAGGAGGTTAGGGAGGAGAATGATGAGTTGAGAAGAAAGAATGAAGAGATAACAAGTGAAAATGAAATGTTATTGAAAAGGTTAGCTGATACTGAACTGATGATTCGAACCCTGGTGCAGGAGGTTGAGAAGACCTCAGCTGCCCCAAAACAGGGGGAGAATATAGATGATAATGATGTGATTATGCCTGATGCTGTAAGTGTTGAAAATGTTGATGGTTTGAAGATGATCATGAATGAGTATGATGATAGTGATGAATCTGTAATGGATGTGAGAGAAGAAGTAACCAATGATGATGAGAATGTGTTAACAGAAGAATTGACAGAGATTATGGATGAGGAGATGAGTGTTGAGAATGTAAATGTGAATGCTGCTACTGAGGAACTAGAACACACTGAGCCAAATGATGATCAAGAAGCTAGTTCCAAGAGGGTAGAGCATGACTCTGAATTGGAAAATTTATTTAAAGAGATTGATGAGTTTGGAAGTGATGAGCAAGAGGATGAAGAAGAGGTGAGAAAAAGGAAAGAAAAGGGAAAAGGTTTAGCAACTGATGATGAACCCATTGTATATGTTGAGAAGGATGTATCCTTTGTAGATACTGCTGCTGCGGCTGCTCTTGCTGAGAAAGAAAGACTTATTAAAGAATCAATGGAAAGGGAAGCAATTGCTCATTCCTTGGACAGAAGAAGAGTTAGCATAGCAGTACCTATTGATCAAAGAAGCCAATGTAGCAAAAGAGATATTTCAAGATGTGGCAGATCAAGAGGTGATTGAAATTTTGGTAAATATGAACAAAAATCAAGAGTTTGATGACTCTTTGGGAAGGGTGGTCAGCAAGTTTCCGGAGCAACAATCTGAGACTGCTGAACCATCAACCAATCTAAGTACTGACATGATTATACCTGAGGAGATTGGTGAAGCCATGGATGTACTGGCTTCAAGAAAGTGGACTGAGCAAGTCAAAGCTGATCAGAAAACAAACCCACAAGAAAGTTGGTCTCAAAAGGCTCAAACTGCTGAAACACAAGAACCAGAAAAGGCTGCAGAACAAGAAGAAGCTGCTCAAGCTGAAGAGACAGAAACTATCCATGACAAGCAAGAAAGACTGTCCAAGATGCATGGAGAGTTTGTTGCAAAAGCAGAAAGATTTGCACAGTTTTATCAAAGAAGGAAGAGATCTGCTGAGCAGGCTGAAGCTGAAAGAGCTGATAGGAGGGGTATATGGGATGAAAAGAATAAATGTTATGTGGAGACCCCAGAAGATGATGAACCAATCAGGGCAATCCCCCTACAAACACTGAAACCAGGAGAAAAATTACCAGGGGTCCCTGATGTTAATGTTTCTGATAAAGATGAAAATGATGATGAACCAGAGCATCCTGACTCTGATGAACCCAAAATAGATGCCATGATTGATTTATCAGATGATGAGGAGGATGACTCTGAGGAGTCTAATGAAGAGGGTGATGACAACCCTGATCAAGGAGGAGAGAAAGTTGGTACAAGCTCCACTGCTGAGACCCCTCAAGCTGAAAAGATTTATATTCAAAGAGGCAACATTGAAATCAATGCAGAGGAAGTATTAAAGAAAGTTGAGAAGTGAAAGAAAAATGCTGAGCATTATAAAACTTATTTGAAAGTTAGAGGCTATCCTGAAGCTGCCTTGGAAAAATACACTATTGACCAAATTCAAGATCTTTACAAAAGTGAGAAAGAGATAGTTTCAGAAAAGTTTGTAAAACAGGATGATAAGGTTGAATTGGAAGAATTAAAGAAGAAATATGATGGTATGTGTGGATACCTGCTTGAGAAAGGCATGAAGCCTGAGGTTGTAAGAAATCTGAGTAAAGAGGCAGTATTTGACCAGTATTCCAAAAAGAAAGAGACAGAATTAAAAAGGGTTTATACTGAGAGCTCAATCTTAAAAGAAACATCTGATGAGCCACCTGCTAAAAGAACAAGAAGACTCAGGACTGTGAGGGAAAAGGAGATGGAACAAGAAAAGACAACAATCAACCTCCAATCCCTCAGCCAGAACAGCCTGAAGTTAAACCTGATGATGAACCATTCTTGCCTTGGGAGAATGAAGAAATGATCAGCATCCTAAGAAACATAATGATAAACAAGAGAGGGATGACTGAAGCAGATTTTAATGTTTTGGAGAAAGAGGATTTGAAGACTCTTTTCTATCTGCAAAAAGATGAGCGGGAAAAGGCCTTGAGAGAAGGAGAAAATCCCAGATATTATGCTGATGGCAGATTTGTACCTGCTGGACTGGCAAGAACTCCAGGAATGATAAAAATGTTAATTGAACTGGAGGCTGCAGGACATGACATGGTGGAGATAGCCAACCTTCCTACTGATATGGTGGAAGCTATGTATGTGAAGACATTTAACTTGGGACCTCAAAAGCCCAAGAAATCAATTCCACTCAGACCTCCACTCCATCAAAGATTCCCAAGAGGAAGAGGCCAAGGAGGAAGAGGAGAATTAAGCAGCTCAGTACAACAAAGAACAATACCACAATCTGGTGTGGATCTACCAAGAGAGCTCTACTATGATTCAGTAACTGATACTTTGAAGGTGATTATGGAAAGTAGGCAGTTGAGGGAAATTATTGTGAGAAGTGACTTCAGAGAATACAATGAAGAACAACTGAGCAGAATGGAGTCACTTCACCTTTATGATTTCAGGGACAGAAGCAGATCTGCAGGTAGACAAATGAATGACTTATCTAAATACCTGTATGAGCAAGCTGGAAATGGGTTCACATTCTTAAAAGACAACAAAAGCAGAGGTGTAGCTTCAATGAACAAAGCAAGAAGATCTGCAAAGGTAAAGAAGATGGATAATGCTGAAAGAGACTTTAAGATGTATGTCAGATATGAAGACCCACTGTTCAACATGAGTAAGTGTATAAGTTTGAGAAGAAGAATGAAAAGGCCAAACTACACTGTACAGAAGAATGGCATCATTGCTCAAGTTGAATACAAGGAAAATGGAGAATATGCATTGATGAATTCTGATGGAAAGGTGCTGGCTGTGATAAAGAGAGATGCAGATCTTGCTTACTTGCACAATGAAGATCTAGCTGATATTAGAGACTTGGTGATACCAGAAGGACACACTCACTACCAAGTGCTCAATATCTTCAGAGAAAGAGCAGCATCTGTAATCCAGCTGAGAAGACAAGCAGCCTACAATGAAAGGAAAAGACAAAAGAGATAGAATAGGCTTTGCTTTGTAATGTCTTCAGACAGCTTGTGCTTATGTAATTTTTTCTTATGTAATGTGATTATGAAATTTGTCTTTTAATTTGATGTGTATTTTGCTAAGTGTATGTAACCACAGAGTGTTTTGGGTCAGCTGAGGTGTTCCAATCTAGGGGGAGATTGTTGGGTCAAGAATTTGACCCAAATGAGGAGATTTGACCTAAATGAAGAATATGGAAGATTGGAATCTTCTCAACCTCCTCAGAAACTGCTAAGTATTGAATCCAAGCACACATTGGACCTTCGAGTAAGATTTTACTTAGCCGAGTACGAGATTTTGCCTCCCGAGCAAGGTTTACTTCAAATAGTCTTCTTAAGTGGATATCCGAGCAAGGTATGCTTTTTAGTGATTTCCGAGTAAGGATCATTAATTTAGCATATCCGAGTAAGGTTCACTTTGTCAAGCAGGGTTGTTCTTCAAGACCAAGTATTTTACTCTTCCGAGTAAGGTTTGGTCAACCAAGTCCATGAAGCCAAGTGATTGGAAGACCGGGCAATGTATTCTTTAATAATTATGGTCCGAGTATACTTGATGAGTTAATAGAATATCTCTAAGTTATTTCGAGTAAGGTTCTGCTCAAGTAAGGTATGTACTCCCGAGTACGCCTTATCAATAAGTTGTTCAATTGACATTGAGCCGAACAGGATCATAGAAGAACAAGGTTGCTCGTAAGGATTTGTCGAGCAAAGTTTGATAAGTCCAAGAAGATTGAAGTCTACTCGGTGAATATTTTACTTGGTAAAATATTCTTTAAGTAAAGTCTACCCGGAAACTGATCCCGAGTACACTTCTATGTTTACCAAGTCTGAAGGAAGGCCGAGTACACTGCGTACTTGGAGACTGAAGTTTAATGAAAAGCCTACCCGGAAGACTTGTTTTAACTTAGTTTTATTTTTGAATATGTAATTTGAATATGTACTATCGGATAGGGTTTCTAGAAGGAATGACAGCTGTCCTAGGTTGGCAGGCCTATAAATAGAATGTTTAGGGCACGCCGTCAAGGAGAGGCAGATTGACACAATACGGATAACACACGACACATTAATTGAGAATATTTTGTGTGTGTAACAGCTGTCCGAGGATTCCTTATAAACCCTAAATCGATTACTCCTTTTGTATGATTAACGTTATATAAATGGAAATCTTTTGAGTGAATCCTGTGTGTGCCTTTGATCTTTGAATACTCATTGAAACCGTATGTTTGTTATTGATTCCGCCTTTAACAAACGGATATCTTTCTAAATACAGCAACCCGTCATTAACTCTCTTGTCAACACATTAATCTGTGTGAGTTATGACATGATTAATTAAGATCCAGCTGAAATCGAGGGGACCGACAGTTTCTACTTCTCCAATGTCAAAGTCTTCAATGCTTGAGAAAATAGGGTAAACTGGAATAAAGTTTTCAACATTCACATCTTCTTTTACCCTTTTCTTGCCTTTTTGCTTTAACTTTTCCAATAATTCTTTGCTTGGAGGTCTCACTGCATTGTAATTTACCTTCTTCTCACATATATCAAAGGACACATGTTCTCTCTTTGTTCTTTCATTATGTTTCTTCATTCTTGATGTGACAGGTGGATACTTTGGAAGTTTGTCAATGGATTCTGGCTTCTTGAATCTTCTTTCTCTTTCAGCAGCTTTAATTTCCTCTTCAGTAATTTGATCACTCAAATCACTCAAGTCATCTTGATTCAAATCAATTGACTCAAGGTCATCTTCAGAGACTTGAACTCCAATTGACTTTTCTTCTTTCAACTCTTTCTTCACAACAAACTCTCATTCTTCACTCACCTCAACATTCTTGTACAAATCCACAAGTTCTTCTTTGTCTTGAAAGACATCTTTGAATTGTTGTAGATATTCATTTCTTTTCTCTTTATCAACTCTTGGTATAAAGTTGTTGTTGAAAGGTGGTGGTACTGCTTTGTACTTGTCTTCTTCTTTAACTTGGTTTAAAATTCCACAGATGTTTCCAGTGGAAACCAAGTTCTTCAAGAATTCATTGTCAGCTTGCAGTTTTGTGTTCAACACCTTCTCTTCTATAATCATTTTCTTCAACCCATCAATTTCAATGGTGAATCTTTTCTAAGCCTTGTAACTGTTTACACAGTCTTCTTCCAAACTTTTCATTCTTTCTTCACTCACTAGTTCACTTGCCTCATATGCATTGATGATACTTTGTTTCTTAAAACACTCACTTTCTAGCTTGCCTACTTTCATTTTCAGTTCATTGATAACTTCAGTTAAATCGTAGGAGCAGAATGTACCTGATATGATGATCCAGCTTCTTTCTCAATTATTTCCATGAATGTCACGTTTGCCCTCTTGATATCATCTGCAATATCTTCTTCATGATTACTCCAATCAAAGTTACCTTCATGCTGTGTTGTTACAGCAACATTTCCTTGATTTCTGATCTGGTTTTGATTGGCTGGGACAGTGTTGTTAGGAACATTTTGAAGGTTTTGGTTGTTGTTTCCCTGAAAACCTTGATTTTGAGGCACTCCTTGATCATGATTGTTCATTTGAGGTTGGAAGTTGTTGAAGTTGGGATTATAGTTGTTGGGATTGTTGTTAAAGTTGTTGTTGAAGTTGTTAGTGTTTGGTCTCTGCTGATATTGAGGCTGCTGTTGATAATGAGGGTGCTGATTTCTTGGTGGATTCTGAAATTGGTTTACTTGGAAATTTCTTGGCATGTTACATTCTCGTGCAAAATGACCAGGCTGTTGGCAATTGTAGCAAATGACTTTTGACTTGTCAAAACCAATTCTTTCATTTGGTCCTGATAGGAGTAACCTACCAGTCCTGTTGTAAAGCCTCTTGCTTCTAAGAGCCAACATAGCTTCTTGCCACTTCAAATCCATGTCCTCCAAATCATCAGCATCTATCTGCTCAAGATCATCTTGTACTACACTTGTGTGAATTAAGTTCTTTGCAACAAATGCATTATATGACTTAGTGAACATTGAAAGCAATATGTAACGCCCTGAAATTCGATTGGTAAACTAGGATCGTGAAATCATCGGAAACTATAGACTTTGGGATTCTGGACGATAAGTTCGGAACCCATATCATTGGAAAAATCTGCTTTTATCATTTAAAATGTTTATTTTATAAAACGACATTTACGCCTGAAAAATATTAATTTTTATGCTTTCGAAAAATTAAATGTTCTTATTTAAAAAGATTTCAAATAATTATTCGGAAAATGGTTTTATAAAAGTTTTGCTGAAAAAGTTTTAGTTTGTTTAAAAACTTATGAACTCGACTAGTCTTGACCCGTCAGTAGCCTAAACCCGAACCCGAGTCACCCGAGTATTTAAGCGGAAAATCAAGTATTCTTACACCATCTCTTTCATTTCCACCAACACTTCCCACCCAAACACTCTCATTCTAGAGAGAGAAACTAGAGAGAGAAAGTCTTCAAACTTCAAATCCGAGTCCACAAATCTGTTTGTTGTTATTCTTGGTAAGATCTTCTTGAAAATCATCCATTTTCATAACCATTTTCGGCCTCAAATCGAGCAAAAACACCCATTTTCGTTTCTAGAGTTTTCGGGTCAAAAACCGTCTTGTTTTGGTGTCAAAATGCAGGCTTTTGTGTTTAAAATCACTAGGAATCGATAGCCCTTTCAATCCCGAGCATTTCCATGTCAAAAACTTCGATTTTGGGTCAAAAATCTGGAAAATATGAAAAACCCGTAGGTTTCTCCGTCGCCCAGCTTGAAGGAGTCGAATCAGACTCATTCGATCGAACCAGTCGATCGAATCAGTCCAGTCGATCGAATAGGAAAGCAACCGAATGGTCTCCAACTCATTCGACCGAATGAGTTTCGTATTCGATCGAACGAGTGTCTATTCGATCGAACAAGTTCCATGTTCGACCGAACGAGTTTTTCCAACTGGTTCGACCAAATGTGTTTCTAGTTCGATCGAGTGTGCCTCAGATTCGACCGAATGTGTGTCTATTCGATCGAACGTGTTCCTATTCGATCGAATCAAGCCAGAACCAAGCTGTTTTCGTCTTTAAAACCCAGTTTTTGCTCGAGGCCGCGTAAGCTCGTTTTCTTAGACTTATAGCACGTTGTTAACCTTATATATATGTTCAACTCTAGGCTAAGGAGATCTATTGTAGCACCATCCTAACCCGAGATCAAGGTGAGTTCATAGCCCCTATTTAAGCTTTTCAAAACTATGGGGTGGAAACATGGTAACTTTACACGTTTGGATAAAATCATTTATGCAAACACTCTTTAAACTATAAACTTTTGGATTTCTACACACGTGCGGAAATCCACAAGCTTTTTATGAATCTATAAACTTTGGAAATCTATGAACATGGTGAAAACCCATCAACTTATGGAGATCTAAGAACATTGGAAATCAATGAGTATGGGAAATTCTATGAACATTGACATCATGGGAATGGGAATCATATTCATATCATCATAGTCATTGTGTCAGCATGGAAATCTAGAGATCAAAGCATCATGAGTTGAATTGGACGCGAGAGTCTATTCTACTCTCGGTAGAACTCGCGACCATGAGTGGCATTCTATTCTCGGTGGCACTCGTAACTCTTGGGATTTCATACTAGTCTCGGTGAAATCCATAACTCTTGAGGACCTATACTAGTCTCGGTAGGGACCAAGGGAACCCAGGATTCTTTGGGGAGTCTATCCTACTCTCGGTAGAACCTAGCTGAGTCCTGGATGACAAGAACGAGGTAGTCTTGGTTTAAGTCTTGCGTGGGATCAATCAAGTCTTGTGTGATCATTGAGTTTCATCATCATTCATCATCATCATTTATTCACCATCATCTTGGATACTAGTAAACAGTGGGATCTTGGTGTTGGTTTATCTAGTAAACTTAGCATGCTCAAATCTATATGTCCTTATTTATGCTTAACTGCTATGTGCTACATGTACCGTTGGGAGACCACAAATCTTTGAGTAATCTTATCACAAACGACTCTAATGGGAGAATAATAAGCCCGCTGAGAGTCCAGGAGAACATTTCATGTTTTACTTACTACAAAAACCTCTTTGGGAAAACCAAGAGACCTTTTCTTACAAACCATCTTAAAACCGGGTATTATATCCAAACATAGTAGTATAAGTTGTAGGAGTGGTGGGTTAGCCGCAGGTACACCCTATATATAAACCCCTACAACCTATACTAGTATGTTTGTGTATAAACTCTTTTTATTTAAACCTATGAATTCACTCATCTACTTTATGTAGTTGACAGTTTGTTACATGTTTTCAGGAAATAATGCAGCAAGAAATCCCTAGCAAGTTTAGAGGCCTTAGAGAGATGAAGGCTAGTCTAGGAGTTGTTTGGAAACTTGATATTTTGTATTAAAACAATTTGTTTCATGTTACCTGGATGGTGTAAGATTTGACATTTTGGTTATGTTTATGCATTTAGACTTTTATACTATTGTGCTCAACAATCACGACTTAGTCGCCGCGCCTCGATTATTCCGCCATCACGATCGGGGTGTGACAGATTGGTATCAGAGCCAGTGGTTATAGGGAATTAGGAAACCGACCTAGACTATAACCTAGGATCCTTGACTCTAGATAGCTCATGCATCACAATCACATGTCTACACTTATATACGTGCTGCGTGCTTATGTGTTGTATATTAACTGTTAATCTCTTGAGCCATGTCATTCTGTGTTCTTGGTATAATCTATGTCCTCTATTCTTAATCTTTGGCGTGTCATCGATTCTATCTAACGCTCGTTTTTTTTCGTCAAGTCAAGAATGCCTCCCAGACGTGCACCCGCCCCCTTGGACTCCGCTGATCTAGCCAACCTTATAGCCCAGCAGATCGCGGCTGTGTTACCAGGCATGGTAACAGCCATCAGCCAGGGGCTGAGGCAAGAAGGAACCTCTGGGGCCAACCAAATTCCAGCTCAGAACGCAAATGAACCAGCAAATAAGCCATACAAGGACTTCATGGCTACCAAACCCACCAGCTTCAGCGGTTCAGAAGGCGCCGTTGGTCTCCTCCAGTGGATCGAAAAGATGGAGGCTGCCTTTGTTATTAGCTCGTGCCCTGAGACACTGAAAGTCACGCACGCGGCAAGCATGTTGTCTAAACGCGCGCTGACCTGGTGGAACAACGAGATAAGAACCCGCGGGCGTGAGGCTGCCTTGGCCATGACCTGGTCGGAATTTGTAGCTTTGGTTACCCGCGAGTTCGTACCTCGCAGTGAGGTGCAGAAACTTGAAGCTGAGTTTTGGGTGCACAAAATGAAGGGCGCTGATCACCAAGGGTACACGGAGTGTTTTCACGAGCTCTCCCTTCTCGTACCACACTTGGTCACCCCTCCCTCCCGGGCTATTGAGCTTTACATCAATGGCCTACCTGACACTGTCCGTGGAATCGTTATCGGGGCTGACCCATCAACCCTACAAGCGGCCATTGAACTAGCTGCCCGACTGACCCAGGACCAGGTTAAGACTGGGGTCCTAGCCAAAGGTACGGGCAAGGCCGCTGAGGGCTCATCCAAAAAGATCAACCGCATCAAAAAGCGTAAGGCTAGCAGTTACGCGATGGTTACTCCCGCAACCCCAATCAGCTCTGTCGCTCCTGCTCCCACCCCTTCTGGAAGGCCAAAGAGGGAGTACACTGGGGTTCACCCCAAGTGCGGCACTTGCCAATTTCATCACCCTGCCGGAACCCCGTGCTGGAAATGCACGAACTGTGGACGTTTGGGGCCTAGCGGAACGCTGCAGATTTCAAGGTAATCAACTGGCAATACAGAGCAGCAGTTCCCAACCCAGCAACACTCGAAGCTGTTTCGAGTGTGGAGCCACGGACCATTTCAGGAGCAGGTGTCCTCGTCTTGCAAATCTTCCTCCGGCCCGAGGCCGAGCCTTTACTATTGGCGCTGCTGAAGCTCGCCAAAATCCTGACGTCATTACTGGTACGTTCATCCTTAACAATCTCTGGGTTTCTATTCTATTTGACACGGGTGCAGATAGGAGTTTTATTTCTAGCGAGTTGGTCCCATTGCTTAATCTAGGAACCTCTGTCTTAGACCCCGCTTTCTCTGTCGAAATGGCAACGGAGAGTCTACCCAAGTGAACAAAATCGTTCGCAATTGCACGCTTACGTTTGATCAGACGTCTCTTAACATTGACCTCATCCCTATGCAATTAGGATGTTTCGATGTAATTGTTGGGATGGATTGGTTGTCCATCAACCACGCGGAAGTGGTGTGTGCTGAGAAGCTCATTCGCGTTCCTTGTTCTTCTGGCGAGTCCATAATTATTCAAGGAGAAAGATCAGGCAGATGTCTGAAATTAATCTCCTGCTTTAAAGCTCGGCGATGCCTTCGAAAGAAGTGTCTCGCCTTCCTAGCTCATGTCTCCATCAAGAAATCTTTGGGGAAGAAGCTCTCTGATGTCCCCGTTGTGCGTGAATTTCCAGACGTTTTTCCTAAAGACTTACCCGGACTACCTCCTAGCCGACAAGTCGAATTCCACATCGAATTAGTTCCCGGTGCAACCCCCGTGGCAAAATCTCCGTATCGTTTGGCTCCGTCAGAAATGCAGGAATTATCGAGCCAGCTACAGGAACTACTAGACAAGGGTTTTATTCGCCCTAGTTCATCTCCATGGGGAGCTCCAGTCCTCTTCGTCAAGAAGAAGGACGGATCTTTCCGGATGTGAATAGACTATCGTGAGCTTAACAAACTCACGGTCAAGAATCGGTATCCATTACCAAGGATTGACGATTTTTTCGACCAGCTGCAAGGAGCCACTTACTTTTCCAAGATCGACCTACGCTCAGGTTATCACCAAGTACGCGTCATGGAGGACGACATCGCGAAAACCGCTTTCAGAACTCGTTATGGACACTACGAGTTCCTAGTCATGCCTTTTGGTTTGACGAATGCCCCTGCGGTGTTCATGGATCTCATGAATCGCGATTGTCGTCCATACCTGGACCAGTTTGTTATCGTCTTCATTGACGATATTCTCGTTTATTCCCGCTCTAAAGCCGACCATGAGCTTCATCTCAGGCTTACCTTGGATCTGCTGAGGAAAGAGCAACTCTACGCCAAATTCTCCAAATGCGAATTCTGGCTAAGGGAAGTTCAATTCTTAGGTCACATCATTAACAAGGAAGGCATTCATGTCGACCCTGCCAAGATTGAAGCCATCAAAAATTGGGGAGCGCCTACAACGCCAACCGAAATTCGTTCATTTCTTGGTTTAGCTGGGTACTACCGTCGATTCATCTCGAACTTTTCAAAGATCGTATTGCCTCTCACAATGTTAACTCAAAAAGGGGAACCATTCATTTGGAACCAAGAGCAAGAAGAGGCTTTCCAAACATTGAAACATAAACTCTGTCATGCACCAATCCTGTCACTTCCTGAGGGTAACGATGATTTTGTTGTTTATTGCGACGCCTCGAGCCAAGGTCTAGGCTGCGTCTTAATGCAACGCGGTAAGGTCATCGCTTATGCCTCGCGCCAACTCAAGAGTCATGAGAGGATTTATGTCACCCACGACTTGGAATTGGGTGCTGTGGTCTTTGCCTTAAAAATATGGAGACACTACCTATACGGTACGAAATGTGTCATCTTCACCGACCACAAGAGCCTACAACTCATCCTCAACCAAAGGGAGCTAAACATGCGACAACGTCGATGGGTTGAACTCCTAAGTGACTACGACTGCGAAATCCGCTACCACCCTGGAAAGGCTAACGTAGTGGCTGACGCGTTAAGTCGCAAGGAAAGGACCCAGTTGCATGCGATCCGTATTCAGTCCAATCTTCCCTCCTTGGTTCTTGAAGCTCAAAAGCAAGCGATTGCTGGTGGTGATCTCAAAAATATGCTATCTTGCGGTGCCGAACGGAAGTTTGAAACCAAGTATGATGGTATACTTTACTACTTAAATCGCATGTGGATTCCAAACTCTGAACCACTTCGAGAACTTATCCTGAACGAAGCGCACAAATCCAGATACTCTATTCACCCGGGCAGTGATAAAATGTATCAGAATCTCAAGTCTCACTTCTGGTGGCCGGGTATGAAGAAAGTCATAGCTTTGTACGTCGGTAGGTGCCTAACATGCTCGCGGATCAAGACTGAACATCAGAGACCATCTGGCCTGTTACAAAAACCGATCATACCGCAGTGGAAGTGGGACGAAGTCGCTATGGACTTCATTACCAAACTCCCGCGGACACCCAGCGGTTATGACACGATTTGGGTTATCGTGGATTACTTGACCAAGTCTGCCCACTTTCTCCCTGTCCGCGAGGACTACACTACGGAGAAGCTGGCGCGGATTTACATTCGTGAGATCGTAACCCGTCACGGTGTGCCTAAGGGCATCACGTCTGACCGTGACCCCTCTTTTGCGTCAAGGTTCTGGAAGTCATTTCAGAAAGCCTTTGGGACAAGTGTGAAACTTAGCTCTGCCTATCATCCTGAAACGGACGGACAGAGCGAAAGGACCATACAAACCCTGGAGGATATGCTCAGAGCCTGTATCCTTGAATTCGGTAGTAGCTGGGAGACTCACCTTCCTCTTGCAGAGTTCTCATACAATAACAGCTATCATGCTACCATCAAATGCGCACCATTCGAGGCACTCTATGGCAGGAAATGTCGTTCTCCACTGTGTTGGTCCGAGACCGGAGATTCTCAAATCCTCGGCCCGGAACTGATACAGGAAACCACTGACAGTATCGCCATCATCCAGCAAAGACTTAAGGACGCCCGCTGTCGACACAAGTATTACGCTGACAAACGCCGCAAACCTCTGGAGTTCCAAATAGGCGATCGCGTAATGCTCAAAGTTTCCCCCTGGAAGGGCATTGTTCGCTTCGGGAAAAAGGGAAAGTTTGCTCCAAGGTACGTAGGACCTTTCAAGATCATCGAAAAGGTCGGACCCGTAGCCTATCGCTTGGAATTGCCTCCAGAACTCAGCCGTGTTCACAACGTTTTTCATGTGTCGCAACTCAAAAAGTGCCTCGTTGACGAGACCGCTCAAATCCCGATCGACACGGTTCGCATCGACGACAAACTACACTTTGTTGAGGAACCTGTCGAGATCCTAGATCGAGAAGTCAAAAGGACTAAGCGAAGCCGGATACCCATAGTCAAGGTACGTTGGAACAACCATCGTGGACCCGAGTTCACATGGGAGCGAGAGGATAAGATGAAGGAGGAATACCCTCATCTGTTCGCATAGTCATCATCTTTGTAATTCTAGAAATCTTGGAGTCTATGTAATCGTAATCATGTAATCAGGGACCAATATCAATCAATGAAGTATCATGTTGTTCCTATTTGCTTATAAATATTCTCTTATTTGCATAACACCAAGTTTGGCTACCCATGACTCGTGCTGGAAAACACAAGTTGTGCATACTTAATCATGTAAACATTGGGGTAAACTATGTATCATTGAGCCAAAATTTGTCATCATTCTAGCATTCATGAAGCATGGTTGTGTGTGTGTGTGTGTGGTGTCGTGTCGATTTTTCTAGCCGCACACAATGGAGTTTATACATTGATACAAGGTGAACTCGTAATTATAGTCCGGAATATAATTACATCAAGTTCACAGGTGTATACGTGTATAAACAATATGCTATTGTGTAACTATGAGTCGTGAACTCAAGCTTCGTGTAGGGAATTAATCAATGAATGTTGAAGGAGTGGTGGGTTAGCCGCTGGTACACCCTATACATAAACCCCTTCGGCACAAGTTGATTATGTCTGAAGCGAGACTTGGAATTAGGGACTCATAGTTAGCGTGGCAGCTGTGAGGCGTTAAATTCAAGAGTTATTGAGGGAATTATTCATTGGAGATTGAAGGAGTGGTGGGTTAGCCGCTGGTACACCCTATATATAAACCCCTTCAATCCGAAATGAATATGTCTGATGTAAAGCTTGAAGGTGATGCCTTGTAGTGGAAAATAGTGTGTCGTCCTGTGTGTCATTGAACTAATAGGAGTCGAAAGAAACACCCAAGTGGAGTTGAGGGAGTGGTGGGTTAGCCGCTGGTACACCCTATATATAAACCCCTTCAACTTGATTTGGGTGGTATCCAAGACGAAAATTAGGGGTAGTGGCGCATAGTGGTCATCATGGGATCATTTGATCTAAAACATCATTGCATCAACTATACTAAGTTCTAAATTTCGGGACGAAATTCCTCTAAATTGGGGAGGATGTAACGCCCTGAAATTCGATTGGTAAACTAGGATCGTGAAATCATCGGAAACTATAGACTTTGGGATTCTGGACGATAAGTTCGGAACCCATATCATTGGAAAAATCTGCTTTTATCATTTAAAATGTTTATTTTATAAAACGACATTTACGCCTGAAAAATATTAATTTTTATGCTTTCGAAAAATTAAATGTTCTTATTTAAAAAGATTTCAAATAATTATTCGGAAAATGGTTTTATAAAAGTTTTGCTGAAAAAGTTTTAGTTTGTTTAAAAACTTATGAACTCGACTAGTCTTGACCCGTCGGTAGCCTAAACCCGAACCCGAGTCACCCGAGTATTTAAGCGGAAAATCAAGTATTCTTACACCATCTCTTTCATTTCCACCAACACTTCCCACCCAAACACTCTCATTCTAGAGAGAGAAACTAGAGAGAGAAAGTCTTCAAACTTCAAATCCGAGTCCACAAATCTGTTTGTTGTTATTCTTGGTAAGATCTTCTTGAAAATCATCCATTTTCATAACCATTTTCGGCCTCAAATCGAGCAAAAACACCCATTTTCGTTTCTAGAGTTTTCGGGTCAAAAACCGTCTTGTTTTGGTGTCAAAATGCAGGCTTTTGTGTTTAAAATCACTAGGAATCGATAGCCCTTTCAATCCCGAGCATTTCCATGTCAAAAACTTCGATTTTGGGTCAAAAATCTGGAAAATATGAAAAACCCGTAGGTTTCTCCGTCGCCCAGCTTGAAGGAGTCGAATCAGACTCATTCGATCGAACCAGTCGATCGAATCAGTCCAGTCGATCGAATAGGAAAGCAACCGAATGGTCTCCAACTCATTCGACCGAATGAGTTTCGTATTCGATCGAACGAGTGTCTATTCGATCGAACAAGTTCCATGTTCGACCGAACGAGTTTTTCCAACTGGTTCGACCAAATGTGTTTCTAGTTCGATCGAGTGTGCCTCAGATTCGACCGAATGTGTGTCTATTCGATCGAACGTGTTCCTATTCGATCGAATCAAGCCAGAACCAAGCTGTTTTCGTCTTTAAAACCCAGTTTTTGCTCGAGGCCGCGTAAGCTCGTTTTCTTAGACTTATAGCACGTTGTTAACCTTATATATATGTTCAACTCTAGGCTAAGGAGATCTATTGTAGCACCATCCTAACCCGAGATCAAGGTGAGTTCATAGCCCCTATTTAAGCTTTTCAAAACTATGGGGTGGAAACATGGTAACTTTACACGTTTGGATAAAATCATTTATGCAAACACTCTTTAAACTATAAACTTTTGGATTTCTACACACGTGCGGAAATCCACAAGCTTTTTATGAATCTATAAACTTTGGAAATCTATGAACATGGGGAAAACCCATCAACTTATGGAGATCTAAGAACATTGGAAATCAATGAGTATGGGAAATTCTATGAACATTGACATCATGGGAATGGGAATCATATTCATATCATCATAGTCATTGTGTCAGCATGGAAATCTAGAGATCAAAGCATCATGAGTTGAATTGGACGCGAGAGTCTATTCTACTCTCGGTAGAACTCGCGACCATGAGTGGCATTCTATTCTCGGTGGCACTCGTAACTCTTGGGATTTCATACTAGTCTCGGTGAAATCCATAACTCTTGAGGACCTATACTAGTCTCGGTAGGGACCAAGGGAACCCAGGATTCTTTGGGGAGTCTATCCTACTCTCGGTAGAACCTAGCTGAGTCCTGGATGACAAGAACGAGGTAGTCTTGGTTTAAGTCTTGCGTGGGATCAATCAAGTCTTGTGTGATCATTGAGTTTCATCATCATTCATCATCATCATTTATTCACCATCATCTTGGATACTAGTAAACAGTGGGATCTTGGTGTTGGTTTATCTAGTAAACTTAGCATGCTCAAATCTATATGTCCTTATTTATGCTTAACTGCTATGTGCTACATGTACCGTTGGGAGACCACAAATCTTTGAGTAATCTTATCACAAACGACTCTAATGGGAGAATAATAAGCCCGCTGAGAGTCCAGGAGAACATTTCATGTTTTACTTACTACAAAAACCTCTTTGGGAAAACCAAGAGACCTTTTCTTACAAACCATCTTAAAACCGGGTATTATATCCAAACATAGTAGTATAAGTTGTAGGAGTGGTGGGTTAGCCGCAGGTACACCCTATATATAAACCCCTACAACCTATACTAGTATGTTTGTGTATAAACTCTTTTTCTTTAAACCTATGAATTCACTCATCTACTTTATGTAGTTGACAGTTTGTTACATGTTTTCAGGAAATAATGCAGCAAGAAATCCCTAGCAAGTTTAGAGGCCTTAGAGAGATGAAGGCTAGTCTAGGAGTTGTTTGGAAACTTGATATTTTGTATTAAAACAATTTGTTTCATGTTACCTGGATGGTGTAAGATTTGACATTTTGGTTATGTTTATGCATTTAGACTTTTATACTATTGTGCTCAACAATCACGACTTAGTCGCCGCGCCTCGATTATTCCGCCATCACGATCGGGGTGTGACACAATACCTGTGTATCACTGCTTTGACCATGTCCACCATTAGTGTGAGGAACATTTCCACTTGCCACAGAGGCAGAATCAGTAACATCAATCAGCTACACATTGAACCTCTACTCGTTTCCTTGATTGCTTGTGCTCACACCAACAAATGATTTTGGAGTATCAGAATTGAGTTCAACAGGTTCTTCAATGATAGGTATCTGTTGTTGATTCTTGGTAGTCAAATTGCCCATAGGTGCAATCAATGCATTTGAAACATTGAAGCAGGGTCTTTCCTCCTTGATCATTTCATTCTCTATCATCTCTATTTCAGCAGCTTGAAGAAAGCACACTACATCATCCACTTTTAGCTCATTGAAGTTATGCTTTGTAAGTATGAACTTGCAGGCAGTGTACCATTCCTTTGGCATAGAGTTGAGCAGCTTGGTATTGAGGTCAAAATCTGTCATGACATAGTCTGTGGTTCTGAGATCATTCACAATTGCTAAGAACCTCTCCGGAATTGATTTCAACCTTTCTCCTTCTTTATACTTGAATCTTTCTAGCTGTTGCTTCAATCTCTGCTTCTTGATGTTTTTGAGTTCAACATTTCCCTCAAACATTTCAAGTATTGCATCATACATTGCCTTGGCATTGGGATGATGTGCAACCTTGGTATGTATTTCCCAAGACAGACCTAGATTCAACATAGCTAAAGCCTTGTCATCTACTTTCCTCATCCTTTCTCTCACAGCAGCAGTTGCTGCTGGATTCACACCTTCTTCAACTTCCCCTTGTGGACCATTCTTGATGGAGTTCCACATATCAACATCATTATAGCAAACGGCTGCTTCAAACAAGACCTTCCATTAAGTGAAATTTTCCTGTCCATACAGACTAGGAATCTTGTTAGTTGAGACTTCTTGTTCCTCGTAACCAGACATTTTGAGAAATCAAAAGTAGTTTCTCTTAAAAAAAATTCAAAATAATCAGATCTAAAAGCCGATTTGTTCAGATCTGAGGTGTCTGATGCGATAGGAACAAGATTTATATATACAGATTAAAACTTTAATTAAAATAAGGAAGAGAGAACACTAATTGATTGTAGATCTGGAAGAAAAATGAAGAACAGAGCCGCTGACGTCACTTTTCAATGTAACAGTGGTCTGCTAACGTCATTCTTCTTTAAATCTTCAATCTGCAACAATCTTTCCAAAATAGCAATAACAAGCTATGATACCACTTGTCAGGTCCCTTGATTTCAGCTGGATCTTACTTAATCATGTCATAACTCACACAAATAAATGTGTCGACAAGAGAGTTAATGACGGGTTGCTATATTTAGAAAGATAACTGTTTGTTAAAGGCGGAATCAATAACAAACATACGGTTGCTTAATCAGTATTCAAAGGTAACCAACACAAACAAGATTCACTCAAAATATTTCCATTTTTATAATATCAATCATACAAACTGGATAATCGATTTAGGGTTTCTTGAAGAAGGGTTTTTCAGTACGTATTCTAGGATAGCCGTCACACAAAATATTCTATTTTAATTAACGTGTCGCTCTCTGCATTTTCCTTAGGCGGCGTGCCCTAAAACATTCTATTTATAAGCCTGCCACCCTAGGACAGCTTTCATTCCTTCTAGGACATATTCAAATTACATAATCAGAAAATATTCTAAGTGTAAAACAAGTCTTCCGGGTAGGCTTTGCATCAATCTTCATTTTCCGAGTACGCTGTGTACTCTGCCATCCTTCACAACTTGGTAACATAGAAGTGTGCCCGAGATCAGTTTCCGGGTAGACTTTACTTGAAGAGTATTTTACCAAGTAAAATACTCTCGGGTAGACTTCAATCTTCTTGACTTTGCTAGACTTTGCCCGACAAACCCTTACGAGCAACCTTGTTCTTCAATGGTCCATTTCAACTCCTTGCTATAAAATAACTTATTAGCAAAGTGTACTCAGGAGTACTGTTCCTTGCTTGTGTTGAACCTTGCCCGATGTTACTTAGTGATATTCCATTTCAATCATCAAGCTTGTTCGGACCACTATTATTAATGAATACCTTGCCCGGTCTTCCAATCACTTGGCTTCATGAGCTTGGTTAGCCAAAAGCTTACTCGGGAGTGAACTTTACTTGGCTTTGAAGAACAGACTTGCTTGACAAAGTGAACCTTGCCCGGATTTACATAAACTAGTGAACCTTGCCCGGCAATGCACTAATTTGAAAACTCTGCTCGGATATCCACTAAAGAAGACTACTTGAAGATAACCTTGCCCGATAGACAAAATATCATACCCGGCTAAGTAAAAGCTTGCTAGGAGGTCTAAGGAGTGCCCGGATCCATACTTAGCGAATTTTGAGGAGGTTGAGAAGATTTCAATCTTCCATATACTTCATTTTGGTCAAATCTTTGACTCAACAATCTCCCCCTAGATTGGAACACCTCAGCTGACCCAAAACATTTCTAAGGTTACTTACACTTAGTCAAAATACACATCAAATTAAAAGTTAAATTACATAATCAAATAACATAAACAGATTACATAATCAAAAGCTGTCCGAAGACATTACATAACAAAGCCTACTCTACTAATCTTGTCTCTTTCTTGCATTATGAGCGGCTTGTCTTCTATTGATTATCTCAGATGTAGCTTTCATTTTGAAGATATTAAGGATTCGGTAACGTGGTCAATGTGGTCAAAAGCATGTGACGACTATTATTTCTCCGTCCAAGTGGATTAGCAACGTGGTCAAAAGCGTGTGACGACTCCATAAAGGAAGTGGCGTGAAAATAGGACATTAATTAAGTTGTATTTTGTTTATATATTGATGCTTAATGCGATTAGGTCAGACACATCGTACACACTTTTTTTGGGTAAAGGGATTCATCCGGTAAAATGCATTCCACACAACCAAAAATTACAAGTAATATGACAGAGTGCCATATTAGTTCTCATGTATGACATGCCATACAAGAGTAAACAAAACCAAAACCACCAAACACTGGTAAACACAGCTAAAGCTTACACAAGAACCAAGTAAATAAACAAAACAAAAACAAATCAACCATTATCATCAATTTGGTGGGAAACTCCCCGCGGAAAGTGCCAATCCTCGAAAACCCGATTAACCCGTTCAGAATTCTTGAACTTTAGAGTCATAAGCTTTAGGCGCGTACCCCTAATGATTTCGTCCGCAACAATCTTAGGAGTCTTCAAAGAGTTCTTAAACAGCCGGTTGTTTCGCTCCTTCCAAATAACGTAAACCGAAGCCCCAAATAGCAGCCGATTAACAACATTTTCAATAGAGTTGGACATTCCAAAATGAGACACATATTGAAGAATATTCGCCCAACCATTCCTACACCCCTGAAACTTCCCTTTCATTTTTACAATACTCCAAACCTCAGAAGAGAACTTACACTCAAAGAAGAGATGATTACGAGAATCCGGCTCTCCATTACAAAGAAGGCAGCAATACAAGTTATGATTTGGATACCCACCAATTTTCCACCCCATAATACGATTCTGTGTGCTCAACCTATCATGAAGCACAATCCACAACATAAAGGAGTGTTTTGGAACACATTGAGAGAACCAAACAACATGCACCCAAGACACCTTATCAGCCGGTCTCCGAATAAGATGCCATATTCCAGAAGTCGAGAAATTCATTGAAGTCCCATTCTCATCCAAAACCACGATCTTGTCCCTCTTATCCGGACAAATGCTAACTTCTTTTAAGTTCGAAAGAATTGGATACCTCAAAATCCAATCAGGCGGCCAACCCCAGTTATTATGAAGAACAACATCACTGACACAGGTCTCTAAAGACAAGCCAGCCCGATGAATAGCTCTTGGGTTAATATAATCAATTAAAGGACAATGATCATCCCATTTATCATACCAAACTGAAGTAGATCTCCCATTACCAATTTCATGCCATATAAATTGTCTAATATGCGGACGAAACTGAAGGATTTTCCTCCACCCCCACGTACACGAGTTAGGAATCTGCAAGCTCCAAAAATTTCGGCCCTTCATTTTATACTCATAAATCCAATTAACCCACAACGAGTTACGCACATTGATTAAGCTCCAAATATGATAAACCAGAAGAGAGTTATTGACATCCCGGATACGCCGGATACCCAAACCACCTTCACATTTCGGCCGACACACAATATCCCAAGAGACTTTATGCTTTCCCTTACTTTGACCATAATCCCAAAGGAAGTTTTTAATCCGTTTCTCAAGATCAGCAATAAGTCTAGAGGGAGAGAAAACACAGCAGACCAATAAATATATAAAGACGAAAGAACAGACCTGACCAGCTGCATTTTACCCGCAAAAGATAAAGTTTTATTCTTCCAATCTCCAATCCGACTATCCATACAATCCAGCAACCTCTTACAATGCCGGTAATTTAACCTTGTGGAAATAAGAGGAACCCCCAAGTATTTAACCGGGAGCCTTCCTTCAACGAAGGGCATAATATTCAAAATACCACTTTTAACACGGTCCGGGACATTGCAAAAAAACGCGGTACTTTTCGGAACACTCGGAGTAAGCCCGGACATATCTTTGAAATCAATCAGAGCCCCCATAATAGTTTTGGCAGAATTCACCTCACCTCGAGCAAACAGGAACAAATCATCCGCAAAGCAAATATTGATAATATTTAATTTTTCACAACAACGATGAAAACGGAACGAGCCTTCAATACGAACCTTTCGATGCAAAATTAACGTGAGAGCTTGCATAATCAGCGTGAAAATATAAGGGGACATCGGATCACCCTGTCTCAGACCTCTTTTACCACTAAAGAACCCGTGTAAATTCCCATTAACGGCTATCGAAAAAGAAGAAGTGGTTATGCACTCCATTATCCAATGAATCATCTTATCGTGGAAACCATACCCAAAAAGAATATCACGAATGAAGTCCCAACTGACCGTATCATACGCTTTTTGGATATCAACTTTAAAAGCACATCTAGGCGGACCAGTATTAGTGTGGTAATTATGCATTAACTCTTGGGTCAAAAGGATATTATCAGAAATCCTACGCCCAGGCACAAACGCAGACTGATTGATATCAATTAACGACTCCAACCCCTTCATCATAGAACCGAGATAATCTTGGTAATGCATTTATATAAAGTGTTGCAGCACGAGATGGGACGAAAATCATTAGGAGTAACAATATTGGTCACTTTAGGAATCAGAGCAATAATAGTGTGGTTTACCTGTTTAAGGAGACTTCCTCTGTTGAAAAATTCATGAACCGCCAAACAAACATCTTTCCCAACAATATCCCAAGAACTCTTGAAGAAGGCCGATGAAAAACCATCAGGACCCGGCTCTTTGGAATTCCCAATAGAGAAAAACGCATCCTTGATTTCCAAATCGGAGATAGGTCTAACCATAAACTCCGCCTGAGAGGCCGAGAGCTTAGTAGTAAAAATCTGATTATCCGGTTTTCTCAATGGTTGCAAATCAGAACCAAAGATGTTCATAAAATGATTAACAAACACCGAAGGAACATCCAACCCCTCAAATAAACGGCCCTGAGCATCACTTATAATATCAATGCGACTCCTATGGTTTCGCATTTTCAAAGAATTGTGAAAGTATGCAGTGTTAGAGTCACCAAGCTTTAACCAATCGACTTTAGCCTTCTGTTTAAGGAAATCTTCCTCATCTTTAGCCGCCTCATGATAAGCCTTAAGATAACTACTCTGCTCCCGAATCAACTCCAAACTAGTAGGGTCAATGTCAAGACGGGTTTGACAAGAATCCAGAAGGGTTCTAAGATCACTAACTTTCTTATGGAGATTGCCTTGCTGGTGCAGCAAGGAACGGATAGGATGTTTTAAGTTTTGGAGCTTCTTTACCACGCGAAACATGTGATAACCGTTAACCTCAATATTCCAGCCGTTAGCAATAATATCATTATAACCCGGTTTTCCAATCAAGAAATTAGGGAATTTAAACGGTTTAGGCTTACCTTTACTAAGCGAGGGGAATTTCAATAGACATGGAGAATGGTCTGAAATCCGGTACGGAAGGAACACCGCCGAAGAATCATTAAAAATCTCCATGAATTTAGAGTTTCCCATCACCCTATCAAGCTTTTTGAAAAGACCCATACCCGTTTTCGGTTTATTGCTCCAAGTGTACTGGAGCCCGACCCCATTAATATCCTCAACTTCAATGTTCTTAACACAATCACGAAAATCAATCATTCCAGTGGAGATTTTGGAAGAACCATGCAAGTTGTCTTCCAAATTAAGAGCACAATTAAAATCTCCCAGTAAAGCCCAAGGTTTACCATGAGTGAATTGTTTATGAACAAGAAGATTTCGCCATAACTCCCTTCTTTTCAAATAACAATTCTCAGCATACACGAAAGAACCATACATCACCTTGCTATCAAGCTTGAACTTTAACTGAACGTGAAGAACCTGGTTCGAATAATCAATAACCATAAGATCAACCAAATCCGTATTCCACCCCACAATAATCCGAGTACCTTTATCACAAACACTACCATTGCTGGTCCAATCCCAATTTTTACAAATCTTCTTACAAACATCAAAAACCGCGTTTAATTTGACGTGAGACTCAAGAATAGCACATACCTGAATATTATTATCTTGTATTACCTTACGAACCTCTTTTTGTTTAAGAGGGCGGTTCAACCCTCTTATATTCCAAGTGGCGATGGTACCCATTAAACACCCAATTCACCGGGTGTGCTTGCACCCTCAGAACCAATATCCGCTTTCATAGCTTTAGCCACATCCGTAAACAGCTCCTCCACATCATCATCATCTTCATCACTTTCCGATTCGTCCGCCAACTTACCAAACCTGTTACTGGTTTGGACAGTATGCTTCTCCTTTAACTGGACCCCCTCAGCCATAGAAGTTGTAGGTTTACCCACATAATTATTATTGTCTTGTCCTTGAGCGGATGGTTTATTTATAGGCACAGCAGGTTTAAACACCGGTCGGTAGACAAGATTATGTTTCTTGATTTGCGTATTAACTTTTTTCTTTCCCTTCACCCTCTGGAAACCATCATCATTAGTGACTTTCTTTTGTTCTTCATTTAACTTTTTATCGTGAACTTGTTTCGGGCATTGAGTGTTCGAATGGCCAAAAACCTCACATAAAGAACATCTGGGTGGCTCCCAATCATATTCAATTTTAATCTCCGAGATCTTATTTGTCTCCCCCCACGTATCCGGAACAGCAACAACAAGCTTCCTTTTAATCTCCTGATTTGCATGGAGCTCAACCTGGACTCTAGCAAAACTACTTCTTCCCCACGATTCCTTACACATATTAGCCGTATAAGAATCCATACTTATCGGATCCCCAATTCTTGACGCGAGCATACTTAGACCCTCCTCAGTAAAAGCACCCAGGGGAATGTTCTGTAATTTGACCCAAACCGGAACAGACCGTACATCCTCCTTCTCCAAATCTGACTCCATAGTCCAAATTTGGAGAATAATGGGGACATTTCTAATCATCCAAGGACCATCTTCAATCAACTTCATCATCCCAGCTTCCGTATGGAACTTGAAAAAGAAAAACCCTTTCGCATTCATCATTAGTCTCGTAAGCCCATATTTGTTCCAATTTTTCTTAGCAAAATCCTCAACATCCGGAAAAGGAAGCCTGTTACCCAAAAAATAGCCAAACAAAGTATTATTAAACCTTTCGTTAACTTTCTTGACAGATTCAACCGGGATAACCACATCAACTCCTTCCATTGTTGACTCCACATTTACTTTTCTTAATGTTGCCTTCGATGTTTTGTTTTCAAGTTGAACAACACTCATGTAGGAAGGCTTTGAATTTTCCATATGTTTTTCCTTCCCTACATCCTTCTGAATATTAGAATATTCAGATCCAACCACCTTGTTTTCGTTCGAGACAAAGGCTGAAAAACCTTTATCTTGTTGACTATTTAGCGAAACTGATCCAATACCCTTGTTATCGCTCGAACAACCACTAACTTTGTTCCCCACGGCTGAACAACCACCATCATTGTGGATAACATCATTTAAAGGAGCAGTGAATGTAGTGTTTGCAGCAAACGAAACAAACGAACCCGTAACATTAGGGTTTCCCGAAGAACCAGTTTTCAGAACCCCCCTACGAGGGAGAGCCCCATCAATGTTCGTTACCCGATTAGCTGGAAACCCATGTATAACATGATCAACAAAACCATTACCACCCTTATGCTCCATGCAAATCCAATAAAAACCAGCCAAGATACCCCAAAATCAATACCAAGATCAAGATCAAGATCAATAAACAAGGAAACACAAATCGGCCAAGATCAAACCAAATCAAGATCAAGATCTCGATCAAAATAAAACCAAATCAGCCAAGAACAAGATCCGCCAAGAACAAGATCAAGATCAAGGACAAGATAAAAAACAAATCAGCCAAGAACAAGATCAAGATCAAGGATCGGCCAATTTCCAAGAAACCAAGATCAAGATCAAGAACCAAGATCAAGATCCAAGAAACCCAGCCGACCAATCCAAGGAACCAAAAGGCCAATGAAACCCTAATCCAGATCTGCCCAAAGATCAAAGAACAATCAACCCAACGATCGATCAAGAACAAGAAACAACCCTAACCTTGATAACCACAAGATCCTTAATCAATTAATAGGATGTTATCGATCTAACTAAACTATAACAATAGCCGTGATCAATAACGAACCTACTAAGCAATCAGAATCAAGGATTGGAACAAGATTAAAGCAACCAAAAGCCAAGAGAAGCCAAGAACCCTATGCGGCCGATCGCATAGGGTAATCTCCAAAATCGCCTTTCCTAGAGAGAAAACCTTTTTTCCACAAAGTTTCCTTGTCTCATTTTTCACATCGTACACACTTGTAACACACACACTTAGCTCTCTTGTAATTTCTTAAGCTTCCACCATTGTAACACCATACTTTTGATTAATATAGTGGTGATAGACGATTTGTGATCACCTGGGATTTTTATGTCGGCGGTCACCTGCTGATCAATGGCTTTTCCTAGTAGCAAATCCTTGTGTACATTTATATTTTATTCATGTGATTATCATTGTTGATCAACCACCCTACCTCATGAAAATGTTTTGGGTACATTATCCTTGAGTCTGATTTTGACCAAAACAATTTAGTGCCCACCATGGGGCAAGTGGTGCTTCAATCCGGAAGAATTCTCACCAATTTTCAACTAATACCATAACCAATGGCCTCTCAACAAGCCTCTGCTTCAACCACTATGCCATCTTCAGTTTTTCTTTCATCCTAAGTCTCCTTGTCGATGCTTCATTCCCTCGCAGGATTGCAAAGGACCAACACCACTGGGAGCAAGACACGAGCTCCAGTCTTCCAAGGCTCAAAATTCTTTGCCTATGTTTACAGGTTAAGGCTTACATGGAGTAGCAGAACAAGTCTAACCAAAGGATCCTGCGTGAGATTGAAGACATCATGAAAGAAATAAGGCCAGTAGAGGATCAAACTCCCTTGGTGCCTAGGATGTTGGATTTCACCACTCCATGATTCATAGCTCAACATGCTCAAGGATCCTCTATCTTTCAGCCAGGATTCATAGCTCAACATGCTTAAGGATCCTCTATCCTTTAACCAGGATCCATGGCTCAAAATTGTCAAAGATCCTGCATCTTTCAACAAGGATCCTCCATCCTTCAATCAGGATCCTTAGGAATGGTTCATCAAGGATCCTCCAACTATCATTCTCAAGGATCCTTTATGTAGAATTAGGGATCCTTAGGAATTCAACATTAAAGATCGTTGGAGGTGCATGAAGGAGATTATCCGTATGCAAGCCATTGCTTCCGGTGGAACAACTGTCGTGGCTGAGGTGTCCTATCATGGATATTCTTTATGAATACCATCTTAGTCAACCAAGGGGTATCAGTTGCAATAATGCATCCTTGGACACTAACCTTGGCTTTATGCAGAATACGTATATTAATCAAGCTATGGCAAAGGAGTTACAAAAGTTTAAGGATATGATATCTAGTGTTCTAGGAGTGGTCAGGCCTATTCCTAAAATTCCAATGGAAGTCACAGGATATCTAGGTTTTCTTCACCCATCTGTGATGCTGAGATACCAAAGCGCTTTCAGACTCCCAACATTAAGGTCTATGATGGCACAATTAATCCGGAGGAACATGTGACCCAATACAGAGAAACAATGGAGATTAACCCCATTCCAGAAATACTCAAAGAGGCATGTTTATGCAAGGAATTTGAATCCACACTAATAGAATCTGCTCTAAAATGGCTGCTAAGTCTTCCTCCCTACTCAATTACTTTCTTTTCTCACTTAGTTAATCTTTTAATAATCAGTTCTCTTGTAGTAGAAAGTTTAAAAGGTTAACTAGTGATTTATATCATATTATTCAATCTCGTGATGAATCCTTAAGGGATTTTGTCACTAAATTTGGTAGGGAAGCCTTGGAAAACCTAAATCTTGTTATGGATACGGCTGTCAAAGAATTCAAGATGGGATAGCAAAAGGATTCTCCCTTTTATGATGATCTTGTTATGACTCCATGCAAGAACCTAGATTAAGTCAAATATAGGGATCTAAGGTTCATCAGGTTAAAAGATGACAAGAGTGTCCAAGAAAAGCTGGGTGCTTCAACAAAGCATGAGCAGCTCGATAAGAAATAAGGATCCTCATACTGAAACAACAACTCTAAGCCTTATTCAAAATTCAACAACCAGAACGTCCATGCAGTAGAAGAAGACGAGGATAAAGAAGAATACCCTAGAATATCAGAGTACCATTTATCTGTTGACACTGCTGGACTAATATGTGCCATGAGGGATCTAGGTGAAAACGCAAGGTGGCCAAGGAAGACCGAGAATCCGACCTCCTACAAAGACAAATCGAAGTGGTGGCTTATTATGAAGATTTCGGTCACTTGACCGATTAATGCTTCGGCCTTAGAAGAGAGATAGGATACCTCCTCAGCAAAGGTCATTTTAAGGAACTGTTGGGCAAGAAGAAGTCAAGAATCCAGGATCCTGAAGAAGTTCCAGAAAAGGATGGTCTACCTCCAGCAGATGCATAAATAATCAACTTCATCTCCAGAGGATCAGACATCCGTGGCACTTATTTCTCCTCAGGAAAAAGGCATGCCAAAGAGACCGAGTTAGAGAAAGAATGGAGAAAGGCCTATCCAAACAACCACTTTGACTTATCAAAGAGTCATAACTTTTGGTGAGGAAGATCGAATGCACCTCCAGGATCCTCATCATGATGGGTTAATTATTACATTATTTATTTCTAATCATTATGTTCGCATGATTCCTTTAGATGGCTGAACTCTGTGAACATCATCCAGGCTGACGTTCTCAAGAAGATGAATATCCCTGAGAGTTAAATAACTCTAAGATCCTCTGTCCTTGTTGGCTTCGGTGGTGAAACTAAGAACACAATGGGGGACCTTAAACTTCCAATATATACCGAGGGAGTTAATTCTTTTCAAAAATTTTGTGTTATTGACAATCTATCTTGCTGTAATGTTATCCATGGCAGGCCTTGGATCCACGAAATAAAAGTTGTCGCTTCAACATACCATCAATGCGTTAAGTTACCAACCCCATGGGCATAACAATTAAAGAACCATCCTAGAGAAGTGCTGGAAGCAAGGGAGAAGGACGTTAAAGAAGTATCTTAGACCCTGAAGATCCAGACGTCAAAGTATATATAGGACCTGGTATTCTTAGCAACATTGAAGAGGATCCGGTATCCTTCCTCAAATAAAGAAAATCTACTTTCGGTTTTAAACATTCTAACATGACAAGTATTTCTAAAGATATTATTACATGTAAATTGGGTATAGATAATTCTGCCAAGCCTATTCACCAGAAGAAGTTGAAAGACTTCTTAAGGTAGGTATGATTAGGGAATTTAAGTATCCAAGATGGTTAGCCAATGTGGTAGTTGTTTTAAAGAAAAATGGAAAGTGGAGGGTATGTGTTGATTTTACTACTTAAATAAAGCATGCCCCAAGGCTCCTTTCCCCTTACCCCACATTGACTCCATGGTGGATGCTACAGCAGGACATACGATGATTACCTTTATGGACGCTTCATCTAGATTCCAACAAATTCAGATAGAACCATCTGCTCAAGAAGATACAACATTCATGACTCCTACTAGCATATACTATTATATTGTTATGCCTTTTGGACTAAGAAATGCAGGTGCAACCTATTAAAGACTTGTTAATATGATGTTCAAAGACCACTTAGGAAACACCATGGAAGTCTATATAGATGACATGGTGGTCAAATCATAGAAAGCAGAAGATCATCTCAAGGATCTCGAAGTAGCCTTCAACATCCTAGACCAATAAAGCATGAAGCTCATTCCATGCAAGTGACATTTTGGCGTCAAAGCTGGGAAGTTCTTAGGATACCTGGATACCAAAAGGGTAATAGAAGCTAGTCTTGAGCAGATCGAAGCCATTGTTAACTTAAAGTCCCCGATGAATGCAAAGGATGTCCAAAGATTGACGGGAAGAATTGCAACCCTGAAGAGGTTCATCTCTAGATCTTCAGAGAAATGCAAAGAATTCTACGAAAACTTAAGAAAAAAATAAAAAGTTTGAGTAGACTCAGAAGCATGAAGATGCACTTAAAGTTCTTAAGGATTATCTATCCTCAACACCACATTGATGAAACCAGTGAATGGTGAGCCGTTATCCTTACATCTAGATATTTCAGGTAATGCAGTTAGTGAGTTCTAGTCAAGGATCACGATGGACAAAAACATCCAGTATACTATGTAAGTAAAAAACTTTTAGACGCCGAGGTCAAGTATTCTCATCTTGAAAAATTAATACTTGCTTTAATCATGGCATCAACTAAGTTAAGACATTACTTTGAAACTCATACTATTATTGTTAGAATTATTTATCCTATTAAGAATTTGTTTAGAAAACCCGAGATGTCAAGTAGGATGGCTAAGTGGGCTGTCAAGCTCAGCGCCTATGATATACAATATGAGCCCAAAACCGCCATCAAATCACAAGCACTCACCGACTTTGTGGCTAATTTCAGTAGTGGCTTGCAAAAAGAAGCCGTTTTGAAGGTTCAACAACTTGAAGAGACCACGGATCCTTGGATTCTCTTCACAGAATGTGCATCAAATGTCAAAGGAACAGAATTGGGCATACTACTAAAATCTCCATAGGGGGACATAATACCCTAGTGTATAGCCTGTGAGTTTCAAGCTACAAACAATGAAGCAGAATATGAAGCATTAATTGCAGGTTTATTACTAGCTAAACAAATGAGGATCAGGTATCTTCAAGTTTACATAGATTCCTTATTGATAACTAACCACTTTAATGGTTCATACACTTTAAAAGTTGAAAAAATAATCAAATATTTAGAAATTGTAAAAGAATTGGCAAAATTCTTCGAATTGTATAGTATAGCTCAGGTACCAAGAGAGGAGAATGTTGGGGCAGATGCCTTAGAAAATCTAGCATCATCTTTAAAGATCCTAGATGATATGAAGATACCAATAATTCACATTCTATCTCCAAGAATTGGGGAACAATGAGCAATGGAAGTTACAATGGATCGTTCTGAAGTTTGGATCCTGGATCCTGCCGATCACGAAATTCCTCCAAAATGGAGAGATCCATAATGAAGAGAATCCCAGATATTTTAGAACCAAGGTATCCCAATTCATTATTTTACAAGATACTTTGTATAGAAAGTCTCTTTCAGGTACCTACCTAAGATGCATTGAAGATCCAGAAATTGAAGAAATACTTAAAAACTTCCATGAAGGTGACTGTGGTAACCATACAGGGGGCAACACATTATACTCTATAATACGTATGACAGGTAACTTCTAGCCGACAATGAAGAAGGATGCTATGGAAGATTCAAGGAAATGTGATTGTTGTCAAAGTCATGGCTACATTCTTCATCAACCAACAGAACCTATGTATCCTATCTCTTTTTCATGGTCTTTCATGAAATGTGGGATGAATATTATAGGTAAGTTACCTAAGGCACCAGGTGGAAAAGTCTTCATGCTTGAAATGACGGATTACTTCTCAAAATGGATAGAAGCAGAAGAATTCGTTCAATTCCGTGAAAGGGAAGTTATATCCTTTGTTAAATGAAACATTTTAACTAGATTTGGTATCCCGTCTGAAATTATTTGTGATAATGGATCCCAATTTATTGGGAAAAGAAAAACTAACTTTTGTGACAGCTGGGGCATAAAGATGACCACCTCTACACCAGTCCATCCACAAGCTAATGGTCAAGCAGAATTTAGCAACAAAATCATCATCAACAGCTTAAAGAAGAAGCTAGGATCCAAGAAAGGCAAATGGGCCGAGGAACTTCCTTATGTTCTTTGGGCTGATAGAACAACACCCAAGAATGCAACAGGTCAAACACCATTCTCATTGGTGTTTGCAGCAGAAGTTGTAATCCCTACAGAGATGGTAGTTCCTACTGCCAGAACAAGCATCTGTCATCCTCAAGCAAACAACAAAAGCCTTATCCAAGATCTAGACACTGCTGATGAACTAGAGACTTAGCGAAGATCAGGATGGCAGCATATCAACATAGGATGGCTGGGGCACATAACAAGAATATCAGGATCAGAAGGTTTCAAGAAAGAGATGATCCTAAGGAAAGCCTTTCAATATACAACTAATTTGGCAGATGGAAAGCTAGCACCCAAATGGGAAGGACCCTACTTGATCGAATCAGAAACAGGAAAGAGGGCATACCACCTACTTACAATGGAAGGTGATCGACTACCAAGAGCATGGAATGCCATCTACCTCAAAAAGTATTTTATGTAATCAGGTTCAAGGATCCTTATAGTTTCAAAGATCCTAAAGTTGGTAAAATCTTATCAAATTATTTATTCCTTTTAAATTTTTGTTACTTATTAATCAAAGATAACAATATTCTTAACATTTGCTTTCACCAAGTTTTGAGTTTATGCAGAAAATGCAGATTTCAAGTGAGAATACAAAGGTTAATGGGTTGGTCACCTCTCTCCCATGTTTAAGGTATAATATTATATGATTATACCTTCTAAGTTTAAAAGTTTTCACCTTTCATATCAATTAGAGTTTTCACACTCGCATGGAGGGCACGTTATCCAAGTGACCCTAGTACACGCTTAGTGGCTGACATTTTCATTGTTGTTGGCTATACGGAGGATCCTATGAAACATGGTAGACGTACCATACTAAGGTTTCTTTTCATGTTAGCTAAGGTTTTAGTGTTTTCATGTTAATTACATTTGGGCTTGACCCTAGTTTCCTCAAGTTTAACACAAGTATCTTTGGGCATGACCCTAGTTTCTTCAAGTTTAACACCCGTATTATTTGGCTTGACCCAGTATTCTTGGGCTTGTCCCCAGTTTCTTGGGCTTGACCCTAGTTTATATGACTATTGTTTCGGTCAAAAATTAACAAAGTAATTTTGTGATCAAATTCGTATGTGAGGTAGAGTGCTTGATTAAAAATATTGTAAACACAATGATCTGATTTCGAGGGAAAAATCCCATGATCTTGAGGATCACGGGCACAAAAACCCCAGACGGTGAAAACTATCACCGTCAATTTATTAATAACAAAAAAGGTTGATTACAAGTGTTGGAGCTGATAATCTATCAATTGCTAAGTGTTACAATGAGTTTCAATAGCTATGAGTGTGAGGTATGTGTTCTAAATGACCAACTCAGCTCGTTTAAATAAATAAAAGATTACAACTGAAATCCCTAGAAATCCGGAATAAACCCTAGACTAGGTCTTCCACTATCCATTGCTTCACACGTTCGAATTGATGGAGTTTCAAAAGTAACTGTTGCAAACCCATGTCTCTTAATGGCAAATTAAACATGTGGTTATGTTTGCAAAACAAACAAAACAATAAAAGACAGTTGGATTAGCGAAATATAATCATCAGAACACTTGTATCGGCAGGATAGGCTGGAATCCCTAAAACATAAACAATCTTGAGGATAAAAATCTGCTCCCAACAATTGCCCCCAATTTTTACAGTTATTGCTAGACAGCTATAAAAATTTCGAATTTTAAATTCAAAAATATCTGTGTAGTTGAAAGGACAGGCACACGAAAGAGAATTCCAATTTGAAGGAGAAAAAGGTGACACCAGTACAACTACATCGAGGTCTTCTGAAACTATATCTTCCGGTAAGTATCCTGAAAATAACTTGATAATTTGTTGCACGGAAATGCCGAAATCAAAATCTTCCTACACTTGATTAACTTGGATGACCTCATCGAGGACAAAGCTGTGGTGAAACAGGAACACACCAAAACTCTCACCTCAAAGCCGAGGATTCCAACCACTCGCCAAAAGAGTGCTGCCCAGAAGAAAAGGAAGGCTACTACCTCAGCCGAGACTGAATCCTTTGCTGATATGAGCAATGCCGAAGCCGGAGAGAAATTACAAGCTCTTGCCAGTATTCTTGAAAGAGTAAGTATCCTTATTTATCCTAAGAATAATAACCCTGATAATGTCTATACCATTTTATCCTTGTAATAAGATCATTTTTCAGGATGTTTCTTCGATTCTAGGGATATACTGATAGACCTGCAATGTTAAAATTATCCTGAAAATAAACTCAGAAATTCTGGCGACAAGGCCCAAATAAACTGGCGAAAAGGCCTAAATAAACTGGCGACAAGGCCTAAATAAACTGGCGACAAGGCCCTTAGAAGAGGTGAAAACCCCTTAAACCTTAGGAATGGTACGTCTACCATTAACATGGGATTCAAACCAATAGCCGAGGATAACGAGGTAACAAGTCACTATATTTCATGTGTTGGCTCCGCCTCTTGAACTACGGCTGAATAAACGTGCGCTACAGGCGATCTTAAGAAGAGGTGAAAACCCCTTAAACCTTCGAAGGCATTAAATAATACCTTAACTGGCGACAAGGCCCAAATAAACTGGTGACAAGGCCCAAATAAACTTCATTCCATGTAGGAATACCACATATCTTCAGGCTACAAAACAGTCAAATCTAGGAGAGGGGTGGGTGTTAGCCTTGCTAACACCACTCCGATGCCTATGTCAGTATCATGATAAAAGAATAATAATATTGAAATTGAATAAAAATATAAATTCGAATGCATATCCTCGGGATAGAAGTCTTACATAAAATATTTTTTGAGATGGATAGCATTCCAAGCTCTTGGTAACAAGTCACCATCCAAAGTAGACAATCTATATGCCCCCCTTCCTGCTTCTAACTCAATCAAGTAAAGACCTTCCCACTTTGGTGCAAGCTTTCCATCCACAGGATTTGTAGTATTCTGAAAAGCTTTTCGGAGAACTAAATCTCTTTCTTGAAATCTACGAATCCTGATATTCTTGTTGTAGGACTTTGCTATCTTCTGCTGATAAGATGCCATTCTAATCTTTGCTAAATCCTTTAGTTCTTCTACTGTATCCAGATCTTCAAGTAGACTTTGAGCATATCCTCGGGATTCTGATGACTGACTCTAGCTGTAGGGATAACCATCTCTGTAGGGATAACTGCTCAGCTCCAAATACCAATGAGAAAGGAGTCTGGCCAGTAGCATTCTTTGAAGTGGTCCTATCTGCCCAAAGAACAAAAGGTAGTTCCTCAACCCACTTTCCTTTCTTAGATCCCAACCTTTTCTTCTAGTTATTGATAATGATTTTGTTGCTTGATTCGGCCTGACCATTAGCCTGAGGATGGACAAGTGTTGAAGTGATCATCTTGATTGCCCAATTGGCACAGAAGTTAGTTGTTCTCTTGCCAATGAATTGTGAGCCATTTTCACACACTATCTCTTCTGGGATTCCAAATCTTGTCAGGATATTGCGCTTGATGAATGAGATAACCTCTTTCTCTCAAACTTGAACAAAATCTTCTGCTTCAATCCACTTTGAGAAATAATCAGTCATAGCCAGCATAAAGGCTTTTCCTCCTGGAGCTCTGGGTAGCTTTCCAAAAATATCCATTCCCCACTTCATGAAAGGCCAAGAGGATATAACAGGATACAAAGGTTCTGCTGGCTGGTGCAAAATGTTGCTATGTCTTTGGCATGCATCACATTTATGAGAATAATTCATAGCGTCCTTCTTCATCGTTAGCCAAAGGTATCCTGTCCTCAGGATTTTGGAGAATAGTGCCCCGCCCCCAGTGTGATTCCCACAATCTCTTTCATTGATATTCTGAAGAACTTCTTGAGCTTCTAACTTCTCCATGCACCTAAGATATGGTCCTGCAAGGGATTTCCTGTATAATATATCATTCATTATAGTATATGGGACTACCTTTGTGCGAAAAGCTCTTGGGTTTTCATCCTTGGGGATAAATCCATCCTAAATATATTTCCTGATCGGGATAATCCAAGAATTTTCATTATCCTTGGGATTCTTGACTCCCATATCTTCATTATCGTCTGATATTTCATTGACACCCTGCTCTCCTGTTGCTGGCCTCAGGATATGTATGATAGGAATCTTGACACCTTCCGGTATCCTGAAGAATGAAGCTAAATATGCTAGGGCATCTGCTTCAACATTCTCTTCTCTAGGTACCTATGAAATATCAAACATTTCGAAACATTTTGCTAGTTTTTTGACCAACTCTAAATATTTTATTTGCTTTTCTCCTCTAACAGCATATGAACCATTAAAATGATTAGTTAATAATAATGAATCAACATGTACTTGAATAAACCTGATTTTCATGTCGATTGCTAATTGTAATCCTGCTATCAAAGCTTCATATTCTGCCTCATTATTTGTGGCTTGAAATCCGCAGGACATGGAATGAGGTATAATGTCCCCCTGTGGCGATTTCAGCAGGATCCTGAGACCTGTTCCTCTAACATTTGAAGCACCATCAGTGTATAGAGTCCACTTATCTTTGGTGTTTTCAAGTTGTTGAACTTCCAAGTCTGCCTCTTCTTTAAGTTCACTGGTGAAATCAGCCACAAAGTCTGTTAATGCCTGGGATTTGATGGCAGTCCTAGGTTCATATGCTATATCATATGCACTCAGCTTCATAGCCCATTTTTCCATCCTACCTGACATTTCTGGTTTTCTCAAAACAGACTTAATAGGTTAATTAGTTTTAACACATATAGGGTGAGTTTCAAAATAGTGTCTAAGTTTAGTAGATGCCACAATAAGTGCTAAAATTAATTTCTCAAGATAAGAATACCTGGTTTCAGCATCCAAAAGACTTTTACTTACATAATAAATGGGATGTTGTTGACCTTCGTGATCCTTGGCTAAAACTGCACTTACAACATTATTTGATACAGCTAGATATCGAGATAGAGGCTCACCTTCCCCGGGTTTTACCAGCAGAGGAGTAGAAGAAAGATAAACTTTCAAGGATATTAAAGCTTCCTCATGCTTACTGGTCCACTCGAACTTCTTATTTTTCCTCAGGATATCATAAAAATCTTTGCACTTTTCTGAGGATCTGAATATGAATCTGTTGAGCGCTCCTATCCTGCTAGTTATCTTTTGAACATCCATGACTGATGCTGGGGATTTCAGATTCAGGATAGCTTGTATCTGCTCTGGACTCGCCTATATCCCCCTTTTGGTGACCATGTATCCCAAGAATTTGCCAGCCTTCACTCCGAAATGGCACTTTGAAGGGTTCAACTTCATGTTATATTTGTCGAGGATATCAAATGCAGTTTTGAGATCCTGGAGGTGATCCTCAGCTATTTTGGACTTCACCACCATATCATCAATATAAACTTCCATCGTGTCCCCCAGCTGCTCTTTGAACATCATGTTAACTAACCTCTGATATGTTTCACCTGCATTTCTAAGTCCAAAGGGCATAACAATATAACAATAAATACATATGGGAGTCATGAAGGCTGTATCTTCTTGATCTGAAGGTTCCATTTGGATTTGCTGAAATCCTGAGGATGCGTTAATAAATGTCAACATTTCGTGGCCAGCTGTAGCGTCTACCATTGAATCTATGTGTGGTAGAGGGAATGGATCCTTAGGACATGCCATATTTAAGTCTTTGAAATCTACACAAACTCTCCATTTGCCATTCTTTTTCTATACAACAACCATATTTGCTAACCGTCGGGGATATTGAACTTCCCTAATCATATTTGCTTTCAAGAGTCTTTCAACTTCTTCTTGGATGATTATGTTTCTCTTAGGTGAAAATTTTCTTCTCTTTTGATGGATTGGACTGAAAGAATTACCAATTCCAAGTTTATATGTTATAATATCTTTGGAAATACCTGTCATATCTTCATGTTTCCATGCAAATGTTGACAGTCTTGACTTGAGGAAATCGAGCAACTCTGACTCAATATCGTCATGAATGCTCGTTCCTATTAGCACTTTGACTTCAGGATCCTCGGGATAAGGAAGTATTTTTTTAATTTCTTGCACCCTGGCCTCCATTACGTCTCGTGCTGGCTTCTGTAATTGCTACGCCTGCTGGGATTTGGTAGTACACTTCATAGAAGAGGTGTAGCAATTCTTTGCATCTTGTTGATCACTGATGATTTTGATAACTCCCCATGGACTTGGGAGTTTCACACATTGGTGATAAGTGAAGGGAACTGCTTCCATGTCGTGTATTCAGGGCCTGCCTAATATGATATTGCAACAAGACAAACATTCAATAACATAAAATTTTTGCATTTTGTTTACCCCTTCAATATATACTGGGAGCTTGATATCCCCAATAGTGTTCTTAGTCTCTCCACTGAATCCAACCAATACTGAGGACCTGGGGATAATCTCATCCTCAGGAATATTCATCTTTTTCAGCACATCTAGTTGGATAATGTTGACAGAGCTTCCACCATCAGTGAGGATCCTGCGCACATAATGGTTAGCCACATATAACGTTATTACCAAACTATCATGGTGAGGATCCTGAACGTTGACTCTATCGCTTTCATCAAAGGATATTGTCTTTAATTGAGTGAGAATGGATGTCTTTTTTGGCCTATCAACCACTTCTAACTTCCTTTGATTAGCATTTCTTTTCGCAGATGTCAGATCCTCCGGATATGAACATAATTGTTTTTGTATTTGCTGGTGGAGGAGTTGCCTTCTCAGAAACTTTATCAGGATTTTGTTCTTTTCCCTTCTTCCGGCCAAGTAGCTCTTTCAAGTGGCCCTTGATGAAAAGATATCTAATCTCCCTTCTGAATGCAATGCAATCATCAATCAAGTGCCCAAAATCCTCGTAGAAGGCACACCATTTTGACTTGTCTTTCCAGGCTCCTTGTTTCTCCATCTTCTTTGGCCACCTGGATTTTTCACCTAAGTCCTGCATGGCACACATTAATCCACCAACATCAACAAAAAAACAATATTCAGAGATCTTAGTATATTCTTCATCATCTTCATCATCTCCATCATCTACTGCATTAATCTTGGGGTTATCAGGCTTATAGTAAGGTTTTGATCGATATGATTTTCCCAGGGATTCTGCTTTCCTGTTCGTCTGATCATATTTTGGGATATCGATCTTATTATGGCTTTTCTTATCATCCTTTAGCCTGATAAACCTCAGAGCTCTACTTCTTGCTTCATCTAACGACCTGCACGGAGTCATAACAAGATCTTCATAGAATGAGGAGTCTTTCTCTAACCCCAACTTAAGAGCTTCCACTGCCGAAGCAGGATTTAGATTTGGAATCTCCAGCGACTCCTTGATAAACCTGGTAATAAAATCTCTCAAGGATTCCCCAGGATTCTGGGTAACCCTATAAAGATCACCTGTCATCTTCTCAAATGTTCTACTGCAAGAAAACTGGTTATTGAACAAGTTAACTAAATGAGAAAAGGAGGTGATGGTTTTAGGAGGAATACTCAGTAGCCATTTCATGGCTGCTCTAGTTAAGGTAGACCCAAATCCCTTGCAAAGACATGCTTCCTTGATTTCCATAGGGATTGGGTTGATCTACATACGCTCCCTATACTGTGCAACATGTTCCTCAGGATCCGTTGAGCCATCATACAGTTTCATATTTGGGGTTTGAAACCATTTTGGGATCTGTACGTCACTGATTGATGGCATAAATCAGGATATTCTGTGACTATCAGTGGGAATTTCAGCTATGGGACGGATTACACCAGGAACATTTGAGATCATGTCCTTAAGCTTCTGTAATTCCCGGGATAAACTTGAACTTATGCCTGCATCCTGCAAAAATCCTTGATTAGCATTAAAGGGAATTGTATTGAAAGTGTTACCCTGATTAGTATTCTGAGGAACAGTCTGGGTGTTGTAGCTTGCATTCCCAAACATAGTATTTATTGGAGTAGCAAATGGAGTGGTCGAAGTGTTAGCTTGCATCGGGATAAAGTCTCCCTGGTGCACCTCAGAGGATCCTGCAAACTACTGAGTCCAAGCAAATGGTTGTTGAGGATTAGACAACCCTGGTGAAGGCACTCCTGAGGATCCTGCCTGTTGCTGAAATCCCAAGGATACCGCCTTCTAATAAGGACCTGAGGATCCTGTCTGATGGAACAATCTTGAGGATCTGGACTGTTGAAACAATCCTAAGGATCCTCCCTGTTGTGACAATCCTGAGGATCCTGCATGTTGAAACGGCCCAGCAGAAGATGCATGAAAGTACCCTTGGGATCCAGATGAGTGCAATCCTGCAGACCCTAAGCGCTGGAAAAATGAGGATCCAGAGTTGTATGCCATGGTCGACTCCGGACGCACCAATCCTGAGGATCCTGGAGGAGTGAAATCCAGATATCTCGGGACTAGTGGTCTGAATTCTTCCACTAGCCTCTTGGCTTTTGCTGATATCTTCCAGTTCCTTCGCGAGCATCTGGTTGGTCTTGTTCTGGCGATCCATCTGTTCCTGTAACTGTTTATACATAGACAGAAGGTCGTTATTGGATACCATGATGGGAACCTGAGGAGATGGTCCCAATCCTGAGGACACGGGAGGAGCAGGTTTCATCTGAGTGTTGTCAGGTTTCTTCGGGATACCACCAGCAGGAGGAGGAGGCATAGGAGGCCTCACAGTGGAACCTGAAGCTGCGGCAGAAGAGGAAACATTCTTCGGTTAGGAAGACATGTTGTGGATGTTGAAAGTAAGGTTTAATTTGAGGGTTAATAATGATCAAAACACCGTTTGCCCCACGGTGGACACCAAATTTTTTCAGTCAAAAATTAGCAAAGTCATTTTGTGATCAAATTCGTATGTGAGGTCAAGTGCTTGATCAAAAATATGGTAAACACAATGATTTGATTTGGAGGGAAAAAGCCCTTGATCTTGAGGATCGCCGACACAAAAAAAACCCCGGACGGTGAAAACGATCACCGTCTATTTATTAATAACAAAAAAGGTTTATTACAAGTGTTGGAGCTGATAATCGATCAATTGCTAAGTGTTACAATGAGTTTCAGTAGCTATGAGTGTGAGGTGTGTGTTCTAAATGACCAATTCAGCTCGTTTAAATAAACAAAATATTACAACTGAAATCCCGAGAAATCCGGAATAAACCCTAGACTAGGTCTTCCACTATCCATTGCTTCACACGTTTGTATTGATGGAGCTTCAAAAGTAACCGTTGCAAACCCACGTCTCTTAGTGGCACATTAAACACGTGGTTATGTTTGCAAAACAAACAAAACAATAAAAGACAGTTGGATTATCGAAATATAATCCTCAGAACACTTATATCGGCAGGATAGACTGGAATCCCTAAAACATAAATAATCTTGAGGATAAAAATCTGCTCCCAACAATTGCCCGCAATTTTTACAGTTATTCCGAGACAGCTGTAAAAATTTTGAATTTTAAATTCGAAAATATCTCTACGGTTGAAAGGACAGGCACGCGAAAGAGAATTCCAATTTGAAGGAGAAAAAGGTGACACTAGCACAACTGCAACGAGGTCTTCTGAAACTATGTCTTCCGGTAAGTATTCTGGGCATTTCATAAAATCCTTGATAATTTGTTGCACATAAATGTCGAAATCAAAATCTTCCTTCAGCTTGATCAACTTGGATGACCTCATCGAGGATAAGGACATATAGAATCAAGGATCCTTACCGTAGTGAGCGTGTCAAGAATCTGCTTCTCAGCCTCAAAAGGATCTTCGGACTATGCAGGCTTCTTCCTCTTAGAAGCCTCGGACTTAGCACGGGTGGTTACCAATCTTGGCTCGGGGATGGCAGTGGCCTTGGAGGTTTCCTTCTTGACAATGAAACAGTCGATGTACTCCAACGATAACTGGGATGCAGACTTGCTTGATTTTTGGGTACTGTTTTGGATAAAAATCAGCTAAGAATAATGTATCCAAATCTGTAATGGTGAGGTTTAGTGCTATGCTAATAACAATGATTGTATGAACAAAAATGGAATGAACACCGTGATTTGTTGTGAGGAAAAACCCTTTTATCTTGTTTAGATCAAATGAAAAAACCCTCGGGTGATGACAACTCGTCGATCACCATTTTATTAATCACAAAAAAGGTTACAATTGTTTGGAGATTATGATCGATGTTACAATAAAATGCTAGTGAATAGAGAGAATTGTCATTTCTGCTCTAAGTGTGCGTGAATACAAGTGATTCCTAATCAATCATTATCTCGATATTTATAAAGGAAATTACAAATAACTATAACTCCTAACTATCCGCCAATCTTCCATAACTCCTCTAACGTTCATTTGACCACGTGTTGGGAGCTTCCAGTAGCGAACTTCAAGATAGACTCAGTCATAAAGTTGTTACTTTCTGTTGAATAATAACCTACACACAGGAAACAATTGTTAATAATACCAACCTCTGAGGATCCTTGATCCTTGACATAGCTCTGGAACTCTTCAAGAGGATAACTGATCCAGACACATCTTCAATGATAACATATCTTCAGTATTGAAAATATCAGTCCTAACAATTGCCCCCAAAATGGTCGGTGTTTATGCTTTACAGCTGGCATTTTGAAAACTGGTGATTAGACGGTTTCCAGGGATAATTACTATCCAGCCCTTGATACTAATCATAACCACCTATAGATACCGTCCCTATATCTTTTATAACCACGTATCCAGGCTACACACTTGGGTGTGTTTTCCGGCTTGCCATTTCCTCATTGGCTATCGTTATCCGTTCCCTTTCTTCACACAAAGCTTCTTCGAATCCGCTGGCATATCCTACATCCAGGCTATGCCTATGGTTTGGAGAGTCCTCGGCACCATTGAAAGAATCATTGAAGAGGAGAAAGTTGACTTCGGCCTTCAAGAGTTATCTCACCCATGGTCCTGCCCGATTCATATTGAAATCCAAACCCCGACAACCCCATCCGATTTTGAAAGTCACCTTGAATGATTCCTTTTGGAGGAATCAGTTTTTCTTCGTGAAACGTGACTCCATACCCGGAGGGGCTGACCTTCCTTCAAAATAGGTCAGAAAGGGTAGGATCCTGGATCCTTAATAACCATAGGATCCTTGATGATTAATTTAACTTTGAATCTTCTATTTATTTGCAGTTGAGAACTTCGCTTCGTTGGCTAATTTACCTGTTATAGAAGAGAAAACAAAACGGTTAATTGCACTGGATACCAAGGTCAGAAATTTCCAAGCCCGTTTCATCAAAGCTTTTTGTGAAATTTCCTTGGATTCCAATATGTCAAGTGAGTTTAGTATAATAATTTCAAAGTAAATAAAATTAGATAGAACACTTATCTATTAACTTAATTTTTGTAGGCGCCAAGAAGTCTCAGAAGTCTGCTAGCAAGTTCTCCCTGGAAGACATCGACAGTATGCTCACTCCTCAAGACATCAAGAAAGAAGCTCTGAAGGCAGCAACTAGTTTCAAAGCCTAAGACTGCAACTACCAGATCCAAGTCAGCCAAACGACAGAGGTCCTCTGATCCAGAAACCCACTATGACATGGTCCTCACTGTAAGTATCCTGTATCCTGTATTTAAGGATCCAATATCCTTTTAATCCTTACTTGATGGTTGGTTACAGGCTATGAATGCTTTCAAAGAGCATTATGAAAAGATTGTAAACCAGATGAGTGATAAGCTGTCTGGGTTAGGGAACGCGGTGGTCAACAAGGATAAAGCTTTGGCCCTGCTTAAGAGGCAGCTGGAGGATCAAGTATCCACAGCAGATGCCCAGCGTCAAGAGGAAGTTAAGCAGGCGATAGAAGAGGCTAAGATGTGGGCTGCCAGGTCGGTGCTGCAAGTAAGGATTAAGATGGCGATGGAAGACGGTGATCCTTCTTTCGATAAGGCAACCTGGAATGTGAAAAAGTGGAAAACTACTATGGCGGCTCTTGGTGGCGATGAGGATGTGGAGATGGCTGAGGGGAACGAGGCTGGGACGAGCGGAGTCAAGGATGTGCCTGAAACAGGTGAAGGAGAAGGTGCTTCGGATGGTGAAGATGCAGGTTGAATGGGCGATGAAGGATACTGAAGACAAGGCTTCAGTATTATGGTTTGTATGAACAATGATTATGGTTTGTAATAGACATCAGTAACTAGGATCTAAGGATCACTGATCCTCAAGACAATTTTCATGGGTATCGAAGGTGGATGGATCCTCTGTTTGTGGGGATGAAGCCTTTGTGCCCCTGTTCTTTATTTTCCTGCACTTATGAACAATTAGTACTACTTACTTAACCCGGGTGGATGGTCCATCTTTTGCATGGTGAAATCCGGGTTAAGGATTTTGGATAAGTCCAAGTGACTTATGTTTAATAATATAAATCTTTTAACTATTTGTTTCTTATCATGAAAGCTTGTTTTATATAGATTTAGACTTATTGTAAACTTCAAAAATTATTCTTGATTGAGAGAAATGTTTAGGATAGAACATTCTCAAAAATTTCAAGACAGATTATCTTAAAAAATACTAGAAACAAAATTTTTAAGATAGAGTATCCTTAGAAGGATAATTCAAAAATGTCAAATCTTTAAACAAAAGTATAGAAAATCATTTTAGCTAACACGATACAAATTTATAAGAAAAAATCATACCACAAGGTCTAAGTAGACCTAAGTTACCATAAGTACAGAACCTTCAGCGATCCCTGAAGAAGTAATTTAAGGATTTTGAATCTATAAGACTTTGTCTTCATGATGAACTTAGAAAATCTGTTGCAAATAACTTATAATGTTAACTGGGATCAAACCCATGAAACTGGGGACAAGCCCGTGCAACTAGGGACAAGCCCGTGAAACTGGGGACAAGCCCGTGAACTGAGGACAAGCCCAAACTGATGTTAAACTAGGAACAAGCCCATGCAACTGGGGACAAGCCCAAACTGATGTTAAACTGGGGACAAGCCCGTGCAACTGGGGACAAGCCCAAACTGGGGACTGGCCCAAAGATACGGGTGTCAACTGGGGACTAGCCCAAACGTGAGACAACATGAAAATGTTGTAAACCGGTGGTATGGTACGTCTACCATAAATCGTAGGATCCTCTATACAGCGAAAACAACGAAATTGTCAGCCACTAAACGTGTACTGGTCCCGCTGCCCCGGACTATACGTTGGATAGCGTGCGCTACAGGCGAGAGTGTAGAAACTCTAATTCGTAAGAAAGGTGAAAACCTTTATACCTTAGGGGATATGACCATCGGGGGTCATACCCAATCGTGGGCTAGGCCAAGGGAAATAGTAAATGTGACATTCGTGACAAAACGAGTAATATTAAATTTACTATGTAGCGAGTAAACTATAAATCGGTTAATTCGTAGTGATTAAACGAGTAACCGACCGATACCGATTATGGCCCGTATATATACTGAGGGGTCATATACGAGTTATATATATATTATAGAGGCTAACATATGGATATTTAGGCCCTGGTACATTTAAAACCATTTAAACGAAAAAGGTTTCGTTTATTGATACGCTATGAGTTTAAACGCAATCGTTAACATAAAAACGAGCATTGTAGCATCCATTAAGCCGAAAAAGATTTATAAAACACTTATATGACATGTTCTAAGCAATCCGTGAAAATATTTTGGATTTTTACATTGAGTCAGTATGTTTTTCTTATTTTACAAAAATGAGTCGAAAAATGAACGTTTTCGTGCTATTTCTCGCACCCGAACTAGTTTTCTTGCGAAAAACCGAACCCGAATTAAATTGTGAACCGATATTTACGCGTGACATGAAAACCGAGGCACCAATGGGCCAAAAAGAGGCCCAATGGGCCCCATTAAATTCTGGCCGCAAGAAAAGGGGTTCCCCCCCTTAATATATTTTATTGTTCAAGAACTTTTAAGACCCATTTCATACCAACTCCAAAACCTACTTCTGGCCACGTCTTTCACCTACCAAGGTAAAATCCTAATTTTTATGAACTTTTGATCAAGTTTTAATCATGCTACAATCATATAAACATGTCTTGATTAGTAATAATCATGTTTAACCATCCAAACCATTTAAAAATCACCTAAAATCATTTTTTGATCTTAAGCATGTTTACAAATCAGAACCATATCGATTTTTGGTCAAAAACGCGGATTAGAACATGAATACGACGTTTTTACGATTCGAAAGTTCGGTTTGAAACCAAAACCGAAACCCTAGTTAACAAGGCTATTCTATGGATGATTTATGCTTGGTTTGATGTTATATGATATGTAGATATACTAACGTTGCGACCCAAGACCCGGAGAGTCGTTTAAACCATCGAAAACCACCGAAAACCGACAAGTTATTACCGATTAACTCGTTCAGGGGCTGTTTGTGCTTCGATTGTAAACCTGCTTGTTTTTAGGTTATGAAACTTTTTAGGGACATCAGGGATCACATATGTGAGTCCCTGTTCTAATTTGGTAATTTTTCGATAAACGGAGAATATTTGGCGAATTTATTACCGTTTATTGGCGTTTATTTGGGAAAAATAGTTAAAACTCTTGAAATATTATGAAATTTTGTTTGGAACTCATAAATGTTATTGTAAGATCACTGGAAAAGTTTGGAATGATTTGGAGATGCATAAGTATTTTTTGTGGAATTGTATTTTAATCGAGTTTTAACAGCCGAAAAACATGAAAAAAGGCATTTTGGCCAAAGAGTTACATTCTGGAGATTTTTCAAGAGCTATGTTATAATATTGTGACCACTTGAAAAAATTATCGGATTTTTCAGATGTCGTTTGGTATAAACGGGCTATTTATTACTTAATTATAACACATTAAATGAATTTTTATAAATAGATAATTAATCATAAAATTTCTGAAAATATTTTTATAAAATTCTCCATATTTTAATTTATTTTTACAAAAATTTCAATAATTTATATATAAGTGCATAATTATTTATGATTAATCAAAAATTTAAACTATAATTGTTTTAACGAAACCGACAGTTTTATGTTTAACGAACTGACTGGTATGTCAAAATATCAAAAGTGGTCAAATATCATAGTTTCGGATGAATTTGATAAAAACAAACTTTTTACGAGAATTCCGGACAAATTGGGTAGATTGTACGCGTTTTTGTATAATCAAACCCGTGTGAAAACGGAAACGAACCCTGCGATCAATCCAGATACCGAAACTTCAAAATTCTTTCATAAATCAAATCATTTTATCAATCAGTATGTTTACTTAAGCTTATGTGATCTTACCTATTTCCGAAACGCGTAAACGATCAACATGGCTAGGCTCGAAACAGTGAAACTGAGCCAAATCTGGTTTGGAACATTTTACAGTATACAACGTCACAATCTAAGACTACGGTCACGTTCTGGGCCTATCAGCTATACTCAGACTAGTTATACAGCCCGATTTAGTTTAAACACTGTACTAGTATTAACCATACGATACCGGTTATAGGATTCAAGCTATAATCGATGCTTATTAATTATTGACACGTATTATCAGCTCGAACTTCTATAAGGTGAGTTTCATGACCCCACTTTCTAAACTGTTTTACGAACTTTTGGGGTGGAAAGCATGTTTTCGTATACTTACTTACTTTAAATCGTGTGATGATGTGATTTATCTAAGTACTAACACTTGAAAGTCCCCACAAACACAAGTGATTAACTTCGTGCCGGTGACGTGTGGATAGTACTATCGGTTTGACAAACCCAACTGACAGAGTCGGAGGGGTATGCCGGAACATGTTAACCCAGTTGCACATTGTCATTTAAACTTATTACATACTGCTATGTGGTGTTAGACATAGTACATACTTGGGGCAAAGTGGCTGTTAAATGCCAACGGGAGTGCATGGGCAGAGGTGGCCATGTGTTTTAGCTCGTTTCGGTATCACTTGTGGCTTAGTATAATACATCATACACATACTTATATACATACGTACTGCGAACTTTACCAATTCGTATACTAATTTTGTTCGTACTCGTGAAACTTGAAACTCACCAACTAGACATAGTTGACCCGTTTTAACATGCTTCAGGTAAACCGAAGTTGGAATGAATTGCTTACGTGCTTGGTGTTAGAAGTGAAGTTGAATAACCGTGAATAAACGTAAATACATAGTATTGAATAAGAAGCTCGTGAACCGGTTATGTGATTTTCATCTAGTTTGTAAACATAGTACCAACCCATGTAATATGATGTAAATTAGTTTGTTGAATTTCTTTATAAACAATGTGGTTGATACAAGAATTATCTGTTACATTCCCGTATTACGCTTTCGCAATTACCTAGTCGGGGTGTGACAGTAAAGTACCTTAAATGTAAAGGACATGTGGCCAACCTCTTGATCATCAAATATATTATTAAAATCTTGCATTGTTACTTAAAAATTGGAAAAAATAAACGTTAAGAATATATTATCCTTGAATCGATAATAAGAAATTGAAAAGAATAAGTGATTAGATAGATATTATCAATTTTAGGATCCTTGATCCTTATGGATATTCTATCCTCAAAGGATGCTTGATCATGATCAGAAAAAGTACTTCTTGAGGTGGATAGCATTCCAAGCTCTTGGTAACATGTTGCCTTCCATAGTGAGCAAATGATATGCCCCCTTTCCTGCTTCTGATTCAATAAGGTAGGGACCTTCCCACTTAGGAGCTAGCTTTCCATCAGCTGGATTGGTAGTATTTTGGAAGGCTTTCCTTAATACCAAATCCTCTTCTTGGAGTATTCTGATCCTTATGCTTTTGTTGTATGCCCAGCTACCCTTTGTTGATATGTTGCCATTCTAATCTTGGCTAGGTCTCTGAGCTCTTCAATAGTATCCAAGTCTTCAAGAAGGATCCCACTGTTAGCTTCAGGATCACGGATGCTCGTTCTGGCCGTAGGGACCACCATCTAGGTAGCGATCACAGCCTCTGAGCCAAAAACCAATGAGAAAGGTGTTTGACCAGTTGGCATTTTTGGGTGTTGTCCTGTCGGCCCAAAGAACATATGGTAGTTCTTCAGCCCATTTACCCTTCTTGGCTCCTAACTTCTTCTTCAGGTTGTTGATGATGATTTTATTACTTGACTCTGCCTGGCCATTAGCTTGAGGATGCACTGCAGTAGAGGTAAATCATCTTTATGCCCCAACTGTCACAAAAATTAGTGGTTCTCTTCCCGATAAACTAGGAACCCTTATCACAAATAATTTCCAAAGGGATACCAAATCTAGAAATTATATTTCTTTTAATAAAAGATATCACCACTTTTTCGCGTACTTGAACAAAAGCTTCCGCTTCTATCCACTTTGAAAAGTAGTCAGTCATTGCAAGCAGGAATACTTTACCGCTTGGGGCTTTGGGCAGCTTACCAACAATATCCATGCCCCACTTCATGAAAGGCCATGACGAGGATATAGGATACATCGGCTCTGCTGGTTGATGTAGTATGTTACCATGCCTTTGACATGAGTCATATTTCTTCGAATACTCCACTACGTCTCTCTTCACAGTGGGCCAATAATAACCTGTTCTCAGAATTCTAGAAAACAGAGCCCTACCTCCGGTGTGATTACCACAATCACCTTCATGAAAATCTTTTAGCACCTCCTGGATTTCTGGATCCTCGATGCACCTCAAGTATGGGCCTGCCAGAGATTTTCTATACAGCATGTCATGTAATTAAATGTAATTTGATACCTTAAGTTTGAAAGATTTAGGATTCTCAGTGGCTGGAATCTGTCTAGTTTGAATATATTTCTTGATTGGGAGGATCCAGGATCCTTGGTTGTTTGAGGATGATGGATCCCAAGGCATAATTTGTTTGTCAGTTGTTATCTCTCCAACTTCTTGCTCTCCTATAGCTGCCGAGAGTATATGAATGACCGGGATCTTTGTATCTTCTAGAATCTTCAAGGATGAAGCCAAATTTGCCAAATCATCTGCCCCAGCATTCTCTTCTCTTGGTACATGATCCTCATGCACTTAGCTAATTGTAAACCTGCGATCAAAGCCTCATACTCTGCCTCATTGTTCATTGCTTGAAACTCACAGGCTATAGACTGGGGTAATATGTCCCCCTGTGGCGATTTCAGTAGGATACCTAATCATGTTCCTCTTACGTTGGAAGCTCCATCAGTGAAGAGTATCCAAGGATCCTTGCTCTCTTCTAGTTGTTGAACCTCCAAGTCAGCTTCTTTCTGCATGCCGCTACTGAAATCAGCCACAAAGTCTGCGAGTGCTTGTAACTTGATGGCTGTTCTGGGTTCATACTAAATTTCATACGCGCTCAACTTCATAGCCCATTTTGCCATCCTTCCTGATAACTCTGGTTTTCTAAGTACATTCTTAACAGGATAATTAGTTCTCAAAATAATAGTATGAGTTTCAAAGTAATGTCTCAATTTAGTGGAGGCCATAATAAGTGCAAGAATTAACTTTTCTAAATGAGAATACCTGGCTTCTGCATCTAAAAGACTCTTACTTACATAATAGATGGGGTGTTGTTCACCTTCATGATCTTTCACAAGAACAACACTTACAGCATTTCCTGATACAACTAGGTACAGGTATAAGGATTCTCCATCCACAGGCTTCATCAGAGCTAGAGCTGAGGATAAATAATCCTTCAAGGCTTTGAGTGCAGGCTCGTGCTTTTCCGTCCACTCAAACTTCTTATTTTTTCTAAGAATGTCGTAGAAATCTTTGCACTTCTCGGAGGATCTTGAGATGAATTTGTTGAGTTGACCAGTCTTTGATATGTTGCCCCTGCATTTCTTAGTCCAAATGGCATAGCAATATAACAGTATATGCCGGTAGGAGTCATGAATGTTGTATCATCAGATGGTTCCATCTGGATTTGTTGAAATCCAGAGGAAGCATCCATAAAGGTAAGCATTTCATGCCCTGTCGTTGCATCCACCATGGAGTTTATATGTGGTAACGGGAAAGGATCCTTGGGGCATGCCTTGTTTAAATCGGTAAAATCAACACACACCCTCCACTTTCCATTCTTTTTAGAAACAACAACCACATTAGCTAACCATCGAGGATACTTAACCTCTCTGGTCATACCGGCCTTAAGAAGTTTCTCAACTTCCTCTTGTATGATCGTGTTCCTCTGAGGAGCGAATTTCCTTCGCTTCTGATGGATGGGTTTCACAGATAAATCAAGGCCAAACTTATGAGTAATTAACTCCTTAGAAATACCTGTCATGTCAGAATGTTTAAAGGCAAAGGTTGATTTTCTTCACCCTAGGAAGGATACTATATCCTCCTCGATCTTGCTGGGGACACTGGATCCTAGGAACACCTTTACATCTGGATCCTCGGGATCCAAGGATACTTCTTTAATGTCTTTCTCCCGAGCTTCCAGAACGTCCCTAGGATGTTGTTGTGGTTGCTATGCTACAGTTTGCTTGGTTGTCGGCTTCATTGACGAAGAATAGTAGTTCTTGGCTTCCACCTGATCAACGTCTATCCTTACTACTCCCCAAGGGGTAGTAAGTTTAATGCATTGGTGGTAAGTAGAAGCCACCGCTTTCATCCCATGTAACCAAGGCCTGCCTAAAATAACATTGCAACAAGAAAGGTTATCAATAACACAAAATCTTTGGTAAGAATTTAACCCTTCGATGTATATTGGGAGGTTAATATCCCCCAATTTTTTCTTAGTTTCTCCACTAAAACCAACTAGCACCGATGTTCTTGGGATGATCTCCGAGTCCGGTATATTCATCTTCTAAAGAACATCATATTGAATAATGTTGACTGAGCTTCCTCCCTCTACTAGGATCCTGCGTACATAATGGTTAGCTATAAATAAAGTAACAATCAAACCGTCATGATGAGGATCCTGAATGTTTGATTTATCTTCTTCATCGAATAAGATCCTTTTGTCAGTCGTCAAGGTGGTGGAGATAACTGGCCGATCTTCGTTGTCCAATTTGATTTCCTTGGCGAGCCTCTTAGCTGCAGAGAAGGAAGTGTCGCATCCTCCGGAGATGAAATTGACCATGCGCGCGTCTTGGTGAGGATCCTGGATACTCGTATTATCTTCTTGACCGAAGAAGATCCTCCTGTCCGTTATTGAAGCAGTGGGAATTATCGGTCCTTCCCCATTATTCAATTTGGTCTTGTCAACAAGGATCTTTGCTGTCGAAGAGGAACTTTGAAATATATCTGAGCCTCTGGAGATGTAGTTGATCACGTGCACATCTGGTGGTGGTGGTGTTGCTTTCTGAGGGGCTTCTTCAGGATCCTGGACTTCTTTCTTCCCAAAAGATCTATAAAGTGGCCCTTACTCAGGAGGTATCCAATTTCCTTCCTTAAACCGATGCAATCGTCCGTCATGTGGCCAAAGTCCTCATGGAAAGCACACCATTTGGACTTATCTCTGAAGGTGGTCGGCTTCTCATTCTTTCGGGGCCATCTTGCTTTCTCCCATAGATCCTTCATGGCACATATTAAGCCATGGGTATCTACGGAAAAGCAATATTCTGAGATGCAGGGATAGTCCTCATCATCATCTCCTTCTTCAACAGCCTGGACATTTTGATTGTTGAATTTGGAGTAGGGCTTCGAGGAGTTGTTCTTGTATGAGTATCCTTGTTTTTTGTCAAGAGATTCTTTCTTTTTTTGTCCCCTAATAGATCTTGGATCCTCTTGTCATCTTTCAACCGAATGAACCTAAGCGCCATGTTCTTGACTTCATCTAAGTTCCTGCATGGAGTCATCACAAGATCATTATAAAAGGGGGAGCCCTTTTGAAGTCCCATCTTGAATGCTTCAACAGCAGTAGCCATGTCAAGATTTGGGATTTCTAGAGCTTCCCTGCCAAACTTTGTAACGAAATCCCTAAGGGATTCATCACTAGGTTGGATAACGCGGTATAAATCACTAGTTAACTTCTCAAATTTCCTACTACAGGAAAATTGACTGTTGAACAAGTTAACTAAATGAGAAAATGAAGTAACGGAAAAGGGAGGAAGACTTAGCAGCCATTTGAGTGCGGATCCTATCAGTGTAGATCCAAAACCTTTGCAGACGCAAGCCTCCTTGAGCCTTTCAGGAATTGGATTAATCTCCATCCGCTCCCTGTATTGTGCAACATGCACCTCAGGATCTGTGATCCCATCATAGGTCTTCATGTTGGGGGTCTGGATATGCTTCGGTATTTCAGCATCACAGATAGGTGGAGCAAATCTGGATAACTTGTGGCTTCCCTCCGGTATCTCGGGGATAGGACGTATCACTCCGGGAACACTGGATATCATATCCTTGAGCTTTTGTAGTTCCTTGGCCATAGCTTGGTTTATACCTGCATCGTGCATGGAACCACGGTTAGCATCTAAGGATATAGGATCATACAAGTTACCTTTTTGCTGGGTGAAGGTTGGCATCCCGAATGAGTAGCTATGATAAGAAGTGTCTACTACATGAGTTGGTCCTCCAGAGGCTATGGTCTGCATGGGAATTATATCTCCTTCATGGACTTCAGAGGATCGTTGATGTTGATATCCTAAGGATCCTTGATTCTGAAAGAAGGATCCTTGAGGTTGGGGATTATAGGGCCCTTGGTGATATGCCCCAGAGGATCCCGGTTGAAGGATGGATGATCCTTGTTGGAAGTATGAGGATCCTTGAGTTTCCTGACCCATGGATCCTTGTTGAAGGATAGATTACCTAAGCTGAGACAACGAGAATCCTTGAGTCTGTTGACCCATAGGACCCTGTTGAAGGATAGATGATCCTGACTGAAATAACGAGGATCCTTGAGTTTGTTGACCCATGGACTCCTGTTGAAGGTTAGATGATCCTTGTGTGAACTGAGCCAAGGATCCTTGAGTGGTGAAATTCAGCATCCTAGGCATCAAGGGAGTGTGCTCCTCCGCTGGCCTCTTAGTCTTCTTGAGATCTTCTATCTCACGAAGGATCCTCTGGTTGGTCTTGTTCTGCTGCTCCATGTATGCTTTTACATGCGAAAACGTAGATGAAACATCACTGTTAGTATTAACCACCGGCGCATCAGCAACGGTTTTCAAGCTCTGGAAGACTGGTAGTTGTGTCTAGCTTCCAGCAGCAGCAGCCCTTGGTGCTCCCGTGATTGGCGGAGGCATCGGCGTCAAAGTTCTTGATGAGAGGGGAATCGAGGATGGCATGGTTGATGAAGTAGAGGTTGATTGAGAGGCCATTGATAGTGATATGGGTATTAAAAGTTGAAAATTGATCGGAGATAATTTGGATTATAGCACCAATTGCCTCACGGTGGGTGCCAAATTGTTTTGGATAAAAATCAGCTAAGGATAATGTATCCAAATTTGTAATTGTGAGGTTTAGTGCTATGCTAATAACAATGATTGTATGAACAAAAATGGAATGAATACCGTAATTTGTTGCGAGGAAAAACCTTTTGATCTTGTTTAAATTAAAAGAAAAAAACCCCGGGTGATGACAACTCGTCAATCACCAATTTATTAATCACAAAAAAGGTTACAAGTGTTTGGATATTATGATCGATGTTACAATAAAATTCTAGTGAATAGAGAGAATTATCAGTTATGCTCTAAGTGTGCGTGAATACAAGTTTGTCCTAATCAATCATTATCTCGATATTTATAAAGGAAATTACAAATAACTATAACTCCTAACTATCTGCCACTCTTCCATAACTCCTCTAACGTTCATTTGACCACGTGCTGGGAGCTTCCAGTAGCGAACTTCAAGGTAGACTCAGTCATAGAGTCGTTACTTTCTGTTGAATAATAACCTACACACAGGAAACAATTGTTAATAATACCAACCTTTGAGGATCCTTGATCTTTGACATAGCGATGGAACTCTTCAAGAGGATAACTGATCCAGACGCATCTTCAAGGATTACATATCCTCAGTATTGAAAATATCAGTCCTAACAGGTACCTATAGAACATATTAAAAAAGATAAGTCTCATTTTATTGTCTATATTTATTTTTATAAATCATTCAAATAACTTACTTGATATTTCACTTGCTTTCGACTCTTGGGAAGATTCTTGAGAGGTCTGTTGAGCTTTAGCTTTGAAAGTTTTGATTACAAGATATAGAGCCAAAAAAGTGTTCACTCTATCTTTTACGCCAGGAAGCTCAGAGAGAAGAGCAAAGTTTTCCACTATAAAAAGAAATGAAGCAAATCAGATTAATGATAAGTTATAATCAGCAACATGTCAAAGGATCCAGGATCCTACTCTTCCTAATCCACTTGAAGGGTAAATTATCCCCACCAGGGATTGAATCTCTCTTCACAAAGAAGAACTGGTTTTTCCAGATGGAACCGTTTTGGGTGGTTTTATATATGGGAACTGGCTGACGAGGCTTAGATGTTAAAAGGAACCGACTGGATCCGTGGATTACCAAGGAGTACATGTATGCAAGCTTTGAAAGACCAAATTCAAGATCTTTCTTTCCAATAATCCTCTTACAGTGACAATGCTCGTCATAGCATCGACATAGCCTGGACATAGCTTATGCTGGTTATTTTGGTCAAAAATCGGTTTAAGGATAATAAAATCAAATCTGATTACGTGAGGTAGAGTGCTTGAACAATTATGGTGATTATGTAAACGAAATACGGATGAACACATAGATTTGTTATGAGTAAAGGCCCTTGATTGGATGATGATCGTTGGCACATAAAACCCTGGGTGATGACAATTGTCTATCACCACAATATTAATCAAGAAAATAAGGTTACAAGTTTAGAAGCTATGACAAGCGATTACAAAGATTGCTAAGTGTGTGTGTGTGTATACGGCTAGAATTACAGTGTAAGTCGTATTCTATGTTGTGTAATGTGTCCTATCTACCTGATCATGCCTCGGTATAAATACAAAAAATACATTAACTAATAGTCCTACAAATCTGCCACTACTCCACTAGAGATGTTGCGTGCACTTTGACCACGAGGTACTTCTCTTGGCTGCGAAATACTGGGTAGACCGAGTCATTTGTCGTTAGTCCTGTTAGCATAACACTATACAAAGAGAACAGTTGTTAGTATATAATAAATACTGAGATCCTTGATCCTGACATATTCTGGAACATATATTAAGGATAACTGATCCAGAAATCATGTAAGGATAACGTATTCATAACATAAAATATATGTGCCCTAACAATTGCCCCCCAAAATGGCAGTTGTGAGTAGATCACAACTGTCATTTTGAATTCAAATCTCCTACAGAAATAGATTAGATGTGACATGTTAAACATAATGTTCATATATTTATAGAATACACCGGTAATCCCTCTCATGCCTATATATGTGACCATTCATGTTCCTTTATCTTCACACTTCAGCGGAAAAACCAGGTATCCTTTCTATTCTTTTTCTTTCATAAATTTTTTTGGATATGTCTACTATTTCTATTTCTTTTTCCGAGCAATCGGAATCGAACGACCTGCACTCTCAAAATTTCCTTACCGATCCTTCCTCTGAGATCTGTAAGTTTACAGATCCGGAGATTGACGATTTGGCCTCCTTATTTCCATTTGGGACAGTATTCCGTCCTTTCAACTCCTCTAGAAGAAGCGATTGTTATTCAAAGACCTAAGTGTGTTTTTCGGCGCACACTTTTCTCATCGGCTACTCGTACCCTTTCCCGGAGTTCACTCCAAACTTCTTTACGCTGACCGACATAAGTACATCCAAGCGATGTCGATGCTTTGGAGAGCATTATATACTGTAAAAAGAATCATAGAAAAAGAAGACAATGAGTTCGGACTTTCGGAACTACCATACCTGTATACCGTAGTTACCCATGGATGCACTCGAATTATCTTGAAGTCCAAACCTCGTCAACCAGTCCCTATCTATAAGACCACCCAAAATGGCTCATTCTGGAAAAACCAATTCTTTTTCGTCAAAAGAGACTCCATTCCTGGTGGGGTTGATTTACCCTTAAGGTGGATTAGGAAGGTTAGGATCCTGGTTCCTCTGATAAGTTGTTGAGGATAACTTATCCTTCTTTTGATAAACTTCTTTTTATTTTTATAGTGCATAACTTTGCGCTGCTTGTCGAACTCCCAGACGTGTAAGAGAAGGTGAAGAAGTTTTTAGCTTTAGATCCTAAAATTAGAACATTTAAAGCCAAAACCGCATAAGCTCTTCAAGAATCCTTTTCAGAATCAACATCAAGCGAAATGCCAAATAAGATCTATTAGTATTTTATAATAAAGAAAAATAATAGGAGACTTATCTTTTTCTTATGTTCTGCAGGTGCTCAAAATTCCAGCAAATCCGCATCTCAGTTCTCACTGGAGGATATCGACTATTTAATTGTGAAGAAAGAAACTCCCAAGTCCACTCCTCTTCATGAACCACGTCCAGTGACTAACCGCGCCAAATCTGGAGCCTCCAAGAGATAGGAAACCGCAGAGCCTGAGGATCCCTTCGAAGTTGGGAAGAACCATCTTACCACGGTAAGGATCCTTGATCCTATCTGTCTTTTCTTGTGGATTCAGTATTCTCTTTGGAAATTACTTTATCTTGAACTTAATTTATTTTTACATGTAGGTCATAGATTCTGCCAAGAGCTATCACTACAAGATTCTCAAGGACCTGGAAGACACTCTCTCTAGGATGAGGGCCATGGCCGCCGCCAAGGATAAGACTATCTCGAAGCTGATGAAGGAGAAGAAGTAGGCAGAGGATCAAGCATCCACAATGGAGGCCTAACTGCAAGAAAAGGTGACTCATTCTACCAATGAGTCTAAGATGTGGGCTGCTAAGTCCGTGCCTCAGGCGAGGATCAAGATGGCGACAGGGCTGGTGATCCTTTGTTTGACAAATCAGCGTGGGACATGGCCAAGTGGAATCAGGCTCTGGTGGCTCTGGGAGGAGGCGAGGATGAGGCTGGGTTGAGTACCGACACAGCGGCTGGAGTGAATGAAGCTGAGGGGACCAATGCAGGGAAAGGTGTGGCAGCGGTGGATGAAGCTACAAAGGTGGGAAGTGAAGGATTTTGAGACTAGGCGTGAGCCCACTTTTTTAGTTGTTTGTGTTTTGGAATGTTTGGTGGTTTGTAACAAGACAATAGATAATTAGGATGAAGGATCCATGATCCTTAGACAATTATGGGGGTGGGGGTAGCAAACGTGGATGGATCCACTTTTTACGGGGATGAAGTCTTTGATGCCCCTTCTTTTATATTTCCTTCACTTTATGAACTGTTAGTAACACCTGTTTAACCCGGGTGGATGGTCCATGCTCAAATGGTGAAATATGGGTTAAAGCTTTTGGTAAATCAAGGTGATTTTAATAATAACTCTAATCTTTTGACTATTTACTGATTGTTTATCATTATGAAAACATAGTTGTTATAATTGAGTTTAATAAAAGGTTTAAAGATAAATTATCCTTATAAAAATAGATTAAGGATCTTGGATCCTTGAATATAATGATTTCTAAAGATATAATTTGAATAAATGTAACTTGATAAGTAAAGATCATACCATAAGGTCTGATTAGACCTAAGTTACCACAATTACTTCCATGATGCTTGTAGTAGACTTACGATACCTGATGCAAATATCTTAGGATTTTAAGTCAAATAATCATATGCACTGGGTTAAACCCAACAAACTGGGGACAAGACCAACAAACTGGGGACAAGCCCTACAAACAGGGAACAAGCCCAAAACTAGGGACAAGCCCAAAGATACGGATGTTAAATTGGGGTCTTGCCCAAACTGGGATCTAGCCCCAATGTAAGTGACGTTAAAACGCCAAAACCTTAGGTAACATGAAAATGTTAGAAACGTTGTGTATTAAACGTCTACCATTAATCCATAGGATCCTCCATATAGCCGAAAGTAATGAAATTGTCAGCCACTAAGTGTGTACTGGTCCCATTTCCCCAAACTATACTTTGGATAGCGTGCACTCAGGAGAGAGTGTCAAAACTCTAATTCGTAAGAATAGTGAAAATATTTAAACCTTAGTAGGTATAATCATTGAGATTATACCTTGAACGTGAGAGAGAGGTGGCCAACCCCTTAACCATTGTATTCCCTGTTGAAATCTACATTGTCTGCATAAAACTTAAGCTTGGAAAAAAATAAATATTAAGAATATTGTTTCCTTTGGTTAGTAATAAAAATCTGAAATGAATAAATAATAAGATAAGATTTTACCAACTTTAGGATCTTTGTTCCTGATTAGATGAAGTACTTCTTAAGATGATTGGCATTCCAAGCTCTTGGTTGTCGATCACCTTTCACTGTAAGTAGGTGGTATGCCCCTATTTCTGCTTCTGATTCAATCAAGAAGGTCCCTTCCCACTTGGGTGTTAACTTTCCATCTGCAGGATAAGTTGGAAAGCCTTCCTTAGGACCAAATCTCCTTCTAGTAATCTATAGATCCAGATGTTCTTGTTATATGCCCCAGCTACCCTTTGTTGATATGCAACCATTCTAATCTTTGCTAAATCTCTAAGCTTATCAATAGTGTCTAGATCCTGGGTAAGACTTTTGTTGTTTGCCTGAGGATCACAGATGCTTATTCTGGCAGTAGGAACCACCATCTCTTTAGGAATAACAGCTTCTGCTCCAAACACCAATAAGAAGGGTGTTTGACCAGTTGCATTCTTGGGTGTTGTTTTATCAGCCCAAAGAACATAAGGAAGCTTCTCAGACCACTTACCTTTCTCGGATCCTAGCTTCTTCTTCAAGTTGTTGATGATGATTTTTTTGCTTGACTCTGCCTGATCATTAGCTTGTGGATGGACTGGTGTAGAATTGATCATCTTTATACCCCAACTGTCATAAAAGTTAGTAGTTCTTTTTCCAATAAACTAGGATCCATTATCATAAATAATTTCAGATGGGATACCAAATTTGATCAATTTTTGCTGTAACTCAATTACTTTTCTTTATCTTAAAACGTTTACAATAAAGTGGCAGGCAAACGGGCAACAAGCTGCGCCGCAACCCCCTTTTAAATAGCAAAGTCAATCCTACTAAAAATGAAGCTTTGGGACCTAGGAGCTGAACAGGTCCCGTGTACGACACGCTGAACCCTACTTAAAAAATTCACAGCCTATGGGGCAAGAAAACCAAAAGTATCAAGAGAAAATCGGAGAAAGACATGTTGATTCTCTAAACAAGCTTTCTCGTGTTTAACAACTTTGCCCGATTCAGCCTCCAACGCAGCCTGACCCACAACAAACCCACGGTCCCTGAGCCTAACAAGAGAAGACACTCCTGCAAGATCCACACATGCATGTTTCCCCCTGCCCAACCGAACACAAGAGTATCAACCGATCATAAAGTAGACCTCCCTTCAAGAGGATCCGTCAGAAAGTTAACAGGGGCTCCTTTTTAGTAGAAATACCTGCCCGTTTAAGAACATCACACAGAACATCCCTAACCAAATCATGTCTGTATTTAAAGTCAGACAATTCTTTGCAATGCACCGCATGGTCTCCAAATGTAGTTATGATATTTATTTTAATGAAAGATATAACTTCCTTTTCACTGACTTGAACAAATGCTTCTACTTCAATCCATTTTGAGAAGTAATCTGTCATAGCAACCATGAAGACTTTTCCACCTTGTGCCTTGGGTAGCTTGTCTACAATATCCATTCTCCATTTCATGAAAGGACATGAAGAGGATATAGGATACATAAGTTTTGCTGGCTGATTAAGAATGTTGCCATGTCTTTGACAAGCATCACATTTCCTCGAGTACTCCATAGCATCCTTCTTCATTGTTGGCCAGAAGTAACATGTCCTAAGTATCCTGGAGAATAGTGTTCTGTCCCCTGTGTGGTTGACGCAATCACCTTCGTGGAAGTCTTTAAGCACATCTTGTATTTCTGGATCTTCGATGCATCTCAAGTAGGGACCTGCAACAGATTTTCTATATACAGTATCTTGTAAAATAACAAATTGTGATACCATTATTCTAGAAGCTTTAGGATTATCCCATGTAGGGATTTCTCTATCTTGGAGGAATTTCTTGATTGGAAGGATCCATGATCCTACTTCTGGATAGGATGAAGGATCCTTAGAACCTTTAGGAAATTTTGTTGTTATCTTCATTGCTTCCTGTTCCCCAATTGTTGGAGACAGTATGCGAATAATGGGTATCTTTATGTCATCTGGGATCTTCAAAGATGATGCTAGGTTTGCAAAGGCATCTACCCCAACATTCTCCTCTGTCGGTACCTGAATAATACTAAACATTTCGAAGGATTTTGCTAATTCCTTCACAATTTCTAAACATTTGATCATATTTTCACCTTTTTACAGTATAACAACCATTAAAGTGGTTAGTTATTAATAAAGAGTCTATATAAACCTGAATATACCTGATCTTCATTCGTTTAGCAAAAAGCACACCTGCAATAAGTGCTTCATATTCTGCCTCTTTGTTGGTAGCTTGGAATTCACAGGCTATGTACTGGGGGTATTATGTCCCCCTGTGGTGATTTTAGTAGTATGCCTAATCTTGTTCCTCTTACATTTGATGCACCATCTGTGAAGAGGATCCAAGGATCCTTGGTTTCTTCTAGTTGTTGGACCTCCATATCGGCTTCTTTTTGCATGTCACTACTGAAATCAGCCACAAATTGCGCAAGCACTTGCGACTTGATAGGTGTTCAAGGCTCATACTGATTATTATAGGCACTCAGCTTTACAACCCACTTGGCCATCCTACCTGACATTTCAGGTTCTCTAAGCACATTCTTAACATGATAGTTAGTTCTAACAATAATGGCATAAGTTTCTAAATAATGTCTTAGTTTAGTTGATGCCCTAACTAAAGCAAGTATTAACTTTTCAAGGTGAGAATACATGAACTCGGTGTCTAAAAGACTTTTACTTACATAGTTGATGTGCTAAAAGTAGTCTAATAATTATTAACTAAATTACGCTATTCTAGACACTAAGTAATACTCTAGACTCTCTAAAACTCGACTAAACTACTACCCGGTAATTGAACCGATCGACTCTAGTAAAGCTAAGTAAGTCCAGATATCGAACCCACGAGACTCTTTAAATTACGTAAAATAACTAATTAGACTCGACCAACTAACACAACTATTTAATTATTATTATTATTATTATTATTATTAAAAAAGAAGGAGGGGGTTAAACTAAATAATATTAAACTAAAAGTAAACCCTCATTAATTAAATAATAAAATCTAATGATTACTTAACCTAAATGATTATTCTATTAATAAACTTAAAACCCTAGTTAATTAAAATATGAATAAACTAATAAATTACTTAGATTAATTCAGATGATGGAAGTAACTACCTAGGCTAGAATCCTAAAATCAAAGAAACAAAAATAATTAAGTTCAACAACCAAGCTCATGATTAAAATAATAAATTCAAACCGAATGATGATGATGCTTGGTTGAGTAGGTGTTTAACCCAAACACCCTAAGCTCAAACCAACGACTTCTTTTCTCTTATTTTCTTTCTTGGCGGTTTCTTCAAGACCAAAAGGGGCGGCTCCACAAAACCTCTTCTTGAACTCCTTCTGCCTCCCACCATTATGTTCGTAGGGTTCTTCCTTTAAATAATTAACAATCGTGCTTTTCAAGTATAGGGAATAGCCGACTTTAATTTAATTTCCAGATTCCAATGTTTTTCATTAGCCCAAGCCCACTAGCGATTTTTTTATGTACTTTAGTCATCAATTTGAGTAACATAATATGGAAAGACCACACACATCCACACGTTTTTTAACTGACAAGAAAAAACACAACTTTTATTAGTATTATAATTTCATTTATAATTTTGAATTGTAGATTAAAAATAATTCTTTTTTACTTATTGTAAAAATGTAAGTGTCGTTGAATTATAATAACAATAATATAATAAAATCTATTCGACTATTTATTCATTGTCTCAAGTATAGTAAAAGTACCCAGTTTTAGCTCATTGTCTTTTAGAACCTTAAAAACCCACATATGAGCCAACTGAAAATAATATCATTAAAACCCCGGCTTAAAAATACTTAAAAGTGTAAGAAATACTTATATAATAATATGTATATTTTAGACCGTATCAAATATCCCCACACTTAACCTTTTTTCGTCCCTGAAAAAGTCTAATGCAGTGGAATCAGAATAGGAAAATGTTATCTTAAAAACATATAGATTAATTTAATGTTCAGAAAAAAGCAAAACCGCGATCATCGATATTGCTGTCCACTTAAACCAATGCCTTAATCTTTACCGGTACAAATAAGATCCGACAATAATATTACTCAGTGGTTTACACAATTAAGACCCGTTTATTTTCAGCTTTTACCGGACCAGACCACCCCAACTTGACTTAAACCTCAAGATTAGCATATTTAAAACTTTTGTTGCTCTCTCTTTTCATGAATAGTTAAGAGAATCAAGGGTATTGTTTATCCACGTAAGCTTAAGCATCAAAGTCTACCAAGCAACCATTAGATACGATTAAGGTATAATTAATTAATAGCTAGTGTTCCCCACAACATGACATACCCCGTTATCAACCAATACCCCGAACCCTCACCATAGGTGAGCATGCAAAATTTCATCTGCAGGGTTTACATGTAGCGTGTCCCTTGTGGTCCGTTTTTTAATGGTAATGAGACGCGGGAAAGGGGACCCCACATGACTAACAGCGTGGATGATCAAGTCAGTAGTGTATTTGTACTTTAAGTACGTAGTGATCATGGTTTAATGACTTATGTGGCAGATAACTGCGGGTTTGTTCCTTTTTAGCTTTATTTAAATATTCACAACCCCACTTAGGAATTGTGAATACCCATATGAATAGACTACATACAGACCCATGGTCTCCGGACCCGAGGCATCACATCAATACAAGAATTAAGGTTATAAAACCAAACGCCAATGAAGTGTAAAACACTAAAACTAAGTTGTTTAAGATTTATATCACAGGCTACACGGCATACTCTAACGTTAAACCTACCCAGGCATCATATGATAACGTATTCAAATTTAAAATTTATAATATTTTTAACATTCACATTTCATACCAAGAATTGAGGTTTGAGTATAGCCCGACCTTTCATTACTTATTTTCCAAAGACAAAACGCTTTACCCCTAAAAGATTCTGTTACCCATTTATCAAATTGCCCTTTCATTCTTAAGGCTGAGCCTATCGACACATCCCAAGTTAAGTGTGTTTTCTTTTATATTATCTCATATTATTAGTAGTTTGAAAAACCAATTTCTGATAACTATCATCATCTCCCAGTTTAACGCAAAAAACTATATTCAATGGACATTTTTTTAAAACATTTTTCAAATTTTTTTTAGTTAAATTTAAACTATGACTCAAATATCCTATCCCCACACTTAAATTTTGCATTGTCCTTACTGCAAGGATAAGGACGACATAAAATAAAATAAAATAAAGTCGGACCACAAAAAAAACTATAAAGAAAAGTAAAATAAATTAATAAGCAGATAATGGAAAAGACTTAGCTGGTAATATGCGCATGAAGATTGATGCCAAAGTCTTCTTTCCGTAAATGCCTTCCAACTACGAACGTGCTCAGTAAACGGTAACTCTTTCTCTCTCACACGAACATAAGCGGCAAAAAATTCAACAATATCTAATAATATATCTTATCAAGCTGATAGATATTGCTAATTAAAGTGTTTCACCAATAAATATATAAAATATAATAATCAGGAGCGAATAACTAAAAACAAAAGTAAAAAAAATAATAAGCTAGATAATGGAAAAGACTTAGCTGGTAATATGCGCATGAAGATTGATTCCAAATTCTTCTTTCCGTAAATGCCTTCCAACTACGAACGTGTTCAGTAGACAGTAACTCTTTCTCTCACACACGAACATAAGCGGCAAAAAATTCAACAATATCTAATAATATATCTTATCAAGCAGATAGATATTGCAATTAAAGTGTTTCACCAATATATATATAAAATATAATAATCAGGAGCAAATAAATAAACATGAAGTATATGGCTCCACTGCTCCATCATCCCTACACTTGTCTGTTTTATTAAATTCTACCTTGGGGATCGTCTCTCTAGTTCAATATTTCTTCAAACTAGCAAAAATTAAAAACGCGAAAACAAAGTCAAACTACAAAAACGACGTTAGTAACTCGATGAATTATACAAACTCCGTGAAACCTCCCCACACTTGAACTTAATCAGGAGGTTTCTCCTTGATATGGACCCTATCAAACCCATTTAGTTCCACCCGGAATTTATGAAACAGTAATATATCAATGATGGAACCGCAAAATATTAAATTAGAATTAAAAATCAGTAACGGGTCAGACCACCTATATTTAAACTTACCTGGAAAGAACCAGATGCGTTGTAAGTATCGAGAAGAATGATTATGTTGACATTTAATGGCTTTTTCACTCCCGTAGGCCATCTTCTAAAGTATACGCAACTTCGGTTTTCAGGTAACCTATCATCCTCGGCCTTATCCCGTGGTTTTGATTCCTGATCAGCATTCAAAACACAGTCCACGGGAGGCCGGCAATGTTGTTCTTCCTCTAACACCACATCCTCATCTACACTGTCTTTTACAAGTAGAGCCTCAAAAAACGCAACATCCTCATTAACATCCAATGTGTCTCCCCCGTTATAATCCGACAATCCATCCAACTCCAGATTCAGGAATTCATCTTCCTCGTTAAGCTCATTATCAACCTTAACCATATCCTCAACACCAAACATTAGATCGAGTGACTCTCCCTATTCTATATCTTCCTCAAACACAGGTTTCACCATAATTTATCTCAGATATGCAGCCCACTCCACCTCGTCACAATCATCATCGGAGTCACTGCAAAACTCAGTAAAATTAGCAACACATACTTGTGTTGCCTGAGGTGGGACTTTATCAACCACTCATGTCTCCGTATCTGGAATGTTCTCCTCTAAATCATCTATATACTCCATGATTGGCTCTTTCTCTTCTTCTGGAAACATCAGGAACGACTCGCCCAACCGATTCATGTATCCCAAATAGTTTCCTTCCGCATCATACTCATAACCAGGTGTTGGTTGCTGCTCTATTTGCATGCTCTCCACTTCGGTTTCTCAAATAAATTCGCTATCTGACTTGTACACGCATTGGGAGATCTGCTTTGACCGTTCTTCCACTTTTGTTAGTATTTCGAAGATTTCTTTAACTGCATCCTAAAGACCTGCAAAAACAGATAGTTGATTTCTTATAATAACATCATGTTCAGCTAATGTTTGTTGGTATTGGACATCCTTCTCCAATGGTGGAGTCAACAACTCCTCGATCTTAATCAAATACGCCTCAGCACCCCTGTTGGGGTTGCTCACGAAATGTTGACCATAATATTTCCCATGCTTGTATTGATATCCCCGATCTGGTGCGTTATAAAAATATGACGGGGACCCCTGTGACAGATAAGATTGTTGCTGCACATAGGGGTTAGTACGATTATACGGACATGCACGAGTTATATGAAAACCACCACATCTATAACAAATAAAGCTAGAACCCTTGTATGGACAATCACGGGGTAAATGAGGATCACCACATGTATCACAATGAAGGTTATTATAGTATGGACATTTAATGGTAAAGTGAGGTCCATTACAAATTTCACACATAATTACAAGAATCTAAATAAGCAAAAGACACGAACAATTAGACACCGACAAAAAGAAAAACAATAAACACGTAAAAATCTAATTAGCTAAAACCATAAAAACTCAAAAGCAAAAACACAATAGCACGTATATAGCAAGTAAGTCTAATCAAAGCTAATAACGCAATCGCCAAGAGTCCTTGGCAACGGCGCCAAAAACTTGATGTGCTAAAAGTAGTCTAATAATTATTTACTAAATTACGCTAACATAGACACTAAGTAATACTCTAGACTCTCTAAAACTCGACTAAACTACTAATCGGCAAGTGAACCGATCGAATCTAGTAAAGCTAAGTAAGTCCGGATATCGAACCCACGAGACTCTTTAAATTACGTAAATTACATAATTAGACTCAACCAACTGACACGACTATTTAATTATTTTTATTATTATTAAAGGGGGGTTTAAACTAAATAATATTAAACTAAAAGTAAACCCTAATTAATTAAATAATAAAATCTAATGATTACTTAACCTAAATGATTATTTTATTAATAAACTTAAAACCCTAATTAATTTAAATATGAATAAACTAATAAATTACTTAGATTAATTCAGTTAAATATCAAAGAAACAAAAATAATTAAGTTCAACAACCAAGCTCACAGTTAAAATAATAAATTCAAATCGAATGATGATGATGCTTGGTTGAGTAGGTGTTTAACCCAAACACCCTATGCCCAAACCAACGACTTCTTTTCTCTTATTTTCTTTCTTGACGGTTGCTTCAAGACCAACAGAGAAGACTCCACAAAACCTCTTCTTGAACTCCTTCTGCCTCCTTGTTCTATTCGTAGGGTTCTTCATTTAAATAATTAACAATCGTTCTTTTAAGTATAGGGAATAGCCGACTTTAATTTAATTTCCAGATTCCAATGTTTTTCATTAGCCCAAGCCCACTAGCGATTTTCTTTTAAGTACTTTAGTCTTTAATTTGAGTTAATATAATATGGAAAGACCACATACATCCACACGTTTGTTAACTGCCAAGAAAAAACACAACTTTTATTAGTAATATAATTTCATTTATAATTTTGAATTGTAGATCAAAAATAATTCTTTTTTACTTATTATAAAAATGTAAGTGTCGTTGAATTATAATAATAATAATATAATAAAATCTATTCGACTATTTATTCATCTTCTCAAGTATAGTAAAAGTACCCAATTTTAGCTCATTGTCTTTTAGAACCTTAAAAACCCACATATGAGCCAACTGAAAATTATATCATTAAACCCACATCTTAAAAATACTTAAAAGTGTAGGAAATACTTATATAATAATATGCATATTTTAGACTATATCGTCCCTGAAAAAGTCTAATGTAATGGAATCAGAATCGGAAAATATTGTCTTAAAAACATACAGATTAATTTAAAGTTCAAAAAAACGCAAAACTGCGATCACCGATATTCTTGTCCACTAAAACCCATGACTTAATCATTACCGGGACAAATAAGACCCGACATTAATATTACTCAGTGGCTTATACAATTAAGACCCGCTTATTTTTAGCTTTCATCAGACCAGACCACAACATGACATACCCCAGTTATCAAGTAATGTCCCGAACCATCACCATTTGTGGCACTTTGACGGGTTCAGCTTCATATTATACTAGTCAAGGATGTTGAATTCTTCTTTAAGATCTTTGAGATGATCCTCATCCTTCTTTGACTTCACTACCATGTCATCTATGTAGACTTCTATGGTCTTTCCTAGCTGATCCTTGAACATCATGTTGACCAATCTTTGGTATGTTGCCCCTGCATTTCTTAGTCCGAACGACATAGCAATACAACAATATATGCTGGGTGGAGTCATGAATGTTGTATCCGCTTGATCAGATGGTTCCATCTGAATTTGTTGAAATCTAGAGTAAACATCCATAAATGTGAGCATCTCATGTTCTACCGTAGCATCCACCATGGAGTCAATGTGTGGTAATGGGTAAGGATCCTTGGGACATGCATTGTTTAAATCACTAAAATCTACACATACCTTCCACTTTCCGTTTTTCTTAGAAGCAACCACTACATTGGCTAACAATCTTGGATACTTTACCTCTCTAATCATACCTACCTTAAGAAGTTCTTCGACTTCTTATTGGATAATGATATTTCTTTCAGGCGCAAATTTCCTCCGGTCTGGTTGACAGGCCCGACAGAAGTATCTATCCCTAACTTATGCGTAATAATATCTTTAGAGATACATGTCATGTCAGAGTGTAAGAAATATGACTAGTGGACTTCCTTTGCTTAAGGAAGGATACCAGATCCTCTTCAATATTTCTTATGATATCGGATCATATATACACCTTTACATCTGGATCCTCCGGGTCCAAGGATACTTATTTTAGATCCTTCTCCCTTGCTTCTAGCACCTCTTTGGAAATGCTCTTTGATTGTTATGCGATGGTCTCCTTTTGGCTGACTTCATGGATGAAGTGTAGTAGTTCCTTGCCTCTGCTTGATCATTGTCAATCTTCACTACTCCACACGGGGTTGGAAGCTTGATACATTGATGGTAGGTTGAGGCTATTGCTTTCATTTCATGAATCCATGACCTGCCAAGATTCACATTACAGCAGGATAGGTTATCTGTAACTTAAAACTTTTGGAAAGAGTTAACTCCCTCAATGTAAATAGGAAACTCCCTCAAGATAAGTTATCTCCACCAAAACCAACGAGGACAGATGATCTTGGTGTGATTTCTATTTCAGGGATGTTCATTTTCTTGAGTACATCGGCCTGACTGATGTTCACCGAACTCCTGCCATCAACGAGGATCCTGCGAACATAATGGTTAGCAATAAATGAAGTAATAATCAAACCTTCATGGTGAGGATCCTGGATGTGCATGCGATCCTCTTCGTCGAAGGTTATGACCCCTTTGATCTGTTAAAGTTGTCGTCCTGATGGGTCTTTCTCCATTCTCCAACATTGTTTATTTAGCATGTCGTTTCGCTGAGGAGAATGAGGTTCCACATATGTCTGAACCTCCAGAGATAAATTTATGATTTGTGCATCTGCTGGTGGTGAAGCAGCCTTCTGTGGGATTTCTTTCTTGATTTCTTTCTTTCCATTAGCTATTCGAAGTGACCCTTGCTTAGGAGATACCCAATTACTCTTCTTAGACCAATACAATCATCAGTCATATGGCCGAAGTCTTAGTGGTATGCACACCATTTGGATTTATCCTTGAAGGACTGTTGACTTTTCATTCCTTCGAGGCCTCCTTTCTTTTTCTCCTAGATCTCTCATGACACATATCAACGAAAAAGCAATACTTTGATATCCTAGGATATTCCTTTTCATCTTCGTCTTCTTCGACGGCATGGATGTTTTGGTTGTTGAACTTTGAATAAGGCTTGGAATTTTGTTTTAGTAGGAGGATCCTTGTTTCTTATCGAGCGGATCCTATTTTGTTAAAGTACACAATCTTTCCTGGATCCTTTTATCATCCTCTAGTCTGATGACTCTGAGCGTCCTATTTCTGACTTCATCTAATGTCATGCATGGGGCCGAAGAGCTAATGGGAAGATAGAAATCAAGGAAGAAATACCACAGAAGGCCGCTCCACCACCACCTGATGCTTAGATTATTAATTTTATCTTCGGAGGGTCAAACATATGTGGAACCTCATTCTCCTAGGCAAAACGACATGTCAAAGAAACAAAATTGGTGAATGGTGAAAGACCCATCAGAACAAAAACTTCAGGATCATAACCTTTGACGAGGAGGATCTCATCCACCTTCAGGATCCTCACCATGATGGTTTGATTATTACTTTATTTATTGCTAAATGTCAGGTAGGATGGCTAAGTGGGCTGTGAAGCTGAGTGCATATGATATTCATTATGAGCCTAGAACAGCCATTAAATCACAAGTGCTTGCAGACTTTGCGGATGATTTCAGTTGTGACTTGCAAAAGGAAGCTGATCTAGAGGTCCAACAACTAGAAGAAACTAAGGATCATTGGATCCTCTTCACAGATGGAGTATCCAATGTAAGAGGAACAGGATTGGGCATACCACTAAAATCGCCACAGTGGGGCATAATACTTTTAGCCAAAAAAGTGAGGATCATGTATCTTCGGTTTATATAGATTCTTTACTTATAACTAACCACTTTAATGGTTCTTACACCGTAAAAAGGTGAAAATATGATCAAATATTTAGAAATTGTGAAGGAGTTAGCAAAATCCTTTGAGTTGTTTAGTATTACTTAGGTACCGAGAGAAGAAAAAGTTGGGGCAGATGCCTTAGCAAACTTAGCATCATCCTTGAAGATCCCGGATGACATAAAAATACCTATCATTCACATATTGTCTCCGACAATTGGGGAACAAGTAGCGATGGAGGTTACAACGGATTATCTTGAAGAACTTAAGGATCCTTCATCCTCTCCAACAGTTGGATCCTGGATCCTTCCAATCAAGAAATTCCTCCAAAAAGGAGAAATTACTGAAGGGGAAAATCTCAAAGCCTTCAGAATAAATGTATCACAATTTATTATGTTACAAGATACTGTATATAGAAAATCTCTTGCAGGTCCCTACTTAAGATGCATTAAGGATCCAGAAATACAAGACGTGCTTCAAGACTTCCACGAAGGTGATTGCGGAAACCATACAGGGTGAGCAGTATTCTCTAGGATACTTAGGATAGGTTACTTCTTACCAACGATGAAGAAGGATGCTATGGAGTATTCAAGGAAGTGTGATGCTTGCGAAAGACATGGCAGTATTCTTCATCAACCAGCGGAACCTATGTATACTATATCTTCTACATGGCCTTTCATGAAATGGAGAATGGATATTGTAGGCAAGCAACCCAAGGAACAGGGTGGAAAGGTCTTTATGTTTGCTATGACAGATTACTTCTCAAAGTGGAAAGGTCCATGAAAGGGTAGTTATATCCTTCATTAAAAGAAATATTATAACTGGATTTGGTATCCCTTCTGAAATTGTTTGTGATAATTGTTTTGGTCAAAAGTCAACTAAGGATAATGGAAGCAAATTCATTAATGTGGGACTTGGTGTTTGTGATTGTATATGTAATATGTCAATGAACACATAGATTTATACGAAAAAAAAACCCTTGATCTTTAGAGGATCGCCGGCATAAAATCCTCGGGTGATGAAAAATCGTCTATCACCACTTTATTAATGGAAAATCGGATTACAATGGGTGGAGATTATGATCAGTAATACAAGATTGCTAAGTGTATGTGAACAGCTCGAGAGAACTATCAGTACAGCTAATGTGTGCGAATTGATAAGAATGTGACCTAGCTGATCATAATCTCGGTTATAAACCGAAAATATCAAATAACAAAGTGTCCTGTTATTGCGCCACTCTTCCCACTAGCCGTTCCAATCTCTTTGACCACGTGCAGAAGAAGTCCAGTAGCGATTAAATAGGGTGACCAAGTCGTCTAGCCATTATACATATTGATCATAACACCACTCAAATACAATCGTTAGTAAACAAATAATACCGAGGATCATTAATCCATTGCAACCTGGAACATATCTCAAGGATAATCGATCCATAAGTCACTCAAGGATAGAGGATCCTCATCATAAATTCTATGCCCTAACAATTGCCTCCAAAATTGTGGCTGTTTATGCAATACAGTTGTCATTTTGAAATTTGAATCCCCTGCAAACTAACCGATTAGACTTGTTTCAGACACAATAATTATCATTAACCCTTATTATTTCTCTAGCCGGATATAGATGCGAACATCTCAACCCTTTTATAACCACACAATCCGGCAGCCTAACAGTTATCCTCTTTTCTTCACTTTTCGTTTTCTTAGAATAATATTCTAAAAATGTCTACCGCTTCTTCTTCTCCTTCCGACCACTCTGATCATTTCGAGTTATCGAAAATGCAATCACAGAACCTTATCACTAACCCATCCATGGAGATCTATAAATTTACGGATCCCGAAATAGATGACCTCCGGCCACCGTTCCCACCGGAAACTGTTTTCCGACCTTTCGATTCTTTAACACGATGCAACACCTATTCAAAGACTTGGGTCTACTTCCTCGCCTGTCTTTTTCTTATCGGTTACATGTATCCATTCCCCTCTTTTACCCAGAGTTTCTTCGACACCACCAGAATGTCTTATATCCAAGCCATGCCGGTGATTTGGAGGGTTTTGCGTACCATCGATAAGATAACAGAGGAGGAGAGCATTGAGTTCAGTATCCAGGAGTTATCATGCCTCTACAGCTTAACCACTCACGTCTGAAACCGATTTGTCTTGAAAACCAAACCCCGACGGCCTACTCTGATTTTCAAAGTAACCCAGAATGGTTCCCTTTGGAGGAATCAGTTCTTTTTTGTTAAACGAAACTCCATCCTTGGTGGGGTTGATTTACCATTAAAGTGGGTTAAAAAGGGTAGGATCCTAGATCCTTGAAAAAGAAACGATTTAGGATAATTGATCCTTCTTTTAATTTTTTTTCCTTGTTTATTCTTCTTTGCAATGGATAACTTCGCTTCCTTGGCTAACTTGCCTGGAACAAGAGAAAAATCAAAAAGGTTTCTTGCCCTGGATTCTGAATTTTGAACTTTCCAGGCCAAATTCATTGAGGTTTTTTATGAAATCTCTTCTGATTCCAACAGCAACATGTCAAGTAAGACTTAAACTTGTATAATAAACTGAATAAAGTAGAAAACTTATCTGTTTCTTGTGCTTTACAGGCGCTTAGAAATCTAACAAGTTTGTTAGCAAGTTCTCTATGGAGGATATCGACAGTCTCATAACTCCTCAAGTTGTCAAGAAGGAAGCTCTAAAGTCAGCTACCACTTCTGAACCAAGAACCGTGACCACCAGGCCAAATTCGAAGCAACCAAAAGGAAAAGATCTTCGGAGCCTGAGAGTCCCTTTGAAATGATCATTGCTGTAAGTATCCTTGATCCTGAAATCCCTTGTTTATGAATCAATAATCCTTCCAACTTTGTGTAATTATTTGGTACATGTTGTGAACGCTTCCAAAGACTACCATGAGAAGATCGTTGGCCAACTAGGGATAGCCTTTCTGGCATGGGAACTGCGGCTGCTGCGAAGGAAAATAATCTAGACAAGCTCACCAGGGAGAAAAAACACTTGGAGGATCTGCTATCCACCACAGAAACCCAACATCAACAGGAGGTGAAGCAAGCTACCGAGGAGGCCAAAATGTGGGCGGCAAGGTCTGTAATGCAAGCCTGGATCAAGATGGTTGCGGAAGCCGGTGATCGTTCTTTCGATAGTTCAACTTGGTATGTGGAAAAATGGAAGCAGGCTTTGGTGGAACTTGGCGGAGGAGATGAGGAAGAGGATGCTGAGATGGCTGATGTAAGCGGAGCTGGCGCGAGTGGAGCGAAGGATGCGGGTGAGGCAGATGAAGGAAAGGAAGTAGCAGCAGCAGGTGATGAGGAAGCTGCTTAAGCGGGGGATGAAGGATAATATAGACAAGGCCTGAGCCCGTTTTTTTATTTTGCTGATGTTTTTAAGAATATTTGATAATGGTCTGTACTGAACAATAGTAACTAGGATAAAGGATCCATGATCCTTAAGACAATTTTCAGGGGTAGCAAAGGTGGAGGGATCCTCTGTTTGTGGGGATGAAACCTTTGATGCCCCTGTTTTTATTTTCCTGTACTTCGATAAACAATTAGTAACACCTGCTTAACCCGGCTGGATGGTCCATATTTCGAATGGTGAAATCCGGGTTAAGAATTTTGGGTAAGTCCAGGTGACTTATGATTAATAATAGCTTAAAACTTTTGTCTATATGCATATTGTTTATTATTCCCAAAGTAAGTTTAATATAGTTTTAGTCTTGTTGAAAATTTTAAGAAATATTCTTGAGTAAAAAGCTTTAAAGATAGAATATCCTTGTAAAATATTCAATAAGGATCTTGAATCCTTATATAAAAGAGGTTATAAAGATTTCAGCGCCAAGTAATTGAAAATTGATAAGTAGAAGTCATACCATAAGATCTAATTAGACCTAGTTACCATAAGTGTCAATTCTTTTGCTATCCTTGTAAAAATGAATTAAGGATCTTGAATCCATAAGTATTTATCCTTCAGTGATCCTTGCACTTGAACTTGGGATACCTGATGCAAATAACTTATGATATTAACTCGGATCAAACCCAACAAACTGGGGACAAGCCCAAATAAACTAGGGACAAGCCCAAATATCTTGGGGGCAAACCCAAATAAACTGGGGACAAGCCCAAATAACCTGGAGACAAGCCCAAATAAACGGATGCTAAACTGGGGACTCGCCCAAACCGGGATTTAGCCCAAATGTAAATGACGTGAAAACGCCAAAACCTTAGCTAACATGAAAATGTTAGAAACCTTAGTCTTAAGATAACATGAAAATGTTATAAACCGGGGGTATGGTACGTCTACCATAAATCATAGGATCCTCCATATAGCCGAAAGCAACGAACTTGTCACCCACTAAGCGTGTACAGGTCCCACTGCCCCGAACTTTATGTTAGATAACGTGCGCTCCAGGTGACATTGTAGAAACTCTAATTTGTAAGAAAGGTGAAAACCTTTAAACCTTGGAAGATATGATCATCGGGGGGCACATCTTAATCCTGGACTATGCCAAGGAAAATATCAATGTACCTCAAGCGTGAGGGAGAGATGGCCAACCTCTTTGACATTGAACCTTTTACTGAAATCTGCATTGTTACTTAAAACTTGGAAAAGATAAATGTTTAAGAATATATTATCCTTAAATTAATAACAAGAATCTGAAATGAATAGTGATCAGATAGGTATTACCAATTTCAGAATCCTTGATCCTTTGAGGATACTTGATCCTGATTAGAAAAAGTACTTCTTGAGATGAATATCATTCCATGCCCTTGGTAGTCTGCTGTCTTCCATAGTCAGTAGGTGATATGCCCTCTTTCCAGCTTCTGAATCGATCAAGAAAGGGCCTTCCCATTTAGGTGCTAGCTTTCCATCTGCTGGATTAGTTGTATTTTGGAAGGCTTTCCTCAAGACTAGATCTCCTTTCTTGGAATCTTCTGATCTTGATATTCTTGTTGTATGCCCCAGCTACCCTTTGTTGATATGCAGTCATTCTAATCTTGGCTAGATCTATGAGCTCATCAACAGTATCTAGATCTTGGAGAAGAATTTCATTGTTGTCTTGAGGATCACGGATGTTTGTTCTGGCAGTAGGAACCACCATCTCCGTAGGGATTACAACTTCTGAGCCAAACACCAATTAGAAAGGTATTTGACCTGTTGCATTCTTAGGTGTTGTCATGTCAGCCCAAAGAACGTATGGTAGCTCTTCAACCCATTTACCCTTCTTGGATCCCAACTTTTTCTTCAAATTGTTCATAATGATCTTGTTACTTGATTCTGCCTGGCCATTGGCTTGAGGGTGAACTGGTGTAGAAGTGATCATTTTGATGCCCCAACTGTCACAAAAGTTAGGGGTTCTTTTTCCGATAAACTGGGAACCATTGTCACAAATAATTTCTGAAGGGATACCAAATCTAGTAATAATATTTCTTTTAATGAAAGATATCACCTCTTTTTCGCGGACTTGTATGAAAGCTTCAGCTTCTATCCACTTCGAGAAGTAATCAGTCATGGCAAGCATGAACACTTTTCCTCCTAGCGCTTTAGGTAGCTTACCCACAATATCCATCCCCACTTCATGAAAGGCCATGATGAGGATATAGGATACATAGGTTCCGCCGGTTGGTGCAAAACGTTGCCATGTCTTTGACAAGCATCACACTTCTTTGAATATTCCATGGCATCTCTCTTCATGGTTAGCAAGAAATATCCTATTCTTAGAATCCTAGAGAATAGGATTCTACCTCCAGTGTGATTACCACAATCTCTTTCGTAAAAGTCTTTAAGCACCACTACAACAAAAAGGGTTTTTTAGTACGCACAAAAGCGTCCTAAAATGCTATTTTATAAGACCTTTCATTTAATAGGACCAACGAGAAAAGCATTTGATGTAAAGGGGTCGTAATAAGTCTCGGAACTCAAAAAACGTCCTGATATCCCAAATAAGATTATGAAACCAATTTTATGGTCGTATAATATATCCATTAACAACCCAAAAAGCGTCCCAATAAAAACATATTATGACACTTTTACAATGTTTTAACATGTACTTACCTACCTTTAATCTTTTGATACACATACAAGCATCCTTAAAAATTAATTTATAGGACACTTATGATGTAACATTATAGGTACTTTAGTACCAAGAAAAAAAATCCTAATATCCCAAATAAGATTATTAAACCAATTTTATGGTCGCATAATATATCCATTAACAACTCAAAAAGCGTCCCAATAAAAAGACCATCAACATATATATTCCCAATCGGTATTGTGTATAACATCACTATTGAAAGAAATGAAACTTCATTATATTAAATAAACTTATTCATAACAAAAACACTAAACATAAATAAGTTACAACATTATCCAACATAAACTCTTGTAACATTCAATAAAGAAATTAAAAGAAATAAAAGAAACAAGCACCATAAAATCCTGAGTCATCCAGCGTCCTTAATCCTCACGGACTACCTACAAATAAACCATCCATGTATAAGCATTAAGTTCCATGTTAATAAAATTACTTGCATCCCAAGTTTAACAAATACATACCGAGATGAATGGACCAGGTCATGCGATGGAAGCACCAATACAATCTTGAATTGTTGAAAATAACCCATACGGTTTCACCAAATTTTCATCTATTTTTATTGGTACTTGAACATTTACCTCACACTAGTTGTCCATCAAGTCTCGTCTCATCCAAGAACTTATCTTCTTTTCCAGGACTTGATGTTCATATTTTCATCCCAATCCCGAGCGAACATACAATCTTTACTTAAGGCATATTGGCACCAAATTTAGTATTAATATTACTAGATCAATATATAAATAACTTTACTAAAAAAAAACATCCAGCAATTAAAAATCCAATAAAAACAAGCTCAGGGTATGTTATGTTGGGTTCAGCGTACTCTACGCTGATCTAGCGTTCACCACGGCGTAGCTCAAGGCAGATTCACGTTCAATCTCCATTTCTAGTGTCACCTACGCTGCTGCCAGCAAAGACTACATCAGCTACAGGTCTGCAGCACCATATTTTCCTTCTCTCTTTATGTTTTTGTTTCCTGCATTTTAACTGTCCCTTTGGTCTTGAACCTCTTGTACATGCTTCGTATATACTTTCCCGTAATCTTTAAAGTTTTAAATCAACACTTTCTACAATATTTTTATTTCTCCCACTCACTAATAATTGCAACTGCACCTATGGTGGTATCCACAATCAAAAATCACAAAACTCACAAACGGGTAATACCAAATTGTAATTATACCAGTTGAATTATTATTACCAACTAAGGAATCAAATTTCCATTTAAACATACTAGTTTCAATAACCACAACAAACTATCTATTTAGGATGATAAATTATATCAGTAAGACATCGTTGACTGGTTAATAACCAAAACAATTGTATTTCATATGTGCATATGGTGTAAGATCTTGTTATAATTACACGCTAAGTTCACTTAAAGTTGTAACGGGTAGAAAAGACCCGTTCTCACTTTTGAGGTTAAAATAACCCAAATACTTTTAACTATGTCGAAAAGACCCGTGATCATATTTTGAAGCTATACTTAGTAAGATATCCTTTAGATGGGTCAGAACGACCCGTTTTTACCATATAAAGTTATGCTAATCAAATACTTCAAAAACTCCTATTTTAGATTTACAACAAGTACGATTATGATAATGATAATTAACCCACTATTTAAGGATTTAATTTAAGTTAGACTTACCTTTGTCCGTAGGAGCTTGATTACAATTCGTTTGTTTGATCCACTGATTTCCAAGCTATCCCAGAACCTAGCTTGTTAACAAGTCAACTTTCAGATATTTAAAATACATAATGTGGATAGTTAAATCACCCTACATTAGTACTCTTTCATAAGACATCCAATATACAATGCTCACAAAGTCCAACATTCAGTAGGTACGATATACCATTACAAATCAACAATCCAAGTTTAACCCAAAGGTGTACAATCATTCGTCATTAACTTATATTGTCATAAAACTTATTTCTATGCAGCTCGTTTCTGTGCAGCTACTGTAAACGGTTGATTGGCTCACTTAACAACCATATTTTCTTATTTGTTCTAAAGTTATGTAGAAAGTAGACACGTAGGGCTTTCCAACCATATAAAATATGTGTTTATCGGAGCTACGGTTGACTTTATACAATATTTCTAAACACCGGACAGAATACAAAATCCACACAGCTCACTTGATATTCAGCATATGTAGTCTGTACAAAATTGTGATTTTGACCCAGCTTCAGACCATGTCTGCTTTTATACTAAAATTATGTAAAAAGTAGACACTCGGGGCTTTCCGTTTGTATAAAGAACTCCTCAAACGGACGCCCGGTTGATTTTATATGATATTTCAAAGTCAGATAAAAATCTGAACTAAAAGCTGCGAAACCATGTTTAGGGTTCTCCCCACTTTGAACCAATAACATAAACGACCTCTTATACCTGGTTTTAACTCAACTCAAACATGTATAGGAGTCTAGGGACATCCTATACAATGATATAAGTCAAAAGATGTCAAAACACTATAAAATCTATCAAAACTTTGGTTCAGACATTTTATCAAACACTTGGTGTGCACAACAAACAACAAAGCATTAACATCTTAACTATGAATATGAGATATAATACCCAGGATTATCAAGTTTCATCACACATATAACAACATTAACTCTTAATTCAGTTTGTATGCGTAGTGCGTTCATAAGATGGAAGAAACCACATAAACATCAATTTCTTTTCGACAATTATAACACTAATTCAGTTTGTATGCATACCTTGGTTTATTCCTACGTCACTCTCTTGATTATAGCTTTAATTTTAACATGCACCATCAAAAGACAAAAGACTTGGAAATTGTGAAGTCCCCTTGATTCTTGATGCCTTACTCGAACCAGAGATGAAAAACGTGGGCTACGCCCACCTAAATCTAATATTTGGTTTTCATTTAACAAATTACAATTTATCCCTCCAACGATTTTAGAAGGTTACTTCTCAAACCTCCAAGTTTAAGACTTCAACCCACCATAATTTATTTGGTGGTAAAATTTAAGCTCCCTGACGTAGTGTTTTAAAAATCATTAGTCAGTCGCTAGTCGGACGGTGAGGTGGAAACTAAAACCAGATGTTTTATGACTAAAATATCAAATGTCCTATTACAGTGTATTATAATAACACCACAATGATTACGCATCTTATAAAGGTTAAAGTTATATGACCATAGTGTAAACTGTCATATTAAGTTATGTTCTTATATGACTTCGACTAGAAAGGGTCATATAACACCGAGCATTTATGACTTAACTACAAAGTGTCCTATTAAGTTATGTTATAATAAGACCCCCAGTGATAAAGTGTCCTATTACATTACCACATAATGGGACACCAACAACTACATATCTTATAGATTACTTTATTAGGATTTACATTTTAAGTGTCTTATTAAGTTATATGATAATACGACCCCAAAGAATCATTCATCCTATTAAATAATTTTTTAGGACACCAGTTCTATAGCGTATATTATAAAAGGACCCCAAATGTTCATTTGTCCTATTAAATAGATTTTACGACCCTATTTTACAAGCGTCCCACACAAAAGGTCCTAAAAAGCCCTTTTTGTTGTAGTGCACCTCCTGAATTTTAGGATCTTCGATACACCTCAAGTATGGACTTGCAAGAGATATTCAATAAAGAATATCATGTAATAAAATGTATTGTGATACCTTAAGTTTGAAGGATTTAGGATTCTCTGTGGCGGGAATTTCTCCATTTTGAATGAATTTCTTGATTGGGAGGATCCAGGATCCTTGATTGTTTGAGGATAACGAATCCCAAAGAACAATATCTTTGTCAGTTTTTATTTCCCCAACTTCTTGTTTTTCTATTGCTGGTGAGAGTATATGGATGATCGGAATTTTTGTAGCTTCCGGGATCTTCAATGATGAAGCTAGATTTGCCAAGGCATCTGCCCCAACATTCTCTTGCCTTGGTACTTTTATAATACTAAAAGAATCGAAGAACTTTGACAGTTCTTTCACAATATCTAGATATTTGATTAGTTTTTCACCTTTAACAGCATATGAGCCATTAAAGTGGTTAGCTACTAATAACGAATCTATATACACCTGAAGATACATGATCCTCATGTGTTTAGCTAGTTGCAAACCTGCGATTAAAGCTTCGTATTCCGCTTCATTATTTGTGGCTTGAAACTCACATGCTATTGACTGGGTTATTATGTCCCCCTATGGAGATTTCAGTAGGATACCTAATCATGTTCCGTTGGATGCTCCATCTGTGAACAAGATCCAAGGATCCTTGGTTTCTTCTAACTATTGAACCTCCAGGTCAGCTTCCTTTTGTAGATCACTACTGAAATCAACCACAAAGTCATCTAATGCTTGAGACTTTATAGCAGTCCTTGGTTCGTACTGGATATCATATGCACTCAGCTTTATAGCCCATTTAGCCATCCTACCTGACATCTCTAGTTTTCTAAGAACATTCTTGATACGATAGTTAGTTTTCACAATTATAGTATGAGTTTCAAAGTAATGTCTTAACTTAGTAGAAGCCATAATAAGTGCAAGAATTAGTTTTTCTAAATGAGAAAACCTGGCTTCAGCATCTAGAAGACTTTTACTTACATAATAAATAGGATGTTGTTCCCCTTCATGATCCTTTACAAGGACAACACTTACAGCATTACCCGAGATAGCTAGGTACAAGGATAAAGGTTCTCCGTCTAATGGCTTCATTAATGCTGGTGCTGAGGATAAGTAATCCTTCAAGGCTTTGAGTGCAGCCTCATGCTTCTCCGTCCATTCGAACTTTTTATTCTTTCTAAGGATATCATAGAATCCTTACACTTCTCCGAAGAACGAGAGATTAATCTATTTAGGGCTGCAATTCTGCCAGTCAGCCTTCGTATATCCTTTGCATTCACTGGTGATTTCAGGTTGATAATGGCTTGTATTTGTTCCGGGCTAGCCTCTATACCCCTCTTAGTAACCATATAACCAAGGAACTTTCCCGCCTTAACACCAAAATGGCATTTAGATGGATGGAGTTTCATGTTATATTGATCAAAGATACCGAAGGCTTCTTCCAAATCTCTAAGATGATCCTCAACCTTCTTGGATTTGACCACCATATCGTCTATATAGACTTCCATGGTCTTCCCTAGCTGGTCTTTAAACATCATGTTGACTAATCGTTGATAAGTTGCACTTGCATTTCTTAGTCCAAAAGGCATGGCAATATAGCAATATATTCTAATAGGAGTCATGAATGTCGTGTCTTCCTGATTAGATGGTTCCATCTGAATTTATTGAAATCCAGAGGAAGCATCCATAAAGGTAAGCATCTCATGTCCAGCTGTTGCATCCACATGGAGTCTATATGTGGTAATGGGAAAGGATCCTTGGGACATGCCTTATTTAAATCGGTGAAATCGACACATACCCTCCACACTCCGTTCTTTTTTGAACAACCACAACATTAGCCAGCCATCGAGGATACTTAACCTCTCTGATCATACCGACCTTAAGAAGTTTTTCAACTTCTTCTTGTATGGTCTCGTTCCTTTCATGAGCGAATTTCCTTCGCTTCTAGTGGACAGGTTTAACAGAATTATCAAGGCCTAACTTATGAGTAATTACTTTTTTTGAAATACCTGTCATGTCGGAGTGCTTGAAGGCGAATCTAGATTTTCGTTGTTTGAGAAAGGATACTATATCCTCTTCAATGCTAGTAGGGATACTGGATCCTAGGAAAACTTTTACGTCTGGATCCTCGGGGTCCAAGGATACTTCTTTTAGGTCTTGTTCTCGAGCTTCCAGCACGTTCATAGGATGTTGCTATAGTTTCTATGTTATAGTTTGTTTGGCTGTTGGCTTCATGGACGAAGAATAATAATTCTTAGCTTCCACTTGGTCACCATCTATTCTTACTACTCCCCCAAGGAGTTGGTAGTTTTGTGATTACCTTAAACTAACCTCAGATCTCATATCTGATAGATAATTAATAACGATTACGGATCTAGTTCATTATCGCACTTGATTATATGTTATATGTTAACTGCATATATTAATTGTATGTATGTGTATGTATAATATGTTAATGAAGCTTGAGAGAAGTGAATTGGGCAGAGGTTTAATAATCTAAACTCAAAACTTAAATTAACAGTGGAATAACACCACTGTGTATAGAAGATGGATCTAGTTCGTTACACATTTCGTAACGAACTAGCCTCCACTTCGTTACATTACAATAAATGAAACAGACATAACGAATAACCCCATGATTCGTTAAACATCCTTAACGAATCAGGATGGAACATAACTTAAACCTAGTTCGTTAAACATCCTTAACGAACTAGACTATACTTTAACGAACAACATTAATGTTTTTAATAATTAATACATTAATTAAACGATAAATACATTAACGATAAATACAAAGACTCGAGACGCAAAACCGTGTACTAACAGACACCCCCTCGTCTTGAGCTCTTTGTCTTTTAACTTATTTGAAGCACTTTGTTTGCCAATCTCTGCAACTGTGAATTCCATTCTCATGACATACTCGAACAACACATTGAAACTGCATTGCACGGTTATAGTGTTCACTGCGCTCAAACAAATCTTGTTCTTGAAAAGCACGTCGTTTTTAGTCTCTGTCAAAATCACGAGCCACATCGGATCGATGATCTTGATTAGCTCGGTCTTTAACCCTTTTTCCAGGACAATAACGGCCTTGCCAGTTCGGTTGTCGTAGTACCAGCGGTTGAATGATAAAGACATATGTTGATTCAACATCTTCAATAGCACACGCTTCATGGTCTTTGGCGATTTTACTTTAAGAACCAACTTTCTCCAGCCCGTCATTGGATTAATTTCATCGATATGCTTTCGGGTTGGGACCTGTGGTTTGAAGAACTTAAAGCCATGGTTGACCTCGAACAGCAGATGTTGATGAAACCATTCTGCATGTTTATTTCCCCCACGGTTCATAAATGGTTTACACGCGAGGGCACGAACCTCTCAACGCGATAAAGAGAGAACATCGGTCATCCTTTCATAGTATTAAATACCTCTCTCCCATTTAACAATACCCACTTTCAAGTCAGGATCAAAAAGCCATGAAATAATATCACCTCGCACTTCAAATTTGTTCTTGAAAGACGTCATCTGATTAGCTTGAGCACGAGCAACATCTTCAACCTTCCCCTCTTTATCCACATAACGATAGGCATCAATAATCTTATGGGCTCTTTTGCTTTGATACCCAAACCATCTTTGAATGTCAGCATCAGTCGGATTATTGATAGAGTTAAATCTTGTATCAACCACACGTTTACCCTTTGATACCTTATCCAATTTATCCTCAGCTGCTTTGAATGTTTCCTCAGTAAATACTGGAGCACCCTGATCAACATTGGTGTGTTGAAACAGATCAGGGTATTCCTTAGCTGTAACATCTTCAACCTCAACCTCCTCATCGTCATAAATAAAAGTTGTATTTATCTGAATGGACGGATCATTTAAGATCCTTTCATCATTTTCGACCTCGACATCGGGCTCAGCTTCTAACACGGTCAATTCATCATCATTTAATCCAACCAGTAACGAAATCTACTCTCGTGTTAGAGACTTTTATACAAACTGTCCTTCCTTAATCTCGTCCCTATTCACAATACTTCTAACCATCCCCGATCCATCAATAAAGATAATGGTGTTAGCTTCAATCATCTCAATGGGTTTGGCAGCTGTGTAGTCATGATACACAATAATCTGCTTGCCAGAGTCATCAACAACACTTGTACCTGCACCTGAGGACGAACCGTGAGCTTGTTTCGACTCACCTCCTGCACCAGACTCATCTGGATCTTCTTTATCATTCTTAAGTTTCTTAAGTTCATCATCTTTGCAGGTCAATTGCAGGATAAGTTCCTCCTGCTCTTTGATCTTCACCCTCTAAGGCGTAACAATATCACGGAGGGCTCTCGTTTCCTTCTGACAGTAGGAAACATACCCCATCAACTTCCTTTTATTTTCCATCAATGTTTCTTGATTCAGCCGATCAGTAGACATCTGATTTTCATAAAGATGTAGCAAACTTAAAAGCATATTTGTCTGCTGATGTGGAGTCTTGGCATGAAATGAAGCAGGTACAGGTTGCACAGGACCATGTGGTCGACTCAATCTCAAGAACGAGGTATCCATTGGTGGTGGAGGCATCATTATCGGTGTTGGAGAAACCACCGAGGTTGTAGTAGAAGGCATTGGCAATGTAAATAGGACTGATTGTGGAATCATGCCAAGCCTAGGATCTGACGTAAGCATGGTCGTCAAAGTGAGTTCCGGGGTGCTAGTAGTAAGCGGCACCGCCGGTCTTTGACAAACGGACGACTTTGGAGGCTGAACTCCAAAAGAGACGCCAGCACCAGCCGACACTCGTCGCTTAGACGATCCTTCAGTAGCTAACTCTTTTCCTTTGCTCTTGCGTTGAGAGGCAATTGTAGCAGCTAAATCCGCCTCAATAGCAGCCTGTTGTTAAATAATAGCAGCATCTCCATCATCACCATTACCACCATCACCACCATCATCATCACCATCATTCCCACCTGGTTCCTCCTCACGCTCGGAATCTGAATAATCATGGATCCAGCGATCATTGTCAGGACATACATAATCTGGATTCACCAAATGACCAATCAAACGCTTGATCGGAGGAGGATCTTTCCTATACACCTTCATCCTTCAAACAGTATCAGCCGACATATGCTCGAGTGGCATCAAATCATTCAAAATAGTCTGATCAATAACCAGATTGGGAATCAGGTCTTCAATAACTAACTAGAGAAACCGAGGGTACATAAAAAACTTCTTTCTTTGAACCGTCTGAAGAAATTGTTCCTTCAGATGATAAAATATCATTTCCGAGAAGTTGAAGTTCTTGTTCAGGATCAAAGCGACAAAAGCTGATGTAACATGATTCGACATTCATCAAAACCACCCTTGCAACCTCCCAAGCAATGAATCAACACATGCAGTAGATACTTGTAAGTTGGTCACAATCCATTCTTGTTGTACATAGAATCTTCAATGTTACCACCATAGAATAGCCGGCGAAATAAACCCTTGATCACCTTTTTGTCAAACTCACATGGATGATCAACGGTATCTCCAAACCGAAGCACACATCGGATTACATCAATATCAACAGTGATAGGTGTTTGGTTGATTGTGGCTTCAATGTGGTTCTCAACTTCAACATACCTCGTCATATTCCAAAGTGGACGAACGATACTGAAACGAACGTCAGGATTTGCAGTGATGGAATAGTGAATACGAGAGCGTCGTAAGAAATCTAGTAATCCTCCAAATATGTTCTCATCCGTAAAATTTGTACAAACGAAGGCACATATATTATGCTACTTGTCATATGGCAACAATGGCAGATTTTGTTGTTGTTGTTGATCAGCAACCGGTGGATCTTGGTCCATATTATCAGCCGTAGTTCTATATAAACAACATCGAGAATCAATAATAATTAATATATATATATGTAACCAAACACCTATCACTGTTAATTAATATAGCATATGTATATATATGATATAACCCAGAGGATCCTGGTTGGAGGATGGATGATCCTTGTTGGAAGTATAAGGATCCTTGAGTTTGCTGACCCATGGACCCTTTTTGAAGGATAGACGATCCTGGTTGAAATAGCGAGGATCCTTGAACCTGTTGACCCATGGACCCCTGTTGAAGGATTGATGATCCTGGCTGAAGTAGCGAGGATCCTTGAGTCTGTTGACCCATAGACCATGCTGAAGGATAGATGATCCTGGCTGAAGTAACGAGAATCCTTGAGTCTATTAACCCATGGACCCCTGTTGAAGGATAGATGATCCTTGCATGAACTGAGCCATGGATCCTGGACTGGTGAAATCCAGCATCCTAGGAATCAAGGGAGTGTGATCCTCCGCTGGCCTCTTAGTCTTCTTGAGATCTTCTATCTCACGAAGGATACTCTGGTTAGTCTTGTTTTGTTGCTCCATGTATGCTTTAACCTGCGAAAACATAGATGAAACATCATTATTAGTATTAACCACCGGCGCAACAGCAGTGGTTTTCGAGCTCTGGAAGACTGGTAATTGCGTCTTACTTCCAGCAGCAGCCCTTGGTGCTCCTGTGATTGGCGGAGGCATCGGCGGCAAAGTTCTTTATGAGAGGTGAACCGAGGACGGCATGGTTGATGAAGCAGAGGTTGATTGAGAGGCCATTGATAGTGATATGGGTATTAAATGTTGAAAATTGATAGGAGATAATCTGGATTATAGCACAAATTGTCCCACGGTGGGCGCCAAATTGTTTTGGAAAAATCTGTTAAGGATAATGTATCCAAATCCGTAAAAGTGAGGTATAGTGCTAGGCTAATAACAACGATTGTATGAACAAAAATTGAATGAACACCGTGATTTGTTGCGAGGAAAAACCCTTTGATCTTGTTCAGATCTGTAACATCCCGAAATTTCTGAGAATAATATTATATATATATTATTTGTTTATGATGGAAATTTACTTGAATTAGTAGAGAAATAATAAAAGATTAAGGATAGGTGGAATATGCTAATTAGATGGAATTAAATATGGACCGAAAAGGAAAGATGGGCCTTAGGTCCATTGGCTTAAGGGAGTATAAATACCCCTTAAACCCTAATCCTTTCCATTATTATCTCTACACCATAGCATGCACCTTGAAAAACACACACAAACACTATCCTATAACCCGAGCCAAGATCCGGAGGTGAAAACCCGAGGTTCTTAAATGCAGATCTAAGATATGTTGACTGTGGGTGTTCTTGGCGATTTTGACTTTGACCTGCGAGTCAAAGTTGGATAAGACTGATGCCATTTGTTATGTTAAGATAACGAATTAGTTAACCAGTTCGTTATCACAAGATAATGAATCAGTTCCCTAGTCCGTTATGATCAAATAACGAATCAGGTGATTCGTTATTCACCTAATTCGTTACATTTAGATAACGAATCAGGTCACGTCAAGATAACAAATTAGGCTAACGAACTGGGATAACGAATCAAACGAATCAGACGAATCAAGTGATTCGTTACTTGCCCAATTCGCTATGTTCGACAGTTAATGGAAATAAAAAATTTTCAAGCTGACCTGGCAGCTCGACCCCAGCCAGGGGCTCTGCCCCTTGGACCCCGCTAGGGACTGCCGCCCCTAGAACCCCGCTGTCAGGGGCGCTGCCCCTGAACCCCCGTTCGTTGTAGATAATAATCAAGACTAGAAAGACGATATAAGTAGTGATAGTTAATTGATACGTGTACTTGTTATACAGTTAGTCGTGCACAACTCAAGAAAGGGATAACAATAGAAGGAGAATGAAACAGGATTCAGATGAGTTTCTAGCCCCATTCCTTGTTATGTTTTCGGGGCTGTGTGCATACTCGATGTGATTAGTTAATTCACTTACCTTAAGTGGTAAGTGTATGCTATATACGATATGTGATAGATATGAATGATTGTTTGTCGGTACACAAACGATCTTCAGATATTGTGCGTACTGTGAGGTTGTAAATAAAGATATGAATGTTATATGTAATGCATGGATGATGTATGAGCGTTATAGATGAATGCTTGTCGGGGCGTGAACGATCTTCGGATATTGCACGTATCGACAAGGAGTATGATTGTTAAATGAATGATGTGAAGGACGCCTAGAGTGTTCTTATGCTACGATGTGATTATTATATATGCAAGTAAGTGTATGCAGGTACAGGAATGGCAAATGAGTTCTATATCTAACTTAGTAAAATAGGATGGCAAATCCCTCTAACTTCCGTTGGACATAGACTTGGCAGGTGATGGCATAGTTAAGGACGGTGGGCCTTATACGAGTTATAGACGATAGATGAGAACGTAGTTAAGGACTGTGGACCTTATACATACTTCGGATAGGAGTCGGCATTGGAAAGGACTGCGGACCTTATACTTGTTGTAATTGTGTTGTGATAGCATAGGGGAGGACTGCGGACCTCTTACACGCTAAGAAATAGGTTGTAACACAGGGAAGGACTGCGGACCTTGCACGTGTTGTTAATATAGGATGGTATAGGGAAGGACTGTGGACCTAGTACATACCATAAATGGTGAACATAGGTAAGGACGGCGGACCTTTTTCATGTTCACGACCTTGAGTATAGGTATAGATGGCGGACTATGAACATACTCTCGGTGGATTGAGGTAGGTAGTAGTAAGTATGTATGTAGGACAAAAGGGTAACTGGTTAAGTATGAATATGTATCTACTGATACGTAAGTATGTATGGTATGTGTATGTATTGTATGTTACCTGATTAACTAGAACTCACTCAGCGTAGCTGACTTTTAGTATGCACGCAGGTATATATGTTTATCGAGATGGCACGAGGATGGCACATGGCATGGATTGAACGGCTGGCATCTGAAGATAGAAGAAATAATGTTTTAAATACGAAGTTTTATGTTATGGTTTTAAAGGAAAGATTGAATGTTTTGTAATAAATGATTGATGTTTTATATTCAGCGAAAGGTTTTAATAAACTCGGATTTGTAGAACTGTGTTTATGAGTAAATCCGACGCCAAAGTAGGGCTACTGGGAACGGGGCCTTACATGATCAAAAGAAAAAAACCTCGGGTGATGACAACTCGTCAATCACCAATTTATTAATCACAAAAAAGGTTACAAGTGTTTGGAGATTACGATCGATGTTACAATGAAATGCTAGTGTATCGAGAGAATTATGAGTTCTGTTCTAAGTGTGTGTGTATACAAGTGAGTTCTAATCGATCATTATCTCGATGTTTATAAAGGAAATTACAAATAACTATAACTCCTAACTATCCGCTACTCTTCCATAACTCTTCAAACATTCATTGACCACGTGTTGAGAGCTTCCATTAGCGAATTTTAAGGTGACTCAGTCATAGTTACTTCTATTGAATAATAACCTACACGCATGAAACAATTCTTAATAATACTAACCTCTGAGGATCCTTGATCTTTGACATGGCTCTGGAACTCTTCAAGAGGATAATTGATCCAGACACATCTTCAAGGATAACATATCCTCAGTATTGAAAATATCAGTCCTAACACTATCAACAATTCAATTTCTTTTATTATTTACAAACTACAATTCGTTACATGGAATTGTGTGTTTACTTGTTACTTGCTCAAATATTACGTGCATGGATTTCTTCGATAAGTATGATCATACGCCCCCCTTTGCACTCATGGACCATTGTTTCTAGTGAAAAAGGGACTCTGATCTGAGTACGTTAGTGCACAATCCCAGCTGGAAAAGACCTTCATTTGTTCTTTACACTCATGGACCATTGTTTCTAGTGAAAAAGGGACTCTGATCTGAGTACGTTGGTGCACAATCCCAGCTGGAAAAGACCTTCATTTGTTCTTTACAATCATGGACCATTGATTCAAGTGTAAAAAACCCTTATGTGTTTTTCACAAGTTTTCATGGAATTGTATGGTTTCTATATATTATTTAAACTGTGTGAACTCACCAACTATTCAATTAGTTGACTTTATTTTATATATATGCTACAGGTACTTTCATTAGAAGATGAAATGACGAGGATACTAGAACTTAGGTTATCTAGATAATAAACAAGAAGATGTTTGTTTTGTTCATTTTCCCTTGTGTTTGTTCATTTGAAATAACTTGTGTACTTGATGCTTTGGAATGAATTAATGATAATATTGTCACTTAATAGTGTCACATGTGTTTTGAGCAATCTGTACGTCACACTCAGGCGTTTCCGATTTAGCCGGGGTGTTACAGATTGGTATCAGAGCCGTGACTATAAGATAGGACATTAGACGTAATGTTCTAATTGGTTATAGTTTATTTGCTTAATTGGGTAGGTTACATGATTAGAAATTATGTGAGCCTTATATTGTTCAATGCACATTATTTGGTTATTATTAATTTGTTTATGCCACATGTACGCAAATACTATTATACTGATGATTCAATTACTTCAATTACACAAGCACACACGCAAATTAATCATTTTACGAACATCTTTGGCTCTGATTTGAAACCATTGAGGAAACTGGATAATCAGATGTTTACTACTAAACTCTCGGCCTCCCAGGCGGAGTTTATGATTAGACCTATCTCCGATTTGGAAATCAAGGATGCGGTTTTCTCTATTGAGAATTCCAAAGCGCCGGGACCTGATGGTTTTTCCTCGGCCTTTTTCAAGAGTTCTTGGGATATTGTTGGGAAAGATGTGTGTTTGGCGGTTCGTGAATTTTTCAGCAGAGGAAGTCTCCTTAAACAGGTAAACCACACCATTATTGCCCTTATTCCTAAAGTGACTAATATTGTGACTCCGAATGATTTTCGTCCCATCTCGTGCTGCAACACTTTATATAAATGCATTACCAAGATTATCTCGGTTCGTATGATGAAGGGGTTGGAGTCGTTAATTGATATTAATCAGTCAGCGTTTGTGCCTGGGCGTAGGATTTCTGATAATATCCTTTTGACCCAAGAATTAATGCATAATTACCACACTAATACAGGTCCGCCTAGATGTGCTTTTAAAGTTGATATCCAGAAAGCCTATGATACGGTCAGTTGGGACTTCATACGTGATATTCTTTTTGGGTATGGTTTCCACGATAAGATGATTCAGTGGATAATGGAGTGCATAACCACTTCTTCTTTTTCGATAGCAGTTAATGGGAATTTACACGGGTTCTTTAGTGGTAAAAGAGGTCTGAGACAGGGTGATCCGATGTCCCCTTATATTTTCACGCTGGTTATGCAAGCTCTCACGTTGATTCTGCATCGAAAGGTTCGTATTGATGGATCGTTCCGCTTTCATCGATGTTGTGAAAAGTTAAATATTATCAACATTTGCTTTGCGGATGATTTGTTCCTGTTTGCTCGTGGTGATGTGAATTCTGCTAAAATTATTATGGGGGCTCTGAATGATTTCAAAGATATGTCCGGGCTTACTCCGAGTGTTCCGAAAAGTACCGCGTTTTTCTGTAATGTCCCGGACCGTGTTAAAGGTGGTATTTTGAATATTATGCCCTTTGTTGAAGGAAGGCTCCCGGTTAAATACTTGGGGGTTCCTCTTATATCCACGAGGTTAAATTACCGGGATTGTAAGAGGTTGCTGGACTGTATGGATAGTCGGATTGGAGATTGGAAGAATAAAACTTTATCTTTTGCGGGTAAATTGCAGCTGGTCAGGTCCGTTCTTTCGTCTTTATATATTTATTGGGCTGCTGTGTTTTCTCTCCCTTCTAGACTTATTGCTGATCTTGAGAAACGGATTAAAAACTTTCTTTGGGATTATGGTCAAAATAAGGGAAAGCATAAAGTCTCTTGGGATATTGTGTGTCGGCCGAAGTGTGAAGGTGGTTTGGGTATCCGGCGTATACGGGATGTCAATAACTCTCTGCTGGTTTATCATATTTGGAGCTTAATCAATGTGCGTAACTCGTTGTGGGTTAAATGGATTTATGAGTATAAAATGAAGGGGCGAAATTTTTGGAGCTTGCAGATTCCTAACTCGTGTACGTGGGGATGGAGGAAAATTCTTCAGTTCCGTCCTCAGATTAGAAAATTTATATGGCATGAAATTGGGAATGGGAGATCTACTTCAGTTTGGTATGATAAGTGGGATGAGATTTGTCCTTTAATTGAATATATTAACCCTAGAGCTATTCATCGTGCTGGCTTGTCTTTAGAGACCTGTGTCAGTGATGTTGTTCATCATAATAACTGGGGTTGGCCGCCTGATTGGATTTTGAGGTATCCAATTCTTTTGAACCTAAAAGAAGTCAGCATTTGTCCGGATGAGAGGGACAAGATCGTGGTAATGGATGAGATTGGGACTTCAATGAATTTCTCGGCGTCTGGAATTTGGAATCTTATTCGGAGACCGGCTGATAAGGTGTCTTGGGTGCATGTTGTTTGGTTCTCTCAATGTGTTCCAAAACACTCCTTTATGTTGTGGATTGTGCTTCATGATAGGTTGAGCACGCAGAATCGTATTATGGGATGGAAAATTGGTGGGTATCCAAATTATAACTTGTATTGCTGCCCTCTTTGTAATGGAGAGCCGGATTCTCGTAACCACCTCTTCTTTGAGTGTAAGTTCTCTGCTGAGGTTTGGAGTATTGTAAGAATGAAAGGGAAGTTTCAGGGATGTAGGAATGGTTGGGCGAATATTCTTCAATATGTGTCTCAATTTGGAATGTCCAACTCTATTGAAAATGTTGTTAATCGGCTGCTATTTGGGGCTTCGGTTTACGTTATCTGGAAGGAGCGAAACAACCGGCTTTTCAAGAACTCTTTGAAGACTCCGAAGATGGTTGCGGACGAAATCATTAGGGGGACGCGCCTAAAGCTTATGACTCTAAAGTTCAAGAATTCTGAACGGGTTAATCGGGTTCTCGAGGATTGGCACTTTCCGCGGGGAGTTTCCCACCAGATTGATGATAATGGTTGATTTGTTTTAGTTTTGTTTATTTACATTGTTCTTGTGTAAGCTTTGGCTGTGTTTACCAATGTTTGGTGGTTTTGGTTTGTTTACTCTTGTATGGCATGTCATACATGAGAACTAATATGGCACTCTGTCATATTACTTGTACTTTTTGATTGTGTGGAATGCATTTAACCGGGTGAATCCCTTTACCCAAAAAAAGCACACACAAGTCCAAGGCTTATGCCTAAAAACAAAGATTTTTTTTCCAACATTTTCAATTATTGATTTTTATTGTGGTGTTCCGATATTTATTCTTCTTAAAGATGGTTCTGATGGCGGGTATGTAGTAAACTGTAAGGGGGACGTGCTTGTTTTCCGAAACTCTTGACACCAAGGTTATTGAAACCTAAGGATAAACAATTTGCATAAATCCCAATCAGACGCGGGACCCGGTTGCATACCTGGAGAGTTAGGAAAGGGCATGAACTCTATTAAGCCAAAGCATACCACTTTCAATGCCATATGAATCAAAACTTTAAGTTTTCACATGTGACCATGTTCTCTCTGTGAAAAGAATATGGTTACACTCTTAGGATATCATACAAGTCATGGTGATTCATGCGACGTGTGACGTCCGACTCTCTATGTTTTACAATGTGTTTTAACTGAAAGTCTGTCAAGTCGTGGTGATACACGAATACGCAGCTTTCGGTTCGATTCAATTACGAATTTTTATACGAGAATAGCTTTAAAAAAATTTGACACGTTTTCTTTATTTATACGTTCATTTACAGCTTAAAATTTTAAAAGTTCGAAAAGTAATAACCGAATTTCAAACGATTACTTTATTATTTTACTACTATGATTTATAATTGAAAGTTCAAAAAGTTATTGTGATACATAAATTGTTGAATGTCGATTTGATTACTATATTATTTTATTTATTTACTACTGCGTTTTAGAACTGAAATTTCGAAATGTCATGGTGATACATGAATGGTTGAATTTCAATTCGATTACCTTATTTCCATATTCGTTTACCCTTATGTTTTAGAAGTGAAAATTTAAAAAGTCGTGGTGGTTCATGAACATTCTATTTTCGATTCGATTTCATTATTTATTATAAGTTTAATATTTTTCCATATGAGTATTCAATAATTTATGAGATTTTCGTTTATTGAAAGGTGAAAACTCATGACGTTTCATGGGAATTCCAATTTCGATTTCAAATTTGTTTCATGCGATTTCTTTTCTTTACTTGTATCTATTAGTCGTTTTCATAATTACGTCTCAAGTCACGCGAATTGTTCACGCTTCGTATCACGCTTCCATGTTTTCCTAGTTGTCACACTCAACTCGCAAAATGACAATCCAAGTTATCAAGTAAATGGCCTCCACGATCCCGATCACCCCACGTTTGATCGCACCTACCTTCATCGCTATAGTAAATTCAAACTCAAACCCAGCACCATTCTTGGAAACTCAAACCAAAACCAACCGAAAAGTCTCTCATGGAAGCGTGCCCTTTCTACAATATGTGTAAATCCCACCACTTTACTTTCCTGAAACATTGATATACCTCAATATGTGGTAGATTCAATTATCACTTATTGCTAAAACCTACCCAACCTCAACGCCACTCACCCAACTGCAAGACATGTACCTAACCATTTGTCTCAATCACATGTTTGACCTCATACTTCAAGTCTACTATCATTGTGGTGACCCTAGAACACCCGTCATACTTTTAAAGGCCTAACTTGTTTCCGCCATGCAATATCCTAACCCCCGCATCCTTTGCCGACCTTATACGATTTTTTCGGTTTCAATACTTAGATTTTTACAAAATTCATCAAACTCGTCCTTAATTTTTCTTTTGCATACTTTCCTACATTTTAAATTCTTTTACTAACACCTCGCACCTAATCTCAAATCCTCAATTAATTTTTAACTTTCAGTCAAATGGATTTTCTTTCAAAAGAATTTATTATCTCTATTGTTATTATTATTAATATTATTATTGTTATTATTATAATAATAATAATTATTATTATTATTAATATTATTATTATTATTAAAGTTATTAACAATATCATCACTACTAATATTACTACTACTATTGTTATTAGTATCATCATCGTCATCATCGTTATTATTATTAAGGTAATTATCAATATTATTATTAATTTTTTTATTATTATTGTTAATATTTTTATTATTATTATTAGTAATATTATTATTACTAGTATCATCGTTACTACTATTAATATAATAATATTTAAAGTAAAATATTTGCTTCAAACAAGTCTTAAGCCCTTTAAGGCTAATTTTCATCCAACAAGTCGGATACCTTGACAATCATTTCTTTTCTTTCTACCTAGGTCGCGGGCCAAAAGAAAACATTTCTTTTTATGTGAAAGTTTCATAAAACTTGCAAGTCTTAGCGATAGCTAAAAACTTTTTGCCTAAATAAAAATAGAATAAATCTCATTTCACCATGAGATATAAAAACACCACGATTTACAACCAGTTTTTGTAAAATTAAAATATATGTTGTACCCTTTCATTTCTTTCCCCTTCGTTAACACCAATGAGTTTCGGCTAAGAAATCATGGCACCACCTCCCACGTCAACCTCCCATACCCCAAATAAACCTACATTCGAGAAGATAAGCGTAGCAAGCCACATTTTCTTTTCTTTATTTTCTCCTTCACGTATGTTTCGAACTTACCCAAAGTGATCTTTATCCACTTCTTTAGAATATTGTTACGAAGTTATTTCATTAATGATCCTTGGTCCATATTCGTTTGTTTTGTTCATTTTCCCTTGTGTTTGTTCATTTGAAATAACTTGTGTAGTTGATGCTTTGGGATGAATTAATGATAATATTGTCACTTAATAGTGTCACATGTGTTTCGAGCAATCTGTACGTCACACTCAGGGGTTTCCGCTTTAGCTGGGGTGTTACATGGAATGCACACCATTTGGATTTTTCTTTGAAGGAGGTTGACTTCTCATTTTTCCGAGGCCATTGTGCCTTCTCTCCAAGATCCTTCATGGCACAATTAAGCCATGAGTATCAACAGAGAATCAATATTTGGAAATACTTGGATAATCTGCATTATCATCATCTCCTTCTTTAGCTGCTCGGACATTTTAATTGTTGAATTTGGAATAAGGTTTTGAGTTGTTGTTCCTGAATGAGGATCCTTGTTTCTTGTCAGGAGACTCTTGTTTTGTTGGAGTTCCCAACCGTTCTTGAACCTTCTTATCATCCTCTAACCTTATAAATCTGAATGCTCTGTTTCTGACCTCGTCTAAAGTCCTGCACGGAGTCATCACAAGATTGTCATAAAACGGGGAGCCCCTATCTAGCCCCATCGGCCTCTACAGCCATAGCCATATCAAGATTAGGGATCTCTAGGGCCTCCCTGCCAAACCTTTTGGCAAAATCCCCAAGGGATTCATCATAAGGCTGGACAACTCTATACAAATCACTAGTTAACTTTTCAAATTTCCTACTACAGGAAAACTGGCTGTTGAATAAATTAACTAGATGTGAAAAAGAAGTAACATAATAGGGAGGAAGACTTAGCAGCCATTTTAATCCGGATCCTATTAGAGTGGATCCAAAGCCCTTGCATAGACAAGCTTCCTTGAGTCTTTCAGGAATTGGATTGATCTCCATCATCTCCCTATACTGAGCCACATGCTATTCCGGATCAGTGGTTCCATCATACACCTTCATGTTGGGGGTTTGAAATCGTTTTGGGTTTTCAGCATCACAGATTGGTGGAGCAAATCCAGATAGCTTGTGGCTTCCTTCTGGTATCTTAGGAATCGGTCGGACCACTCCTGGCACACTGGATATCATATCCTTAAGCTTCTGAAGTTCCTTAGCCATGGCCTGATTAATACATGTATCCTGCATGGAACCAAGGTTAGCATTTAAGGATATATGATTGTAAGGGTTACCTCTTTGTTGGCTGAACGTCGGCATCCCAGAAGAGTAGCCAAGATAAGAAGCATCTGCTATGGTAGTCGGTCCACCAGAAGCAATGGTCTGCATGGGGATAATATCTCCTTCATGTACCTTTAAAGACCTTTAATGTTGAATTCTTGAGGATCCTGGATGCTTCTAGAAAGATCCTTGAGGTTGGAAGTTTAAGGATCCTTGAGGATACAACCTAGATGATCCTGGTTGAAGGATTGATGATCCTTGCTGAAGGTACGAGGATCCTTGAGCTTGCTGACCCATGGACCCTGGTTGAAGGATGGATGATCCTTGCTGGAAAATCGAGGATCCCTAGCCTATTGATCCAAAGACCCTGGTTGAAGGATAGATAATCCTTGCTGAAAAATAGAGGATCCCTGAGCCTGCTGACCCATAGACCGTGGCTGAAGGACAGATGATCCTTACTGAAAAGTCGAAGATCCCTGAGCTTGCTGACCTATAGATCCTGGCTGAAGGATATATGATCCTTTCTTTAAAATCGAGGATCCCTGAGCTTGCTGACCCATAGATCCTGGCTAAAGGATAGATGATCCTTGTTGAAAGATCGAGGATCCCTGAGCATGCTGACCCAAGGACCCTGGTTTAAGGATGGATGATCCTTGATCAATTTGAGCCAAGGATCCTAGAGTGGTAAAATCCAGCATCCTAGGCATCAGGGAAGTCTGATCCTCCGCTAGCCTCTTAGTCTTCTTGAGATCCTCTATCTCACGGAGGATCCTCTAGTTAGTCTTGCTTTGTTGCTCCATATATGCTTTAACCTCCGAAAACATACTAGAAACATCATTGTTAGAGTTAACTACCAAAGTGGCAGTAGTGGTTTTTGAGTTCTGTAAGACTGGACTTTGAGTCTTGTTTCCAGTAGCAGTAGCCCTCGGTGCTCCCGCAAGTGGAGGAGGCATTGGCAGTGAAGATCTTGGTGGGAGTGAAACGGATGAAGGCATGGTGGATGAAGCAGAAGACTATTGAGAGGCCATTGATGGTGGTATTGATTGAAAATGTTGAATATTGATAGGGTATTTTCTGGATTATAGCACCAATCGCCCAACGGTGGGCGCCAAATTGTTTTGGTCAAAAATCAACTAAGGATAATGTAACCAATATCGTTATTGTGGGACTTGGTGTTTGTGATTGTATATGTAATATGTCAATAAATACAGAGATTTATACGAGGAAAAGCCCTTGATCTTTAGAGGATCGCCGGCATAAAAAACTCGGGTGATGACAAATCGTCTATCACCACCTTATTAATGGAAAATCGGATTACAATGGGTGGAGATTATGATAAGTATTACAAGATTGCTAAGTGTATGTGAACTGCTCGAGAGAACTATCAGTACAGCTAATGTGTACGAAGTGATAAGAATGTGACCTAGCTGATCATAATCTTGGTTATTAACAAAAAAATATCAAATAAAAAAGTGTCCTATTATTGCGCCACTCTTCCCACTAGCCGTTCCCATATCTTTGACCACGTGCGGAAGAAATCTAGTAGCGATTAAATAGGGTGACCAGGTCGTCTAGCCGTTATACCTATTGATCATAACACCACTCAAATACAATCGGTAGTAAACAAATAATACCGAGGATCATTAATCCTTTGCAACCTGGAACATATCTCAAGGATAATCAATCCATAAGTCACTCAAGGATAGAAGATCCTTAGCATAAGTTCTATGCCCTAACAATAATGGATCCCAGTTTATTGGGAAAAGAACTACTAGCTTTTGTGATAGTTGGGGCATCAAGATTATCACCTCTACACCAGTTCATCCTCAAGCCAATGGTCAAGCGGAGTGCAGCAACAAGATTATCATAAACAATCTGAAGAAAAAACTAGGATCTAAGAAAGGCAAGTGGGCTGAGAAACTTCCTTATGTTCTTTGGGCTGATAGAACAACACCCAAGAATGCAACAGGTCAAACACCCTTCTCATTGGTGTTTGGAATAGAAGCTGTGATTCCTACAGAAATGGTTGTTCCTACTGCTAGAACAAGCATCCGGAATCCTCAGGCCAACAACGAAAGCCTTGTCCAGAATCTAGATACTTTTGATGAGCTTAGAGACTTAGCAAAGATCAGAATGGCTGCATATCAATAAAGGATAGCTGAGGCATACAACAAGAACATCAGGATCTGAAGATTTTAAGAAGGAGATTTTGTCTGAAGGAAGGCTTTCCAAAATACAACTAATCCTGCATATGGAAAGCTTGCACCTAAGTGGGAAGGGCCCTACTTGATTACATCAGAAGCAGGAAAGGGGGCATACCATCTACTTACCATGGAAGGTGACCGACTGCCAAGAGCCTGGAATGCCATCCATTTTAAGAAATACTTCGTTTAATCAGGATCAAGGATCCTAAAGTTGGTAAAATACTATTTTTCATTTATTCATTGTAGATTTATATTACTAACCAAAGGAAACTATATTCTTAATATTTGTTTTTGCCAAGCTTTAAGTTTATACATATTTCAATAAGGAATTCAACGGTTAAGGGGTTGGCCACCCCTCTCACACACTTAAGGTACATCAATATCTCTCTGGTCTAATCCCATGATTAAGGTGTAATCCCCGATGATCACACCTTCTAAGGTTTAATGGTTTTCACCTTTCTCACGAATTAGAGTTTATACACTCTCGCATGTAGCGCACGCTATCCAAAGTATAGTTTGGGGAATGGGACCTGTACACGCTTAGTGGCTGAAAATTTCATTGCTTTCGGCTATATGAAGGATCCTACGAATTAATGGAAGACGTACCATACACAAGGTTCCTAACATTTTCATGTTAGCTCAAGTTTCAAGGTTTCTAATATTTTCATGTTAGCTAAGGTTTTAACGTTTTCACATCACATATGTTTGGGCTAAATCCCGGTTCGGGCGAGTCCCCAGTTTAACATCCGTATGTTTGGGCCTGTCCCCAGTTTTTGGTTTTGTCCCCAGTTTCTTTAAGTATAAAATGTCTATCTTTGGGCTTATCCCCAATTTGTTGTGCTCGTCCCCAGTTTCTTAGGCTTGTCCCCAGTTTGTTGGGCTTGTCCCCAGTTTCTTGGGTTTAACCCCAATTCATATGATTATTTAACTTAAAATCATAAGCTATATGCATCAGGTATCCTAAGTTTAGCTACAAGTATCAAGGAAGCATTAACACTTTTGGTAACTTAGGTCTACTCAGGCCTTATGGTATGATCTTTACTTATCTAATTATACTCATTCAGATTATATCTTTAGAAACTCTTAAATTCAAGGATCCGGGATCATTAATCTAATTTTACAAAGATAATTTGTCACACCATGCCAATAGGGGGCGGGGAGTTCCAAAGACAAATTAGTACCAAGTGTAAGCAGCGGAATATTATTGATAAAAATAAGTTACAACGTTTGAACTAAGTATTTATGACAAGGTGTAACTACACACTATCTCTTCTTTGACACTGCTATAATCATGTGATTGGTTCTACTAATCTTCTTGGCGTCTAATCTTCATTGTTCATGTTCGGCATACGCCTCTATCCTTAAGCATTCTCGTTACCAAGCTAATCCATATTGCTATCGTACATGAACACATGCTAAAAAGTGTCAACTAAAAAGTTGGTGAGTTCGTGAGTTTTAGCTCACATACACATAAAACAGTTCATTTTATAAAAGCGCGCAAGTTTGCGTGTATGTAAGTACAAAGCATAGTGTACATCAATCAAGTCCACAATCAATCCTGCATTCGATCATAAGCCTCCCCTCGACTTACAACCGAACAGCACCCGTCCCCGATTATTACTCTGCCAAGAAATAATCCAAACGTTAGGTCATATGCCGCAACGGTCCGCAGACCTCAGTGTGGTTTACCTAACATAAGGTCACTGTGCGTGGGGGTCTCTCAAATAGTACTACCCATACGAGCCATAGGCTCACTACCTGAGTTAATGATTGTGTAATTTAAAGTGGGACAAAAACATGGCGGAAAACAAGTCTTGATAAACATCACACCATAAGTAAAACCAGCATGTATCCATCCCAAAAGTTTAAGTAAAAAGGGTAGCACGAAACTCACCTCATTCCGTATGCAATGCGTGTAAATGAAGACAATCTATGAGCTTGCGACTACGCTAAGAACCACCAAGTACGCCTAGTAAATATATTAATCAATAATAGGTTATTGGACAACCATGTAAAATGTATGGGTGTTGTGTACTAGTTGGTTCTAAGTGCTGGTCAATGTGTTGGGTTCCTGGTGAATAAAGTTTCCTTTTATGGTATTAGTGTTGTGTGTTAGGTATTATAGTTCAACTACTAAAAGTTTTAATTAGCTCAATTCGGTTGTTGGGTTTCGATATAGTTTCCATTTTCAGAAACTCTGGACCTTCGGTTGGCTTTCGGGTTACCGTATGACCATCAAGCTATACAATTTATTTATATCAGCAGCTTAATGATTTTTGTTTGGAATATATTATCATGGGATTAGAAAACTTAACAATAGCGGTTATCACCGCTGTTGTCAGTTTTAATGATATGTCTCGAATGAATAGTTTATATGAGCGGATACTCTGGAAATCAAAACTTATCATTTTCCAGAACTATATATGTTATAAAAATAAGTTATTTGCATGTCAAATGTTTTAGAAAGTTGGAGTTTATATGGTCTTAGTCCCCGTATGTTCGTTTACTCTTCATTTTAACAAAAAAAAAAACAATTTAAAGGCTCGGTTAGTTTTTGTAAATTAAGTACATACTCAAATTAAGGTTTTACTCACTTATACTTGCTGTTGAAAATCAGAAACCTCATATTCAAGTATTTTTCAAAATGCATGTTTGGTTTATGTCAGTTCAACCGTAACTTGTGTTTACACAACTATTCTTGACAAAGTGTTTTATACCATTATGATAAAGTGTTTTATATATAACTTTCTGGAAAAATATTTATTTTATATTTTTGACGCATTTTAGTCTCTAAAAGCCGGCCCGTTCGGTTTTAAACGAAACAACGATTGTAAATGGGCCATTTTCTAAATCCATTTATCCTTAAACATTTTATAACTTATGTTGAGACATTTTAATTGGTAAGTTTCTGTTTTATAAACATATTTTTGTACTTTCAGAATTTGAGAAATAACTCGTCTCCGAAAATGCCCTTTCGTTATGTTTTTAACAAAAACTCATTTTTTTGTCATCAAACAAGTTAGGACCTGCCATAATATATAAAAATCGGTTGTTTTTGGCATTTCATGGGTTTTGAAAGATTGTTCATAGCTGCAGTTTCTTTAACGGACCCGATTTTGGCCCGTTCAGGTTTTAGTTCGGTTTAAAAAAACAACGATTCATGCAAAATGGTTCCGGGTCAGATTATATAACATTAAAATATTATATTTCTGTCTCCAAAAAGATATAATATTATTACTTTGGTTGCACGAATTATTTCTTATCGAACGTGTCACCAAAATGCCGGTTCGGTTGAATTCTAGTACTCGGCTTATTATTAATTTTTGGGGCTGGTCTTTACCAAGTTTAAGGCCTTAGATATATGTATACATAAATCCTTTAAATTTAATTAAATATGTAGAAGTTAATAAGGTTGCAGAAGTTATTTGATTTGGGTTCAAGTTAACTTCCAAAAATACCCTTGGCCACCAATATTCATCTAAGACTCATTTTTCATCACAAAACATGTTTGGACCTGCTCTAACATGTGGTAAAGACTAGTTAAAAGTTTTATAATAATATTTGGGTGCCTGGAACCCAAACAGTGGCTTCGGTTCGGTTTGGGCCCGTTAGCACCTTTCTGTAATATTTTAATCAAAACTGGTTTTGGTTATCAAATAAATTAGGACCTGTTATAATCTTTACATATTCTGGTAAATTTAACAAGGTTAAAGGTTTTGTTCACACCCCGTTTGCTTGGTTTTAAAACTGAGTTTTGCGGTTACGATTTTATGCTTATAAAGTTTAATTATCTGGTTAAGTTGTTAATGCCGCAAATATGTTTGTAGGTGGTCATTGTTTAGGATTTTAGGTGGAGTTTTGGGGGCAGGTCTGATCGCTAAAGGGTGGAGGGGGGCAAAAGTGGTCTGTTGATGTGATCGGGACAAAGGATTTGATTTTGTTTAATTGAAGATTTGATAATATCTCATATTATCTTTGTTGATTTGTTATCTTTATAAACTTTAACTACTTATTTTATAAAACCATATAAACATATAGGTTTAGGTGATTTAGATAATATACATTGTGTCATAAATCTCGCTTGTTGGTTTTTGTATCGTTTGATTCGTTGACCGGGCAGTAATATACGAAAAATTTCTTGTTTGAGTTATACATTTTGGAAACCGATAGTATTAAGCAATTGTTGCAATGATTTTTATAACTTGTTGAGTTATCGAGTTCGAGCTCGTTTGGGTTAACCCAGTTCCGGTTTTGTTTGGTGAAGTTAGGTCGAGCCAATGTTATAACTTAAGGTATTGTATTTGGACGATCCATATCTCTAGCGAGGTCTACATAATCACTGAATCGAGCCCTTTAGTTATCATCTCAACGGTTCGGGCCAAGCCCATTAATATACACTTCGCCTCGACTATTCAATCAACATCACACTCGGCCTCTAACGATAAGCTTTCTCTTTTAAAATAAAATAATAAAAAAAATCTAGCCCAATTTTTGGGGTTGTTACAGTCTTCCCAACTTACTAGAATTTCGTCCTCGAAATTCAACGCAGGTTATATACCCGAGAGAAACATGTGTTTTCCTCAATTTTATACTTTGCATTACTTGTTACTTTAATTTCACCAAAGCGCAGGCGGTACCAAGTTTAAGAGGATGACAAATTGTTAATGGTCAATTAAGATGTTAAGTTTAGGTATTCACCACTAGGCCAAGTATAGTATTGACGTTAACTAGAGGTTTAAGAATTACCAATTGAAATATGATTTGCCATCACGGCTTGTACGAAGATAAAGTAATCCAATGAGAGGTAACGATGAAATAGTTAGCTTAGTAACAAACGGTATAATTTGGCTTCGAAGGACTTTATGTCCCGAAGGAAGTTTCAAAACATATTGAAGGTAACGTCGAATAAAAAGGCATCCTATTCGCTATAATCCTCAAGATCGGATTAGAATGGCGTGGTCGTAATGTAGGCAGACTAGCTTCTACCGGTAAGTTGTCTCCTATTCGTAATTTGATAGGTCGAATGAGTGATTTCGGATCTAACCAGAATTGTTCAAGAGATTGGATTTTGGGGCTTCAGATTGTGAAAGACAAAGATTATATTCTAGCACCTTAACTAAAGATTTATCATCTCACATTTTGAAACTATCTCTTTCCAAAAGAATATTTGTTTAAAGAATTTGGAACCATTAGGATTGGTATAAATAACGGACTGGATTCCTACCTGTCATACCCTCAAAATCTACTAACGGAGTTTTACCTTCAGAGGGTGTGAACAAACAGGATCGGAATCATTAGTTATAATCAAACATCATAAATAAAGTTTTCAAACAACCAAGACATTAAGTCTTAAATAAAATGAGGAAGCGTAAATTGTAAACCAAAAAGTTTTGCGCCACACAGGACGACTTAAAAACCCAAGTTAATAAGATAATAATTAAAAGAAGTTTTAAAAGCGATGGTATTTAGCGAATGCATGTTCCTATACCGCGCGCCCGCCTCGGCTACCTGAGAATAACATACTAAAAGTGTCAACACAGGGTTGGTGAGTTCACAAGTTTATATAAATAAAGTGTTTGCGTTTGCGTTTGCGTTTGCGTTTGCGTTTGCGTTTACGTTTTGCGTTACCAGATAGTGTTAAGTCAATTATATATCAACAGGTAGCTAACCTATCAAGCATGTTTTACTAAGTGTTCGACACCGAAGCTGACTGTTTATCAATTGCCTTGCCACCATGTCAACCACGACGATGGTAATGTGTTAGCCAAGATTACACCCACTCGACCTACAGTCGAGTTTAGAGTTGGGTGGGGATTGTCAAACCCAGTAGTACTACTCAACATTGACTCGCTATTATCCAAATATTAACCGGTTCGATGTTATGAAGGACTTTAGTTGTTTTGTTTGCCACTTAGCCTTACAAGTGATATATAAAAACTAACAAAATCTACAGCGTTGGAGTATGTTATCTCCCCCAAATAAAAGCGTTTAAAAAGAGTAAAAAGGGGACGTGAAACTCACTGTTTGCGAAGATAACCAAAAAGATCCGAGAAAGGTGTGCGTCACAGAAAAATCCTCACTAGTGCTCTAAAACAAAAATGAGATTTTCTGAGTATTTATACTACGAGTGAGTCCCTAGACAAGACACATACAACTTATGCATGAGATGCGTTTCGTGTTTTGTTTGTGAAATAAGTGCGACTCGACAAACACGTTGGTGATAAGTTACACGTGTGAACAAGTACTTAAGTGTCAAGTATTAACATCGTTCATTACTAGCAATTATCAACAAACACATAATTAAACCCTAACTCATCTTCAATCATCACTTTAAAGATTTAGGGTTTTGATTAGCATGCTCAATATCATAATTAAATCATTAGAATAGCTAGAGGGGATGTTAATTACTTATCTTTCACCTTGAATCCTCCAACAAAACTTGAAAAATACATGTAGGTGTGTGTGTTGTGTGTGTTACGGCTGCCAAGAGAGGGAGAGAGGGAAAGAGACGATCGTATATGGGAGGGAGGGAGTTAGGGTTGTGTAATAATTTGATTATATTATTAATTATGTTACACTTAGCCCCCTGAACTTCTAGTTAATCAATTTCTAGCATAAACTAGGCTTTTGCTTCTTGAATTTAGTGTTATATATATATAAATATCAAGTAACACATAGATTAACCCATAACTATCAATTACTTATCGTTTGTTCACCAACGGTTTGAGTCGACTCGTGTGTGTTTCGGTGAAATTCCGAAAGACTACTTGTGTAGTGATTGTTATGCGTTATTTAAAACCCTAATTTAAATGTAATGAGATATGCGTTACAGTTCGTGTGATCTTAAGTTTGAATTAACGGAATTTAAACGGGTATATTATGAAATGTGGTTGTCTGCTATGACGGAACTATTAAAAATGCCCGAGTTAAGTTAATTATCCTAGTTAGATGGAAATGTAACAAAAGAAGGTATGTTTGCCGCTGATGAACCGGTGGGCGTATTGGTTGCCACTGCCATGTTGAAGTTCTTCCTACAATATTATTCTCGATCTCTTTCCAAGCAGTTATAACTCATGGAATATAGCAAATAAAATTCGGCAATGCGAAGTGGATTTGAAGAATGTTCGTAATGTTTGTCGGTGTGGATTCTATTTAGATGTTCGTGATGCTAGGAGAAGTGTAGTTTTTTTTAAAAAAAAAAAACGCAACTTGAAGGTTGTATTCAATAGAATCTACTACTTCTAACGAGTAAAAGGGATACGAGTACTTGCGGACATCTATGCATATAATGAAAAGTTGATGACTTCTAATGAGAAACAAAAGGATATTATAGTTATCATTTAGTCATGAAAACAAGGTCGAATAAATGCAACTCTATTAGTGACAAGCAACTCTATTAACTTTCTTGAATTTAAAGGTTGCAACTTACAGTGTAAGGTTATTAGTTCAACTAAGTTGGACTTAGATCAAGGATTTGGCATATGTGTCAAAAACTTCCTCCAATTAGGCTAGGGTAGTCTTCGAATAGTCACACGAAGATGTCTAGTAGGTAAAGTGAATAAGTTATCATGAGGATGTTTTATCGAGTCACGTTTTTCTCAACTATCGGTTTAAATTGACGTAATTGTGAAAATACAATTACTAGACTTTAGACATAGTAGAGTTATATAATTTTTTATTTTTTAATATGTACGAATTTCATAAGTTATGAAAGTAATTTGTGTGCCTTATTTTTACAAAAAGTCTATAACGTTGAATCCCATTTGCAAGAAAAATTGGACGAAGTGGTTATTAAGCCTTCATCTTGTAATTACAAAATTTCATATAAGACGGGAAGTCATTTTTTTTTTCCAGAAGTTTTATTGAAATGAAAAGATAATGATAATCTTGGATGAGCTAAAAGAGCTTAAGAACAAGGGGTTTTAGTTGATTTAAACTTCAACATTTAGTTTGTAGAAATTAAGTAAGTTTTAACAGAATTTAAAAATAACTTTTATGATCCTTTTATAAAAGTTTTAGTCAGCTTTAATAACTATATAGATCTAGTTCGTAGATTTCAAAGAAAAACTTAGTTACCTCTAACAAGATTCGAAGAATTAAAACATTTTACAATCAAAGTTGTTAACGTAAATACATATAAAGATGATTATAGTAGCCCTAGAAGGATATGAAGTGTGACATTCGTGACAAACCGAGGTATACCTTATTCACTACGTAGCGAGTAAATGATAAATCGGTTAATTCGTAGCTATTAAACGAGTAACCGACCGATACTGATTATGACCCGTATATATATATATATATATATATATATATATATATATATATATATATATATACTGAGGGGTCATATACGAGTTATATATGTATTATAGTGGCTAACATATTGATATATAGGCCCACATACGTTTAAACCCATTTAAACGAAAAAGGTTTTGTTTATTGATAAGCTATGACTTTAAACGCAGTCGTTAAAACCCAAACGAGCATTATAGCATCCGTCAAGCCGAAAAAGATTTATAAAACACTTATATGACATGTTCTAAGCAATCCATGAAAATATTTGGGATTTTTACAACGAGTCAGTACATTTTTCTTATTTTACAAAAATGGGCTGTAAAACACTCGTTTTCGTGCTGTTTTTCGCACCCAAACTAGTTTTCTAGCGAAAAACCAAACCCGAATTAAATTTTGAACCGATATATACACGTGAAACGAAAACCGATGCATTAATGGGCCAAAAGAGAGGCCCAATGGGCCCCCTAATGGACCGGCCGCAATTTATGGGGTGGGACCCCTTTTGTATAAAGCTTGTTAAACAAGCTATTTCACTTGGATATTTTCACCAAACTCCAAACCAGATCAAACTCAACTGTGTTCTTCACCCTGGTAGCAAAATCCTAGAGGTAAACATCTTATTTTTATGATTTTCATACTTAATTAACTTGATTTAAACATAGAAAGTTAGGTTTTGATTAGTATTAAACATGTTTAACCATCCAAAAACCCTAAAAATCAACTATAATCATGTTTTAATGTTAAACATGTTTACAAAGCAGAACTATATGGATTTTTGACCAAAACCACGGATTAGAACATAAATATGACGTTTTTACGGTTTGAAAGTTCGGTTTGAAACCCAAACCGAAACCCTAATTAACAAGGCAGGAGTGTGAAGGATACACTGACTTTGTGACCCAAGACCCAGAGAGTCGATAAACCACCGAAAATTATCATATTACTCGTTTAGGGGTTGTTTAGTATTAGGTTGTGACGTGCTTGTTGTTAGCTTGTGAAACTTTTCTGGATCATTAAGGATCATGTAAGTGAGTCCCTGTTCAAATTTGGTAATTTTTTGATAAACGGAGAATATTTGGCGAATTTATAAACGTTTAATGCTGTTTATTTGGGAAAAATAGTTAAACTACATGAAAAATTATGAATTTTTGTTTGGGAATCTAAATTTTTATGGTAAGATCACTGGAAAAATTTGGGATCGTATGGATATGTTTAAGTATAGGTTGTGCAATTGTGTTTTTATCGAATTTTAACAGTGAAAAAATGCACAAAAGAATATTTTGGTCAAAGAATTAGGTTCTGGGAATGGTACAGGGGTTGTATGATGGAATTATGACTACTTTGAAAAATTATCAGATTTTTCGGGAGACTTTTGGTATAAACGGGTTATTTATTAATTAATCATAACACAAAAAATGAATTTTTATAAATAAATAGTTAGGTATAAAAATTCTGAAAATATTTTTATAAAATTCTACAGATTTTACTTTATTTATACAAAAATTCTCATAATTTATATATAATTACATAAATAGTTATGATTATTTGAAAATTTAATTATATTTGTTTTAACGAAACCGGCAGTTTTGTGTTTAACGAACTGAATGGTATGTCAAAACATCAAAAGTGGTCAAATATCATAGTTTGAATAAATTTGATAAAAGCGAACTTTTTACGAGATTTCCGGACAATTTGGATGGATTGAACGCGTTTTGTATAATCAAACCCGTATGAAAACGGAAGCGAACCTTGCGATCAATCCAGATACCGAAACTTCAAAATTCTTTCATAAATCAAATTATTTTATCAATAAGTATGTTTACTTAAGTTTATGTGATCTTACGTATTTCCAAAACGCGTAAACGATCAACTTGGCCAGGCATAGAAAACGGTGAAAATGAGCCAAATCTAGTTTTGAATATTTCATAACGTACAGCGTCACAATATAAGACTAATGATATGTTATGGGCCTAACAATTATAGCCAGACTAGTTATACAGCCCGATTTAGTTTAAACATTGTACTAGTATTAACCGTAATATACCGATTATTGGATACGAGCTATAGTCGAGGCATTATACCTAGTACGCGTGTGATCGATCAGTACTACGATAAGGTGAGTTTTATGACCCCACTTTTAAATTGTTTTACGAACTTTTGGGATGAAAAGCGAGTTTACATATATGTATATACTTGAAAACTTGTGATGATGTGAATTATCTAAGTTAAAACACTTGAAAGTCCCCAAAACACAAGTAATTAACTTCGCGCCGATGACGTGTGGATAGTACTCTCGGTTTGAACCCAACTGACCGGGCTGGTGGGGTATGCCGGAACATGTTAACCCAGTTGCACATTGTCATTAAAACTTATTATATTCTGCTATGTGGTGTACATACTTGGGGCAAAGTGGCTATTATATGCCAACGGGAGTACATGGGCAAGGGTGGTCATGCGTTTTAGCTCGTTTCGGTTTCACTTGTTGCTTAGTATATAAATATCATACACATACATACATACTGTGAACTTTATGAACTCGTATACTGATTTTCGTTTGTACTCGTGAAACTTGAAACTCACCAACTAGACGTAGTTAGCCTATTTTAACATGTTTTTCAGGTAAGCCGAAGTTGGAATGATTTGCTTATGTGCTGAGTGGTTAGAAGTGAAGTGAATCGCTGTACACAGATGCTAGTATATATTAAGGAATAAGCATCCACGAGAACTGGTTATGTGATTTTCATCTAGTTTGTAAACTTACTACCAACCAATGTAATATGATGTAAATTAATTTGTTGAATTTCTTTATAAACAATGTAGTTGATACAAGAGTTATCTGTTACATTCTCGTATTACGGTTCTGCATTGACCTAATCGGGGTGTGAAAAAAATTGGTATCAGAGCCATTGGTTATAAAGAATTAGGATGTCCCTTAGGATACCCTAATATAACCGTAGGCTCGATTAGCTCCGGGAATAAAATAATATTAAATAATATATATCGATGATTCTCGGAATTAAGTCGAATGGGCAAGTGGTTATTATGGTCCAGAACGTAATATCGGACTTGCTTGTACGTGGGAATTTGAGAAGAAGTCGTTGAACAATCTAATAAGTAAAATCAACAGCATATGTGTATAAAATATAATATTAAATAAATATATATGTACATAAACGATTATCTGTGCTTATGTGTATAAATACCTGCATGTATTTTATTATGATTAATATTCATGAGAAATATTATTCTTATTACTAACCATTGTGCAGGAACATGTCGAGGTCTACCGATCGTTTATCTATTGCGGTGCCAGCATTACCCAAAGAGGAGGATCCAGAAGAAGAAACCGAGGAGGATCCGGAAGAGGATGAAGTGAGTGAAAGTTTAGGAGATGCGGTGGTCCCCCACGAGGTACCTGTAGATCAGCCCTACTTATCAAATTATTGTTGTGACACCTATCCCCCTATGTGACACCCGGTAAATTCCCAACCCCTTAAACTAAGTAATCAACCTAATAATTAGGTGATTGTGAATATTAAGCGCGCCATATTAGTCAGCGCGTGCATTTGTTATGTGCGCCCTGCGCGAGCGCGCCATGTTAGTCAGCGCGTGCAGTTGTTACATGCAACCTGCGCGAGCGCACCATGTTAAGAACCAGCGTGAGCATGTGTTATATGCGCCATGCGTGAATATTTTGGCTTTATGTTTTCATGTAACTTAACGTTATGTTGTCTATGGGTTGACCATCCCGCATGATGCTAAGGCGGGTGCATCCTAAATCGTTTATGCGCGTGCGGAAGGGAACTAACCTCCCCGCATGGCGGGAACGTTGAGAGCTAGTTTGTCTGAAGCTCCAAGATGGAATTGACTTCAACATGACTGATCACTATGTTGAAATACCAAGACCACCTGGAGAATCTACAAATGAAACTCAAATGTCCCTAACTGCGAGAAGGTTACGTATCTACCCGCAGCAAAGAAATGTCCTACACGCAGAAAGCTATGCGCACAAAGTTATACGCGCAGAACACTTAGTCTATTCTCCAGTTATAAGGAGATTACTCCCGCCCGAAAGGAAACAGTAGCGTGTTTCAGAGATTTTCCACTTTTTACTGTACACTGACAAAAGTACCTGAAAAAGCACACTGTAACATGAAAAGTCAACTGTCAGCCACCCTATTCTCACCAACCCCAGACCTGCATGTTCTGTCCAAATCAAATCAAAATCTTTTATCCACCACTCCACTCTTAAGTAAATAATAATAACTTCCATACTTTATCATCATTACATTTAGATATGAAAAGATTTCAATCCCCTAAAGCAAGGGATTGTGTTCCCTTGAGTTTGCCTATAAATTTGTAACCTAAATTATCACCCAAAACACACTTCAAAGAACTACAAACTTGCACTAATCCTCTCCCAAGCATCCGTTGTTTTCATTTCCGATCCTGTTACTAGGTAAGCCGAGAATATAACCTTGAGATCTACTTTCCAACCCTTATGTTCTCCCGTTTATTGATCTTAATATATATACTTCTTGTTATTTAATCGTATTCTAGACCTTCGATTCCGAGGCCAACACCAAGAAAACCCGAATCTCGATTAATCCCTTAACAAGAACCACAGGTGAGTCTCACAGCCCCTATTTTCACTGTTTTCACTGTTTTTAAACTACTTTCGGGGCGAGGGACACGTACTTAAATAATGTTTTATCATGGTATACTTACAAGCTATGCAAACGATTACGTGTTTAAGTTATGTTTCATGATGAGCAATGCGAACAGTTATCTATGGTATTTCGATGTTAGTGCACCAGATTCGAGTAAGTGATCACTTTACCATTGGAACTCTAAGGGTAGGGACTGCTGGTTTGATCCGCCCACTCGTAGGGGTCGCACCTCTTACACAGACGAGTGCCTAGTATGGTCATGGGGCAGTACTATGGGTTTGAGCCCGCTCGTAGAGGTCGCTCCTCTTACGCAGACGAGCGCCTTGTTTTCCGGCACAACGTCAGCGCGTAACCCGCGGGACGGTATTATTCGCTCGTAGTGGCAGCGCCACTTACACAGACGAGCACGATTTTTCAGAAGTGTCCGCGCGTAACCCGCGGGACAGTATTACTTGTTTCGCTCGTAGTGGCAGTGCCACTTACACAGACGAGCACAGTTCCCAGAAATGTTCGCGCGTAAACCGCGGAACGATTTTATCAGAATATGTTGATAGAACTATGTTTTACCAAGCATGTGTTTTAATGATGCTACCAGAATTATGTTTCAGAATGATTATGATGCAATACGATTTATCAAGTTACTAAAACTTGTGAACTCACTCAGTTTATACTGATTCAAATGTTTTTACGTGTCTTTCAGGAGATAATTAGGTAGCGCATGGAGTCACACTTAGAGCACCTCACGCTGAACATCTAAACTAGCTTTTTGGAAGATTTTAGTTCTATCCCTTCGATGCGCGTGGTTGTTCCCGCCGCGCAAGGGGATATGGCTTGGAAATCTTCAACAGTTTTTTTACTTGGATGTTTTTATGAAATTTTTAAACAATGTAATGTATTGTATTAAACAATTCATGCACAATGAAAATCTTTGAATGTTTGCAATGGCCCGTGCTTAATTATCAATCCCCACTCGCGCGCGCCCGGCTGTTTCCGCCGCTCAGGGCCGGGTGTGACAGATTGGTATCAGAGCACTGGTTATAGCGAACTAGGAAAAGAAGTTTTAACCTAGACTATAACCGTTGGGGAATCACATGAAATACTTTTCAAAGAAAATATTTTCAAAAGAAACTATACACACACTTAGGAACACGGGTCACACAGTGTCTAGTAAATAATGATAACATTAGGTGCTCAGAGTACATGCGCTAAGTTTGATATATTTCCATTCTCTTTTAAAGCGAGAATGCCTCCAACTAAAGCCAAAGGAATTACCATGACACCCGAGGAACTCGCGGAAATAATCGCGCAGGCGATTGCGACTCATGAGGCCAGCAAGGCCGAATCAAGTCAGGGTCGTCAGAATGAGACCCCAGAACCCGAATCAGGAGCCTTGGACAAAGGATGCTCCTATAAGACATTCATGGCCTGTAGGCCTTGGCCATTCAAGGGTACCGAAGGGGCCATTGGGCTCTACAACTGGATTGACAAGATGGAGACAGTTCTCTCCATTAGCAGATGTAGTGAGAACCAGAAGGTTCTTTACGCGACCTGCATGTTCCAAGAGGCAGCTTCGTCTTGGTGGAAGCTTCAAATGAAAACATTGGGGCGAGAAGTTGCTCTCCACAAGACCTGGGAGGAACTGAAGGAAATGATGATGAGAAAGTTCTGCTCTCGCGCAGAAATCCAGAGTCTGCAGCAGGAATTCTGGAACCACACAATGGTAGGAACGGATATCGACGCCTACAACAACCGGTTCAACGAACTTTGCCAGTTGGTGCCAGATATGGCAAACACGGAGGAAAAAAAGATCGAGAGGTATATTTTTGGGTTACCTCCTGTTGTTAGGGTTCCGCTCAACGCCGCAGCGCCTCCAACCTTTGATGAGGCGGTAGCGCGGGCCATCACCCTTACAAGGGATACGGTCCGTGCGGGTATGTTAACTACGCGCGGAACCGAGCAGCGAACCTCTGATCCCAAGAGGAAATGGAACTCTCACCACCGAGGGTCCGACTCCAAGCAGCCACCGTTCAAGAAGCAGGAAAGCGCAAGGACTTACGCGATTCAGGCCGCGGAGCCACCACGAAAAGGATACAGTGGCCCTTACCCATGGTGCAACAAATGCAAGTTTCACCACGAGGGTGAATGCGCGAGCGTCACGTGCGCCAAATGTAACAGGCCAGGACACAAGACGGTGAATTGCCGTGCTAAAGAAGCTGGAGCCAATGACAACTGCTACGCATGCGGAAAGCCAGGGCATTTCAGTCGGGATTGCCCGCAAAGGGGAAACCAAGCTCGCGGGAGAGCTTTTGTGATCAGCGCGGGTGAAGCTAAAGAAGAGCCGAATGTGGTAACCGGTACGTTTTTTCTTAACGGCCATTTTGCATCTATCTTATTTGATACTGGCGCTGACCTAAGTTTTATATCTGCTGAGTTTAAAAACTCCCTAGGCTTAGCAACCAGTAGGCTAGACACGCCTTATACTATAGAACTAGCCAATGGTAGGCAGTTATGCGCGAACGAAAGAACTGAAGAATGTGTAATAGTCATGGGAGGTCACGGGTTCAATATTAACTTGTTGCCAATAGACTTGGGAAGTTTTGACATTGTGGTAGGTATGGACTGGTTAGTCGAGAACCACGCGGAAGTTATTTGCCATGAGAAGCAGGTTCGGATCCCACTGTTGAACGGAGAAACCTTGGTAATTCAAGGGGAAAGAAGGGGAGTTGCGACGAAACTGATTTCGTGCCTAAAGGCGCGTAAGTGCCTAAGGAAAGGGTGCTACGCCTTCCTGGCGCATGTAGTAGAGAAGAAAGGTGATGAGCGAAGAATTGAAGACTTACCAGTAGTGCGCGAATTTCCAGAAGTTTTTCCTGAAGATTTGCCCGGATTGCCGCAGCCGCGACAAGTAGAATTTCGTATTGATTTAGTCCCAGGAGCTGCGCCAGTAGCTCGAGCGCCTTATCGATTAGCTCCATCTGAGATGCAAGAGCTATCCAATCAGTTACAGGAACTATTGGATAAGGGTTTCATACGCCCAAGCTTTTCACCTTGGGGAGCTCCAGTACTGTTTGTTAAGAAGAAGGATGGTTCCTTCCGGATGTGTATTGACTACAGGGAGCTGAACAAGCTGACAGTCAAGAATCGGTACCCTTTACCGAGGATTGACGACTTATTTGACCAGTTGCAGGGATCCAGTTATTATTCGAAGATAGATCTACGGTCCGGATACCACCAACTTAGGGTCCATGAGGAAGATGTGCCGAAAACAGCCTTCCGAACTAGATACGGCCATTATGAGTTCTTAGTGATGCCTTTCGGGCTAACTAATGCGCCGGCTGTATTCATGGATCTGATGAACCGCGTGTGCAAACCATACTTGGACAAGTTTGTGATTGTGTTTATAGATGATATTCTGATTTACTCTCGGACCAAGGCCGAGCATGAGCAACACCTGAGATTGATTTTGGAATTGTTGAGGAAAGAAAAGTTGTATGCGAAGTTTTCCAAATGTGAGTTTTGGCTTAGAGAAGTTCATTTTCTCGGTCACGTTGTAAACGAGAAAGGAATACACGTTGATCCTTCTAAAGTCAAGGCCATCGAAAACTGGGAAGCGCCAAAAACCCCAACTGAGGTGAGGCAATTCCTAGGGCTAGCTGGCTACTATCGACGCTTCATTGAGAACTTCTCCAAAATAGCTCTACCTCTGACCGCGCTAACTCAGAAAGACAAGAAGTTTGTTTGGGGCGAAAATCAGGAAACAGCATTTCAAATGTTGAAACAGAAGTTATGTAGTGCGCCAATTTTGTCTCTGCCCGAGGGGACGGATGACATCGTCGTTTACTGCGACGCTTCACATCAAGGACTCGGATGTGTCCTTATGCAGCGAGACAAAGTCATAGCGTATGCCTCGCGCCAACTCAAGACCAATGAAAAGAACTACACAACGCATGATTTAGAACTTGGAGCGGTTGTCTTCGCGCTAAAGATTTGGCGCCATTACCTCTATGGTACAAAGTGTGTAATCTTTACGGATCACAAGAGCCTTCAACATATATTTGATCAAAAGGATTTAAACATGAGGCAACGAAGATGGGTTGAATTGTTGAACGATTATGATTGTGAAATCAAGTACCACCCTGGAAAGGCGAATGTGGTAGCAGACGCGCTAAGTAGGAAGGAGCGAATAAAAACGCTACGAGTCAAGGCTCTAAGGTTGACCATTCACGCAGATCTCTCTACCCGCATCCGAGACGCTCAGCAAGAAGCCTTGAAACCAGAGTTTGTTAAAAACGAATGCCTTGGGGGTATGGTTAAGAATTTGGAACTGAAAGAGAACGGCAATCTATATTTCGCTAACCGCATATGGGTCCCTCTCAAGAGAGGATTGCGCGAACAGGTATTGAACGAAGCTCACAAGACGCGGTATTCCGTACATCCTGGCGCAGACAAGATGTACCAAGATGTTAAAACGCTGTATTGGTGGCCCAATCTTAAAGGCGCCATCGCGACGTATGTCAGTAAGTGCCTGACGTGTTCAAAGGTAAAGGCTGAATATCAGAAGCCGTCGGGGTTACTTCAGCAGCCAGAAATTCCCATGTGGAAGTGGGAACAAATCTCTATGGACTTCATCACCAAACTGCCAAGGACACCTGGGGGTTATGACACGATCTGGGTTATTGTAGATCGGCTAACTAAGTCAGCGCACTTCCTGCCGATCAAGGAAACCGATAAGATGGAAAAGTTAGCCAGATTGTATATTCGAGAAGTAGTTTCAAAACATGGAGTCCCAGTGTCCATCATTTCTGATAGAGATAGTCGGTTCACATCAAGGTTTTGGAGATCGTTACAAGGAGCTCTAGGTACTCGCCTTGATATGAGTACAGCTTATCATCCTCAAACGGATGGGCAAAGCGAGCGAACAATCCAGACATTGGAAGATATGCTGCGCGCTGTGCGCAATCGATTTCGGAGGTAGCTGGGATACTCACCTCCCATTGGTTGAATTTTCTTACAACAATAGCTATCACACAAGCATTAAGGCTGCGCCGTTCGAAGCTTTGTATGGGCGCAAGTGTAGATCCCCACTGTGCTGGGCTGAAGTGGGTGACAAGCAAATGACTGGTCCAGAATTGATCCAAGAAACAACAGACAAGATTTTTCAGATAAGGGATCGCCTTAAGACAGCGCGCGACAGACAGAAGAGCTACGCAGATGTGCGAAGGAAACCATTGGAATTTCAAGTAGGGGATAAAGTACTTTTGAAAGTCTCTCCATGGAAAGGAGTCCCCCGTTTCGGCAAGCGAGGAAAGTTGAATCCACGCTACATTGGACCATTTGAGATCCTGGAAAGGATCGGTCCGGTTGCTTATAAGCTCCGTTTACCCGCCGAACTCAATGGAGTTCATAATACGTTCCATGTGTCCAACCTCAAAAAGTGCTTATCTGACGAAACGTTAATTTTGCCGATGGGAGAGATTCACATCGACAAACAGCTGCACTTCATAGAAGAACCTATAGCAGTAACCGATTGGAAAGAACAAAAGTTACGCAGAAGCAGAATCAAGTTAGTAAAGGTTCAATGGAACTCGAGGCGTGGGCCTGAATTCACTTGGGAAAGAGAAGACCAGATGCGCATGAAATACCCACACCTCTTTCAGAACATGGCTTCTGCCAGCAACGTCTCCTAAATTTCGGGACGAAATTCGTTTAACGAGGGGAGAATGTGACACCCGGTAAATTCCCAACCCCTTAAACTAAGTAATCAACCTAATAATTAGGTGATTGTGAATATTAAGCGCGCCATATTAGTCAGCGCGTGCATTTGTTATGTGCGCCCTGCGCGAGCGCGCCATGTTAGTCAGCGCGTGCAGTTGTTACATGCAACCTGCGCGAGCGCACCATGTTAAGAACCAGCGTGAGCATGTGTTATATGCGCCATGCGTGAATATTTTGGCTTTATGTTTTCATGTAACTTAACGTTATGTTGTCTATGGGTTGACCATCCCGCATGATGCTAAGGCGGGTGCATCCTAAATCGTTTATGCGCGTGCGGAAGGGAACTAACCTCCCCGCATGGCGGGAACGTTGAGAGCTAGTTTGTCTGAAGCTCCAAGATGGAATTGACTTCAACATGACTGATCACTATGTTGAAATACCAAGACCACCTGGAGAATCTACAAATGAAACTCAAATGTCCCTAACTGCGAGAAGGTTACGTATCTACCCGCAGCAAAGAAATGTCCTACACGCAGAAAGCTATGCGCACAAAGTTATACGCGCAGAACACTTAGTCTATTCTCCAGTTATAAGGAGATTACTCCCGCCCGAAAGGAAACAGTAGCGTGTTTCAGAGATTTTCCACTTTTTACTGTACACTGACAAAAGTACCTGAAAAAGCACACTGTAACATGAAAAGTCAACTGTCAGCCACCCTATTCTCACCAACCCCAGACCTGCATGTTCTGTCCAAATCAAATCAAAATCTTTTATCCACCACTCCACTCTTAAGTAAATAATAATAACTTCCATACTTTATCATCATTACATTTAGATATGAAAAGATTTCAATCCCCTAAAGCAAGGGATTGTGTTCCCTTGAGTTTGCCTATAAATTTGTAACCTAAATTATCACCCAAAACACACTTCAAAGAACTACAAACTTGCACTAATCCTCTCCCAAGCATCCGTTGTTTTCATTTCCGATCCTGTTACTAGGTAAGCCGAGAATATAACCTTGAGATCTACTTTCCAACCCTTATGTTCTCCCGTTTATTGATCTTAATATATATACTTCTTGTTATTTAATCGTATTCTAGACCTTCGATTCCGAGGCCAACACCAAGAAAACCCGAATCTCGATTAATCCCTTAACAAGAACCACAGGTGAGTCTCACAGCCCCTATTTTCACTGTTTTCACTGTTTTTAAACTACTTTCGGGGCGAGGGACACGTACTTAAATAATGTTTTATCATGGTATACTTACAAGCTATGCAAACGATTACGTGTTTAAGTTATGTTTCATGATGAGCAATGCGAACAGTTATCTATGGTATTTCGATGTTAGTGCACCAGATTCGAGTAAGTGATCACTTTACCATTGGAACTCTAAGGGTAGGGACTGCTGGTTTGATCCGCCCACTCGTAGGGGTCGCACCTCTTACACAGACGAGTGCCTAGTATGGTCATGGGGCCGTACTATGGGTTTGAGCCCGCTCGTAGAGGTCGCTCCTCTTACGCAGACGAGCGCCTTGTTTTCCGGCACAACGTCAGCGCGTAACCCGCGGGACGGTATTATTCGCTCGTAGTGGCAGCGCCACTTACACAGACGAGCACGATTTTTCAGAAGTGTCCGCGCGTAACCCGCGGGACAGTATTACTTGTTTCGCTCGTAGTGGCAGTGCCACTTACACAGACGAGCACAGTTCCCAGAAATGTTCGCGCGTAAACCGCGGAACGATTTTATCAGAATATGTTGATAGAACTATGTTTTACCAAGCATGTGTTTTAATGATGCTACCAGAATTATGTTTCAGAATGATTATGATGCAATACGATTTATCAAGTTACTAAAACTTGTGAACTCACTCAGTTTATACTGATTCAAATGTTTTTACGTGTCTTTCAGGAGATAATTAGGTAGCGCATGGAGTCACACTTAGAGCACCTCACGCTGAACATCTAAACTAGCTTTTTGGAAGATTTTAGTTCTATCCCTTCGATGCGCGTGGTTGTTCCCGCCGCGCAAGGGGATATGGCTTGGAAATCTTCAACAGTTTTTTTACTTGGATGTTTTTATGAAATTTTTAAACAATGTAATGTATTGTATTAAACAATTCATGCACAATGAAAATCTTTGAATGTTTGCAATGGCCCGTGCTTAATTATCAATCCCCACTCGCGCGCGCCCGGCTGTTTCCGCCGCTCAGGGCCGGGTGTGACACCCTAGGTAATCCCCCTAGGAATAATGTAAGAGAGGGAGCCACTAGTGCCTATCGGACCCCAGGGAGAACCCATACACCCCTATACACCATAATTCACCACTCACTCTTACACAAAGGACCCACCAGGCCGCTCGCATTTCTGTACACCAACCTGAGCACACCCTATCCCCACCCCGTTCGACTTATCATATGGGAGAGACTTCACGAGTACAGGTCACTGAGATACCTGTCCCTGCTTGGGGTGTACCAATTCCAATCCAGGAACCACCTCCCATGTCTGACTCTGAGTGGTTAAGAGTGTTAACCGATCAAGTATTAGAGCACGCAACATCAATGAACGATCTTATCCCCTTCAGACAAGAAACCCGAGATGATGTTTGTAACCTCAACCAAAACATGAGGGATGTGAGGAGATCGAACGCTGGTTACCGATGGCGTATGGATCAGGTGGAATCACATCTATGGATAGATAGGACGGTCATCGTAGCGTTAATAGTTGCCTTTGTATGGTTGGTTTATCTTGTACGTACGGATAAGTAGATTAGAACAGTATAGTTGGTTGTATATAGTCTTTTGAATTCCCATGCAGTAGTTTGTAGCATTATGTTGGGCTGACTTGAGAACTGTTTATGGTTTAGTACTATTACAAGCACTGGCCCTTACCGGGTTAAGTTTATATGTCACTTAGTGACAAACTTTGATACGCATATTCAAGCGCTGGCCTATACTAGGTTAAGCCTATGCGCTAATTTTGAGATGCATATGTACAGTAATGATTATGGCTAATACAAATGTGTTCTTTGGCATAGTTGTGTGTTTGCAAATTGTAATATCATGATATTGTGCTTATTATGGTGGAAACGATATTAATTATTATATATTCAATTATTTTATAGAATGGCCCCGAAGAAAGCTAACGCTTTATCTGAGGCGGAAGTGATACCAACAATTGTAGCACAAGTCACTGCAGGCATGCGTGCCAACAATACTGTTAATCAACCTACAAGCACCACTACGGCCACTGTTAATATACCTCCGCCAGATACTAATATAGCACAGGGTGTTACTACCTCGCTGACTACTGATAATGTTATAAACAGTAATTATACTCGCCCGACTTTTAATGTCACTGGGAACCCTAAACACGTTTTGAACATCAATAATGTCATGAATCCAAACCCTATACCAATTATCAACACAACTACTAATGATAACACTCGACCAAATACCGGTAACGATCGTAATAACCAAGAACCCCCACGTCAGGAATATGTGTATAAACAATTCAAATCGTGTAACCCCATTGAATTCAAAGGTATTGAGGGACCTAACGGACTGGTCAAATGCATTGAAAAGACCGAGTCTGTAATTAACATTAGTGAATGTCTACCAGACCGTATAGTCAAATTCGCTACTACTATGTTTTCGGATCATGCCTTGATGTGGTGGAACACAGTGGTTCAGTTAAAGGGACAAGATGCTCTCAATCGTATCTCATGGACCGAACTCAAAACCCTCTTACTAGAACATTTTTGTCTAAAAAGTGAAATTCAAATGTTGGAGCATGAGTTACGGAACTTGGAAATGAATGGTGCTGACCATGTGGAATACACAAACCATTTTAACGAACTGTCTCGCTTGGTACCGTGGTTAGTTGCTCCGAAAGCTAAATGTATCGAACGCTATATCTGGGGATTAACCCCTGCTATGAGAAGCATAGTTAACTCAGTAGCCCACCCATCATTGGAAAGTGTTGTATCTCAAGCGGGTGTTGTTACTTTTGACCTCATGAGAAGCGGAGTGCTAAGGATGACGGGGGAAACATCGAGTTTAAACCATCTGATTATGGGACAAGGATGCAAGGGAACCCTCAAAATAAACGAGCCCGTCCGATTACCCGAAACTATGCTATGACCAGTTCGAATGTGAAACAAGAGGCTTATAAAGGGACTTTACCGAAGTGTGGGAAATGTAATCTTCATCATGCAGGTGATTGCAAACCGATAATGTCACAAGTGTGGAAGGACTGGACATTATGCCCCCAATCGTAGAACCCCGACCAATAATGTAAACCGACCACAACAACCAACCCAACCACCTAGTCCTTAACCAACCCTACCACAACTCAATCAACAAACCCCACCTACCATGAACTTCCGTACCTGCTACGAATGTGGTAGTACGGAACATTATCGGAGATACTGCCCTAAGCTGAATCAAGGTGCACTGAAAAGACAGAACCAATCACAAGCCTCAACTTCCAACGCAGCTAGGGGGCACACGCTTGTAATAGGATCGGGTGAAGCGCGTCATGATCCGAACGTGGTAACAGGTACATTCTTAGTTTCCGGTCATTATGCTTCAGTTTTATTCGATATGGGTGCCGATAGAAGTTTCGTATCTGTTAACTTTTTACCCTTAGAAAATATGCCAGTTAGTGAGCTAACAAAACCATACACTATAGAACCCGCTAATGGTAAGTCTACACTTGTTAACCGAATTGTCCAAAATTGTTCCTTTGTCCTAAACGACCACCCGTTTCTTATTGATTTACTTCCAGTGGAATTAGGAAGTTTTGATGTTATAGTCGCTATGGACTGGCTGTCTAAGTATAAAGCTGAAATTGTTTGTAAGGATAAGACTGTTAGGATACCTCTTTCGAATGATGAGGCAATGATTTTTCAAGGTGAGAAATCGGGTACTGTAATGCCTCTCGTATCCCAACTTAAGGCACTAAAATATTTGCGCCAAGGTTATATGTTATACTTGGCGAGTGTAACAATCAAGGACCCCGATGAAAAACGAATATAAGACATCCCAGTGGTACCCGAGTATTCAGATGTATTTCTCGGTGAGTTGCCTGTTTTAACATCGACCCGACAAATTGAATTCCGTATTGACCTGATACCGGGAGCAGCTCCCATTGCTAAGGCACCTTACCTACTTGCACCTTCTTAAATGCAAGAATTGTCCAACCAATTACAAGAGTTACTAGATAGGGGCTTTATCCGACCTAGTTATTCACCATGGGGAGCACCGGTGTTATTTGTGAAAAAGAAGGATGGAAGTTTTCGGATGTGTATTGACTACTGGGAATTGAATAAAGTGACTATAAAGAATATATACCTCTTACCTCGAATTGATGACTTGTTTGATCAGCTCCTGGGTGCGAAGTATTTTTCAAAAATTGATCTCAGATCGGGTTATGATCAAGTAAGAGGTCAGGAAGAAGATATCCCAAAAACAACCTTCCAAACTCGGTACGGTCACTATGAATTTTTGGTTATGTCGTTTGGATTGACCAATGCACCCGTAGTATTTATGGGTCTCATGAACCGATTTTGCAAACCCTACCTTGACAAATTCGTGATAGTGTTTGTTGATGACATCTTGATATATTCAAAAAGTCATGAGGAACACGAGCAGCATATACGAGTAATCTTGGAATTATTGAGGCAAGAAGAGTTATACGCCAAATTGTCCAAATGTGAATTCTGGTTACAAGAAGTACAATTTTTATAGGACACATTGTGAATCAACAAGGAATCCAAGTAGACCCAAGTAAAATTGAGGCTATTAAAAATTGGCAAGTACCTAAATCACCGAAAGAAATTTTCCAATTTTTGGATTAGCCGGGTATTACTGACGGTTTATTGAAAACTTTTCAAGCATTGCCCAACCTTTAACCCTCCTAACTCAGAAAGATCGGACGCATGACTGGGGAGAAGAACAAGAAATGGCATTCGAAACGTTAAAACAAAAGTTATGTGAAGCTCCAATATTAAGTCTCCCTAAGCTGGAGACACAACTTGTACGGCACCAAATGTACCATCTATACTGATCACAAAAGCCTACAGCACATATTTGATCAGAAGGAGCTGAATATGAGACAAAGAAGATGGGTAAGACTCTTAAATGATTACGATTGTGAAATTAAGTACCATCTGGGTAAGGCTAATATAGTAGCTGATGCTTTAAGCCGAAAAGACAAATTTAAACCATTAAGGGTACGAGCACTCGGGATGATTGTCCAGAGTAGCCTCATCGAACAAATTCGTGTTGCACAGAAAGGAAGAACTACACGGGAATGAAAAGAACTTTGAGAAGAAAATTGACGAAATATTCTATTACAAAAACCGGGTCTAGATTCCAACACTTCATAAACTTCGTCAACTGATTCTTGATGAATCACACAAATCCAAATATTCTATCCATCCAGGTACCGATAAGATGTATAAAGATGTTAAAGAATTCTACTAGTGGCCTGGCATGAAAAAGGATATAGCATTGTATGTAAGTAAATGTGCAACTTGTGCAAGGGTTAAGGTTGAATACCTAAAACCTTCGGGAATGTTACAACAACCCGAAATCCCACAATGGAAATATGAGCAAATTACCATGGACTTCTTAACACACCTTCCCAAAACCTCTCGAGGGCACAATGCCATTTGGGTAATAGTATACCAATTAACCAAATCTGCATACTTCATTCAAATCCGCAACAACTACGCTAACGAAAAACTCGCTCAAATTTACATTGATGAAATTATATCTCGACACGGAGTACCACATTCGATTATTTTATACCGAGACAGTCACTTTACTTCACATTCCTGGCAAGCAGTTCAGGAAGCTTTGGGAACCTGAATAGACCTGAGTACCGCTTACCATCCCAAACTGATGGCCAGTCCGAACGAACCATCCAAACCTTAGAAGATTTACTTCGTGCTTGGATACTGGATTTCAAAGGAAATTGGGATCAATACCTCCCGCTCATTGAATTCTCTTACAATAACAATTACCACAGTAGTATACAAGCAGCAACTTATGAAGCATTATACGGGCGAAAATGTAGATCACCACTTTGTTGGACAGAAATGGGTGATACTCAAATTACAAGATCCGATTTAATTCAAAAGACAAATGAAAAGATTCATAGGATTAAACAGAAACTGATAGCCGCACGCGATCGACAAAAGTGCTACGCAGATATTCGTAGAAAACCGTTATCTTTTGAAATAGGTGACAAGGTGTTTCTAAAAGTATCGCCATGGAAAGGTGTCATAAGGTTTGGAAAGACCGGTAAGTTAGTCTCGAGATATATTGGAATTTCGAGATTATTGCAAAAATTGGTCCCGTAGCCTACCGATTGAGATTACCCCTAGAACTGAGCACCATTCACGATGTATTTCATTTGTCAAATCTGAAAAAGTGTCTTACTGATGAGACGACGATTGTACCACTGGAAGATATTCAGATAAATGAAAAGCTAAACATCGTAGAGGAACCGATGGAAATTTTAGACGGAAAAACCAAGCAGTTTCGACACAACAAAATCTCATTGGTAAAAGTTCGGTGGAACTCAAAACAAGGACCCGAATTTACTTGGGAACGAAAGGACGAATTCCGAAAGAAAAAACCCACACTTGTTCCCTAAAATGAAAATCGTTGACACATCAAATTTCGGGGATGAAATTTCTTAACGGAGGAAGAATGTGACATTCATGAAAAAAACGAGGTATACCTTATTCACTACGTAGCGAGTAAACGATAAATCGGTTAATTTATAGCGATTAAACGAGTAACCGACCGATACTGATTATGACCCATATTTATACTGAGGGGTCATATACGAGTTATATATATTATTGTGGCTAACATATTGATATTTAGGCCCTAGTACATTTAAAACCATTTAAACGAAAAAGGTTTCGTTTATTGATACGTTGTGACTTTAAACGCAATCGTTAACACCAAAACGAGCATTATAGCATTCGTCAAGCCGAAAAGATTTATAAAACACTTAAATGACATGTTCTAAGAAATCCTTGAAAATATTTTGGATTTTTCAACGAGTCATTACGTTTTTCTTATTTTACAAAAATCGGCTAAAAAACACTCGTTTTCGCGCTGTTTTTCACACCCGAACTAGTTTTCTTGAGAAAAACTGAACCCGAATTAAATTTTGAACCGAGATTTACACGTGACACGAAAACCGATGCATTAATGGGCCAAAATAAACGGAGAATATTTGGCGAATTTATAACCGTTTATTGGCGTTTATTTGGGAAAAATAGTTAAACTACATAAAAATTATGAATTTTTGGTTGGGACTCAGAAATATTATGGTAAGATCACTGGGAAGATTTGGGATCGTATGGAGATGTTTAAGTATAGAGTGTGCAATTGCGTTTTTATCGAATTTTAACAGCGAAAAAATGCACAAAAGAATATTTTGGTCAAAGAATTAGGTTCTGAGAATGGTACAGGGGTTGTATGATGGCATTATGACCACTTAGAAAAATTATCGGATTTTTCGGGAGACTTTTGTTATAAATAGTTATGATTATTTGAAGATTTAAATTATATTTGTATTAACGAAACCGGCAGTTTTGTGTTTAACAAACTGAATTGTATGTTAAAACATCAAAAGTGGTCAAATATCATAATTTGAGTAGATTTGATAAAAAAGAACTTTTACGAGATTTCCGGACAATTTGGGTGGATTGAACGCGTTTTGTATAATCAAACCCGTATGAAAACGGAAGCGAACCCTGCGATCATTCCAGATACCGAAACTTCAAAATTCTTTCATAAATCAATTCATTTTATCAATCAGTATGTTTACTTAATTTTGTGTGATCTTACATATTTCCGAAACGCGTAAACGATCAACTTGGCCAGGCACGGAAAACGGTGAAACTGGGCCAAATCTAGTTTTGAATATTTCATAACGTACAGCGTCACAATTTAAGACTAATGATATGTTCTAGGCCTAACAATTATACCCAGACTAGTTATACAGCCCAATTTAGTTTAAACATTGTACTATTATTAACCGTACTATACCGATTATAGGATACGAGCTATAGCCAAGGCATTATACCTAGTACGCGTGTAATCGATCAGTACTACGATAAGGTGAGTTTCATGACCCCACTTCTAAACTGTTTTATGAACTTTTGGGGTGAAAAGCGTGTTTACATATACGTATATACTTGAAAACTTGTGATGATGTGAATTATCTTAGTACTAACAGTTGAATGTCCCCACAAACACGAGTAATTAACTTCACACCGGTGACGTGTGGATAGTACTATCGGTTTGACAAACCCAACAGACAGGGCCGGAGGGGTATGCCGGAACATGTTAACCCAATTGCACATTGTTATTTAAACTTATTATATTCCGCTATGTGGTATTAAACATAGTACATACTTGGGGCAAAGTGGCTATTATATGCCAACGGGAGTACATGGGCAAGGGTGGCCATGCGTTTTAGCTCGTTTCGGTTTCACTTGTGGCTTAGTATAAAAATAGCATACACATGCATACATACATATTGTGAACTTTATAAACTCGTATACTGATTTTCGTTTGTACTCATGAAACCTGAAACTCATCAACTAGACGTAGTTAACCTGTTTTAACATGCTTTTCAGGTAAGCCGAATTTGGAATGATTTGCTTATGTGCTGAGTGGTTAGAAGTGAAGTGAATGGATGTACATAAACGCTAGTATATATTAAGGAATAAACATCCACGATAACTGGTTATGTGATTTTCATCTAGTTTGTAAACTTAGTACCAACCAATGTAATATGATGTACATTAGTTTGTTGAATTTCTTTATAAACAATGTGGTTGATACCAGAGTTATTTGTTATATTCCCGTATTACTCTTCTGCATTAACCTAGTCGGGGCGTGACATGAAGCTTAGCTCTTAGAAATAAAGGAGAGTGTAACTAAGAAGAGTTAAGGTTTCCCCAGTTGAGGATGCGAGTAATGTGAGTTGGAATGGTCCTTAGTCTATCTTTTGGATACTAGATAGCAAGTTCCAGACTCCATTAGTTTATCATTGCATATTTATTACCTCACCGCTATAGGTTAACAAATAAATCTTGTTATGACAAATTGGGAATTTTAGATTTCAACATTCCAAACTACAAGGTAGTAGTGCATCATGAGGTTCATGAGGATCGGACCATTACGAAAGAATACGGTATAGAGAAAAGTTCCTAATTATTATCTAATGGTTAACGTAATGAAACATTTTTAGAACTATTCGTATAAATATCCTGAAAAAGGAACATTTCTTAGACACAATTCTAAAGGAAAATGCAGAAACAATACCAAGTATTAGGGATACGTTCCACTTGTATGGATTACAAAATTAGTTCCCCATAAAAGAAAATCCCAACATTTTAATTTTTAATTACGAGGGTTCCCTGGCGTGACACTATCTTTAATGAAATAATCCTTGGAGACTAAATGTTAACACTCTATGGTTGAGATGGAGTTAGCACAATTGGATATAGATGATGTTAACACTTAGTCTTGATGCGGGCGGCTCTAAATATCATTAGCATCAGCCTTTTTGAGTTATAGATATAAGTTGCTTATCGAAGACAATTCACCATGGGTAATTTTTGTAACATAAGTAGCAAGATCATGTGCGGATACAACAAACTTTAGACATGTTATATGGGTCTAATGTGTATGAAGGTGAAGTTGGAATGTTCTCACGTAAGGTGGGTTTGTTCGAACATATAGGTGGCTTATCACTATCGAGGCGTGTGCACGTCAGGAAACTTGGACATAAGCTAGAAGGTTATAGGTTGAGGATTATTTGAGATGCTCACTTGTATTCTTTCGAGTTTTTCGAGTCTTAACCATTATATCCTATGTATACTATCATCCTCATTAGAGAATAGTTACAGCGAAGTAAATATCATCTATAGAAACGGCGTCAATGCAAAGAATGTTGGGTCAGTTCCACGTAAGTCATTGATCGCAACCGAAGAATTTATAGGATGCATTGACAATTGAAATGGAGCAAGAAAAAGGATATGTCAAAGGTGTTGCCTAGATATATAATATCGATAAATAGAGGAGAAAAGAAAAATCTTCCATGTTTTTTTATGGGTCGCATCATTTCAATAATGCTAGGCTTGTCTACCATGATCTTCTCTTCCTGGTGAGGTTGCCACGTTGTATTAGAAGTTGTGTATAACAAAAGATCGACACATACGTGTCAAAGAAGTATAAATGTCAACTTACAGGAATACTAGTTTGAAATGATATAACTTAAGTTTTGAATATGACTTTACTCGTAAGTCACTTAGGATAATGAGAGGAACTGATAAGGTGATGAAAGAGTCCATTAAGCTCCAAATGGAGGGTATACCGTCATGCCGTAATAGTCGATAACTCGCAAAGTACTTTAAGTTATGAATTAGAGATGTGCCCATTTTTTTGTTGTATATATATATATTCATGATATATTTTGTAATAGTTTGTTGGGAGTGTTGGTTACCATAACAGGATTACCAGAATTCACGCGCACGTGCAAATTCATAATTACATTGATCACCCATAATTATAAATTTGCCTTGCATGGTCACTCTAGTTTTCTCCTATCAGGTGTTGTATATGAATTTTTGTTCATAGCTGTAGTTTTGTATTTCCCTAAGCAAGCTCTTATGGCACTTCTAGTAATGCAATATAGTCTCCTATGTTACTCAGTCAATGGCTTTTGATGGGTAGCGATGAAGGTAAATCACGTAACCTTCTTTGCTAAGTACAAGAAATAAATGCTTAACATAAAAACGGGGTCGAAGTCCCCAAATAGTCCCGAGCATAACACACTCCAGTTAACATAAAAAGCCTTCTCACATAAAACGCCATCTGGCAATGGCAGATAATCTCAAGCATAACTCACTCCTATCAAATTAGTGTGCCCAATAAACAACAATATTGATCACGTGTGCATAAAGGTCTTACAAGTATCCATAAGAAAATCAATAGCTTATCATGTATGCACACTTTCAAATCAATAAGGTCATCACTTAGTTGATAATCCTCTAAATAGTGTCTTAGAGTTCTATAAGCCAAATCATATAACTAGTCAATTCCGATAGCCAACCCTTGGAGTTCTATTGATCAAACTTAAGTGTTTTCATATACCTAATTGTTCAAGGTCTTTGCAGTGTCAGAGTCTTAGTGGGCAGAGATCCTTAAAGTATTTCGGTTAAAGCTTAGAAATCTCTAATGAATTCTAATTCGCTTAAACCTTTGGCTTTGATACCAATCTGTCACACCCTGCCAATAGGGGGCTGGGAGTTTCAAGGACAATTTGGTACCAAGTGTAAGCAGCAGAATATTATTGATAAAAATAAGTTACAACGTTTGAACTAAGTATTTATGACAAGGTGTAACTACACAACTATCTCTTCTCTGACATTGCTACAATCCCGTGGTTGGTTCTACTAATATTCTTGGCGTATAATCTTCATTGTTCATCTTCGGCATACGCCTCTATCCTTAAGCATTCTCGTTACAAAGCTAATCTATATTGCTATCCCCACATTACCTGAATACATGCTACAAAGTGTCAACTAAAAAGTTGGTGAGTTCGTGAGTTTTAGCTCACATACACATAAAACAGTTCATTTATAAAAGCGCGCAAGTTTGCGTGTATGTAAGTACAAAGCATGGTGCACATCAATCAAGTCCACAATCAATCCTGCATCCGATCATAAGCCTCCCCTCGACTTACAACCGAACAGCACCCGTCCCCGAATATTACTCTCCCGAGTAATAATCCAAACGTTAGTCATATGCCGCAACGGTCCGCAGACCTCAGTGTGGTTTACCCAACATTGGGTCACTGTGCGTGGGGGTCTCCCAAATAGTACTACCCATACGAGCCATAGGCTCACTCCCTGAGTTATTGATTGTGTAATTTAAAGCGGGACAAAAACATGGCAGAAAACAAGTCTTGATAAACATCACAGCATAAGTAAAACAAGCATGTATCCAGCCCAAAAGTTTAAGTAAAAAGGGCAGCACGAAACTCACCTCAGTCCGTATGAAATGCTTGTAAATGAAGACAATCTATGAGCTTGCGACTACGCTAAGAACCACCAAGTACGCCTAGTAAATATATTAATCAACAATAGGTTATTGGACAACCATGTAAAATGTATGAGTGTTGTGTACTAGTCGGTTCAAAGTGCTGGTCAATGTGTTAGGTTCCTAGTGAATAAAGTTTCCTTTTATGGGAAGTTACACTTAAATAAATTTATAATATTGGTGTTGTGTGTTAGGTATTATAGTTCAACTACTAAGAGTTTTAATTAGCTCAATTCGGTTGTTAGGTTTCGATATAGTTTCCATTATCAGAAAGTCCGGACCTTCGGTTTGCTTTCGGGTTACCATATGACCATCAAGCTATACAATTTATATATATCAGTAGCTTAATGATTTTTGTTTGGAATATATTATCATGGGATTAGAAAAGTTAACAATACTGGTTATCACCACTGTTGTCAGTTTTTAATGATATGTCTCGAATGAATAGTTTATATAAGCGGATACTCTGGAAATCAAAAATTATCATTTTCCATAACTATATATGTTATAAAAATGAGTTATTTGCAGGTCCAATGTTTCAGAAAGTTTGAGTTTGTAAGGTCTTAGTCCCCGTACATTCGTCAACTGTTCATTCTAACAAAAAAAAACAAGTTAAAGGCTCGGTTAGTTTTTGTAAATTAAGTAAATACTCAAATTAAGGTTTTACTCACTTATACTTGTTGTTGAAAATCAGAAACCTCATATTCTAGTATTTTTCAGAATGCATGTTCGGTTTATGTCGGTTCAACCGTAACTCGCGTTTACACAACCATTCTTGACAAAAGAAATATTGTATCTACCAAAAATGTTCTATACCATTATGATAAAGTGTTTTATATATAACTTTCTAGGAAAATATCTATTTTATATTTTTGACGCATTTTAGTCTTTAAAAGCCGGCCCGTTCGGTTTAAATGAAACAACGAGTTTAAGCTTGTAAATGGGCCATTTTCTAAATCCATTTATCCTTAAAATTTTATAACTTATGTTGAGACATTTTAATTTGTAAGTTTATGTTTTATAAACATATTTTTGTACTTTTAGAATTTGAGAAATAACTCGTCTCCGAAAATGCCCTTTCATTATGTTTTTAACAAAAACTCATTTTTTTGTCATCTAACAAGTTAGGACCTGCCATAATACATAAAAATAGGTTGTTTTTGGCATTTCATGGGTTTTGAAAGATTGTTCATAGCTGCAGTTTCTTTAACGGGCCCGGCTTTGGCCAGTTCGGGTTTTAGTTCGGTTTAAAAAAAACAACTATTCATGCAAAATGTTTCCGGGTTAGATTATATAACATTAAAATATTATATTTAGGTCTGCAAAAAGATATCATATTATTACTTTGGTTGCACGAATTATTTCTTATCGAACGTGTCACCAAAATGCCGGTTTGGTTGATTTCTAATACTCGGCTTATTATTAATTTTTGGGGCTGGTCTTTACCAAGTTTAAGGCTGATACGTACCACATAGCCATATCTTCACACATGTCCCAATTCCCACGTTTAGTTTAGTTAGTTGCATTGTTTATTTGTGTTTCCATCTTCCCACGTATAATTGGTAGTTTACATCCATCCCATGTTTCCCTTTATTTTAGCATGCATGAATTGTATTTAAATACCTTTTTGATGAATGAAAAGAAGAAAAAGAAAATTGATAAATAATGTCTCGTTCTCTCTATTATTTCTTTGGAGTCTAACCCGCTCAAAGGGTCACTATCTTGAGAGATTAGCCATCTCGAATCGGCTTCTATCAAAGGCCTTAGATATGTGTATACTTAACTTCTGTAAATTTCGTTAAATATGCAAAAGTTAATAAGGTTGCAGAAGTTATTTGATTTGGGTTCAAGTTAACTTCTAAAAATACCCTTGGCCACCAATATTCATCTAAGACTCATTTTTCATCACAAAACATGTTCGGACCTGCTCTAACATATGGTAAAGACTTGTTAAAGGTTTTATACTAATATTTGGGTGCTTGGAACCCAAACAGTGGCTTCGGTTCGGTTTGGGTCCGTTAGCACCTTTGTGTTATATTTTTATCAAAACTCGTTTTGGTTATCAAACGTATTAGGACCTGTTATAATCTTTACATATTCTGGTAAATTTAACAAGGTTAAAGGTTTTGTTCACACCCCGTTTGCTTGGTTTTAAAACTGAGTTTTGCGTTTAGGATTTTATGCTTATAAAGTTTAATTATCTGGTTAAGTTGTTAATGCTGCAAATATGTTTGTAGCTGGTCATCGTTTAGGATTTTAGGTGGAGGTTTGGGGGCAGGTTTAATCGCTAAAGGGTGGAGGGGGCAGAAGTGATCTGCTGATGTGATCGGGACAGAGGATTTGATTTTGTTTAATTGAAGATTTGATAATATGTCATATTATCTTTGTTGATTTGTTATGTTTATAAACTTTAACTACTTATTTTATAATACCATATAAACATATAGGTTTAGGTGATTTAGATAATATACACTGTGTAATAAATCTCGTTTGTTGGTTTTAGTATCGTTTGATTCGTTGACCAGGCGATAATATACGAAACATTTCTTGTTTGAGTTATATATTTTGGAAACCGATAGTATTAAATAATTGTTGCAATGATTCTTATAACTTTTCGAGTTATCGAGTTCGGGCTCGTTTGGGTTAACCCAGTTCCGGTTTTGTTTGGTGAAATTGGGTCGAGCCAATGTTATAACTTAAGGTATTGTAATTGGACTATCCATATCTCTAGCGAGGTCTACATAATCACTGAGTCGAGCCCATTAGTTATCATCTCAACGGTTCGGGCCAAGCCCATTAATTACACTTCGCCTTGACTATTCGATCAACATCACACTCGGCCTCTAACGGTTTTTTGTTACTTCAACGAACGTGACCAATATCAAGTAAACATACAAAACCAATACCGACAAGAATTTGTGTTCACTCGTAACCACAATGCTCAGGTTTTACCAACCGAATAAACTTCTTTTTAAATATGTTGGTTAGCCACAAGAGAGCGTAGTTTTTGTTTTGTTTCAATATGTTTGTTGTATTTGGACATTGACGAATGTAATTTACTACTGTCTATGCCATCAGCCCGGTGCAACGAGCCGAGTCTGTTACCCAGAATAGATAATATCGATGGGCGGCGACACAAAATACTTTTTTGATTATTTTATTTTTTTTTTGCTTTAAATATGTAAACTTTTTTTTTCTTTTAGTTCCACTTTTGTAAACCAAAACTGACCAATTTGTGTCCATTTGCTGTCACGGCGTCTTGGTTTTACCGACCACATAAACGTTGTTTTAAATATGTTATTTTTTTTGTATTATAAGCTATACGATTTTTTTTGTTTAGTTCCGGTATCGTAATGAATGTAACCGAAATCGTCCATTCGTGTTGACTCGCCGTCGCAACGTCTAGGTCTTACTGGCTAAATAAACGTCATTTTAAACTTATTATATATTTACGTATTATACGAGTATTCTGTTCATTTACTGATTTAACTTTTGGTTTAATATCGGTATTGTGGTATAGTATCATAACGAACTCAACCCATAATTACCAAACGCACATACATAAACCGCTATAACGCGACGGACACAAAACTAGTTTCTTTTATTTTAGAAACTAAAACTCCTAATTATGATAGCTTGGCATAAATCATTGGATATAATAATACTGTGACAATCGTCAATTTCAGGTTAACCTCGTCAACTCAACTCCGTAAATTCGAACTTTAAGATCGTTGAATCTATAACGCACACTTCATTACATTTAAACTAGGGTTTAAATGACGCTTAACACTTACTACATGAGTAGTCTTTCGGGATTTGCACCGAAACGCAAACGAGTTGACGCAAGCGATTGATAAATAAACGACAAACGTCAAAACACTAATTATGTGATTATTATGTGTTAGGTATATGTGTGTTACTTGATTGTTATGTGGAATGTTAAACAAGAAACAAGAACTAATTAGTTTAGGCTAGAGATGTAACACTTGAAAGATTAGGGACTAGAATGTAACTTGATTATCTATAAATATAACCTTAACACTAAACCCTAACTTATTATTATAAACCTACAACTCTAATCGGCCCTCCCCTTGCTCTTCTTGGCTGCCGTCCACTTTCACACACATATACACCATCAATTCAAGCCTTTGATTGAAGAACTAAGTGCTAGGAAGGTATATTTGATCATCCTTTACCTTCTTGTTGTTTGATTTTGATGTTTAATGGGTTAATTAAAAACCCTAGGCAGCCGATTTTCATGAGTATGTATGAGTTAACATGATGGTTGTTAAATTCATGATGATTGATAACTAGTATTGATGTTGTTGCTTGATTGATTGTTGTCCTTGATTTGAATTAGAACACAAACCCTAATCTTGTATGTATGGTGTGATTGATATGCATGGATAGTAGTTATAGTGTCTAGAGGGTTATATGGATGCATGATAGTTCATAGATTGTTATTATGTTGAGTTTTGATGTGAACAGATTCTGGACAGAATATATATACGATGTTTAACTGACTGTAACGAAGTGTAAACGTGAAAATTGATTGAGATTGTGGGTACTGCAGTAAACTAGGTTGAGTCTAGTTTCTATAAAGTATAAATTCGTAATTTTTGGATAAGTGGAAGTATACTTTTATGATTTTACAAAAATGTGATGCAAAGCTGAGCTGTTAGACCTGCTGTTAGGTTATGTTGTAAATATTATATCTCATGAACTACGAGACCAATTGGGTTGGTTCCACTTCTGGAAGTTGACTCACTGAGTTAGGAACCAAACCCAAGTGGTCTTGCATTTATTGGATTTTTCGTTTAACGGGAATTTCAAATAACATTCTGTTGCGCATGAATCTGACTGATATGAGTTTACTGTAGTGTTTTGATCATTATGAGCAATCTATATGGAATAAAAATAAGATAAAATATGTTCTGGAAACCTAAGATATGTATGCTTCTGTGGTAATTTTTGGTGAATTAATTGAGACGTTATAATCGGTGAACTAGTGCAATCTTTCAAGTAGAAATTCTGTCATAACGAAACTAGCTGCTGAGTTGTATAGGAATGCATGAAATATGATAGTTTTTATATAATTGTTGTATTTTGACCAAAATACCCTTGCGGGGAATAGTTGCTAGTTGATTGCCATGAATTGACCAAATTGCCCTTATGGGGAATAATTGCTAATAAGTATGTTATTAATACATGATACGAAAGTAATTGCTCACCCACGTATCGTATCACAATTGTACTTGTTTAAGTCACACACGATTCACAAACGAAACACGAAATCTGTTACGTGCATAGGTATTATGTGCCGAGTCTAGAGACTCGTTAAACGTTCCGATACTTAGAAAATCTCTTTGTTATTTTAGAACGCTAGAGAGTTTTCTACGACGCGCATCACTTGGTGATCTAGATCGGATATTCTTCGCAAACAGTGAGTTCACTTACCCCACTCTTAAACTGTTTTCAAACGTTTTTCACTTGGGGGAGATAACATACTCCGATAAACATATTTTCTGAGATAAACGCATATGAAAGATTTTGTTATAAATTATATATCACTTGTAAAGGCTAAGCGGCATACATAACATTTGAAGTCCCACACATCGGACCGGTTAATATTTGGAATAGCGAGTCACTTTTGGGTATTACTACTGGGTTTGACAAACCCCACCCGACGCTAAGCTCAACTGGAGGTTGAGTGGGTGTAAATTTTGGCTAACACTTACCATGGTCTGGAGGACCTGGTGACGGGCACTTGATAAACAGTCAGCTTCGGTCGCGAACCACTTAGCGATACTTGTTGTATAGATTAGCTACCTATCGATATATAATTTGACATAACACTATCTGGTAATGCAAAACACTTAAACGCTGTAACGAGGTTACACACTCAAACGTCGTAACGGGGTTACGCAACACTTAAACGCTGTAACGTGGTTACACACTCAAACGTCGTAACGGGGTTACGCAACACTTAAACGCTGTAACGTGGTTACACACTCAAACGTCGTAACGGGGTTACGCAACACTTAAACGCTGTAACGTGGTTACACACTCAAACGTCGTAACGGGGTTACGCAACACTTAAACGTTGTAACGTGGTTACACACTCAAACGTCGTAACGGGGTTACGCAACATTTAAACGTCGTAACGAGGTTACGCAAAACGCTAAACGATTTATCTTATTTTACTTGTGAACTCACCAACCTTGTGTTGACACTTTTAGTATGTTATTCTCAGGTAGCCGAGGCGGGCGCGCGGTTTAGGAGCATGCATTAATTGAAAACATCTTTACTCTGCAAACTTAATTTTAACATTTACATTTGGTTTTAAGTCGTCCTGCGTGACGCAACTTTTGAATTAAGGTTTTACGCTTCCGCACTTACTTTCATTTAAACGTTTTTCTTTGGTTTGGTTATAACTAATGATTCCGATCCTGCCAGTTCACACCCTCTGACGGTAAAACTCCGTTAGTGGATTTTGAGGGTGTGACAGATTGGTATCAGAGCCATTGGTTATAGCGAACTAGAAACTGCATGCATACTAGACTATAACCGCGACGACCCATTAGTTATAATGATACGCACTGCATAGGTTTGTGTAGTCTTGAAATCTTATTTCCTTATCTCCTTCACTCATACGCGCGCATATACACGGCTTACCTGTAGAAATGTCGACGCCACCCTCATCATCATCCGATTCGATGACGCATGCTCACGGGAAGGAACCGCAGTTACCTACTGCCTCGCCACCCCGTGTAGTCCCGGAACTCGAAGCTCCTACACCGAAGAGGTACCGCCTATCCGGAGGCTAGTATGACAACGACGTTAGCTGGGAGTGGTACCCCAACATGATCAGACGTATGGTCTACCGTGAACAAGTTCCCCCATTGCCTCACCCGAACCACCCTGCTTACCCTAACACCCTACCACTTATAACCGAACCTGTAGAGCGAGTTCTCGCAGCTATCGTTTCTTGTTTGGAGCGTGATGTGGGTTACATGCGCTACACGAGAGAAAATGTTTCCAGACTGTTTAAAGACGGAACCGAGACTCAGGAGGAGATTGCCCGCATGGCAGCGGCAATGAAAGATATGCAAGGGGCTAGTGATCAACAAATGAAGGTTATGATGAAGAAGATCCCGAAGAGGAGCCTGAGGAGAAACCTGAGGAAGATCCCGAGGAGGAACCCGAAGAGGAACCGGAGGAAGAACCGGCTGAGCCAGAGGCACACTCGGATGTGTCCTCAGGCGACGACATCTCGGGATGATAATACCTAGATGGCTGGAAGAAACGCTGGACACGGACGTGGTAACATCAGCATGACTGCAGCTGAACTCCAAACTCTGCTGAATGACCATGTGGCGGCCGCTTTAGCCGCACACGTTCAGAATCAAACTGGGGGTCCAAATGGAACATGTACCTTCAAGAACTACTTAGACTGCAAGCCCAGTACGTTTAAGGGCACTGAGGGAGCTATAGGCTTCCTGCGTTGGGCTGAGAAGGCCGAGTCGGCTTTTGAGATGTGTAACTGTCCCCCTGCCAGTAGGGTCAAATTCGCTGCTGGGACACTTGAGGATTCCGCCCTCACTTGGTGGAATTCGAACGTCCAGATCCTTGGATTGGAACTGGCTAACGCGATGAACTGGGAGGAGTTCAAAAACATGATGCGAGAGGAGTACTGTCCGAGGGAAGAAATTTCGAAGTTAGAGTCGGAGTTTTGGTCGTTGAAAATGGTGGGTTCAGAGATTGAAGCCTACACTACTCGTTCGCACGAGTTGGCAGTGATGTGTCCGCGGATGGTGGATCCGCCGAGCAAGAGAATAGAGATGTACATTGATGGGTTAGCACCACAGATTCAGGGTATGGTGACGTCTTCCAGACCAGCCACGATCCAACAAGCGATCCGTTTGGCTCACAAACTGACGGATCAGGCTGTGACCCAGGGTGCGTTACCACCGAGGGGTTCGACTGTTAAAGCCCGTGACAACCCGAGTAATGACCACGTCAGCAACAGTAACAACAACAGCAACCCGAACAGCGGGAAGAGAAAGTTTGACAACACCAGATCTTCATCCTCAAACCTCCCACCGCAACACCACTACCGTAAGCCCGAATTTACTCGGAGTTTCAACACTCAGAATCACAACAACAACAACAACAACAACGGTAGCGGGCAGGTTTCGAGCGGATATGCTGGGAAATATCCAAAGTGCAACAGGTGCAACTTTCATCATGTTGGTCAGTGTGACCGTGTCAAGTGTCAAAGATGCGGAAAGATAGGTCACCAAGCGAAGGAATGTAGAGAAGACCTTGCGGTGAAGGGTGCTCCTAAGCCACCGATGATGACTAAGGGATGTTTTGAATGTGGACAGGAAGGCCATTTCCGGAAGGATTGCCCCAAGCTGAAACATAATGACAACAATGGGGGCAATGGAAGTGGCAGTAACGGTGGAGGAAATGGCAAAGGAAGAGCGTTTGTGATTGGATCGGGTCAAGCCCGCAGAGATCCGCATGTGGTGTCTGGTAAGTTCCCCGTAAACGATTGTTTTGCTTCTGTTTTGTTTGACACTGGAGCTGATAGGAGTTTTGTGTCAAAGGCCTTTAGCCAACTTTTAAACCTTACTCCAACCCCGTTAGACGCTAAGTTTCCTGTTGAATTAGCTAACGGTAAAACTATAATAACAACTCATATATTTGCGGGATGTAAGTTGAAACTGTTAGGTCATGTCTTTGACATCGACCTTATTCCTTTTACGCTTAGTAGTTTCGATGTCGTTGTCGGCATGGACTGGTTATCCGAGAACCGAGCGGAGATTATATGCCATGATAAGATAGTCCATATTACCACCCCTTCCGGCGAGATCATTTCGGTCCGAGGCGAGAGAAGCGGCATGACCACCAGCGTCATTACCCTTATGAAGGCACAGAAGTATTTACGAAAGGGTCATCCGGCAATTTTGGCGCAGATTGTTGAGAAACCCGCGGAGGAGAAACGAATTGAAGACATACCGGTTGTGCGAGACTTCCCGGAAGTTTTCCCGGAGGATTTGCCTGGACTCCCTCCTATTCGTCAAGTCGAATTCCAAATCGAGTTGACACCCGGTGCAGCACCCATAGCACGAGCCCCGTATCGGCTCGCACCGGCGGAACTTCAGGAGTTGTCCACCCAGTTGCAAGATTTGTTGGATAAAGGTTTTATCCGACCTAGCTCATCGCCATGGGGAGCCCCTGTCTTGTTTGTCCGAAAGAAAGACGGGACCTTCCGAATGTGCATCGACTACCGGGAGTTGAACAAAGTGACGGTCAAGAACCGTTATCCTTTACCCCGAATTGATGATTTGTTTGACCAGCTTCAGGGATCGAGTTACTACTCGAAGATCGATCTACGATCCGGTTATCACCAGCTGAGAGTGCGCGAAGAAGATATTTCAAAGACGGCTTTCAGAACACGGTATGGTCACTACGAGTTTTCGGTTATGCCTTTTGGCCTAACCAACGCACCAGCCGTATTTATGGATCTCATGAATCGAGTATGCAAGGCGTACCTCGACAAGTTCGTGATTGTTTTCATTGATGATATTCTCGTCTACTCCAAGAACGAGACTGACCACGAAGAGCACTTAAGGATAATTCTGGAACTGCTGAAGAAGGAACAACTGTATGCTAAACTCTCGAAATGTGAATTTTGGCTTCGCGAGGTTCACTTTTTAGGACATGTGATCAACGAGAATGGTATCCATGTCGATCCCGGTAAGGTAGAGGCCATCAAAAACTGGGAAGCACCTAAGACTCCGACTGAGGTGCGACAATTCCTAGGACTGGCCGGCCACTATCGGCGTTTCATCGAGGGATTTTCAAAGATTGCTCAACCCCTCACCGCTTTGACTCACAAGGGCACTAAGTACAACTGGGGTGACGCGCAGGAATCCGCTTTTCAACTGTTGAAAACCAAGCTTTGTAGCGCCCCTATTTTAGCCCTCCCCGAGGGAACAGAAAATTTTGAGGTACACTGTGACGCATCTATACAAGGTCTCGGTTGTGTGCTGATGCAACTCGAGAAGGTTATAGCCTACGCCTCTAGACAACTACGGGTTCACGAGAAGAACTACACGACCCACGATTTGGAACTCGGAGCTGTAGTGTTTGCTCTTAAGATATGGAGGCATTACTTGTACGGTACCAAGTTTACCATTTACACCGACCACAAGAGTCTCCAACATATCTACGATCAGAAGGAGCTGAACATGCGACAGCGTCGTTGGGTCGAGCTGCTTAAAGATTATGATTGTGCCATCAAGTACCACCCTGGCAAGGCCAATGTGGTGGCCGACGCCCTCAGCAGAAAAGAAACGGATAAACCCAGACGGGTGAGAGCATTGCAACTCACGATTCATGCCAGCTTACCCGATCACATTCGCGATGCGCAACTGGAAGCTTTGAAAGATGATAATCTTCCATCGGAACTCATGCGGGGCATGAGCGAGCAACTTGAAACCAGATCGGACGGGGTCCGATATTTTGAGAACCGGATTTGGGTTCCACGATACGGAGAGTTGAGAACTCTAGTGATGGACGAAGCTCACAAGTCCCGATATTCTATCCACCCTGGCTCAGATAAAATGTATCATGATTTAAAGGAACTTTACTGGTGGCCGAACATGAAAGCCGACATTGCCACCTACGTGAGCAAATGCTTGACTTGTGCCAGAGTCAAGATAGAATACCAGAAACCATCTGGTCTACTGCAACAACCGGAACTCCCAATGTGGAAATGGGAACACATCTCAATGGACTTTATTACGGGTTTGCCTAAGACACCGACGGGATGCGATACCATCTGGGTGATCGTTGACCGGTTGACTAAATCGGCGCACTTCCTAGCGATTAAGGAAACAGACAAAATGGAAAGACTGTCTCGTGTCTACATGAAGGAAGTAGTGTCGAGACACGGAGTGCCTGCCTCGATCATTTCCGATCGAGATTCTCGTTTTACCTCACACTTTTGGAAGTCGCTGCAAAGCGCACTGGGCACACGTCTCGATATGAGTACCGCATACCATCCTCAGACGGATGGGCAAAGTGAACGGACTATTCAGACCCTGGAGGATATGTTGCATGCATGCGTCTTAGATTTCGGAAAAAGTTGGGAACCCCACTTACCCTTGGTAGAGTTTTCGTATAATAACAGCTACCACGCAAGTATTAAGGCAGCGCCGTTTGAAGCGCTGTACGGACGGAAGTGTCGATCACCACTCTGCTGGGCAGAGGTGGGTGACAGCCAAATCACTGGTCCGGAACTGGTACTCGAAACCTCGGAAAAGATTGTTCAAATCCGAAATCGCATGGCAGCAGCACGAGATCGCCAAAAGAGTTACGCCGACAAGCGCCGAAAACCTCTCGAATTTCAAGTAAACGATCGAGTGTTACTCAAAGTCTCACCTTGGAAAGGTGTGGTTCGCTTTGGTAAGCGAAACAAACTCAACCCACGGTATGTTGGTCCGTACCGGATAACTGAGCGCATTGGTCTGGTGGCGTACCGACTGGACCTACCAACAGAACTCAGTGGCGTACACGATGTATTCCACGTATCAAATTTGAAGAAATGCCTATCTGATGAAACCCAAGTAGTCCCTTTGGAGGAACTACAAGTTGATGAACAGTTACGGTTCATTGAGGAACCAGTCGAGGTTTTGGATTGGGAAACCAAAACGCTCAAACACAGCAAAATTCCAATCGTTAAGGTTCGTTGGAACTCGAGACGTGGACCGGAGTTCACGTGGGAACGCGAGGATCAAATGATGAAAAAGTATCATCACCTTTTTGAAGGGCTAACCAAACACCGGAAACCGCGAAACCCGGCAAACCGTCAAACATCACCGGAGGTATGAACTAAATTTCGGGACGAAATTTCTTTCTACTAGGGGATGATATGACAAACTGAAAATTTTTCTTACTTTTTCAGACACTCATCACGACTTGACTCAAATTTTCGGGACGAAAATTCTTTAACATGGGAATGATGTGACAATCGTCAATTTCAGGTTAACCTCGTCAACTCAACTCCGTAAATTCGAACTTTAAGATCGTTGAATCTATAACGCACACTTCATTACATTTAAACTAGGGTTTAAATGACGCTTAACACTTACTACATGTGTAGTCTTTCGGGATTTGCACCGAAACGCAAACGAGTTGACGCAAGCGATTGATAAATAAACGACAAACGTCAAAACACTAATTATGTGATTATTATGTGTTAGGTATATGTGTGTTACTTGATTGTTATGTGGAATGTTAAACAAGAAACAAGAACTAATTAGTTTAGGCTAGAGATGTAACACTTGAAAGATTAGGGACTAGAATGTAACTTGATTATCTATAAATATAACCTTAACACTAAACCCTAACTTATTATTATAAACCTACAACTCTAATCGGCCCTCCCCTTGCTCTTCTTGGCTGCCGTCCACTTTCACACACATATACACCATCAATTCAAGCCTTTGATTGAAGAACTAAGTGCTAGGAAGGTATATTTGATCATCCTTTACCTTCTTGTTGTTTGATTTTGATGTTTAATGGGTTAATTAAAAACCCTAGGCAGCCGATTTTCATGAGTATGTATGAGTTAACATGATGGTTGTTAAATTCATGATGATTGATAACTAGTATTGATGTTGTTGCTTGATTGATTGTTGTCCTTGATTTGAATTAGAACACAAACCCTAATCTTGTATGTATGGTGTGATTGATATGCATGGATAGTAGTTATAGTGTCTAGAGGGTTATATGGATGCATGATAGTTCATAGATTGTTATTATGTTGAGTTTTGATGTGAACAGATTCTGGACAGAATATATATACGATGTTTAACTGACTGTAACGAAGTGTAAACGTGAAAATTGATTGAGATTGTGGGTACTGCAGTAAACTAGGTTGAGTCTAGTTTCTATAAAGTATAAATTCGTAATTTTTGGATAAGTGGAAGTATACTTTTATGATTTTACAAAAATGTGATGCAAAGCTGAGCTGTTAGACCTGCTGTTAGGTTATGTTGTAAATATTATATCTCATGAACTACGAGACCAATTGGGTTGGTTCCACTTCTGGAAGTTGACTCACTGAGTTAGGAACCAAACCCAAGTGGTCTTGCATTTATTGGATTTTTCGTTTAACGGGAATTTCAAATAACATTCTGTTGCGCATGAATCTGACTGATATGAGTTTACTGTAGTGTTTTGATCATTATGAGCAATCTATATGGAATAAAAATAAGATAAAATATGTTCTGGAAACCTAAGATATGTATGCTTCTGTGGTAATTTTTGGTGAATTAATTGAGACGTTATAATCGGTGAACTAGTGCAATCTTTCAAGTAGAAATTCTGTCATAACGAAACTAGCTGCTGAGTTGTATAGGAATGCATGAAATATGATAGTTTTTATATAATTGTTGTATTTTGACCAAAATACCCTTGCGGGGAATAGTTGCTAGTTGATTGCCATGAATTGACCAAATTGCCCTTATGGGGAATAATTGCTAATAAGTATGTTATTAATACATGATACGAAAGTAATTGCTCACCCACGTATCGTATCACAATTGTACTTGTTTAAGTCACACACGATTCACAAACGAAACACGAAATCTGTTACGTGCATAGGTATTATGTGCCGAGTCTAGAGACTCGTTAAACGTTCCGATACTTAGAAAATCTCTTTGTTATTTTAGAACGCTAGAGAGTTTTCTACGACGCGCATCACTTGGTGATCTAGATCGGATATTCTTCGCAAACAGTGAGTTCACTTACCCCACTCTTAAACTGTTTTCAAACGTTTTTCACTTGGGGGAGATAACATACTCCGATAAACATATTTTCTGAGATAAACGCATATGAAAGATTTTGTTATAAATTATATATCACTTGTAAAGGCTAAGCGGCATACATAACATTTGAAGTCCCACACATCGGACCGGTTAATATTTGGAATATCGAGTCACTTTTGGGTAGTACTACTGGGTTTGACAAACCCCACCCGACGCTAAGCTCAACTGGAGGTTGAGTGGGTGTAAATTTTGGCTAACACTTACCATGGTCTGGAGGACCTGGTGACGGGCACTTGATAAACAGTCAGCTTCGGTCGCGAACCACTTAGCGATACTTGTTGTATAGATTAGCTACCTATCGATATATAATTTGACATAACACTATCTGGTAATGCAAAACACTTAAACGCTGTAACGAGGTTACACACTCAAACGTCGTAACGGGGTTACGCAACACTTAAACGCTGTAACGTGGTTACACACTCAAACGTCGTAACGGGGTTACGCAACACTTAAACGCTGTAACGTGGTTACACACTCAAACGTCGTAACGGGGTTACGCAACACTTAAACGCTGTAACGTGGTTACACACTCAAACGTCGTAACGGGGTTACGCAACACTTAAACGTTGTAACGTGGTTACACACTCAAACGTCGTAACGGGGTTACGCAACATTTAAACGTCGTAACGAGGTTACGCAAAACGCTAAACGATTTATCTTATTTTACTTGTGAACTCACCAACCTTGTGTTGACACTTTTAGTATGTTATTCTCAGGTAGCCGAGGCGGGCGCGCGGTTTAGGAGCATGCATTAATTGAAAACATCTTTACTCTGCAAACTTAATTTTAACATTTACATTTGGTTTTAAGTCGTCCTGCGTGACGCAACTTTTGAATTAAGGTTTTACGCTTCCGCACTTACTTTCATTTAAACGTTTTTCTTTGGTTTGGTTATAACTAATGATTCCGATCCTGCCAGTTCACACCCTCTGACGGTAAAACTCCGTTAGTGGATTTTGAGGGTGTGACAAATACGACAATATACTCCACTTCTGCAATAATTGATCCATTGAAGAAACACTAACCGGACCCCGGGCAGATTACGGGTAACCTGGGGGTTGAATAGATGTTTCCCACGAGGGGTTAGACCCAGAAAAGATGGTTCTTCTGATAACCTGCAAAACAGACACCGTGAGCTTGTCACTGAGAAGGGGGGGTTCCTCCTTGTGACCACCCTCCGGCGTGAGAATCAGACTAGATTGCTCTTTAAATATAAATGTATATTAAGAGATTGCTAGAGCAGATATCAGGTATGATATGATGATAATATGATGGTAATGTGATGAGATATGATAAGATAAGATGATCATACCATTTAGGGTATTTATAGCCGAAGGTAGGTTTCCAAGGAGGTGTGGCCGGCTGAATAGTATTCCTGTTCCACCAACTGTGGCCTACGCACGTGCCCTGCTGGTAGTTGGTGGGTAGGCAGCGGCTGACAGTGACCAGGCCTGCTGTGTACTATTCCTTTTCCACCAACTGCCGGCTATGCACGTGGTATGACAGGAGTTGGTGAGTAGGCAGCGGCTAATAGTGACATACAGTACAGGAGCATGCTGCTCGCCATACTGTTGTCAATAAGCTGTCGTATCTTTAGTCAGATCTTTTGCCCATACCTCGTCAGGTACAGTACAGAAGATCTTCCCGTATCGTACGGACTGGCTTAGTTGGGCGGAAGTATTCCCCCTCCCGCCCTTGTGCGGGATTGTTCCCGGCTTTGCTCATTCCTTCAGGTGACACTGAATGATTGAGAGCTAAGTGCCTTGTGCGTGTAGCCTTGCTGCGCGGGTGGCCTTCCCTGATGGCTTGTATCCGCAACTGCGGGAACAGGCAGAGTCCTTCACCATTGGGAGGCATTTCCTGCGGGAACAGCTTGCGTACTGCGCGTAAGGACGTCACGTCTCTGAGCATGGTGGGTCCTGCGGATCCAGTTGGTTTCTGCGCAGACGTCTCTCTTCAAGGTGAGTCTTGCGGGTCCAACTGGGCTCTGCTGGGACCTACCTCTTCAAGTCCCCCCAGTCCAATGTTCTTCTCATGAATGTTTAATAAAGTGAGGTGAACTTTTGGACTTAAGCAAAGGGTTTTGAAAAGGGTTTCGTTTTAAGGTTTTCCATGGGGATTCTACCCGCGGAAGTCCTTGTCACTTGTAGAAATTCCCGACTTTCCTGCTTGATCTTTGGGTATGATGCGGGTAGGTCTGTAACCTCCTCGCAAGTCAGGAGCGTTGAGTCCCACTTGTGTGGATTCTCAATGAGGTTTTGGTAGTTTTGAACATAGTGATCAATTATGTTAAAACCACCAATTCCATCCTGGAGCTTCAAACAATGTAGTTCTCGACGTTCCCGCTATGCGGGGATGTTATTTCTGTTTCCGCAAGCATTGCCCAGAAGATCCTTCTTGGTTTCAATTCCCTGCGGAGCGCTAGGTATGTGAAGGGTTTTGCCTTAACACTGTACCCGCGCTCGTCTTACGGTTACTTTACTTCCAAGGTATTCCTGGCGTCAATTCCCTGCGGGTGCTAGGTATGTGAAGGGTTTTGCCTTAACACTGTACCCGCACCCGTCTTATAGTTACTTGGTTGCCGAGGTATTCTTGGCTTCAATTCCCTGCGGGTGCTAGGTATGTGAAGGGTTTTGCCTTTACACTGTACCCGCACCCGTCTTATGGTTACTTGGTTGCCAAGGTATTCTTGGCTTCAATTCCCTGCGGGTGCTAGGTATGTGAAGGGTTTTGCCTTTACACTGTACCCGCACCCGTCTTATGGTTACTTGGTTGCCAAGGTAAGGGGTATTTTCCCGCTTACTTTTGAATCTTTTTGAATTTTTTTGAAATTCGAAGAGTTGGTGAAAGGATAAGAACAGTCCAAACCTCTGAAACGTCGTGCGACGGTTTCTTCTGACTGTGTCAGGACGTGCAGGAAGTTATGGTGACGTGACAGTACATGGTCATTCCAGACGCTTTTTCAGGCGCGTGGGCGCGATTTTTCGGGCGCGTGGCCGCGAAATTAATGGTACGCGTCCTTTCAACAGCTGTTGCCAGCTTGCTTTTTGCCACGTGTCATAGTTTCATTGCACCTTCGATTTCTCTCTCTTCCGCATTAAATTCATCGCATTAATTGCGATTAGTATATAAAGGGGGAGAGGGTTCTTTGTAATCCACACTTTCACTCTTCTCTTCATCTTCAAAACGATTTCCGGCGAATACTCATCTTTTCAGTCGAGCATTCCCTTGAAATCGTTTTCTTCTTTCATCTGCAAGATGTCTTCACGTGATCTCGAATCTACAGCCGATGACAAGAGTACTGCTGGCGAGTGCCAGTGTGCTCTGCCTATCGATCTGTATCAGTACATCGTCAGGAAGTTCATGCTCGAGTCTCTTGAGCCTGAGTTTCCTGAACCCCACCAGATGGTGTATGATGCCCCCAGAGGCAAGATCGGGGTTTATGCTGCATTCTTTGTCTATGGGAATCTTAGGTTCCCATTGACAAAGTTTGTTTACCGTGTCCTGGAGAGGCACGGTGTGCACCTGACCGAGGTGCACCCGATGGCGATTGCGAAGATTCGCCACTTCGAGTGGGTGTGCCGGATTCTGGGCATTGAGCCCTATGTCGACCGCCTGATGACCTTCTACACTTGGAGGTGCATCCAGGGGTGGTATACCCTGATAACCCGGATTAAGGGTTTGAAGATTTGCGCAACCGAGCGCAGTCTTCGCTCGTGGAAGCGGGAGTTCTTCTACATTTCGGCTCGCGCCATCCCCCTTGCCATGAAATTCAAGAATGGGCAAGCACTTCCCAGCCTTCACGCCTCCAACTACCAGGAGGCGGAATGGTTTTCGAAGATATCCCGAGTCCAATCTCCGGTTTACCGGTTTGCGGAGTCCGGGATGGTGATGCTCGGGATGAGCCGGGTGTGGAAGGATGCGGATGCGCGAAAGATCCCAATCGTCCTCGAATACGGTTCGAACTCTGTTCCTTACGGTATGCTTTGTTTCTTTTTGTTGATTTAGAATTTCTTCTAACTTTCCTGTTTATTTCAGAGGGGAACGACTTGCAGTCGCTCATGTACCCGCGGGAGGCTGACGGTCCCGCTCGGATGGGTACTCGCGCTCTAGACGAGAACGAGTTGCCCATCCTAGAACAAACGGCGGATCGGTTCGTGGAGGTCTATCCGCTAGGCCACGAGATCCTTAGCGCCAGGCGGCCAGGTAAGGCGCTATTCGACCCTCGACCCCTCAATGTTGAAACCTCTGCTGGAATTCCTCTAATCGTATGTTCTGATGAGGAATCCGCAGATGGTCCTCCGTTGGTGCGGAAGAAGAAGGCTGCCGGCGGGAAGGGGAAGGAGAAGGTGGCCTCCACTGCCGATCCGGCGCCTCGGTCTGATTCGGAGACCGAGAGCGAAGAGGTGGCGGGGAATCCCGGTGGTGATAAGACCGCCGCTCCGGAGGCTGCGACGATTGTCACCTCCGGAGAGCCAAGGATGACAACGGTGACCGGCGTGAAGAGGCCGGCTCCATCGGGTTCATCCCCGCCCGTCCGCACTTTCAGGCTCAAGAAAACCCGTAAGTACAAACTTCCTTTATCTTTAACTTTATAGTTTTCCATCATTAATGCTTATCTTCTTTGTGCAGGCGTGGATGTTGATGCATTCCAGGGTGGAGCGCAGAGGAGTACCTCCCCGCCAATGACGGTAGGCCCGGTCAGCCTACCTGAGGCGACGACCCAGGCGGCTGCGCCTGCGCCTGCTTCCACCGGTTCAGTTGCTCACTCCGTTGAGCCGACTGTTCCAGCTGTGATGACGTCACCGCCGGCTGTGAGTGCTATTTTTACCACATCTTTCACTGAGCCGGCGGTTACTTTTGCTGCGGATTCCACGGCGGCAACCGCGGCGGCTGTTACCATGCCTCCGTCATCGGCAACGACGGCCGAACCTTCAGGTATGCATGGGGCTTATCGCCAACCTCTGCCTCCTTCCCATCTGCCTGACCTCTTGGATGGATTTCCGTTGGGTTCAGGTGATGGGTTTGGCGGCTATCGGCCTGTTATTGACCCTACAGGTGCGTAGGGTTCTTTTGGCCTATTTTATATATTTTTATCATCTTTTCCTAACTGCTTTATGTTTTTTTGCAGTGTCGGATTCCAATGAAGTGTATGTTCCACGATGGAACATTCGCCGAGGAACAACCCTTCGCACCCCTGTGGAGTGCGTGGAGTGGGCTCGTTACGCTGCTCCCAGTGGTGCGTTGGGGGAAGCCATGGCTAGCTACCAGGAGGGTAGGCTAACCAATGAGCTTCGGGTTCTCCTGGCCCGGATGCAGCCGCGCGTCGAGCTGCTTTGTCGTGAAAACGACAAGTTAAAAGCAGCTCGTCTTCAAGAAGTAGCTCGGGCGCGGGCTGTCCGGGAGGAGAACGTAAAGCTTACCGCAGCTGCTGCGTAAAAGGAGAAGGCCTTCAAGGCCCTCGAGGTTGAAGTTCAGGCCCGGCTCGAGGCCCGTTCCAAGGCTGCCCAAGCTGTTAATGAACAGCTTCGGCTGGCTAAGGAAACTGCAAGGAACGCAACCGAGAGGGCCATCAAGGCTGAAGCTGTTGCTGAGCCTCTACGCGTGGAGAATGAAGAGCTTAAAGCCAAGTTAGAGGCTCTCCAGCAGGCTCATGATGCCTTGGCGATGGAAGACGCCAAAAAGCTCCAGAAGATCTTGGACCAGAGGGGGGTGCTTGACCATACTGAGCGGAAGCTAAAGGGCGTCGAAGAGGCTGCGGCTAAAGAAGTGTTGCTTGCCAACCTCAACAAGAGTGAAGCCGAACGCGCCCGTAACGAAGCTCAAGCTGCCCTCCAAGAAGCTCTGGTTGCCAAGGAATGGCTTCTTCGAAAAGCGTTGTCTCAGGTATGCTTTTCATGTCTTTACGCTTTTCTTTGTAAATAGAAAAGGTTCTGATACTTGTATATTTTCTTGTAGGTTGTGCATCGGGTCTTCACGGAGACATCTTATGACGATGCTATGAGCGCAGCCCTCAACGCTTCTCACGAGGAAGGGGAAAAGGCCGGCTTCCTGCTTGGTCTAGGGTTCGTTGAGAAAGGCATCCCGCCTTCCAACTTCCCTTTGTATAATGTTGATACTGAAGCTGTTTACGACCAAGCAGTGAATCAGTATGCCGCCTTCCCGCATCCGGTGGTGGAGAAGGTGAACCAAGTTGCTGCTGCTGATGATGGGCTAGCTATCCTTAAAGCTTTCCTTGAACCGCCACGTTCTACTGATGGTGCGGGTCCAAGTGGAAGTGGCCCTGAAGCCTGATCCTGAAGATCCCTTCCCACTGCTAGGATAGATTTAGCTTGTATAAATTTATTTTCTTGTAGGCGGGTAGTTACCCGGCCATTCTTGTAATGAATATTATTAAATATAAATCTTTGTGCGGGTAAGACCGCTACTTTCATTGGATTCCTTGCTTTGTAAACGTTATATGACTTGCATACTTTAGTTTAAATTAGCAATTTTCCAAGTGTTTAGAATAAGTTAACCTTTGAACGTGGTAGATAATAGGTTGAAGTTTTGCTTCCTCTTTCGTGATTGTGCGGGTAGGACCGTCACTTGCACTTAGTAGGATGGCTAAACTTTACCTACATCTGACCTGCGTGGAGGTTTTCCTCATCTTTTTTGAAATTTCTAAGTGTTTAGGATAAGTTAACCTTTGAACGTGGTAGATAATAGGTTGAAGTTTTGCTTCCTCTTTCGTGATTGTGCGGGTAGGACCGTCACTTGCACTTAGTAGGATGGCTAAACTTTACCTATATCTGACCTGCGTGTAGGTTTTCCTCATCCTTTTGTTAGAAATTCTGTTTTGAATAAGTTAACCGTTCGACGCGCGGTTGTCAATAAGTTAGTGTTCAGTTTCCTCTCATGATTCATGCGGATAGACCAGCACTTTCATTTAGTAGGATGACTGAACTTTTCCCCTTCAACTGACCTGCGTGAAGGTTTGCCGTTTTTTGGGTTTATGCGGGTTTTGCCGCCTTCCCCACGCAACGACTTTCCACGTAATTATGCGGTGAAAACCGGCATATCCGTGTTGAATAAATTAACCGTTCGACGCGCGGTTGTTAATAGGTTAGTGTTCAGTTTCCTCTATCATGATTCATGCGGATAGACCGGCACTTTCATTTAGTGGGATGACTGAACTTTTCCCCTTCAACTGACCTGCGTGAAGGTTTGCCGTTTTTTGGGTTTATGCGGGTTTTGCCGCCTTCCCCATGCAACGACTTTCACACTTATGTATGCGGTGAAAACCGGCATCAGTGTTGATAGTTCATAAAGTATAAATGTAAAATCATCAGCGTCGATGTTCTAAGGAGAATCATTTCCATTAGAAGTGGCTCTGGGCCTTTTCTTTACAAATTTGGAATTGATCTACATGCAAACTGTGTAATTGAGCTCCCTTCCATGTTGTTGGGATGGGAGTGCCATCGAGCCGATATGCACCTGGTTCGGGATCTCGTTCTTTACGCAGCATGTAGTCTCCACATTGAAGCTGTAATTTTATTCGTGTTTTCCCCGGCTGGGGTTCTACACGCATCAGCCTGCTCAGCGTTCATTGCGCCACGAGGTGCGCGAGCGTCCCATCTCTGACAAATGCTTCGACCATGTCCTTTACGTCTATGCATTCTTCAGTGTTGTGGCCTTTTGTCCTGTGAAAGTCACAGTATTTGCTCCGATCAGCATTGTGACGATGTCGGATTATTGGAGGCTTTGGCCATGGGAGCTCCTCGGTGGCGAATATCTCGGTGACGCTTTTGGTGAGTGGCGTCCATCTGGAGTTCTGGTTCGACCGTACGTTATCCCTTCCGCCTAACCGATGTTGCAAGCCGGATGAGGTGTCAAAGTTTACCCTTGACTGCCAAATGCCTAGCTTCCGCTTTTTGTTTAATCGGGCGGTAAGGACGTTGTCTTCTCTTGTTTTCTGGGTGTAGAGGTTTGTGCTCTGTGGGAGATCTCTACCCAGTTGCTTCTCCGTTTCCGCAAAGCGTTTTGCTGCTGTCATGATGGCATCCCATGTGGATGGCATGCCATCTTTACCCGTTAAGGTGCGGATGAGCTCTGGGTCGTTCGCGCCCTGGATGAAAGCAGCGCGAACAAGATCTTCGCTGATATTACCCAGACTTAGCTTCTTTGAGTTGAAGCGAGTGATGAAGTCTAGCAAAGATTCATCTTCCACTCGAATGCATTTGAGGATTGTCCATTGCTCCTCGGTATACTTTCGTTGTTGGCTGAAGTGTTGGCTAAACTTCTGTTGGAAGTCTGCCCAGTCGTAGATGTGGTTGACCGGTAGACGATCGAACCACGCTCTAGCTGGCCCAACAAGCGTCATTTGGAACATGTAACACCACGTAGGTTCCGTCCAATTGCTGACGGTTGCCCCCGCTATGAATCTGTTCAAATGATCATCTGGGTCAGATATACCATCATAAGTGCCGATGTTGGACATCTGTTTGGCACTTTTTGGGGCGATTGCTTCCGCAATGTCCCTTGCAAATTTGGACGTTCCCGCATTCGCAACAGTTGGTCTAAATGTTTTGGAGAAGTCACGTGGGCTTCCACCTGTGTTTTTTGGTTTGAAGGCTTCTCCAAAACGCCTTCTCGGTTGCGAGTCCGTTTCCTTACGCTTCCCTTTTGCCCTATGGCGAGGGTTCGCGTCGGTGTCGGATTCCTCCGAGTCATCGTCCAAGTATTCTTCGAATTCGTCAGCCTGTTGGGCGGAACGCAAGCGTTCGTCCAACTCAGCTTGGAATTCCCTCTGACGTGCCTCCGCCCATGCTTTAACTTCATCGAGTGTTTGGCGGGGGAGTCTTGTTCGTTTCTCTAACTGGGTATCGGTGAATCCCAGTGAGCGATTATTTACTGCACTTGCCCCAGCTTGGGTAACTGGGGTAGTGTTCATAAAATTTACTTCACTTGCCCCGGCTTGGGTAACCGGGGTAGTGTTTGTAAAAACTGTGTAGTCGGTATTCCCCCCAGTAGCTGGGGTTGTGGTTACCGGAATTTCTTTAACCATCTTTCCAGAAGTTTGAAAAAACTGAAAAGAAATGAAGTTCTAGCTTTTATGCACGGATGGCGCCAATGAAGAAACACTAACCGGACCCCGGGCAGATTACGGGTAACCTGGGGGTTGAATAGATGTTTCCCACGAGGGGTTAGACCCAGAAAAGATGGTTCTTCTGATAACCTGCAAAACAGACACCGTGAGCTTGTCACTGAGAAGGGGGGGTTCCTCCTTGTGACCACCCTCCGGCGTGAGAATCAGACTAGATTGCTCTTTAAATATAAATGTATATTAAGAGATTGCTAGAGCAGATATCAGGTATGATATGATGATAATATGATGGTAATGTGATGAGATATGATAAGATAAGATGATCATACCATTTAGGGTATTTATAGCCGAAGGTAGGTTTCCAAGGAGGTGTGGCCGGCTGAATAGTATTCCTGTTCCACCAACTGTGGCCTACGCACGTGCCCTGCTGGTAGTTGGTGGGTAGGCAGCGGCTGACAGTGACCAGGCCTGCTGTGTACTATTCCTTTTCCACCAACTGCCGGCTATGCACGTGGTATGACAGGAGTTGGTGAGTAGGCAGCGGCTAATAGTGACATACAGTACAGGAGCATGCTGCTCGCCATACTGTTGTCAATAAGCTGTCGTATCTTTAGTCAGATCTTTTGCCCATACCTCGTCAGGTACAGTACAGAAGATCTTCCCGTATCGTACGGACTGGCTTAGTTGGGCGGAAGTATTCCCCCTCCCGCCCTTGTGCGGGATTGTTCCCGGCTTTGCTCATTCCTTCAGGTGACACTGAATGATTGAGAGATAAGTGCCTTGTGCGTGTAGCCTTGCTGCGCGGGTGGCCTTCCCTGATGGCTTGTATCCGCAACTGCGGGAACAGGCAGAGTCCTTCACCATTGGGAGGCATTTCCTGCGGGAACAGCTTGCGTACTGCGCGTAAGGACGTCACGTCTCTGAGCATGGTGGGTCCTGCGGATCCAGTTGGTTTCTGCGCAGACGTCTCTCTTCAAGGTGAGTCTTGCGGGTCCAACTGGGCTCTGCTGGGACCTACCTCTTCATCCATCAAAAAGTCAGTCAACTCATGTTCTTTATTCCTCGTCTCCTTAGCAGATAGATTCATTCATCATCGTCCTAGCTCTGATCAACTTCGTACAAACTTTCCGATGGATTAACAACTTCAATTTTAGCATGACTTTCTAGTCAGCTAGTCAGGTAAATTTCACAAACGGTTAATCACTTATATAATATTTTTTTATGTAATTTTGGCAATTACCTTCTTAATTTTGATATGATCAAAATCACATGTTGGTGATACTAGATTCTTGAGTGAGTGACTATTTGAACCTGATTTTCGATGTGTTTAGAATATGACATTAATTTAAATGATTATTGAACATTTGATTCTATATCCTTAGCTGATATCCGATAGCCTTCATCCTATATTTGTTTGTTAAACAACTAAACATCAGATGTCTGAAACTATTCTCCTTATTGTAGAATATCAATAATCTCTAAACGGTTATCAACGAATGTAACAATAAAAGATTTTGTTTTATATATATCGAAAGTGAAAACTGTTATAATATTCCCTTCATGAGCTACTTGTAATCACTTTTTGACTACTCATGTTCCATATTATAGGTTTGTAGCAACTTGATGGCTGAGGAAGTCGTAGCAGCAGTACTTCCCAAAACAGGTGAAACAGTATGGGATTCTATCCAAAGAATCACCGAGGCTTCGATTTGTATGAATGATAATCATTCACATTTCGAGGCTAAAATGAAGACCCTGTGTGCAGTAAGGGGTGATCTGAAAGATAGAACCTTAAAATATAAGTCAACAAAAAACCGAACCATGGTGGACTGGTTTCACAGGGTTATGGCTGTGGAAAAGGTTGTGGAAGAACTTGAAAGCAAGTTTACGGAGAAACAAGACACCTCAACATGGATTCATGTACTTCCCCGGTCAAAGTTGAGCAAACAAATGGCAAGCGTGTGCTCGGAAATTGGTGAACTTGTAACCGAAGGAAATCAACTGGGGGACACTTTGGTCCACAAAGTTGCTGAGCGCGTAGTGAAGTTGACAGCCCCGGATATCTCGTATATTCCGTCACTCCAAGGCGTTTTGGGCAAAATACTGATAGATCTGTCAAATGATGATCTTAAAGCAATTAGGGTGTTAGGAATGTTGGGGGCAGGGAAAACAACTATATTGCAGAACTTGAACAACCATGAAAAAGTTGCTAGCATGTATGAAAGAGTAATTTGGGTGACAGTTTCAGGTGAGGAAAATAATAAGGAGAATCTGAGCATAGAGATGTTGCAACATGTGATTGTTGAAAGACTAATAGTGGACCCAGAAGATGCTACAGATGTTTACAAAGTTGGCACAAGAATAAATAAAGATCTAGCAGGTGTAAAGTATCTGCTTCTACTTGATGATGTCAAAGCAGAACTTGATTTACAATTGTTGGGTGTATTCCTGAAGGTGCTAAAGGCAGCAAAGTAGTAATGACAACAAAGTACCGAAATGTTCGGCTTCCTTCCTGTTCTAGTATTGAAGTCAAGAAGTTATCTCAAAGTGAGTCATGGAGCATGTTCCATAGGCTATTATCCCTCCCCAATGATGTTAAAAATAAGCCACAGCTTCAGCGAATGGCTCATAAAGCAGTTTCTTTGTGCGGTGGTCATCCGTTGATGATAAAAATGGCAGCTCGTATCTTCAAATCAATAGAAAGCCATGAACTCAGTGAGATAAGTTGGAGTGACGCGCTGCAAACGTTAAGAAGGTGGCCAGAAAAAGGAAACAATGAGCCAATGAAGGACTTGCTTAAATTTTGTTGTGATCACTTGGATCATGAGCATAAACCTTGTTTTCTTTACAGTGCATTGTATCCAGAAGACACTGAAATTTCCACAGAGGGATTGTTGGACTGCTGGGAAGCGGAAAATTTTCTTAAGAGTAGTGATGATGGAAAAATTGGTGGAAGAAATATACTGCGTCACCTACAAAATGTAATTTTACTTGAGGAAGGTGCAACTGAGAAATGTGTAACAATGCATAAGTTAATCCGAGCAGCAGCCTTAAATCTATTGTCTGAAGATAGGAAAGATAGGTGTTTGGTGAAGACGAGTGAATCCGTGCAAAAAAACAATGACATTATCCCAAAGCGTCGGTGTGTTGATTTGTGGACGGATAAGGAATGGATCTCTTTGGCCAACAACTCACTTGATAACTTACCTGATGCACCTCGTTCATCTCAGCTTTCTACACTTTTTGTCCAGAAATATTCAAAACATAGAAAGATTCCTGATTCATTCTTTCAACACATGCCTAGCCTTTTGGTTTTAGATCTTTACATGACTGAAATCATGACATTGCCATCATCGCTAAACAGGCTATCGAGGCTTAAAGTTCTGTATTTGAATGGTTGCAGTGTTTTGAAAGAACTTCCTGGTTTTATTGGACAGCTAAAGTCTCTTGAAGTACTTGATATCCGTGGCTGTGGAGTTGGTAAATTACCATATCAGATTTTGGGCTTAACCCGATTGGTATCCTTCACCATGTCAACTCAAGACAACTATGATGTGATTTTTAAGTTATCAGGACTTGAAGAGTTGATCATTGATGTGGATTCAGAAATGGAAGATTGGTGTAATACTTTGATTGAGGAAGTAGTTGAAAAGGTAAGCACGCTACCAAAGCTGAATTGTTTCCAATTTCACCTTAATAACAATGCTATTGATGTGATACAAGTTGTTGATGACACTATGAAGATCTATGCTCCCAAAGAACGCCAACTTGTAAGTTTTCTCACACGAAGGAAAGATCTTGATACGCGATCTTTTCAAGTTTACATTGGATGCTTCATGTCTTGTGGCCCTGAAATCCCCGAATTCTACCGATATGATAGGTACCTAAAATATTGTAGTGGGAATGGCGAAAATGATGGGATTAATGAAGTACTTAGCAAAGTACATGCACTTGAGTTGATCAACCACCATGACGTTGAGTACCTATCTAGCAATGTCATTGAGAAAATGGATTATGTCCAAGGTTGTCTAATTCAAAGTTGCAATAACATGACCACAATTGTAGGCGGTTGCCACACAACAAGTAAATCGTTATTGCCGAATTTGGAAAGGTTAGATGCGAAGAACATGCCTAAATTGGAAAGAATATGGGAGGGGCCGTGTGCAACCGGGAAGCCTATCCAAACTGAAGACTTTGGTTCTATGTAAGTGTCCGTTGATTACCAGGGTATTATGCAGTGTTATAGTGCAGCAACTTCGAGAGCTCCAATAGCTAGAAGTTCAAGACTGTTGCAGGGTTGAAGAGATTGTTATGTGTTCCGAGGATATAAATTTACATGTTATCCCGAAATTAAGTACACTGATTCTTTGTAATATCCCAAGTTTAAGAAAGATAAGCTCCATACTTGCTTGGATTTCACTAGAGAGCTTAAAAATACAAGATTGTCCCACACTTAAAGAATTGCCTTTCAATATAAGCAGCCCAATCGGGCTTCAGAGCATTGAAGTGGATGAAGATTGGTGGGAGGCATTACAATGGTCAGATTCTAATATCAAAGAACGTCTTGTTCAGTGCTGCTTTTTCAGGTATATTCTTTTTGGAAACCCAACCTGATTTTGTTTTACTTCTATGTTTACTGTGTTGATTTGAATCTTGCAAAATATTTAACACAAAATTAACTTCGAGCATCAATATCTCATTCATCAATGTGTTGATATGCTCATGTTTGTATGCAATGCTCGTTTCAGGCAACCCGCATAGTGATTTGGCCGGGTGACTATTTCAACAAGAGATTTCTTCCCAAGGATAACTAGTATTAGTTCTCAATTGATTAATATGTGTGAACGTAAACTTTGTGTACTAATTGCATTGCTTGTATTTCAATGATTAAGACGAGGTATCGACTTCGAATAAAAGTAACAGCTTTATGTGATTAATGTGAGACTTCCATCTCACTTTGGGATAATGTGCCAAACTAATACCCTGAGCTAGTGAATTAATTTTTAGATGAATTGTTGTTGAATCTATCTATTCTAATAATAAAGTAAAATATTTGTAAACATGTGAGGTTAATTTTACAATTTTTTTTCACCAAAACTAACATATGTCATAAATAAATAATTATTCACTTTTCTTTTCAACTCCATTTATTAATATATCTATAACATGATTAAATTATTCACTTTTATTTAAACTCTATTTATATTATATATATACACTTTTATAAAAATAAATATTTACATATTATACTACTATACGTTGTCAGAATATATTTCACAACATACTTAGTGAAATCCAAAAATCAACAACAAACCATGTTTGTTAAATATTAAAAAGAAGATAATTTTAAATGTTAGCATTAACATATTGTAATATGTATGTTGTTGAAGATTGTAAATATAGAAAATAAAAAAAACTCGAATATGCTCTATTTTATGAAGTAATTTTTTAAAGATAAATATATGTTTAAAAGTTCATTCATTTTTTAAAATAAATCAATTTATTTATTTGTTTTTTTTGTACATTATCATATAAATTTATGAATAGTAAATATATGATTTAAATCTATACATTTATTTTTCAGTTAAGTTAGTAAACTATGCATATATGTGTTAAATTGTTAGGATAGTAAATACCAATCACTTTCGTATATAATAGAGTTTATCATATTTATTTTCTTGATTTTTTTATCAAAGATTGTTTTAGGTTTTTTGTGGAACTTAAATTTGATTGTTACGGGTTAAAAGTTGGTAAATTGATCGTTTGGTACAAATTAACTATATTTTGCTCAAATTTGTTACGGGTAAAAAAAGGGGTAACCTGAATATTTTAAAATTCTGAGAATGCAACTAAATTTATCGTCAAACTTGTTACGGGTTCAAAGTTTTGACTTGAAAATGTAAAACAAATGAAGTTAGAATTTTAAATGTAATTGGATTTCGAATTTATTTTTAAGGAGATTTTTGAAAATAGTCAAAAGATTCGGGATTTTTCACATTGGATATTTTCCCCATGACTATTAAAATTTAAGAAAAAATGACAAAACACTTCCGACATGTCACCTCCAGGCCTATCAATGCTTCTAACTTTTATCAAATTAGAAACATTTGTGTCAGTCAGGCCCGACTCCAAGAACGGTTAAAAACTTTTGGGCTGAACGCGAAAAAAAAAATTGGGCTTTAATAAAAAGGGGTATCTTGTCTGGTTTAAACAATTTAATTTTAAATAAGCCTTAATTGTTTGGGCCTTATGATTTGGTTGTGTAAAAAACTTTTTTTTTAAATAGGGTTAAATGTCTCAAGTGAGATTAGAACTCACAACTTTTTAGTTGAAAGTCATACATGTTTACCAACCTAGTGGTTTTGTAATTAAGTATAAACATTATATATACATATTGTTTTTCATAAAAATATATATATACATTTTTTTACAAAAAGTCCAGGCCTATAAGGATGTCGGGTCGGGGTCCGTCGACCACCCGGGCCTCCCTTATAGCCGGCCCTAGTGTCAGCATTGACTTTTACTTGAATAGTGATCAGAATGTTGTAGGTGAAGCATGTCATATAAAATTATGCTCAAGTGAAGCAAAACATTCACAAAATTGAAAAGGTTAACCTTTTATTTTTATTTTGGTTGTCAGTATTCTCAAAAATTGGTTCATAACCAAATTTCTTTCAGTTATACATATATGATGATACTGATAATGAAATTTCCCAATAGATGGAGTGTTCTTAGGTATGTTTTTGCACTTGCATTTTTTTATTAAATTCAATTATTTTTGAAAAAAATCATTTTGTGATATAAATAAAATTAATTTATGTATAAGGATACAAGCATAGATGTAATACAATTTTTCATATACAATACATATTTCTTTGTTCGTAACTTTATTATTTAGATCATCACGTGTGTTACACAAGCTCTAAAGCTAGTTTTTTAGCATTCGCACAGAAAGTTGATAAAACCAAATCCATTCCTCTCGACCCTCTTATGACAACCGAGCTTTTTAAGACTAATACTGTGCTAATGTAATCCGTGTTTATCGTGTAATCTCGTATTATGGAAAATAAAATAGTAATATTATAGTCTAAAGACTCCAAGAATATGAGTATTATATTTTATTGTGTTCAAAAAGTTAAGTTTTGGCGCGTATCGAATGCTGCTCAAAACTGACACTAACAGCGACCCGGATAAGGTTAAAAGTCCAAATAAATTCCTAAACGTCGGGAATGACCTAAAATAATATAAATTCAGTAAATATATTAATATTAGGTCATAAGTATAATTTTATAATGTTCGATTCGCGAAATTTATAAAATAAGTGAGTAGAAGCCAATACCGCTCACCGTAAGGACCCGAAACCAACCAACTCCAAAAATTTACATCTTTATATGGTTTCGAAGCTAATTTTACAAGGAATTCAGATATGTGATTGGTTTTACATAAAACTAATCCTAACTAGTTGTATTTTATAAAATGTGATCAAAGGGGTAAATAAAATACATGTTGTTAATTAATTTAACAAAAAATAAAATATTTACACAACACCCCCACCCCTAGCCGTCCAACTCACCCCTACCCCAATCCTTGGCTTGCTTTATCATTACTCTACATACATGCATGCATAACACATCACCCCATACATACACTTGTCCCAACACACTCCTAACTTAAAAACCCTATTATTTCTCCATCTTTCCAACACAAACCACCACCCACTCTCTCCCTCCCTTTCCTCCTTTCCTACGGCCAAACCCCACCCCCACCCTTTTCTCTCTCACCCATTTTCATATTATCATCCTTAACACCCTCAAAACCCTAATATCAAATCAATAAAGATGAGTTGGAAGCAAAGTTAGGAAGATTCAAGCTTTGAGCATACACTTAGAGACCATCCATCTTATTTTCTTCACCTCTCTCTAAAACCCTAAGGTAAATCAGAAACCCTAGTTTCATTCTTTAAGTTTTGGATGCAATATACTTGTTTTTGCATCTTAAAAGGGTTCACACAAGTAACCGAACCCTTAAAATCATGTGAAAATGGAAGAATACCAAGTGTATGTGTGTGCATGTATGACCCGTGGGTTATGTGTGTGTGTATGTGGAACCCGAATCCACATATACGTACATACACACATGCATATCACTTTCATATTCATATTGTTAAGCTTGGTTTGGTGATTTTAAGATCTAAAAGATTAAATATAAGATTAAAATATGAGAATACAGTTGATAGAGAGAGAGAGAGAGAGAGAGACGTGAGTTAGAGAGAGAGTATGAATATGTATGATTTCAATGGTTAATGTTACATACATGTGTGTATTTTGATGATTTATGATTGAATATTGATATGCATGTTAAGGTTTGTTAATACAATATGATTCTTGACAAAAATGAGAATAATAAGATAATAATACAAGATTGGTAATAATATTAACTTAGATGTATGTTCTTATTGATAGAAACACATAAACTATACATGCATGTAATCTACTTAAGATTGTTATGTTTAAATTTGAATTGTTACTAGTAAACTTGTTAATATTATCTTGAAAATAGTTGAAATGGGCTAATAAAATAATACTAATAAGATGAAAGACAAGAAAGTCAAAGTATACAAAAAGTTATCATAAAAAGCTAGGATGAATTTTGGAAAAGTAATACTTTGATATATACAATAAAAATAATAAATAGGCTACAAAAGGAATGGAATAAAATCTGATTTAATTAGTTTAATTAAATGTTACAAATCATCAGAATTTAATATCATAAGTATAGTTAATGATGTGTGACATAATAAACTTATGATATGAAATAAATGCATATTTTTAGCTAATAAAATATGATTTTTATGACATAATATTAATTCTGGAAATTTATATATTTTTGCATGTTTATAATAATTAGATTTGATGTGTTATATATTATACATGCTTTATTTGCTTTAAAATGTGTGTCGATTACTTAACTAGTCAAAAAATCGGCTTTTTAAAGCTAACCGACAAAGATTTTAGGAGCTGAAATAAAATAGTCTCTAAAACTTAAAAACTCATATACGTTACACCATATAATATGTGTAAAGTGTTCAATATGATAATACTTGACAATAAACGAGCCACGTCGCGAAAGACGACTCGAAAACGTTAAAAATGACCATTTTTACTAAATTTAAACTAAACCGACAACAAATATATTTTTACAAACTAAATTATAAAACACATTTACTTCATCTATAAAAACTATATATTTACTTAAAAAGATTAATTTTCAGTAAAAACGTCAAACAATTCACCGTTAAACGTTAAACCGACAAAACCGGTAAAATATTACAAATTAACATAAGTATTGTAAAATTTTGGAAAGACATAAATAATTCAGCAAATAAAAAGTGGTTTTACTATAATTACAATTAAATATTTAATTAATAAATAATAAACAATTTTAAGAAATTACTTAAATGTTTTAATTGCATAATTGATTATAAGGTTGGAAAATATATATGTTAGTAATATAGAAGTAATAGAATATATGTGTATGTGTATGTGTGTGTATATATATATATATGTATATATGTGCTTATGATATATATGTTATGTGCTTGAGTGAATATATAATATGGACTTAACCAAACCAAAGCCGTCAGCGGGTCGTTGAACACTAAAACTAATAAACAAGTTAAATATTTTTGAAAAGACTGAAATAGTGGTGTGAACGCTTTAAGTTGAAAGAACAACTTAAGATTATTGTGGGAATAAATTATTAACGTGTACTAAATGATAGGACACAAGAAGTGAACGAAAACCGATAGTAACAGTCAAGGTGAGTTTCTCAGAGATCCCCACCATTTTAAATGTTTTATATAATTTATAATGTTTTCGGGGAGGAAACACGTTTGTGTCAAAACACATTTTATTATCTTAACAATTGTGATATTGTAAGGGCTTTAAATTTGACCGACGTTGATTAACGTGGTCGGGCTGACTAGCTGTTGTGAGCATGTGATTACCACAGTCTTATAATCATTAACTGTAAAAAGGCAGAGAAATATTGATAGATCTATCGGGTAACGCCCTGCCTGCTGACCAGTCGCGCTGGTTAAATGTTGGGGGCAAATATTTTGAATTATTGTACGTTTTGATTATAGGTTTAGTATCATTACATTTGTTATATTCCTTGCTAGTTTATAACTATCACAATTGTTGAAGAATAAAATGTTATTTCGAGAACTATCGTTGTTGTACGAAAGGTGTCCATTTGTTTTGTCATTGAGGCGACTATATGATTTTTAAACAACTTTCGTGTAAGTTGGCCTTGGTCCCGTGTGGTCAAGGTAAAACATAAATTTTGATTTTGTATGAACAAATAGTTTCATAATGGAGAAAGTGAAATTTAATGAAAAGGATATTATATATTATTGAGAACTCACCAACCTTTATGTTGACGTATATTTTAAACGTGTTTTTCAGGTAAAGGAAAACTTGGCGCTTCGTGAAGAAAACGTGGGAAAATGCGGGATTCTAGTTGGACATAATGTTTTAAAATAATATGTACTCTGATGACTTGAAACTTGTGTTTTCAATAATAAATGTCCAACTTGTATATTAATTGTGTGTATTTAAATATTGTATGGCTAATCGGCGTCTGTCACCACTCGAACGTCTTAATTAAGACTTCCGCTGCTATGTTAAGTTTTCGGGGTGTGACAGAAGTTGGTATCAGAGCCAACGGTTATAGCGAATTAGAAATTTTTGGTGAAAAATTTCTCAACTATAACTTGAATATTTAAACAGAACAATAATTTTCCAACTTCACGAAGCTAAGATAAATGAAAAAGTTAAATTTCATTCTTTTTAATTATAGATTATATTATATGATTACTTAGCACAAATTTTTGGTCTTATGTCACAAATGTCTGAACCTAGGAATATCGTTGAACTTTCCGACACTACTCCGATGACGAGGCGAGGGATATACCTTCTCCGAAGTCGGTACTTGAGCAGACACTAGCTGCATTCCGACAGATCACTCACCCGCCCCCACCGGGCAACTTTTTCACTTTCGGCCACATGAGTACTTTAGCTATTGGTTCGAACAATGGCTGGGTAGAAGCTTGATGTGTGCGTGCGTGTGGTATAAAATATAAAAGGATGTGATGATTTGCTTTTGCACAAGATCGTGTTTTAAATTTATAAAAGTGATTTTTACAAATACTAAACACACACAAAATAGGCAAGTGTACCTATCGTATATGTAGAATAGTATTGGTAAGAATCAAGTATCGATCCGTGGACACAAATGTTTCTAATGATGAATCGTTGTTTTACTTTAATCAGAGGTTTTAATTATTTTGGGGTTAATATTTGAACTTTTTATAAAACATAAATACTTATATATAATATATAGTAGACCAAGACAAGAGATTCTAACGAGTTGTTCAATTATGCGAAGGTTACCATCTAAGATCAAGAATCCACTCCATTTTAACATTGATAATTAATATTCAAACATGTGGAAAACTTGCAGTAGCAATATATGATAGACAACTCATTTAGCCTTAAGTGAGCATCTTTGGCACTAAGGAGGTAACATGAGCATTTTAAAGTTCATCATTTCCTAATGTCATGTTACCTCAATGATGTCAATTGAAGTTGGCAAGTAGTTTCGTAAAGTAGAAAGATTAGGATTGACTTCGATTTCTCAAATACCAATTCTAACAACTTCGGGTGGTTGTAGTTAACTCACACAACCTCCCCTTGGTTGATTTATGTAGGTTATAATTACACATTCAATTAACATATGATTTCTTTAACTAAAATGATATCCTAAGCAAAGCCATTTTCGGATTACCAAGACTTAGAGAAACACATCATAACTTATATCTCATCATTTCTAAGTACAATATAAGGATCCATGTTTCTTTAATGTATCAAAGTATTTCTATCTTTCAAGAACATGAATCGATCATGAACGATTGCCAATAGAATTGACAATCACCAACTTTGAATTAGTGATTTAAGATGGCGAAACATTTCTCATCAAAAGATAATTGTAATATAACCATGTTCTTTACTAGACAACACCACATGTTTTGTATAATTATCAAGTAAAACAAAGCTTCTTCATAGATTTTAGATGGTAAAAGGAGATTAGCTCATAATGAGCATGATAATAAACATTAAGATGAATGATGATAACAAAAACCTGACTAAACTTAGAACAATCTAACCAAATATAGATGAATCTTCCTTCTTAATGATGGTGATGATAGATGATGAAGCCTTCAAACTCTTCACTAAATCTTCTATGTGAGTGTTAGTGTGTGTTTTTATAAGAGAAAACCGGATAGAATTCTTTTCAAGGCACACCAAATGAGTGCAACATTAGCCACTATTTATAGGCAATATGGAGTGAGAAGCACGGCCCCATGCTTACGTAGGCACGCCCCCCGTGCTTTTTAGTGACATGTGCTAATTCTTTTTGTCGTTTCTGGAAGATAGGCAGTGCCCCGTGCTTCCTGAGGCACGCCCCCGTGCTTTTTAGTGACATGTGCTAATTCTTTTTGTTGGTTCCGAAAGGTAAGCACGGCCCCGTGCTTCCAAAAGCACAGCCTCGTGTTTCCAAAAAGCACAGCCCCGTGTTTCCAAAAGCACAACCCGTGTTTCCAAAAGCACAGCCCCATGTTTCCTGAAGCACAACCCCATGTTTCCTGAAGCACAGCCCCATGTTTTGTTGTTTTCTTTGGTTTTATTTGGCTTTTCATTCTTTTCTTCGTTTGAGGCTTGGATTAACCTGAAAATACATTTTAACATGATAAGTAGTTATTTTAACTATATTATACTATAGAAGTTGTAGTTTTTTATAGATTATTTGATGCTAAAAAGATGTATATTTTTATATACATCAAACATCCCCATACTTGAACCTTGCTTGTCCTCAAGCAAGCTACTTATAAATATTTTCTAAAAATAGCAAGTTAGGACCATAGCTTAAACATCCCCAAAAGAGTTCCAAGAAAATGGGAACAAAATAACCAACCTTAAATCATAAGAATATATGAAGTGATATATAAAAAGGCGATTTGTTTTTATGAGCTTATGTTTATGCAAAACGTCACGTTCTCACAATGTTCACTCACTCTCGGTTTTATATCTGATCATACCTGTGATGTATGTATGTGAAAACTCTTAGCCAAGATGTAACCTGTGAAATAAGCTTGCAACAAGTTCAAATCTCCACCTTTGTGAAGGGTTGCATAGATCAGAAGGTAATATAGGTTGGTTTTGTGTGAGTGTAGGGATTTGGTGTTTTGTGGTGGTTCAAAGGTTTAGGTTAATGAGGATGAGGACGGTAAATACAACTTCTGCTGATTGTCGGGAGTCTTAAGATGTCTTCAACTGTTAGCTCCTTTCTCCCGATTGCTAATTAATTTTTTTTCTTTTTTCTTTTTTTTTACTAGTGACTCTTTTAAGGTCAGATCGTCAAGACCAATTTTGTCGAGGATGTGGATCAGTTCTTCCTCAATCCTGATATGAACATAACTCCCAACTCTAATGGATCGTTCGGCTTTGAGCCTAATAGCCCCCACCCTCATTAGTTCGGTATATTCATGTGAGACTGAGTTTGACTTTTTCTACATCTTCCTTCGTGGGATCAGTTTCCGTATCCTAAGCATCGTTCATATATTTTTGCTCTTCGTTTCATTGCGCTTTTGGAAACTCCACAAATGGTGGCCTTTGTTCGTCTTGGCGCCACTTTTTCTTCACCTCATTTGCTAAAGAAAAAGATTCTCTCCCTAAGTTCTGGAGGCAACCTAGGTTTTGCGAAATGTATGCAGCAAAGGAAATTGAAATCGAAAGAATGCATTTCCAGTTCTTTAGGGTCTGTCGGTAAAAGACCAGTGTTGTATTTTACCGGTGAGAGGGATGAAGTTGTATGGTAAGGTTTTGTAAGGTTTTTGGTTTTGTGATTTGAAGAATGGTTTGATGGATTGTGACAATATTACCTTCTTCCTTATACAACGCTTCGTGCGGTCTTGAAATGAATAATTGCAACAAGTTCTAAATCACACGAAACATGTGACTCACTCAAAGCTTCCGAAAAAAATATTTATATGGCATGAGGTTTATCTCACAGTAACGGAGGAATTGTGTATAAACGCCATATTTTGCATAAATTTCTTCTCAATATTACAAAACTTCTTTTTACTTTTTCACTTTTTTGGTTATAATAAATTTGCAGTTGGTTATATGCAAAAAAATTTCTTGGATATGCTTTTGGTTTTGTTATAAAAATAGTCTTTGTTTGCTACAAAAATTTAGTTTATTATTGAATCTTTATAACTAGTTGAGCAAGCAATTGGTCAAGTAATTCCCCTCCCTACACTTGAATCTCACCTTGTCCTCAATGTCAAAAGATTCATAAAAAGATTCATGATAAAATTCATATGAAGTATGGTGGGTAAAATGGAAAGGAACTTCCCTAAGGGCTAGCGAAATTACGACAGAGCGTCCCCTGTTTTTCGACCGTTTTCATGTAGTGTACCTAAATAATAAAACTGCAAACAACCAACAAACATTCAAAGCATAATAATACTGAAAATTATTATTGTTATTATTATTTATTTTTATTTTTATTTTTATTTACAATGCTGAGTTTAATCAGGGTCTTGGCCAGACCCTACTTCCAATTTGTTCATTAGTTCTGGTGGAGGATTAATACCTCCGAGACGGTCTCGAATGGTCCATCGATGTATAGTTTTAATCGATGTCCATTAAATTTGAACTTGTGGCCATCAGAATTTGAAATCTCAACTGCCCCATAGTCAAAAATTGATTCAACTATGTGTGGACCTGTCCAACGAGATTTCAATTTTCCTGGGAAAAGAAGTAAACGTGTGTTATATAACAGTACACGGTCGCCAACTTGAAATTTCTTGTTTCCTTTTAAATGGGCGTCGTGTAAACGTTTAGTCCTTTCTCTGTAAGACCAGGAATTTTCATATGCTAGTGCTCTTAGTTTTTCGAGCTCGTGAATTTGATCTTCTCGGTTTTTACCGGCGGACATTAGATCAAAATTCACTGCTCTCAGAGCCCAATACGCTTTGTGTTTTAGTTCTACGGGTATATGACATGCCTTCCCATAAACAAGTTTGAATGGTGTTGTTCCTATGGGGGTTTTGTATGCCGTCCTGAGGGCCCACAAAGCGTCATCTAACTTTTCTGCCCAATTTTTGCGATTTATTCCTATAGTTTTTTCTAAAATCCTTTTAATTCCTCGATTCGAGACCTCCACCTGCCCACTAGTCTGAGGGTGATATGGTGTTGCCAGTCGGTGGTGAACCCCATATCGAGCTAAGACTTTGTCCATCAGAGCGTTACAGAAGTGGGTACCTCTGTCGCTTATTAGGGCTTTCGGAGTACCGAATCGTGAAAATAACTTTTTCAGAAATCGTACAACTACTCAAGCATCGTTAGTGGGAAGAGCTTGTGCTTCTACCCATTTAGACACGTAGTCGACTACTACAAGGATGTACTTATTTTCGAATGAGTTAGGAAATGGGCCCATGAAATCTATTCCCCATACATCAAAGACCTTACAAAATTGAATGCCTTTTTGAGCCATCTCATTTTTTGCTGAGATTTTTCCAGCTCTTTGACAAGCATCGCATGCTTGGATCAAAGCATGTGTGTCTTTATATATGGTGGGCCAGAAAAATCCTGCATCAAACACTTTTCTGACTGTAGTGGCGGTACCGTGGTGCCCACCAGTAGGTCCTTCATGACAGTGTTTGAGAATATCTAAGGCCTCCTTTCCTACTACACACCTACTAACAACCTGATCGACCCATATCCTAAATAAGTATGGATCTTCCCAGAAGTTGAACTTAAGGTCGGAGAAGAATTTCTTCCGTTGTTGATGAGTTAGCCCTTTTCTTAGGATTCTACAAGCCAGATAGTTTACGAAGTCAGCAAACCAAGGACTTTCATCCTTTTCCTGCATGACTGCTTGGATTTTCATGAGAATTTCGTGCGGAAAATTATTATCGATAATTTCTTTGTGAAGTTCTTCTGAAGCTGGGCATTCTAAGCGTGAAAGATGGTCCGCGGCTACATTCTCTACTCCCTTTTTGTCTTTGACTTCTATGTCGATTTCTTGGAGTAGTAGAATCCATCTGATAATTCTGTGTTTGGCATCCTGCTTGTTGAAGAGGTAATTTATGGCGGCATGGTTGGTGTAAACTATGGTTTTGGAAAGAACTAGGTAGGATCTAAACTTTTCAAAGGCGAAAACTACTGCTAATAACTCTTTTTCTGTTGTGGTGTAGTTTTCTTGTGCATCATTAAGAGTTTTACTAGCATAGTAGATTGGGTGAAAGTGTTTTTCTTTGCGTTGTCCGAGTACGGATCCAACTGCAAAGTCACTTGCATCGCACATGATTTCGAATGGAAGGGTCCAATCGGGTGTAGTCATGATTGGTGCGTTGACAAGTTTGTCTTTTAATGTGTTGAATGATTCAATACATTCTTCAGAGAAGACGAATGGTGCATCTTTCTCCAGAAGTTTGGTCATAGGTCTAGAGATTTTTGAAAAGTCTTTTATGAAGCGGCGGTAGAAACCTGCGTGACCTAGAAAACTTCTAATGGTTTTGACTGAAGTTGGCGGTGGAAGTTTGGATATGGTTTCTGTTTTAGCCCAATCAACTTCTAGTCCGTCTTGAGAAATCTTATAACCGGAACAATGCCTTCCTTTACCATAAAGTGGCATTTTTCCTACTTGAGTACTAAGTTCACTTCTTCACACCTAGCTAACATTTTGTCTAGGTTTTTCAGACAATGATCGAAGGAGTCTCCGAAGACTGAGAAGTTGTCCATGAAAACTTCCATAGAATTTTCGATCATTTCATGAAAGATGGCCACCATGCAACGTTGGAAGGTGGCTGGAGCATTACATAGTCCAAAAGGCATTTTTCGGTAGGCGAAGGTTCCATACGGAAATGTAAATGTGGTTTTTTTCTTATCTTCAGGAGCTCTGGGAATTTGGAAATATCCGGAAAATCCGTCAAGAAAATAGTAGAACATTTTTCCAGGTAATCGCTCAAGCATTTGATCGATGAAAGGAAGTGGAATATGATTTTTCCTTGTGGCATCATTAAGTTTCCGGTAATCAATGCAAACTTGCCAGCCTGTGATGGTTCTCATTGGTATCAGCTCGTCCTTCTCGTTCATTACGACCGTCATTCCTCCCTTTTTGGGTACTACTTGAATGGGATTAACCCAAGGTGAATCTGATATTGGGTATATTAATCCGGCATCAAGCAGTTTGATTACTTCCCTCTTCACCACATCTTGCATGTTGGGATTGAGACGTCTTTGATGTTGGACCACGGGTTTGTATTCTTCTTCCATGAGAATTTTGTGAGTACAAAAGGAGCGACTGATACCCTTGATATCCATGATCTTCCATGCGATAGCCTTCTTATGGTTTTTAAGAACCTTAAGAAGTTCGTCTTTCTCTTCTTTAGAAAGGTGAGATGAAATAATTACTGGGAGTTGAGAGTCTTTTTCTAGAAAGGCGTATTCGAGATGGTTTGGTAGTTTTTTTAACTCTAAGGCCGGTGGTTCTTCGATTGATGGTTTTGATTTTTCATTGGATTCAGTGATCTCAAATACTACTTATGATGCTTCCTAATAGTTATTCACAGTATTGAGATTATTGTTTTCTAAAATGGGTTTGGTACTAGTATCTGTTAAGATTTGTGTTTCTAATGAGGCATTAAGGGAAGATTTCCGAACATAGCAACTTACGATAGAATCGACGATGTCAACACAGTATAATGTGTCATCGTGATGTTGTGGATATTGCATAGATTTTCCTATGTCAAAAGTGATTGCCTCGTCATTGACCCTGATAGTGAGTTTGTCGGTGCAAACATCAATAATAGCCTTTGCGGTAGCTAAAAAGGGTCTTCCTAAAATCAGAGGTACACTTTTGTCTTCCTCCATGTCTAGAATCACAAAATCTACTGGGAAAACAAACTTGTCAATTTTGACAAGCATGTATTCAACAATGCCCCGAGGATATTTAACGGATCGGTCAGCTAACTGAATGCTCATGCGGGTGGGTTTTGGTTCTCCTATCCCTAGTTTTGCAAAAACCGCATAAGGCATTAAATTAATACTAGCTCCTAGGTCAGCCAGGGCATTGCTAACAGACAAATTTCCTATGAGACAAGGGATAGTAAAACTCCCTGGATCGGTCATTTTCGGTGGCAGCTTGCTTTGGAGGACAGCTAAGCATTCTTTACTCAACGTGACGTGCGAGAGTTCCTCCAGCTTCGTCTTGTTTGTCAGCACTTCTTTGAGAAACTTGGCATATTTTGGCATTTGAGCGATGGCTTCGATGAAAGGGATGTTGATGTGGAGTTGTTTGAAGAGTTCTAAAAACTTCCCGTACTGAGCTTACAATCGTTCCTGCTTCAGCCGTCCAGGGTATGGAATAGGTGGAATATAACTTCGGACTGACTCCTTGGGTTGTACGGTGCCCGTTAGAATCAGTGTTTCTTGTGGCTTGTTAGCGGCTTCCTTTTCCGTAACTGGTTCTGAAGTTTGTGAGGCAACAATTGTTGTACCGCTTCTGAGTGTAACAGCGTTAGCTGCTGCATTCGGGTTAGTGTTTTTGTTGCTTGGAAGAGCGTCGGGTGACCTTACTGACAATTGTCGGGCAATTTGTCCGATCTGAGTTTCTAGATACCGCAATGATGTTTGTTGACCTTGTAAGTCAGCCTCATGTTTTAATAATACTCCGTTAATATCAATAGCTCTTGAGTCGGCCTTCTTCTCTGCTTCATTTGCTTTGGTCATGAGTTGAATTAACATTTCTTCGATCTTTGAGTAGCTCGGGTTTTGATGGCTACCAGAACCTTGATCTTGAAATTGAGGTTTAGGCTGGAAGGGTTGATTCATCGGTCTTTTTTTCGAATTCGAGTAAGGGTTGAGTGTTGCCTCCGTCTTTCCAGCTGAAATTCGGGTTGTTTCTCCATCCTGAATTGTAATTATTGCTGAAAGCGTTGTTCTGTCGAGCGATGAAATCGACTTCTTCCATGGCTATAGTGACTTGTTTACTGTCACTCGTCTTATGATTTCCTCCACAAGTGTCACAGTTGAGTCTGGTTTTTGATAGCTCGGCTTGAAGTTGTTCAAATTTTTTTGAAAGGGCTTCAAGCTGTGCTGTGACAAGAGTGTTGGAATCAACGTGGTGTATTCCTTTATGGGTAGGTGTAGATCTTGGCGGGTTGTAAGCGAAACTCTTCTTTGCGGCATTCTCTAGGACTTCAATACTTCATTAGGTGATTTGGATCCCAGGTCTCCACCAGCGATCTGGTCAATGGCCTGTTTCTTTTGACTGGATTGGGCGTCAAAGAACGTTTTTACTTGTAACCATACGCTCAGTCCATGATGTGGACATCTTCTCAGAAGACTTTTGTATCTTTCCCATGCTGCGTGTAATGATTCATCATCATCGGTCTGGAACCCGGTAATTCTGGCTCGGTATTTGGCAGTTTTATCGGGCGGAAAATATTTGAGGAGAAACTATTCAACCATCTGGTCCCAAGTTGTGATGGAACCGGAGGAAATAGATTCTATCCATTCTAAGGCTTGACCCCTTAGAAAGAAAGGAAAGAGTTTGAGTTTGATTTGATCGTCTGAACAGTATTGGGTTTTAAAGGTTCCGCAGATTCGTAAGAATCGAGATATGTGAGAAAGAGGGTCTTCGTCGAGGAGACCATGAAATTGAACTGAATTTTCCACCATATGAATGGTGCTTGATTTGATTACGAAATTTTCGGTGATTTCGGGTGGAGCTACTCCATTGCCGTAGCCTTCGAGAGTTGGCTTGGCATATTGGCTCATGTTTGGCTCATTGTTCTGGGCCGCCATCACTTCTTCGGTTTGATTTTCTTCTGATGTGGTGGCGTCTACTGATTCGTCTTTGATTGCTTCAGCGGTTTCTGCAGTCCGTTAACGTGCTCGTCGACGAAAGAGTCGTTCCGGTTCAGAAATTGGAGAAACAATCTCAGGCTCAAAAGTAGAGGACATCCATGGGACTAAATCAAAATTAAACACTAAAGTAAAAGTTAGTACCTAAAGGTTAGTCTAATATTAAACTACGAGTTATGTTATGCTATTTAAAACAAAATAAGGTCTAAATTAATTAACCTAGAGTAAGGTAAGGTAAATAAAGGTAAAATGTAGGCTAGCCGTAAAATTATATATTTTAATATTTAGTAAAAAAAATTAAAGGTAAAATAAAATAGAGGTTAAAAATTTATACAATTATAGACAATGATTAAATTAAAACTTGGATCGTTCTTAGAAACGTACCGTGTCCCCAGCAACGGCGCCAAAAACTTGATGTGCGCGTGCGTATGGTATAAAATATAAAAGGATGGGATGATTTGCTTTTGCACAAGATCGTGTTTTAAATTTATAAAAGTGATTTCTACAAAGACTAAACACATACAAAATTGGCAAGTGTACATATCGTATATGTAGAATAGTATTAGTAAGAACCAAGTATCGATCCGTGGACACAAATGTTTCTAATGATAAATCGTTGTTTTACTTTAATCAGAGGTTTTAATCATTTTGGGGTTAATTTTTGAACTTTTTATAAAATATAAATACTTATATATAATATATAGGTGACCAAGACAAGAGATTCTAACGAGTTGTTCAATTGTGTGAAGGTTACCATCTAAGATCAAGAATCCACTCCATTTTAGCATTGATAATTAATATTCAAACATGTGGTAAACTTGCCATAGTAATAAATGACAGGCACCTCCTTAAGCCTTAACTGATCATCTTTGCCATAGTAATAGAATTGACAACCACCAACTTTGAATTAGTGATTTAAGATGGTGAAACATTTCTCATCAAAAGATAATTGTAATATAACCATGTACTTTACTAGACTACACCACATGTTTTGTATAATTATCAAGTAAAACAAAGCTTCTTCATAGATTTTAGATGGTAAAAGGAGTTTAGATCATAATGAGCATGATGATAAACATTAAGATGAATGATGATAACAAATTCATGATTAAACTTAGAACAATCTAACCAAATGTAGATGAATCTTCCTTCTTAATGATGGTGATGATAGATGATGATGATGATTGATGGTGATGACCTCCAAGCCTTCAAACTCTTCACTAAATCTTCTATGTGAGTGTTAGTGTGTGTTTTTATAAGAGAAAACCGGATAGAATTCTTTTCAAGGCACACCAAATGAGTGCAACATGAGCCACTATTTATAGGCAATCTGGAGTGAGAAGCACGGCCCTGTGCTTACGTAGGCACGCCCCTGTGCTTTTTAGTGACATGTGCTAATTCTTTTTGTCGTTTCTGAAAGGTAGGCACGGCCCCGTGCTTCCTGAGGCACGCCCCTGTGCTTTTTAGTGACATGTGCTAATTCTTTTTGTCGTTTCTGAAAGGTAAGCACGGCCCCGTGCTTCCAAATGTACGGCCCCGTGTCCAGCTGTTCACTATTTTGTCTTTTCTTGTAGATCTTTTTGTCTTTTCTGAAAAGTGACCAGAAGCACGGCCCCGTGCTTCCAAAAGCACACCCCGTGTTTCCAAAAAGCACAGCCCCGTGTTTCCTGAAAGCACAGCCCCATGTTTCCTGAAGCACAGCCCCATGTTTCCTGAAGCACAGCCCCATGTTTTGCTGTTTTCTTTGGTTTTTCTTTGGCTTTTCATTCGTTTTTTCGTTTGAGGCTTGGATTCACCTGAAAATACATTTTAACATGATAAGTAGTTATTTTAACTATATTATACTATAGAAGTTGCAGTTTTTTAGAGATTATTTGGTGCTAAAAAGATGTATATTTTTTTATAAATCAAAGCCGAAGGGGAACCTCCACTTGTTATGACTACTATACCCACAGTTACCCTACCCCCAGCCAGCAGATTCAGACGGATCACCATGGAGACTGGTGTCTCTTTCTGGAGAGCTGAGACCTTTGGGGCTGAGTTCACTTTGTCTGAGGTAGCCATGGCGGCTCTAGCTATTGTGGAAGCCGCTAAGGCAGCGGTACTTGCCTCTGCACCTACTGGTAGTCCATCCCTAGTGACCTCACAGCCTGTACTAGCCCTACCTATGACTGCTACACCTACTACTCCAGTCACCGCTACCCCTGCTCCTGAACCGGTGACACCTAAACCACTTAAGGTGTACACCCGAAGGGGTAAGCGACCTGTGGAAGGTGGTACTGGTCCTTCATCTGCTGGTGGATCTTCACCAAAGATGGATAAGACTCAGTGGGTGGAACGATGCTCTTCATGCGACCGTCACCTGAGCCACATTAAGAATAGGCTATCCACTCAAGACTCTGCTATCGATCACCTTTGTAGTCGCATTACCCACTTGGAGACGACGGATATCTTTGATGTCCAGACATTCTCCACTATTCTGCAGAGGCTTAGGAGGGTTGAGGCTCACATGACTCACATTAGGAGGGTATTGGGATTGTCGCCACCACCAGGTCCATGATGGGTGGTAATGGGTATTAGTAGTTAAGGGGAAGTGATGCTGATGAAGATGGGATGTTAGTTTCTTTTGGTGCTTGTTTGTTTGTTTATTTCCTTGTATGTTATATAGGCACTTTAGGCCTATTTGTACTGTGTTTGGAAAATTCTAAGACAATATAGGTACTAGTATATGTTGGTACCAAATTTTGGATGTTTAATATATATTAAGAATTTTCCTTTATAAATGTGTATTGTGTTATTTACCATGCTTGATTATTAATTAATTATTAACTGTGATATTAAGTGTGTATAATCTAATATTTCTTTATTATTTAAAAGAGAATGCCACCAAGGACTAGACAAAGCACCGCTCGAGGTTCTGGTTTTCCCACGACTCCCGAGGAATTAGCCCAATTAATTGCACAACATGTTAATACGGATATGGAACAACAGAATGTTAACCGAGGTACTGACCCCAACCGAGGTCAAAACACGGGAAACGAAACCAGGAACGGTACTCCGATGGTTACTCGTACTGGAACTGCTACGGGTAACCCCTCAGGAAGTCAAGCACTTGGATGTAACTACAAAACATTCCAAGGGTGCGGTCCTAAAACTTTTACGGGAGCCGAAGGTCCTTTAGCTAAGATGGATCGAAAAGATGGAATCTGTGATGAAGATTAGTAACTATTCTCCAGCCGAAAGAATCAAATACGGTGTTTGTTCTTTTCAAGATGAGGCTTTAGAATGGTGGAACTCTTTAATCCAGAATATGGGAGAAGAGGCAGCATACGGTTTATCTTGGGAGCAGTTAAAGGATATGCTGTTACAAGAGTATTGTCCTAGAAACGAGCTTCAGAAGATTGAGTATGTTTTCTGGCATTTAACCATGGAGGGAGCTGACGTTAATACCTACACGTCACGATTTAATGCGCTAGCTAGACTGGTACCTCGTTTGGTTAATTCGGAATATGTTCGAATCGAAAGATACATATGGGGTTTAGCACCAGAGATTAGAGGGATGGTGACTTCCTCTAAACCTGATACGATTCAGTCTGCTCGTGTTTTAGCGAAAAACCTCACCGACGATGCGGTTCGTAAAGGTATTTTGGTTAAAAAGAATGCCGGAAAGAAAACTACTGGAGATGGAGGGGAGTCGGAGAAGAAGGTTGTCAATGTTGGAGATAACAAAAGGAAATGGACGGTAATTCAGGAGGTCAATTTAAGAAAGGAAGAAACCAAGGATCAGGTCGTTTGTTTGTTGCTAACCCTAGGAACACTAATCAAACACATCGATGTAACACTTGCGGTGGAAGCCATCATGGTACATGCAAAAGATGCCATCGATGTAACCTATTTGGACACTTGATCCAAGATTGTTATGACCGATCAATGGATTTCGGTAAGAGGAGATGTTATGAATGTGGGATTGAAGGACATTGTAGGAACGAATGCCCAAAGCTTAAGGTCTGATTTCAAAGGGGAAAGCATTTGAGATGAACGCAAAGAAGGCTCGTAAGGACTCATCTGTGGTAACCGGTACGTTTCTGGTTAATAACCACTATGCATATGCTCTTTTCAATACGGGTGCTGATTTGAGTTTCGTCTCTAAACAATTCGAACCATTACTTGACATTAAACCTAGTAAATTAGAAAACAAATATTCCACACAATTAGCCAACGGGAAACTTACAGAAACCGGAGAAATCATTCATGGTTTTACCATTCAACTGGAAAACCGAAAATTCGAGATCGATCTTTTGCCAGTTGAATTAGGCAGCTTTGACATCGTTGTAGGAATGGACTGGCTATCTAGGAATTAGGCTGAAATTGTTTGTTCCGAGAAGTTAGTTCGTATACCCATTCCTAGCGGAGAAATTCTATCAATCCATGGTGATCAAAGCAACGCATATTTGAAATTTGTGAATGTGATGAAAGCCGGAAGATGTTACGAAAAAGGATACCCCGCTTTCTTAGCCAATGTAGTTGACACCAAAGCCAAGGAACGTAAACTCGAAGACATTCCAGTTTTTCGATATTTCCCAGAGGTATTTCCCGAAGATTTGCCTAGTTTACCTCCAGAAAGACAAGTTGAGTTCAGGATAGATCTTGTTCAAGATGCTGCACCGGTAGCCAAATCTCCGTACATATTAGCACCGTCAGAAATGCAAGAACTGTCCAATCAACTTCAAGAACTACTGGAAAAGGGCTTTATTAGGCCTAGCTTTTCACCTTGGGGAGATCCAATTCTATTCGTCAAAAAGAAGGATGGATCATTTCGAATGTGTATCGATTACAGGGAACTGAACAAACTAACTATTAAGAATCGGTACCAACTACCGAGGATTGGTGATCTGTTTGATCAGTTTCAAGGATCCAACTATTATTCAAAAATCGATTTACGTTCTGGATACCATCAACTCAGAGTAGCAGAAGGAGATATTCCCAAAACAGCGTTCAGAACACGATATGGCCACTACGAATTTCTTGTCATGCCATTTGGAATGACGAATGCTCCTGCTATATTCATAGACTTGATGAATAGGGTTTGCAAGCCATACTTGGATAAATTCGTGATAGTATTCATCGACGATATACTTATCTACTCACGAACCAAGGAAGAGCATGGAAAACACCTAAGTTTAATTTTGGAACTCCTTAAGAAGGAAAATCTGTATGCAAAATTTTCAAAGTGCGATTTTTGGATCCGAGAAGTTCACTTTCTTGGACACGTTGTCAATGAGAAAGGAATACACATTGATCCTTCAAAGATCGAGGCTATTAAGAATTGGGAAGCACCAAAGTCTCCAACTGAAGTGCGACAATTCTTGGGTCTAGCTGGGTATTATAGGAAATTCATCGAGAATTTCTCATCAATAATGCAACCTTTGACGCAATTGACCCAGAAAGATAAAAAGTATGACTGGACCGAGAAACAAGAAGATGCATTTCAGTTGCTTAAGCAAAAGTTGTGTAGTGCACCTATTATATCTCTTCCAGAAGGAACAGAAGGATTTATCGTTTACTGTGATGCTTCACGATTGGGTCTTGGATGCGTGCTTATGTAGAGAGATAAAATGATAGCATATGCATCCCGATAACTTAAAGTGCATGAGAAAAATTACACGACTCATGATTTGGAATTGGGAGCTGTTATTTTTGCACTTAAAATCTGGAGACAATACCTATATGGTACCAAGTGTACAATTTTCACTGATCACAAAAGCCTCCAGCACATCTTTGATAAGAAAGATCTCAATATGAGGCAAAGGCGTTGGATTGAACTGCTTAACGATTATGACTGCGATATTCGCTAGCACCCAGGAAAAGCAAATGTCATGGCAGACGCGTTAAGTAGAAAAGAAAGAGAAAATCCATTACGAGTTCGAGCACTAGGTCTAACGATACATACAAGTCTCATGACTCGAATACGTGATGCACAATGCGAAGCTCTAAAACCTCGATATATAAAAGCTGAGAAATTGAGAGGTCTAGAATGCGAAATTTGTCACCAAATCTGATGGTACTTCATACCTCATCGATCGAGTTTGGGTGCCTAGATATGGGAACTTTAGAAAATTTGTTCTAGACGAAGCGCACAAGTCTAGATATTCGATTTACCCAGGTTCGACAAAGATGTACAAAGATCTCCAAGAACTCTATTGGTGGCCAAACATGAAAGGAGACATTGCCGTTTATGTCAGCAAATGCCTAACATGTTCTAAGGTTAAGGCTGAACACCAGAAGCCACCTGGATTGCTTTAACAACCCGAGATTCCACAACGGAAATGGGATAACATCACAATGGACTTTGTAACCAAATTGCCACTGGCACCCAATAATCACGATGCTATTTTGGTAATTGTGGATAGGTTGACTAAGTCAGCACACTTCGTTCCTATCCGAGAGAAAGACAGCATGGAAAAGCTTACTAGACTTTACCTTAAGGAAATCGTAGCAAAACATGGTATTCCTGTTTCAATCTTCTCTGATAGGGATGGTCGTTTCGTCTCGCGCTTTTGGAAATCATTGCATGAATCCTTAGGAACTCGTCTCGATATGAGTATTGCCTATCACCCGCAGACAGACGGTCAAAGTGAAAGAACAATTCAGACTTTAGAAGACATGCTACGTGCTTGTGTTCTCGATTTCGGCAAAGTTGGAATACTCACCTACCTTTGGCTGAGTTTTCTTACAATAATAGCTACCACTCTAGTATTAAAGCTGCACCGTTTGAAGCTTTATACGGGAGAAAATGTCAATCCCCACTTTGTTGGGCAGAAGTTGGAAAAAAACAGTTGACTGGACCTGAAATTGTTCAAGAAACCACCGACCGAGTTTCTCAGATCAAGGAAAGGTTGAAGGCAGCTGCTGATCGACAAAAGAGCTACTCCGATAATCGCAAACGACCGTTAGAATTCCAAGTAGGAGATTGAGTTTTGTTAAAAGTATCACCATGGAAAGGAGTTGTTAGATTTGGGAAGAAGGGAAAGCTGAGCCCTCGTTATGTTAGTCCATTTAAAATCATTGGTCGAGTTGGTCCTGTTGCATATCGACTCGAACTACCCCAGGAACTCAGTGGAATACACGACGTATTTCACGTGTCAAACCTGAAGAAATGCTTGTCTGACGAATCCCTAATCATCTCTGTGGACGATGTTCGAGTAGATGATAAGCTTCGGTTCGTCGAAGAATCCGTTGAGGTTATGGATTTGAAAATTCAAAAACTAAGACAAAACCGAATTAAATTAGCTAAAGTTCGTTGGAATTCCAGGTTAAGCTCGGAATTCACCTCGGAGTGTCAAGACCGATGAAAAGATAATACCCTCACTTATTCCCTGTTGAGTCCGACACTAGTGCTACCTCCTAAATTTCAGGACGAAATTTCTTAAAGGAGGGGAGAATGTGACAACCGAGCTTTTTAAGTCTAATATGGTGCTAATGTAATCCGTGTTTATCGTGTAATCTCGTATTATGAATATTTTAGTCTAAAGACTCCAAGAATATGAGTATTATATTTTATTGTGTTCAAAAGTTAAGTTTTGGCGCGTATCGAATACTGCTCAAAACTGACACTGACAGCGACCCGGGTAAAGTTAAAAGTCCAAATAAATTCCTAAACGTCGGGAATGACCTAAAATAATATAAATTCAGTAAATATATTAATATTAGGTCATAAGTAAAATTTTATAATGTTCGATTCGCGAAATTCATAAAATAAGTGAGTAGAAGCCAATACCGCTCACCGTAAGGACCCGAAACCAACCAACTCCAAAAATTTACATCTTTATATGGTTTCGAAGCTAATTTTACAAGGAATTCAGATATGTGATTGGTTTTACATAAAACTAATCCTAACTAGTTGTATTTTATAAAATGTTATCAAAGGGGTAAATAAAATACATGTTGTTAATTAATTTAACAAAAAATAAAATATTTACACAACACCCCCACCCCTAGCCGTCCAACTCACCCCTACCCCAATCCTTGGCTTGCTTTATCATTACTCTACATACATGCATGCATAACACATCACCCCATACATACACTTGTCCCAACACACTCCTAACTTAAAAACCCTATTATTTCTCCATCTTTCCAACACAAACCACCACCCACTCTCTCCCTCCCTTTCCTCCTTTCCTACGGCCGAACCCCACCCCCCACCCCTTTCTCTCTCACCCATTTTCATATTATCATCCTTAACACCCTCAAAACCCTAATATCAAATCAATAAAGATGAGTTGGAAGCAAAGTTAGGAAGATTCAAGCTTTGAGCATACACTTAGAGACCATCCATCTTATTTTCTTCACCTCTCTCTAAAACCCTAAGGTAAATCAGAAACCCTAGTTTCATTCTTTAAGTTTAGGATGCAATATACTTGTTTTTGCATCTTAAAAGGGTTCACACAAGTAACCAAACCCTTAAACTCATGTGAAAATGGAAGAATACCAAGTGTATGTGTGTGCATGTATGACCCGTGGGTTATGTGTGTGTGTGTGTGTGTGTGTATGTGGAACCCGAATCCACATATATGTACATACACACATGCATATCACTTCCATATTCATATTGTTAAGCTTGGTTTGGTGATTTTAAGATCTAAAAAATTAAATATAAGATTAAAAGATGAGAATACAAGGAGATAGAGAGAGAGAGAGAGAGACGTGAGTTAGAGAGAGAGTATGAATATGTATGATTTCAAATGGTTAATGTTACATACATGTGTGTATTTTGATGATTTATGGTTGAATATTGATATGCATGTTAAAGTTTGATAATACAATATGATTCTTGACAAAAATGAGAATAATAAGATAATAATACAAGATTGGTAATAATATTAACTTAGATATATGTTCTTGTTGATAAAACACATAAACTATACATGCATGTAATCTACTTAAGATTGTTTTGTTTAAATTTGAATTGTTACTAGTAAACTTATTAATATTATCTTGAAAATAGTTGACATGGGTTAATAAAATAATATTAATAAGTTGAAAGACAACAAAGTAAAAGTATACAAAAAGTTGTCATAAAAGTTAGGATAAATCTTGGAAAAGTATTACTTTGATATATACAATAAAAATAATAAATAGGCTACAAAAGGAATGGAATAAAATCTGATTTTATTAGTTTAATTAAATGTTACAAATCATTAGAATTTAATATCATAAGTATAGTTAATGATGTGTGACATAATAAACCTATGATATGAAATAAATGCATATTTTTAGCTAATAAAATATGATTTTTTGTGACATAATATTAATTCTGGAAATTTATATATTTTTGCATGTTCATAATAATTATATTTGATGTGTTATATGTTATACATGCTTTATTTGCTTTAAAATGAGTGTCGATTACTTAACTAGTCGAAAAATCGGCTTTTTAAAGCTAACCGACAAAGATTATAGGAGCTGAAATAAAACAGCCCCTAAAACTTAAAAACTCATATACGTTACACCATATAATGTGTGTAAAGTGGTCAAGATGATAACACTTGACAATAAACGAGCCACGTCGTGAAAGACGACGCGAAAATGTTAAAAATGACCATTTTTACTAAATTTAAACTAAACCCACAACAAATATATTTTTACAAACTAAATTATATAACACATTTACTTCAACTATAAAAACTATATTTTTACTTAAAAAGATTAATTTTCAATAAAAACGTTAAACAATTAACCATTAAACGTTAAACCGACAAAACCGGTAAAATATTACAAATTAACATAAGTATTGTAAAATTTTAGAAAGACATAAATAATTCAGAAAATAAAAAGAGGTTTACTATAATTACAATTAAATATTTACTAACCCTCGGGTGGGCAAAAGCGAAATCGCACTAATTTTGACATTATTTTACTAATATCGTGAAAATAACGTTAAAAGTGGCGGAAGGTTAATCAGGCATCATGTGGTGGCGTTGATAGCCGAAAGACAAGGGTACATGCACCAATCGGTCGGTGTCCCAATGATTGAGTGTTATGTGTCTTATGTCCAAGGCTTGATGCAAAACTACGATCGAGCCGGGGGTCTCACCGGAAGCAGCCTCTCTATCCCTATGGGGTAGAGGTAAGGTTGTCTACATCTTACCCTCCTCAGACCCTACCATAGTTTTGCTATTGGTGAGATATACCGAGTACGATGATGATGATGATGACAATTAAATATTTAATTAAAAAATAATAAACAATTTTAAGAAATTACTTAAGTGTTTTAATTGCATAATTGATTATAAGGTTGGAAAATATATATGTTAGTAATATAGAAGTAATAGAGTATATGTGTATGTGTGTGTGTATATATATATGTATATATGTGCTTATGATATATATGTTATGTGCTTGAGTGAATATATAATATGGACTTAACCAAACCAAAGCCGTCAGTGGGTCGTTGAACACTAAAACTAATAAACAAGTTAAACATTTTTGAAAAGACTGAAATAGTGGTGTGAACGCTTTATGTTGAAAGAACAACTTAAGATTATTGTGGGAATAAATTATTAAAAACGTGTACAAAATGAATAGGACACGAGAAGTGAACGAAAACCGACAGTAACAGTCAAGGTGAGTTTCTCAGAGATCCTCACCATTTTAAATGTTTTATACAATTTATAATGTTTTCGGGGAGGAAACACGTTTGTGTCAAAACACATTTTATTATCTTAACAATTGTGATATTGTAAGGGCTTTAAATTTGACCGACATTGATTAACGTGGTCGGGCTGACTAGCTGTTGTGAGAATGTGATTACCGCAGTCTTATAATCATTAACTGTAAAAAGGCATAGAAATATTGATAGATCCATCGGGTGACGCCCTGCCTGCCGACCAGTCGTTCTGGTTAAATGTTGGGGGCAAATATTTTGAATTATTATACGCTTTGATTATAGGTTTAGTAGCATTACATTTGTTATATTCCTTGCTAGTTTATAACTATCACAAATATTGAAGAATAAAATGTTATTTCGAGAATTATCGTTGAAGTAGGAAAGGTGTCCATTTGTTTTGTCTTTGAGGCGACTATATGATTTTTAAACAACTTTCGTGTAAGTTGGCCTTGGTCCCGTGGGGTCAAGGTAAAACATAAATTTTGATTTTGCATGGACAAATAGTTTCAAAATGGAGAAAGTGAAATTTAATGAAAAGGATATTTTATATTATTGAGAACTCACCAACCTTTGTGTTAACGTATATTTTAAACGTGTTTTTCAGGTAAAGGAAAACTTGGCGCTTCGTGAAGAACACGTGAGAAAATGCGGGATTCTAGATCCCGACAGTTGGATATAATGTTTTAAAATAATATGTACTCTGATGACTTAAAACTTGTGTTTTCAATAATAAATGTCCAACTTGTATATTAATTGTGTGTATTTAAATATTGTATGGCTAATCGGCGTCTGTCACCACTCGAACATCTTAATTAAGACTTTCGCTGCTATGTTAAGTTTTCGGGGTGTGACACCTCTCTTCTCTTAACTTCCTCCGATCTGAGAGTACAGCCGGGTCAACAACTTGGGGTGGGGGTGGGGGGGGTACACGAATTTTAAAATCGAGCCCCTTCCCATAATAATAAACCAATTGATGCAATATATCTATCTCCTTCAAATCATAAAAAGACAAGTTATGCATTGAACCACGTCGATATGATTCTTCAGTCACATGATAAGCTTAACTTTGGAAAGTCGTGTATATATGGGCGGACCCACATAGAGTGTGTTAGAGCATTCTTATCATATTTACTATTTTCTATGAGTGAGGTTTTTATTATTTATGAAGTGATTTAGGGTGTTGTAGGTGAAGAAGAGAGAAAATGCATTAATTTTTCTATATATTTGAAAAGTTCATGTATCCCTATAAATTTTTTAATATTTTTTTTAAATGATTGTGAGTAAAGAAAGAAAAAATTAATTATAAATGTACAAAAAAGTATTGTTTAATTGAAAAGTATAGAGAAAATGTAGTGATTTTTTAACGTAATTTTGAATGCTCTTAGTTCACGAACCCCAATCATCTTTTATAATATATTTAGTAGATCAGATATATTAAATTTTGCTCGGATGTCTTAAAAACAGTTAGTTGAACCCAACACTGTTAAGAGTATGGTTGGCGTCATATAAATCCCTTTATTTACCAACAAAGAGGTCACGGGTTTGAGTATGATACAACCCGTCTTTTATCATTTTTTAAATCCAAATGTATTAGTTGTATTATAAAACTTTAAAATGATAAAATGTCTTTTATATAAAAAAAATATTTTTGACACAAGCTCATTTTGTCGTAAGGTATTTTATCAAGTAAACAACTATGATATTGACAAGACAGACGCTACAAGAAAAAGCCTCTTTAGCGGCGACACCTTTAGTGGCGCCACCAAAAATGTCGCCGCTAAAACCCTAATCCGTGTCAAATTTAAACAGACGGCTAGGGTTCGTTTGATCGTAAGGTCAGGCTTCTTTTCTCCCATTAATTTACAAGTGGGAGTATTTCCCACCCTTTCCACACCTTTTCTCACATCTCTCGCCGTCACAGCCACCACCGGAGCCTCCCTCCCTCATCGGCCACCTGCAATCACCATAACACCAGAGCACCAACTGCAGCACCGGCCACCGTTGTACACCTCGCCGCCGCTACCAGACCTTTCTCTATTTCAACCTGCGATTTCTAGGTATCCCTCTCTGCTCGCCCCCCCCCCCCCCCTCGATGAAGGTAACTGTTTCTTGATTACTGTTGAAAACCCTCAAAATATTTAGGAAAAGAGGTGAAAGTTGCTAACTTTTGGGGATTTGATGGATTTTGTAAATTGAGGGGGGGGGGGGGATTTAATATGTTTTCATAGGCCCGTAAAAGTGTTGGCAGGACTATGTCTTTCTCAATATATGTAACTCATAGCTCGCCAATATTAAGTCAACCGAAAACGAATTTTTATTAAAGTGTTTGGAGTGTTTTTTTACTTTATTTCATATTAAACATAGTAACTGGGCTTAGGTGATGATTACACACAAGCGAGCATGTCAAAATTGTAGTAGCTCCTGTCCTTGTTTGTGTTTGCTACATTATCAGCTTAGGTGGGAGTGGGAGATGTAGAAGTTGAGGGTTGTAAGTAGAATGAGTACCAGTGTGATACAACAGATTCTCATGTAATAGAGTTTGATTTTAAGGAAACTCAATAAGTATCTTTGTCTTTTATGAAAAATCTTGAGCCTTCTTTCTTAAGATGTTTGGCACCATAACTAACAGTTTTTATTATAACTGATGGCAGTGATTCAGAACTCATATATCTCACTAATTGTGCCAGTAAAGAAGTAATACGCACTTTGCAAAGGAATAACCGTAAGTTTTCATTTATTAACCCAAATTATCATTTCGTTTAGTGGGCCCGTATTTTATCCTTAAATTACAGTTGCCAAATTATAGCGGGCCCGTATTTTATCATTTATTAACCCAAATTATCATTTCGTTTACACCCCTACCACTCTTCCATGGGATGTTAAGCAGCCGGATGCTATCCATTTATAGCGGTGCAAAATTAAATATCGGTCGATATTTTAGACTAGTAGGATATGCTCTTTTTGTTAAAATTGAAAATTAAATATCAGACGGCTCGACGGTGACAAATTTGTCAGACCGCCAGGTCTGACGAGACATCCAAAGTCTTTTTCACGATTTGCTTGCTCCCTCTGTATTAAATGAGCAACACTTGTGGGCTAAAGGGCGGTTTGGTTTGATCTCAAAGGGGTGGTTTGGAGGAGATCATAACTAAACAGATATAAATGAAAATTAAGTCATACTTGGTAGTTAAGTTTTCTTGATGGATAAGTCTTTGTATTAGTTAGGATAAGTCTCTTTCTAGTATGGATAAGTCTTGCTAGTAGATAAGTTTCTTTATTTCAAAAGAATAAGGATGGGTGTAAATTTCAAAGTCTTACTAGCTAAGTTTCCTTACTCCTTAAGTTTTGTTTGCCTATATAAGGCTTGTGAGGTTAGTTGTAGAAATATCAAGTGTGTCTTGTATTGAGTCTAAGTTTGTCTTATATCTCTCTTTTCTTGTTTTCAAATAATAAGAAAATGCTCATGTGTTTGAGCAAATATTGTTCGATCGTGTATTGGATCTTGGAATTGTTTACCGCTTCACTTGTTTAAAACGTAACAAGTGGTATCAAAGCCAACCCACTAAACATGGCCGATTTTCAAGTTGTTGGAGGCGTGATATTTCTTATCAACTTGCAGAATAAAAAACCCCCAAATACACATTAAGTCCAAAATTTCACCCGCATAAAGTACTTCATGCGGAAGAAACACTGGACTGGGGGGACTTATAGAGGTAGGGTACCAAAAAGACCCAAATACCCTTAATTACTACCCGCGGGTCAGCTGAGGGTCCCTCACAAGGCACCCGCGGGACATACGGATCACCCACTTAACCATTTAAGGAAGAAACATTCTCCTGACATATGCTGAAGCATCTCGGCATCCTCAGAAGTCATCCGCAGGACGATATATCCGTCCGCACAAAATGACTAGAGGGCAATGCCTCAGGACAGCTGTCATTAACTAATTACATTCTAGAAGATTTATCAAGATGCTTTCTTGGGCAATACGTGATCTCTCGGCCAACTAACAGATGACACCAGGCCAGGCCGTTATAACCGTGCACATGGCCAGGGGTTATTCATCAACCTATCCCATAATGACGCATGTCTAGGTTGTTATGCATGCACGTGCAACGTATAATTGAACCTATCATATGAGGACACGTGTCCAGATGGTTTACAAGAGCATCTTCCAAAAGAGACAGCTGGCCCAATCACCTTCCTACATCCTTCGGCTATAAATACTCTCTCAACTATCATGAGGTGTTCATTCACTCCCACTGTACTCTCATATTTACTTAAATACCTTTTCTTCGTCGGAATTGTACTTATTCTCACGCCGGAGGGTGGTTACGGGAAGACCCCTCCCCCTTCTTGTCCTTCCCGTAACGAGCTCACGGTGTCTGTTTTGCAGGTTCCGGTCATTGGACTTCGGAAAATTAGACTTGCATCAACTGGTTGTTATTCGTATCCTACCCTGTTGATTCATCGGATCTAAGAACCGTCAAAGGGAGTAGATCCGTGTTTCTTCACCTATCTTGTTATTTTAATATGTTTAAGGGTAGTTAAGGGTTGCATTAAGTCAAACAAACTCACATATGATGAAATTTAATTGTATGTCATGTGTGGTAATTTAACCCGTTGTGAGTTTGACTTTAGAAAGTCAATGGGTCAGTGCAAAAAATCAGGATATGATTAATCTTACGGGTAAAGGTGAGTGAATGTACACTTATTTTGTAAGTTTTTATTTAGAAATTGGAATACTATATATTAATTTGGTTACATTGCGCTACGTATGAGTTTTGGTTTAAGGCTATGATTCTTAGTTTCTATGCAAAGAAATCGATCAAAAGAGTTCGAGTTAAAAAAAACAATTTATAAGGTAAGTGACTCTAACTTACAACTATAATTTTTATGTTTTTGCACTAAACTATAGAGTATGAATTTACATATCAATAACACAATGTTTTTATGGTGGTCCACTAGTTAAATTCATGAAAAAGCGGGTGTAAATGGTTACTACCTTACTTGGCCGAATGACCCAAGTGCTGAAAAATCAGCTTATTTTCAGAATTTAACCATCTTTTAAAAATTCATGGTAAATTAACCCGATGTCCGTTCGAGGTGTATTTTATATCAAAAGAAAGCTCTATAAGTCTATTTTACTCAAATTTTTAGTTTGAAGTGAGACACCCAATGCAAGTGGGTTTAAACATTAAATACTACTGCTTCGCAAATCTGTCTTGAAACTGAAAATTCAGCTTATGTTCATATTTTAACCTTCTTTTATTAATTCATAGTAAATTAACCAGAAGTCCGTTTGGGGAAAATTTTATATCGATAGAAACCTCTAAAAGTCTATTTTACTCAAGTTTATAGCTTGAAGTGAAACACTTATTGTAAGTAGGGGTAAACGTTAAATTGCTACAACTGCGCGAGTGTGTCTTCAAACTAAAAGTTTATAGTTTTAACAAAATTATGGGAAATCAAGGTAGAAACCGTGTGGCGTGTTCTTATATACTGGTAACCCTTAAGAAGTTATTTTGTAGTTAACTACTCTTCGGATTTACAGTTTTCGATCATATACTTCATTCGTTTTTGTACAATTAGGATTCGAATGATAGAACTCGTGTTGGGATGAGTTCTAAGTGTAAATTGAATTAAAGTATTGACTTATATGGTGTGTTATAGTTGTATATGTGTTGTTTAGCAACAGGTGAGGCTAATTGGTATCGAACGAGCTAACAGGTTTGCTGTAAAAAGAAGATCTTGGGCTATAGTATGAATATGCCTTAGGGAATGCTTATGTTTGTCTTGATAATTAAAGATCAAATTTATGGATCGAGTGGATACCAAGTCACTATAAAGAATCGGATTGTATGAGCATATAAGGAATGTTGGCGTTGCGGCGGAATTAGCAAACGTTTAGGTGAAGTTCCAATAAGGGAATAATATGACGAAAGATCAAGTGCTCGAGACGGGCATCTATTCACACAAGACATTAGGTCTAATCCGCATATTTGTGAAATGTGTTTAAGTTGATGTTTATAATACACTTATTATATATAAAAAAAAAGTCTAGTTTGTTGATTGTTGTTTTATAATTTTAATAGAGTAACATTGTACATGTAAGTTGTCATGTTTAAGTTATTTGTGTCGATGTCTTGGTGAAACAGTTATAAGATGCATTTTGGATGATTATGATAAAAGATTGTTTAAGATTTATTTTGGTTGGTAATGATGAAAGTTGGTCATTTAGTAAAATTATTAAGAGCTCTGACAAAACAGATATACTTCATTCAACACGAAATAGTTCGAAGGGGCAAAAATAGTCATTCTGCCTAGTCGTTCAGAGGTCCAACCAAATAACACTTACTGGCAGAGTCTCTTAATCATTCTGACTCTTATTGATTCAGCTCTTAATGGCTCAGGATGTGCAAAACTGCCCCTTACTTGGTTATGATTTAGGTTGTGTAAAAAACTTTTTGTATAAAAATAAGTTTAAAAATGTCTCGTAGAATTTCAACCTTTTTGGTTGAGAGTCATACCCCTTTGTCACCATACCAATCTAGATATTATATAATAAGCGTAAAATATTAAATATACATGTTTTTTTTATAAAAATATATAAAAAAAATTGTACCCTCGAAAATTAAGTGTCACGGCCGGTCGCCCACATCGTCCTATGCCCTAGCCGGCTTCGATCACCTCACACGTAAACATCAGTGGCGTAGCCACCCTTTGAGGTGGGGGTCCCCTGACCCCTGTGAAAAAAATTTTTTACTAGTATATATGTGTTGAAATCCCGACCGAACCCTGTATAATTTTGACCCCGACCCCTGTGTGATTTTGAGGACTGCACAACAACCCTGCTGGGATTTCAAGAACAATCTTATGAAATTTGAGACCGGTCCTAATAACTTTTATTTACATATTTACAACTTTAATTATATAAATGTATATAAATAACATACCAACTACATTTGAGTTTAGTAGGAAATAATTTAAATTCAAGTTTAAGCTCAAATGCTCAATTAATCTATGCTCAATTTTTAACCACAAGTCTCAAACTCCCAACTTAATCTACATTTAAGCTAATTAAAAAAAATGAGTATGATGGCGGAAGTAATAGGTCAGGTAAATTTAATGTATTAAGTGTTTAAATATAAAAAAATGTTTCGGCTATACATTATTTTGCTCACTTACTTCATTTGCATTGGTGTATTGTTTATTCGTTAATTGAAGTTACCTCTCATATCATTATTATTCATTGCAATCGTATGCGTTGAAATTTGCTTTTCAGCGATGGAGTACGTGAAGTCCAATTTGCCCAGTGAAGTCCAATTTGCGTAATCATATGGGTGATGAGTTTAAACGATGATTTTATTTATTTCGTTAAGAAACAACCTGCTTATAAATGTCAAACTAGATGATGTTTTGGTTAGATTTCAGAAAATGAAAGCCTGTATATAACAAAGCTAGATATATTGTTCAACAATTATGCATTTATAATAAAGTTTCACGTACTTTTTTTTGTTATATAGTGCTTTGTTTGATTATCATTTTTTTATATATATGACCGACGCAATTCGAGTCGCCCGATGGTCCAACGGGACCAAAAAAAATTTGTATAGCGATGGTTAATTGTGTACAGATACAAAAAATTTCTGACCCCTGTGAGAAAATTTCCTGGATCCGCCACTAGTAAACATGCGATGGCCATGCCTGTTGGTCTAACAACAACCTGCTAAAGAAATCGATTTGAAAGAAACAATTCGGTCCAGTCCACTTACAGCCCTATACGCACCGGTCTTTAACTCTTAATCTATCATTTCAATCAACCTCAACCCATCTAACACCACCACGAGCATAGCTACTATTAGTGGGATTGAGCAGTTTTAGCTTGTTTAGCTGACACAAGTCCCAACTAACCATTGTCTGCAGATCATGCTCGATTTCAAATTACTCCATTTCTCCGCCTCTTTTCATAATAAACAGCTTCCTTGAAAAATCATACTTCCAAGCGATGATTTTGGCATTCAATTCTTTCTTATTAATTTTTGAAAAATTTGTGTGAAGATGGGATGACTCTGACCAAACCAATCTTTACCACCACCATAAGTCTTCAACCTGTCACAATCAAGCTTCATACAACATCTTCTCATCACTACGTAACTTTACAAACTCAGTAGGCATCTCACCTTCACTGTCACTCACCAACATCATCTTTGAGTGCCACCAAAATGACTACCACCATCATCGCTACTGACGTGTATTCAACTACTGCCCCCAGCACCAGACGAAATGCCTATACTGATCCACACCGGTACCATAACCACCATCTTTCCCTAAATGTTTTGCCTTTTCTTCAGCATCACTTTCATTGGGATCATCAGCAAACCATTCGTCCAACTCTTGATCATCAGCATGTTAAGCTTTAGTTTTATTGCTTCTAACTAAGAATGATCTCCTTAGGTTATTTAACAACCTCTTTACCCTTCAAGTTCTCCCTAGCTAACAAATTTGATAGCATTGTTCGAATAATATCTGCATCCAACCAGGGACGGACTTAGTTTAGAAACAGGGGTAGCGGATCTTTCGCCGGTGGTGCAAATTTTTATATGTTTTGGCCGGTTTTCGTATTTCGCTACCCCTGAGAAAATATAAATAAACAACCTTGAATCTATGAAGTTTTGATAGAGTTTTTGGAGATGTAGAAAGTGTGAAAATGAAGTAGATGAGTTTGTGTATATATAGGGTAAGGGTCAAAGCTTATTTACAAGGTTCTCTTTTATGTTTATATGAAAATAGGTTGGTTAAACAAAAAAGCAAAGCACAAAACAACAAACAAAAACGAAAATGTGTGCAGGTGGACCTAGAAGCCGCGTGGCCTCCCCTTAGCCCTCTGCTCGTGCGGAGCGGCGTGCTCAGGGGAGGGGGGCTGGCCCAGCTCGTCTAGTGGTTTGTTTCGCGTTCAGAAGTTCGCTTTTGATGTAATTTGCTCGTTTAAGTCTGTTTTCGAATCCGTAAAAGAGGTGTTTCAAATTAAACAAATAGGAATGTTTTAGTAACATAAAAATCCAATATTTAATATATCATGAGTTTCGGTTTACAAAGCGGGTCGGTTTACAACATAAAACAATGCATAAACGAATACAAACAAGACCCGAAATTAACAAATGTCACAGTTAGTCCATAACTTTCCCATTTAATTGCTTTTAAACGTATTTTTAGATATCTGAAAAGGCAACCGAAGCTAGGTCTTTGGAATCCTAAAAACTCAAATTTTGACTTATATGCTTTTGCTGATAGCAATTATGGTAGAGATGACATTTGCAGGAAATCTACGTCTGCTGGATGTCAATCCTTGGGTGATCGACTCATTTCATGGCAATGCAAGAAACAACAAACGGTGTCCACATCCACTGCTGAGGCTGAGTATGTTGTTGCGTCTACCTGATGTTCACAGGTTATCTGGATGCAACATCAATTGCTGGATTACGGTTTGGAATTTCTTGACACTATAATATTTTGTGATAATAATGCTTTTATTGTTATTGTTATTGTTATTGTTAAAAGTCTTGTTCAGCACTCAAAAACCAAGCACATCGATATCAAAATTCATTTTATTCGTGACTGTTATGACCAAAAATTAATTCATCTTGATCAAGTTCACACTGATAATAATGTGGCGGACTTATTTAAAAAACCGGTCGGAACAGCCAGATATGTGCTTGTAGGGTTTCTTAATATGCTTCGTTTCGACGATTGAGTCTTTTTGAGGTTAAATTTGTACATCATTTTTTTCTTTTCTGGTAAATTTTTTGCACAAATTTAGAGGGAGAAAATTAAAAAATACAAAAAGAGTGTGTGTGTGTTCTTACAAATAAATATATATATATATATATATACAAATATATATATATATATATATATATATATATATTTGCACTCTTTCGCTTAAAAATATGTCGGTTACTTAAGTTTGAGGGACATATAGTTGTATATGTTTGGTCCTGTTATCTACCTGCAGACATACAAGATAGCCATTCACCTGAAGACTGAAAGTGACTGGGGCGACTGTTGTGTCTTTTGTTTAATTCTTTCGCTTAAAAATATGTCGGTTACTTAAGTTTGAGGGACATGTACTTTTGTATGTTTGGTCTCGTCATCTACCTATAGACATACGATCATCTACCTGTAGACATACGAGATAGCCATTTTCCTGAAGATTGAAAGTGACTGGGGTGACCGAATTTAAAAATGCCTTCTAAAACATTTCCTGGGAAGTGATATGATTATTCAGTTAAAAGCTCTTTAGAAGCGCAAAATATTCTCAAATGAAAATTGATCTTCGGAAAATGGTAGTAAAATTGTTTATGTGTGCCTAACGTGTGAAGTTACTAGGCTTAAAAGGCTTTTGAACAGTCATTGATTTGTTTGGTAGCTTTCCATGATGCATAAAAATTGAAGTGATATAAACTAAATCTGCTAAACTTAATGTGAAGAGTCATTTTAAAGATGTGTTCATGTCTCTAGATACATCTCTTTGAATCATAGGCAGAAAAATAATTACCCAGTCATACACGAGCCCGTTAGTGTCTTGATCACCAAAATATTATGTTTCCAAGTTATAAAAAAATTATTATATAATATTATGTTATTAAAATTTGTTTTTCAAAAGCTTAAAGGATCAACCTAGAACTACAAGGGTGGGGCATTCAAATAAGTCTTAAACACTTTGAATGTAAGGCATATAATTCCGGATGGCTTGTAAGTCCAACGTTCAACCTTAAAGCTTATTTATTTTTTTTTTTGAAAGAGAAAATCTTTTGATCAAGCGTTAGGGAAGTTAGAGTCAAATTGGGGTGATCCGGGGAAAGCCAAATACGCTTTGAGAAGAGATAGGAGGCATCACGGGTCCATAAGTGATGTCCATCTAAGCTTTATGCCCAATAGTATCACTGATGAAATGAAAATCATGCGAAGTATCTTAATTCCTGCTATCAACTTGTCTCTCTATATCGTAATAATACTGAAAATAAATCATTGTGAAAGCATATTAATCAATATGATTCCATGTTCGGATATTTTCTTAAAAGTTTGCTCGCTTATCGAAACTAAAATTTGATCCCAAAAAATTGTTAAAATTACATGAAGGTGGGTGGTTAAATTACTTTGTATTTGTTTTATTTTTTTCTTTATTTTATTATTTTGTTTTTGTTATTTTTTACGCTTTATTTTTACCTCATGTTTACTCTTGTCGAAACGAATGCTATAAGAGATCGTTTTTAAACATGGATCAAGCCCATGATTTGAGTTTATGTAAGGTCTGATATGTGCAAACTGGGTTTTTGGCCCAGATATAAGGTCTGGCCCAAATGTATGTGGTTTCTCGGCCCATCTGGGTTTTTGGCCCAGGAAATCGATTTTGAAGTTTAAAAGGTATTTTGTGGGTGCATTATTAGTCATCACCCTCAAAACGGATAACAACTTTCTTTCTCCAAATCTTCAATTTGACTGGCTTAGACTGTATTCATACCTGATCATTTAAGGTGTTATCAAACATTAAACATATATAATGACTTTTTATAAATGTGTTTTCGGATCACTGATGACTCATACATGGACTGAATGGGTGTTTAGATTATGTGGCAGATTGTACCATGATAATGGATTGTGAATCTTGCGTGTGGTGATTGATTATTGTCTGTTTGATCGTGTTATGAGTTTATCATGAAGTTGCAGGTTTTTCATCAATGGTGGTTTTTGGTGTGTTTGGGAAGATGATGATGTTTTCTAGACGAAGTTCAAGGATTTTGAGAACCAAGATCTTCAGAGATCTTGAGATCTAGGGTTCTCGGGGATGGTTGACCGAAAACCCTTGGTCAACCAGAGAACCCATTCAGTTAACCGAAAACTCATGTTCTTGGTTGTCCAGGGTCTCTTATGAACAAAATTGGACAGAAAACTTAACACTTGGACCGAAAACGAATTTTATAGACCGAAAACTCATTTACTAGACATAAAACACAGTTTGTGAACTGAAAACGACCTTAATCATATTCTGATTAATATAATTGGGACTATTTTACAAATAAGGACTCACATTGTCTATATTTATGCTTCTGGTCCTTGTTCTTTGATCAAGATGTTCAATCTGTCAAATATATATATATATATATATATATATATATATATTCCATATAATAAATGATTATCTATTTAAATAAATATATTATTAACTTGACTCATTTGTTGAAGTCATGGCTGATCAAGAACCTCTGAAATTTTTTGATACTCATAACATTGTTGGATGCCTCTTTGATCCTCCTTTAATCCACAAGGAGTTCAAGTCATGATCGTGGGGCTAAATACATGCAGGATTTCTCACGCCTTACGAGAACCTCCTGTCATTTGTAAGAAGATGGTGAGTGATTTGTGGAATCATGCTTCCATTAATCAGAGATGTGATGGGGAAGCTGTGGTGATTGAATCAATAATCCAAAAGAAGCCTATTATTATTATTTCCGAGACTATTATTCGTGAGGTGTTGTTGTTCAGTGACCAACCCGATTATCCTACAGAATATTCTACCGATATTGTTGCTAAGATTGCTTTGAGAATGTGATATGAGGGAACCTACCCTCCAGACACCAAGAAGTTATTTGATGTGCTTAAAGTAGTCAAATACTTATTAACTAAATTACGCTAATATAGATACTAAGTAATACTCTAGACTCTTTAAACTCGACTAAACTACTGACCGGAATGTGAGCCGATCGACTCTAGTGTATCTAAATAAGTTCAGATATCGAACCCACGAGACTCTTTAAATTACATATATTAACTAATTAATTAGACTCGACTAACTGACACGACTATTTATCTATTATTATTAAGGGGGGGGGGGGTTAAACTATATTATATTAAACTAATTAATAAAAGACAATTAATGAAACACAAGACAAACAAGTTTGACTGATTCAGATGATGATGAAAAACCACCTAGGCTAGAATCCCCAAAGTTTCAGTTATCAAATAGTTGGAAAATAATAGTTATGGAACTGGGATCGTAAAATAGACACTTAAAACAAAACCCGAACTGGGCCCCTGACCCTTCAAGAAGACACCTATGAGTTTCTAACAAGTTTTAAGACGCACCAGTTATATGCATTAAACTTCCTTACGGTTATCTAATTAATTTATGAAAGAGTACCTTTATAGTGAAATCCTATCTTACAGCGCGGAAATCAAAGGTAATTTAATAAACTCAATTGACTCGCTAGACAAGGTTAATTAATCAAATCTAGATGGACTCCTTACGAAGAACTAAATCTATAAATCTTAATCAACAAAGATCTAACAATAACCTATCACCTTACTGCTTTCTAGGTTAGCAGCACACTTTTATTCGTTTGACTAATAATATTATTCCTATGGTTTTATTGCAAATCAACCACAAACTAGTCAAGAACACACAATTAATAACCTAACAAAATCATATTATATGACAGACAATCACCAAGGATAATGTGGAATGATAAAACTCATCAATCAAAACCAAGCATACATACGCATCAATCAAGTAAAATCAAATAGTTATCTAAATCATAAAACCATAATGAAAAGAAACAATCCAACTAAAATCAAAACATCAACGATGGTTCACCATAAGCCTAGGCAGTCTATAATGTTTTAGCCTAGCATCTTAAAATCAAACAAAATAATAATATAAGAAATCATGGTGAAAATATGAGAAACGAAATATTAAAGGCAATAAAACCCGTAGTATTTGATCTTGAACGTAAAGCTCTTAACCGGGTGATCCTTGCCTTCAAAACCGCCAAATAACTCCAACATATGCTCTAAGAAACTCCAAAGTCGGCTCGGGTTCGTAAGGTATTTTTAGGTTAAGGTTAAGGGTGTATTTATAGTGAACTGGGCCCAAAACCTTACTTGTTCAAGGACAGTATCGCCTGGTGGATCCAAGGGATTTATTAAAGTTAGGCGAAAGTGATATAAAGATCCTTAGTGGCTTTCAGATTACCGCTGAACCACCATACGAACCAGCCGCGAAGGAATATACAAGAATGGTGGGATCTATTATTCGCACAGGATTGTGGGCGGGGGCATACAAAGAAGCAGATGCTAACATACTGGAGCACGAATGAAGTTAAAGATACAAACCAATGGGGAGATTATTGGGCTAAACTTTATGTGGTTTGTATTATTTTGGGCTTGCATTGTAAATTGAGATCCACATGTGGATCTCGGTGGGCTTTTGGTAGTTTTGGGCTTTATGTAGTTAATATATAAACATGTATCTAGGTCATTATGTGATGCGGGTTTTGGTATTAGTTGGACGTAGACAAGAGAGAGAGAGAGAGAGAGAGAGAGATAAATGAGAAGTATTGTTCACTTTGTAATATATAGTGCTTAAGCACCCGACGTTGAATAAACGTGTGTTTTGAAGCATTCGTATTGTGTTCTTTATTATTCTTGAATCGTCCTAGTGTTAGATTCCGCCTAAAAATATTGGGAATTATTTGATATCATATTGAAAGATCCATCCAGGGACTTACAACTTCCATTGATGAGTTGGGTATTATTTTAAATGGGACGATCTTACCTTGGCTCGGATTAGGCTCGGCTTGTTAACAAAGGAGTCGTTTTCGAGAGAGTTGTGAGATTTTTGAACAACTCTACAATTGTTCTACCCTCTAGGGCTGTTGATTAATTTGGTTTAATAATACATAAATTTACAAGTTAGTGCTAAAAATTATACTCCTTAATTATTCTGGCGTGCAGCGTGCTCGAGTTTCTTTATCCACTTTATGAATTGTCCAAAGTTGTAGCTAAGATGATCAATGCGGTTAGTTGAAATCTTTTATTTTAATGTGTCGATTCTAATGATTATATATATTTTTTAATTACTAATTTTATTATTTGATTGTCGGTTGTAGGCGTGGTTCTATAGTAAATGGCTCAAGAGTCAAGTGGAGAGGTAGTTTCTGGATTGAGAAGACAACCAGCTGCTTTGAGAACATTTAGAAAAAGATTAAGCAGGTATCTATTTACCAAATAATTTGTGAATTATTATTATTATTATTTTTATGTAATCTAAATTGTACATTTTGCTTCAACATATCGAGGCATAAATGATGTCATAAATGGATCAGTTACTTGACTTGGCCATTTGCCATAAAACATCCCAAATCATATTATTAATATAATTATCTAATTGTCTAATAATGTTTTTGTAATCACATTTTAAACACTTACTGTAAATGTTAATAAAAAAATTTAGAACACTGGATATAAACGGTTTGGTCATCTCAACTCAGCATGCTTTCTATCAGATACAAAATTAAAAACTTTTACATGAACCCTTTGTGACCATCACCCGAGCTGCCTGCTTAGCATCTCTATTAATATTTAATAATTTGTATTAAATTATAGTACCCTTAAAACACATTATTTTTGTTGTTAGATCAGACCCCAAAGTTGTTGATATGCTTACTTCAGGACTCGCAGTGTCAATTGCTTTAGAAAAGGTTCGTTTCTTTATTATTAGGAATATTGGATTTTAATAATCCATATTAAATGATATTGGCTGATAATAATCCCTATTCGTTTTATCGCCACTGGCGGTCCCAAATTCAAAAAATTTGGCCCCCAATGGTCCCCCGTTAAAGATAACTTAACGGCGTTATAGTTTTTCCTGAATTTCAAACCTATGTTTTAGGGCTTTTGATTGTTAGGAGGATACGAGTCTATTGGTGTAAAACTTAGCTTGAAACAATGATTCAAACGACTTGATTTTGGTTAATTGTAAGTTCAAACACCTGAATTAAAGCATTGTTTCGTTATTTTGAAGCACTATTTCAAACTAAGTTTTACACCAATCAACTCGTATCCTCCTAACGATCAAAAGCCCTAAAACATTGGTTTGAAATTCAGGAAAAACTATAACGCCGTTAAGTCATTTTTAACGAGGGACCATTGGGGGCCAACTTTTTTGAATTTGGGACCGCCAGTGGCGATAAAATGAATAGGGATTATTATCGGCCAATGCTATTTAATAGGGATTATTAAAATCCAATATTCCTTATTATTATTATTATTATTATTATTATTATTATTATTAACTAAACCGATAAACATCTACGCTACCATATTACCCATGGGCATTTAATTTACTTTACACGAAATAGGTTGGTTAAGTGGTTTGGGTAACGGACCAAACAGATTAGGGTCAAAAGAGCATCTTTTGCACATGTTGAAACAAGTTGAGGCAATGGTTTTTTTCTTTAACATTGGCTAGAACTAGGAGGGTCGATCAACGGATGAACCTGTTTTGGTCAGAGGCTTATGAGTTACATGTCAGACTACAGGACTGGGTGGGTCGGTGGGTTCAGGTATGTAGCATTTACACTTAATTGAAATATTGTGTCGTTGTGCATCTTGAAACGAGTTCGTGTTTGGGTTCTCTGTCATTAAAAATAAATGGCACGTGGAACTCTTAATAGTTACATAATGCCAAAAACCGGTGTTAAAAACTGGACCGTTTGATTTAACTGCATTTAAAACTTTTAAATGTTTCATATTAAATGCATCTGAAGTATTTTAGTTTTGAAATATAAACCGTCAAGTGAACTGGGCGAATAGTTTCAAGTGACTTAATTTTTTTTCTCCTGATCCCTCTCTTTGACATACTTTTGTGTATGATGAAAGATTATTCTATGCAGGTCAAGATTGCAATGGTGGGGAAAAGTTCTAGCCTAACATATTTTTATCTGTCTAGGTATGACTGATTAACTCTAATTCCATGTACAGTCTCTTGCTTTTTTTATACTTGCTTGTTTAAAAACATGATGATAGGCAAATTATGATTTTGTTTTGTTTGGTAATTGCAAATTTTCAATTTTACATGCTTTGTTGATAATTGGAGATTGATATAAAAAAAGGTTGGTCGGGTTTCTTTAAAGTTGTTCGTTTTTCCTTTCACTTATTAATATCTTACAGATTAATATATAATAACATTATACTAATATATATTTATAATGTTAAATAAAAGTTATATATAATTTTATTTAATAGATTTGCGAGCTAGATTGATCTCGATAAGTGAAGCTCGGGCTCGTTTGCTAAACAAGCATTTTTTAGGCGAGAGCTTGTTTAAGTTCAATCGAGCTTTTAGCGAGCTAATCTCATTATCATCTCAAGTTGCTCGTGAGCGACTTGACTCGTTTATAGTATTGGCGTAAAATTCTTATGTTGCTTATGGACGCTAAAAATAGTTTTTGAGACTTTTCATTATGTTGGTATTTCTCAAATGTTTGCCTAGGTGTTCTGGTTGTGTTTGACTAATATAGACTATCTATGATTCTCTTACTATGCAGCGGAGATCTGTGTTATTTGCTGTCAACAACTGATACTAATATAAGTTGTTTACATATGTTGATGAGTATGTCTTATATGCCACTGGCTCGGTTATTGTTCATTGGTCTGCATTCAAATTATCTATTTAAATATATATATAACTTGTGTTAAAATGTGCAAATTGTTTAGGTAATTCAAGATGGGTTCATGCAATGGAATGGAGTTGTTAAAAAGAGTTTATTGCATCTGCCGATGTTTCTTTTAAAGTCGATGGTTCTAAAGCCATCTTATTCAAAACCCATGGCCCACTTACTCAAGGTACCAAATTATATTTATTTCATAGTCAAACATAGTATTTGTCTTTGACTTACGAAAGTCAAACTTGACTAACAGGTTCATGATGCTTGACACATGGTTTCTATGGATTAACCAAAGACAACTTAAGCATGTTAAAGAGGTGGACAAATGGATCACTATCTCAGAGTGCACACAAGCCCTGGATATATGGTGTTTCTTCCATGTGATGTTAGCAGCCAGTTTGATAGTGCGGCTAGCTGTTTGTAGATAAATCATATGTGGTTTTAACCGATTCAAACAATAAGAGTGGCACACAAGCATTATGGCTGGTTTTATTTTTTGTTGACTGTGAATTGCCTTCCAATTTAATAGATTTTGTTGTAAGTCACGTCAAAATGTAATGGGCTATATATAACATAGTATGAGTGAAACTATTAGTAACCTTATTTTTAATATTAATGTATTTTTGTTTAAGGTGGGCGAACAAAAGCAAAGGAAAAGAGATGTAATTAATATCGTTACAACGAATAGATATTACCTAATTCTTGACATGTTTCTGCCACAACGCACGGGTTTCTACTAGTGTATAGAGAGAAACACAATGTATTTTTTTTAGTTAAATTAGAATGACAATGGACCAAACGTGTTCAATTTGACTGTTTAAACCATGTGTTACATGCTTTAAAATCATTAAAATCTAACTATACTAATAAAAGAAAATAATGAAGATGATGTGGCAATCTCATATTCATTCTTGGTCTAATCTATATTCTCATTCATTTGACTTATCTATGGGTTATGGAGCAAAATCATATTGATAAATCTAATCTAACTATCTAATCTATCTATACTAATAAAAGAAAATAATGAAGATGATGTGGCAATCCTACATTCATTCTTGGTTTAATCTCTCTTCTCATTCATTTGACTTATCCATGGGTTATGGAGCAAAACCATATTGAAAAATGGGTTATAATTTCCTTTCTAATTCTCTAATATCTCATTTAATTCTACCTAACAATCCATGGTCATGGTTCAAGATAATTTTGGCAAATGGTTATAATTTCAAATCTAATTATCTAATTTCTCATCTTATTTATTCTAACAATCCATAGGTCATGGGACAAAACTATTTTGAGAAATGGGTTATAATTTTCATTCTAATTTTCTAATCTTTCTTCTCATTCATCATAGTTATCCACGGTAATTGGTCAAAACAATTTATGCAAATATTGTATATAAAAAATCGATTTTGTAAATTTGAGATTCTAGACTTCTTATTGTTTGAACTATGTATTTTATTTTTACCTTTAATTTTGTTCATTTCTTTCAAATAATGGATCTTTTTATTTTTATTATTTGACAAATCCCGTGTAATACACGGGTTCAAAAGCTAGTAGTTTATAAACACTACACTTATACATGTTCCAAAACCAAAGTGAATAAAAAATAAAGATCAAACAGTCAATTTCAAGTTTTTGAGGTTTCAAACCAACGTCAAGCTCGGTTTCAAGTAATAAACCAAAGATCAAGCCATATAGACATTAGACGGACCGGTTGAATCAACCCGGCGACGCTTTGCTACGGTCTAAGCAGGGTTTCTCATATAAATTTACATTATAACATCACAAAAAATGAAAGCAACAGGTTCAAAAATCACAAACAGAATACACTAATTGAACTAACAAGGATGAAATTTCACAAGGGTTTATAGTAGTAGCAGAATATAACGAGATACATATCACAATTCTTCCCACCAAACAAAAACAAGGTGGGTTCCCAACCAAACCAACATACATATCTCAATTCTCCAAAACAAAAATTAAAAACAGCAACCCTTATTATTATAAGTCTAAAAACCCTTTACAAACTGTCGATTTACCACAAAATTGAACCTTTTTTCATTCAAGCTGAAGCTGATGGAATCATAGGCCACCCCAATAGCTGAGGTGAACCGCTCGGGGTCGAATGCTGACTGTGCGAAAACAAACTCAGCTCCACAAACCCACCTGACCGATCATGATCATTAATATCCGTCGCACGAAACGATATCGACCCTTGTTTTCCCAAATTATTATCATGATCATTATCATCAAGAGTTTGGCTAGCAATTAGAGAAAGAGTGTCATTATGTTCTTCAATAATCCTTCTCCTGTCCTCTAAATCTTGTAAAGTTTTTAACGCCAACGAATCCGCAATCGGGAAATAAACGAGCATACAAACACCGAGTGCGGAACAGCATAAGAGCGATAAAAACGCCAAGAACGCAAGAACTTCAAACACGGTCTCACCCGGGTGAGATAGAACGGATAAACCGAGTAACAAAATGCGTAGCATGAAGAAACTCGAAACCGATATTATTAATATTAATACGCGTTTTTGCAACCCTTTACTTATAACCAAACCTAATATCCGCCTCCCAAGCAAGAACAAATAGAGTGTCAACATGGTGGCGAAAAGACCAAGAAGGATGGTACTCATTAACGGATAATAGCAACGGGCAACTTCGTTTTGCTGAGTTGTAATTTTGAAAAATTTTCTCCATTTGTTCGTGTGCACGTGCATGTCGGCTTTATAGTTAGGCCCGACTAGAACAACGGTTAATTGAAGGGCAAAGATAGGGAGGCAACATAAAAGAACGTAAACAGCAGTTTTGAAATTCCAGTTTTGACTTAACGGGCCCGACTCAGTTTTCTGTAAGGATGCACGGAGAAGGAAAACGAGGGTGAGGAAGAGACACGGTTCGGCAAACCCTAGGTTTGACATGATGTAACATTTGCAAACAATATCTTGCCATTTTAAGTTAAGGGGGTGTAATACCCGACCCTCTTGTCGAAGAAACTCAAGGCGTAAAATTTCTCCAAAACCCCACCAAATTGAGAATAATATGAAAATGGCCCGGATGGCCCACGGGCCGGCAAAATACCCAAGACGGTTATACCCTTGACTGCGAATGTGAGACTGGAAGTAAAATGAGTACACGATGCAGAGGAAACCGATAAGGCCCAAAACAGCTACAAGTGATATTGTGACCACACCAAGTGCATCAGCAACTAATTTTGTCAGGGGCATCACCCAAAAGACGGATTCCACGCATGCTCTCCGACAGCATGGATACATAAAATCCACCAGGTAACTTGTAGTTCAAGCTACACGAATAACATGGAGTTTAATCATATGTCAATGAGGAAAACAAACCACTTTGTGGATACCAGCAGCCTGCATACACTTACTAGTATTGTTTTTCAAAGCTTCCTCTTTGCGAACTAATTATTCAAGATGGCCACTTGAAGGTTACTTTACCAATATACCGCCTGCAACAATAGTTATGGACATATTATCAAAAAGGTAGACCTTGTAATATTGTTATTCAGTGCATACAAAAAACCAATATGAAGCTTCTTCTTCATGCTAGCAGCATTCACAACAAGAGCTAATTATAATTGTTGCTAGAAAATGAAAATTTACAAAAATCTCTCTAAGGTGAAGCAATGAAAGTAACTCCATAATCAAAAAGTTAACTCACCAAACACAATAACATGCATCAATTTAACCAAGCATTGGATCTAGGCGGGGATTAATTGGTAACCGAATTAGGTTTTTTGAAAGGCAATTGGACCTTTGGTTTCTAACAAAATTGTTACTTTTACATTTGATTGTTTATGCTTGAAGTATTTATGTGAACGTTTATATGTAAATCATCTATAAATATATGTGTGTGTATGTGTCAACCAGTAGTTTGGTCTAGCAGTAATGGTGTATGACCTTCAACCAAATAGTTGTGTGTTCTGGTCTCACTTGAGACATGGGGATTAAACAAGATGGAAAAAAATAGCTATTAAAAAAATAAATATGTTTTGAGAAGTCACTTAAGATGTGAGAAACCGAAAGAACGAGCTACACTTAAAATAATTTTTAAAAAGAATAATAATTTTCATAATGTATTAATATAAAAAGAGCAATATGTGTATCCGATTAACATGTATTATATTATAGATTTGTAAAGTTACATAAACAAATTTCAATCCGATGGCGCTTACAGAATTCTACAACACAAGTTAAACCTAATTCCATAACTATTTAACCTATCTTCAACTAACAATTAGAAAACTAGAGCAAAAACAGCACACGCACAACAAAACACACGCAATTAATCGAGACTAAATTTAAGTTCAAAACCCTAGAAAACATTAAATTGGCGAAGAAACTTACGGCGTGAAGTGGAAGTGGAAGTGGAGATGGGTTGAGGTGAAAGCAGATTGAGAATCAATGAATGAAACACTAAGAGAGACAGAGAAGAGAAAGAGGATGTAAGGTGAGAGGAGGAGAAAACCAAATACAGAATAAGAAAAAGAAGAAAGAAGAAGAAGAAGAAGAAGAAGGCTTTGTTGTTGATGACAGCCTGTCTCCAGCAAATACACCATTCAATATGAAATAATAATAATAATAATAATAATAATAATAATAATAATGATAATCTACAAATAACAACACCAACGTATTTTATTAAATGGAAAACTGGAAAAATGAATTGCTTAGTTTATGTGTTTTTAAGATGTTTATTTATGTGTTTTTCTTTTGGTTTGGTATTATAAAGATTTTCGGGTGTTTTGTTTGCAATGTCTAGCTTCTTGTTAGTCTGGTGTCGTGAGAGTCATAATGGAAACTCATTATTTAATTAGTGTGAGTTTTTCTAGTTAAATATAAACGAAAATCGTTATCACATAATTTATTCTCTGACAACTCTTTCTAGCTTCTTTGTTCAAGGTTCATCCATCTTTGACACTTTGTTGTTCATATCATACCCGTTGCCAGTTTGTTTAAGCTATTTTGGAAAGATAGTATTTATTAAGAAATTACTTATAGCAAGACAGTAGGACATAGAATAAAAAATTACATATACAGTAGTGGATTCTCAAACCACTTATGATATGTTTATCTAGCTTTAAAACATCCTAGCTCAAGCGTAGCAGTAACTAGACTCAAGCACTTAACATGGGTTATTCAATGTATAAGCAGCATACATCTAGCTCATATCACCTTTAATTTGGATTAAAAATAAAGTTTCAAGTTGAACATATAAAAACTCAAACCAACTTTTTAATACTTCATTATCATGGGGATCTAAAGTTGTATCATCTCACAGCCATCCCTCAAGAGTTAGGCTAGAGCAAGCTATAGCCTCCCTTAAAGTTTAAGACACCAAATGCAACCTTACTCAAAACATATTTGCTCAAACTAAATGTTTGTTAATGTTATGCTTATTACATAAAGATAAATATCGACTTTTGATATAGATTAGTAGACATTATACCACCATTGAGAAAAGTCAGAAATAGGTTAGGTATTTTCAGATCTTTGACAAATTAATACGTAATAAAAGATTTTTGAGAACTAAATGAGAGGTTAATGATAAATGTGGTTGTTTAGATGATCTTTTTCACCATCATTGTATAGTTTCACTTTCCACGTGATTCAAATACTCAAATGAACCGAAACAATGCCATCCCTTAATTTTTCTATCATTGGTACTCTTGGTTGTATAAGACTATATGAAAGAATTGTATTGTAAATTTGAGTGATTCCATGTTATCAGTTTGGATTTCCTACTACAACATATCTAGAATTTGTTTTTTGAGACGTGTTATTCTAATTAATTCTTAGTATCAATATCCATTTATTCAACATCAATAATTAGTTTGATTGCTTGTGGGACAGGTGGATTCCGATTAGAATCAACTGTTTCATGTGGAGATTAATGCAGCATAGAATTCCGGTGGCCGTCAATTTATTCGCTAAAGGCATGGGTGGTATTCCGCCGGATTGCTTGGGATGTTTGTCACAGGCGGAGTCGGTAGAGCACGTGTTTCTCAAGTGTCATCTAGCTAAGGATATTTGGAGGGCAGTTTCTTTGTGGACAGGTTGTGACGTCACCAGTTTCGAGTCTGTTTCGCAGCTTGTGCAGGTTGCGGACGAGCCGACAACAGTTTCGGGAAGGAGAGTTTTGAAGGCTATCATTTTTGTCTCGCTTTGGTTAATTTGGAAGCAGAGAAATGTGAGAACATTCAGACACAGAAGCTTGTCCTCGGAGGCTGTTATGGAGGAAACTATGATCAATCTTTATGGGTGGATTAAGAATAGGTCTACTCTTAAAGATAGTGTTTGGTTAGATTGGGTTAAGTCTCCTATTTATGTAATGGGTTGATTGTTTTTTCTCTGTTTGTTTTGTTGTGTGTATTTGCCAGCTCCATGCAGGTGACCACTCTATTTTTTAATATAATTTGCTTGTTGTTAAAAAAAATATATATTATTTTTAATCATTCTTACAAATAAGACGAACACACCTACCAAGAACCTAGGACATAAAAAAAAACTATATGTACATTATTGAATTCTTAAGCCACTAGTGATAAATGTTGATGTCATGCTTATCTAGCTTTAGAAGAGTGTAGCTTAAGCACAAAACATGAGTTGTTCAATACGTAAGCATGTGTGTAATCTCATAATGCATTTAAAATGATATAATCAAGTTTAAAGTTGAATGTGTAGAAACTAAAGAATTCAGTAGGTTTATATTTTTATCATCGAAAAATATCCAAAGGGTAAAAATACAAATTAATAAAGAAAGAAAATATTACAAACAATAATCTCTTTCTATACTCCCCTGCAAGTTGGAGCATGGAGATCACAAATGCCCAACTTGTCGAGTAGAAACCTTAATTGTCAAGAATCAAGAGCTTTTATGAACAAGTCAGCAATCTGTTCCTTAGTATCAATGTGTAATGGCTCAATATCCCTCGGCTCCACACGTTCTTTGACGAAGTAACAATCTATTTCGACATGTTTTGTGCGTTCATGAAAGACTGGATTATTTGCTATGTGTTTAACAGCCATATTATCACAAAACAATTGTGTCGGACCGGTCTGGGAGACATCCAAATGTTTCAAGAGCCACCGAACTCATAAAACTTCACTAACTGTCGATGTCATAGCCCGATATTCAGCTTTAGCGAAAGACCTAGAAACAACATATTGCCTTTTCGATTTCCAAGAAATAGGAGCCCCTCCTAGAAGTAAAACATTACCGGTTCGTGATCGTCTTGTATCTTGACATCCAAGCCAATCTGAATTGGTATAGCCAATGAGATTCACTCCACCACTGTTTGGAAGTAAGATACCTTGACCAAGACTGGACTTCAAGTATTTGAGAACTCATATAGTTGCTTCCATATGATTCTGTCGAGGATCGGCAACGAACTGACTAAGAACGTTGACAGAATAAGTAATGTCGGGTCTAGTGGCTTGTAAATAGAGAAGCCGACCCACTAGTCTTCTATACTTTCCAGCATCAACACAGACTTCTTCATCGTCCCTACCAAGTTTGGTGTTTTGTTCCATAGGAAAAGCACTTGGTTTACAACCTAGCATACCACTATCTTCCAAGATGTCCATCACATACTTTCTTTGACTGAGGACAAGGCCATATTTTGTTTATGCTACTTCAATTCCTAGAAAATATTTTAGAGCACCGAGGTCTTTGATACTGAATTTTCTATCAAGAAAACTCTTTGTTTCTTCATCTTTCTTTAAGTTGTTACCCACTATGATCACATCATCTACATAAATAAGAGCCGCCACAAAGGTACTTTCTGTTTTAAATATAAAAAGTGAGTGATCGGGTTTAGATTGTTCAAAGCCAAACTCGTGCAAAGCAGATGTAAACTTTTGATACCAATTCCTAGATGTATATTTTAGCCCATAGATGTCAAAGCCCAACCTAAGGAGGAAATGTCGGGGCGTGAGCTGATTGCTCACAGCTCTCAAGGTACTATCATGCAATATTTAAATGACAAAATCTATTAATTAAATTCGATTTTCAAATAAATCAAATAAAAACAAGTACATAATCCATAAATACAACAATACAAATTCATATTTCTAATGATCTTGATTAAAATATTCTTCTAACTTAATTATTCACTAAGACTTCAGCAACTTGCGTTAAATACCCACGACAACCTCCATATGCGTATAAAATAGAAAGGTTTGTCAACAACACATGTTGAGCGAGTAAAACACCAGTTTAAGACAAAACAATAATAATAATATATAATAAAGAAAGATGCAAACTGTTCATGTGAGAATAAACAGTTAAACCATAGCAAATAAACAAATCACACAAATATAAAGCAAGGGCTAAACCGTTGCCATGCGGATGGGCATTGGTTACCAAAAATGAGTTGCCGATAAGCTCGATGTCAGATAAACTAGACGATGGCTACTACGACGGCCGTATAATCATACTATAATGAGAATATGTTGGACCTCTCCGAAATGTATTCAAATAAAGCAAGTAAGCAAATAGCAAATTAGGCATAAACTGATATACACACAAGGATTAAGTAGTTGCAGTTTTGAATACTAGATAATAGATAAGTACTGTAAATACGCATGTGTCCCCAAAATGATTTAAAATAAGTAATTACTCAACTGATTAGAGGAACGAAAGACAAATGATGATGTGAGAATGCTAATCCTTCTGAATTTATCGTCAAGGATTCCTAGTTATAACGATAATATGAATTAATTGTGAATTACATAACATATACAATAGGTTCGGGTTTCGACATGATTTGCGTATGTTTTGCGATTAGAATGGTTATTGATGAACGGGTGAATCTATGGTTAGAATCATTAGTCTTATTAATTATAAATTCACCATTAATTATCCATGATAAAATATATAATTAAATACTTAAATAATTTAAACAATTAAGATATAAAATATGCTTGTAATAATAAAATCTAATTAAATATACAAATTAAATAAAATAATTTGATTAAATACAAACTGAGATATAGTTATAATTATTTGAATAAATCAAATACTTATATATATAGATATTTTAAATAAATAGATATAATACGTAATAATATCCAAGTAAATATTTATTTCGAGTCTTTAACCAACTTTAATGGTAAACATGTATTTAACATATTTATTTAAAATTATATTTGTTATAATTTTGTTAAAAGTAAATATATTATACACACATATATATAATACATTACGAATACATATAGTTTTAAAAAAAATGTTCGACGACGAGAAAACGTTAACTTAGAAGTGTCGGTTACGTAAAAATAACATTTGTTTATTCATTAATATTATTTATAATAATTAAAGTTCTTCTTAATATTAAAAATAATAATAACGAAACTGGGTCAGGGGGTTCGAACCCGCGCCCCTGACCAGTACACAGACACAAACCAAGGTGCACCAGCCATACTAGCCGGTAGCTCAATTAGTTATATATCGAAAACGATTCATTATATACATGAACAGTTTATTCCTAAATTCTAATTAAAACCTTAGAAACAGAAATTACTCAAATCGTTAATTGATTGCTAAAACTTGTTTAGGGCTTTCGTTAGGCAGATTCAGACGACCTATATGCATGTTTTAATTACCTGAAATGATGATTGTTTGATGATGATTGACGAACCCCCCCCCCCCAATTCGCGGCTAAGAGCGAAACGGGTTTTGATGTTGTAGATGATTCCAGACCAATTACGATCGCAAGGCCTAAAGGAAGGTGCAGAAAGTTTTAATTTGATTATTATTACCTCTAGATAGGAAATTACCAAATTGAGTAGGACGGTTTGATAATATTGTATATGAGATTTATTATTGATTAATTTCTCTAATTATAATGTCAGTATTAGGCGATTTAAGCATGTAAATGATTTAAGGGAATCAATCTTGTTAATAACACGAAAATTATGGAACAAGTTAAGAAACGGGTTAGGATTAGGATATGAATACGGGTTTGGATCTTAATTATGGGTTTGGGTTAAAGAGTTATAATATAATAATATAATTATTTTGCAATTAATTCCCTGGACTAACGATGATGGTACAAATTGAGTTAGAACTTGAGTTGGGGTTAAAAATGTATTTAACTCATAGTTAATATGGATAACTGAATAAATATAATAAACTATAATAAACTATTGATAATTCGATAAATGTGATATTTTATTAATTATAATTACCCGAAAGAGAAAAGGGGTCGGGTATCGGTATTTGATATATTAAATGAAAACAAGAGTTGTTACGGTCTCCTCTACTTTAGGGAATTTCGTCCTGAAATTAAAGAATACTATAACAAAACCATTAACTTTTAAAGAAAGAAAAATTTATAATGACATAGAACTTTGAATAGTTAAAACAACGCTCGAAATGAAAATCTGATAAGGGCACTTACATATAGGATGTATCGGCGGCGTATCCACCATGTCCTTATCATCTTTACATTTTTACCGTTATCCCAACTACTTTCAATTCTATATTGTGACACACAATCTTACGCATCATGATTTCCATGCGAGGACTTCGATAATTATGTTTCGGACCATAATTATTTTCATCGTCGGATGGTTCACATGATTCTTCCCATCGTGTGGATTTACAAAACATTTGAAAATATAATTTTAAGAATAGAAATCATTTAGGGAAAGGAGTTTTTAAGAACATCTTTTAAATAGACAAAAGTTTATAGTTTGGTTATTTAAATGGAGTACTTTATAAAATAACCATTCGATAATTTTAAACTTTACTCGATGAACATAATAATAAAATATCTTAATTAGTACTTCAATAATTCATAAAAAACGTTAATTCAAAATTTATTAAATAATCGATACAAAGCAGAAAAGTCAAATCCAAGTAAGATAGAATATGACGAGCGGCAAAGTCTTCAAGTAGCTTGAATCTTCAGTTGCGCATGACTTGGAACCTTGAAACTTGAGCATCTTGAATGATTAGATCCATAAGAGCTTGAGCAGTCGAGGTAGATTGATTCGGCATCGCTTGGATAACTGGAGATTGAATGGTTTGCAAGAGAGTTTATTGGTTAGATTAGGCTTGGTAAACTTGAGCTTGCGTGTGTGAAACTTGATATGTTTGGGTTAAGTATGAATGATACTACTTGACGAGAGGATCTTGAAGGACGAGGGATTGATAAATTTGGACTTGATGGGTAATGTAGTAGGGTGTAACTATAGTTTGAACTTGATTGTCATGGATAATCTGAGGGCACATATCACTGAGAGGATTAGGGTCTCCTGAATGGTAGCAAGCACGAGTAGTAGGGGCATCGGGTTGAGCATGAGGGGTAGTCTGTGTCACACCCCAACCTACGGCGGAAATGCCGGGGCGAACTTATTGCTCACAGCTTTTCAAAGGTTACTATGCAACATTATTTAAATGACAATATCTATTTAACTCGATTTAATAATTCAAATAATTCAAGTACAAAATACAACTTATTAAATAAACATCAATTACAAATTAAATTCTTGATTAATTATTTTCTAACTTAAATTCTTCACTAAGTCTTCACCGACCTTCATTAAATTCCTACGATAACCTGCATATGCGTATAAAATAGAATTTTGTCAACAACACATGTTGAGTGAGCAACACACCAGTTTAGTTGTACATATAGTATATATAACAAAATACGTAGCTGCAACAAGTCATAAGAGAATAACAAAATAACCAAATGAGCAAGTATAACGGAGATGTCGAGAAGCACAAAGGCTAACGACTGGCGTATGATCATACTAGACTGAGATTATGTTGGACTTCTCCGAATGCGGAAGCATACAAAGCAAGTAAGCACATAAACAAGTAAGGTATAAGTTGTTAACACATAAGACAATAGTTGCAGTTTTGTGTATAAGTATATATGAGAAAGTATATTTACGCATATGTCCCCAAAATGTGAGAAAACAAGTAAAATAAGGGAATGTGGTACTCACCTCAACAGACTAACAAAAACGAATAAAGTAGTGATAAGAATGATGACCGCGGTTCACGCGTTGACGATATATCTTAATAAGGAAAATTGAATGTGAAAAAATACTAAGTTAATGAACTAGATTGATTACGAAAGCTTGATATTTATAAAGATTATCAAGTTAATATTGTTTAAACTTACTTAGTATAAAACTTTCTAATCTTAATAAATATTATATTTTATTATATATTAATATTTGTAGAAAAGTAAAACACATCTTTTAAAAATTAATTAATTCATTAATATATAAAGTATAAAATACATTCACCCTTTATAAATATGATAAACGTAAGATATTAAATATTAAGTATACATACATACATATATATATATGTATATATATATACATACATGTATATATTTATATACACATATACATATACACGTGAACAGACTTTTATATATAGATACGGAAAAACATATGTGTCTTTGTCGGTTTTATAAAATGATAATTAATTTAACAATTATTATTAGATTTATTAGTTATTAGAATGGTTTTTTAAAAAGAAATAACAAAAATGGCATAAAAGGGGGTGGCAGGGACTCGAACCCGCAACTTGCCACTCCTTAACAAACGAAATAACCAGCTGAGCTAAGCAGCCACATGCTACAGATCTTAGGAACCATTTAAAAAAGAATAAACAGACGCGACCAATTGCTTAAGAACCCTAAAAATCAAATTGATCAAATCCGATTATCTTTGCTGAATAAATCATAGGGTTAATGAACTACAGAGGACGACGATCAAAACCATGGATTCAATTACCTTAAACGATGACTAGACGTCTGTTAATTTGTATAGACAGGCGACGGCCAGAGTGGTTCCAATACGACGATCCAGCAACTACGATAGACTAATTAAATATAGGGCTTTGCTTCACGATAGAATAATGATTGTGTATGCAGATTTAATTGAACTTTGGTGATCAGTATATTACGATTTGAGAAACGGGTTAAGACGGTGTATTATAATTAGGCATTACGTATCACTTTTGATTGTTTTAACATAATTAAGATCGTTGGTGAGAACAATTAAGGTAAGGAGATTAATATACCCAGATCAATTTCATAATAGACGCGAGGATTAAAGTGCAAGCAACATACATGGGTTACGGGTTTGGTTCCCGAGTTATGGATACAAGTTGGGGGAAATGGGTTTATGGATTATAAAATTCCAGAATTTGCAATAAGGCCCTTGAACTATGGGAAAGGAAACAATAAGGGGTTAAAGTTTGGTTTAGGGTAATTTTGTATATTAATCAAAGTTAAAAGGATATTAAGTATATATATAATTCAATAATAAAATATTTTAGTGATTAGTTTACCAAAAACGCAAATGGGTCGAGTAACGGATATAATATATTAGATGGAAAACCCGAGTTGTTACAGTCTCCCCTATTTTAAGGAATTTCGTACCTAAATTAAAGAATACTATAACAACACCATTAAAGTTTAAGGAAAAGAAAATTTTTAAAATAAAATTTAAAAATTTATCATAAGACCGAACTTTGAATAGTTAAAATAACGCTCCAAATGCAAATCCGATAAGGGCACTTATATATAGGATGTACCGGCGGCGTATCCACCATGTCCTTATAATTTCTACATTTGTACCGTTATCCCAACTACTTTCATTTCTATATTATGACACACAACTTTACGCTTCATGATTTCCATGCGAGATTTCGATAATTATGTTCCGGACCATAATTATTTTAATCGTCGGATGGTCCACATGATTCGTCCCATCGTGTGGATTTACAAAACGTTTTATTAAAAACATGACTTTGAGGAAACAAAAGTTTTAAGGAATTTTAATTTATAACATTAGAAAATCAATAATGCATAAAACAATTTCAAAAGTTATAGTGATTTAAATAAAGAAATGTCTAAGACATTGCAAGAATATAAGTATTTAAAATTTAAAAAGGGTGGTTTATAAATAGTGAAGGTAAAGAAATAAGATAGAAGTAGGCTTAAATAAACAATCTATTTAATCCAAAGAAACTTTATGTCTTAGATAGAAGATAAATAGTCTAAATACGGAAATAATTCAAGGCCACAAAGAGGCGTTACAATACGTAATTAAGAAAAAGATAAAATAAGGTAAGATAGATAAAGGAAGCGGAAAAAGTCTTCGGGGTCCTTGCGTAGCTTAACTGACTTGACTTGAAGCACCATAAGCAGTTGTATTCATAGGAGTTGGAGCAGTCGAGGTATATTGATTTGGGGTAGCTTGAATAACGTGAGCTTGAACAGTTGACAAGAAGGTTGTTTGGTGGAAATATGTCCGGGAAACTTGAGCTTGTGGTTTTTGGGTTTGGTAGTGTTGTGTTAAGTAAGGTTGACCTTGATTGATGGGAGGAGCTTGAGGGACATGAGGTTGATAGGTTTGAACTTGGTGGTGATGTAGTAGGGTGGAACTATAGTTTGAACTTGATTAGTTTGGATAATCTGAGGGCACATATCGCAAATAGAGTTAAAGTCTCTTGAAGGGTAACCAGGACGGGTAGTAGGGGCATCAGGTTGAGCATGAGAGTTAGGTTGTTGCGGGACAGCTTGTGCATTAGGCGGGACACGACAGGTGTTAGCAAAATGGCCATAACGGTTACATTGGGTGCAACGACGGCATAGGAATTTAACCGGGTGATGATGGTTATAAATGGAGCATAACGGGAAAGGACCGAGGTAAGGTTTCTTGTTTGAGGTGACTTGCGGGTGAGTAGGACTTATTGCAGCAAGGTTCTTACGTTTCTTGTTGTTGGGATGAGTATGAGTAAATGAATTATAATTGCAATCATGGAAGTTAATGAACGGGTTTGAATTAGTTGTATTAATGTTTTGAATTTATATTTTAGAGGTTGCAGCAGTTAACTCTTTGGCTATACAAGTAGCTATACGGTGGTGTTGAGAACCAGACGAATGATGTCGAGGACGAGGGTGATTTCTTAGATGAGACATTCTACGAGGATCAAAAATAAAGATTCATAAGATGAAGGATAAGTTGAGGAAAACATTAGGACAATAAAATATTTAGTTATGTAAGTAACTTATAATAGCGTTGCCTTAGGAAGTAAGAGGAATTGCGTCATGAGGATTAAAAGTAAAAGATTATAAAATGAAGGGGGTACATAGCGTAAATAGTTGTTAAGTGATGTAGTCAATAAGATTAATGTGTGATGACTACATAAGGAGTTAAGTTAGTTTAAAATTTAGATTATTAAGTTAACAATAAACTAACGAAATATAAATTGTGGGTGTTGGCCTCCCATGAGCTTTGCATGGCAATTTGAATGGCCCAACGCAACTAACAAATAAAACACTGAGTTGAACAGCCCATGAGCATTACATGGCAATTTGATTGTCCCAACTAATTAACGAATTAACAATGCAATGAAGTTTGTCAGCCCAATGAGCGTTACACGGCGTTTTAACCGACCAAACTAAATAACGAACTATCGAAATAAATTTGGGGTAGTCAGAGTATCTTGTGAATCACCACGTTTGATTACTCGAACAAAAATACGAAAACAAGTTAAGAAATGGATAGTAGGAGTGCCCATGGGTTCCATGGATTTTTCACCCAACTAACCACTTAAATAACGGAACACAATAATCGGGAAAATCGAGTTTAGCCACGAATCACCGTGAATTCAGTTAAAATCAACCTAAGGTGTTGGTCATATGGAATTTATGGGTCTCGCTCGGGTCCATTATTTAAATGACAATATCTATTTAACTCGATTTAATAATTCAAATAATTCAAGTACAAAATACAACTTATTAAATAAACATCAATTACAAATTAAATTCTTGATTAATTATTTTCTAACTTAAATTCTTCACTAAGTCTTCACCGACCTTCATTAAATTCCTATGATAACCTGCATATGTGTATAAAATAGAATTTTGTTAACAACACATGTTGAGTGAGCAACACACCAGTTTAGTTGTACATATAGTATATATAACAAAATACGTAGCTGCAACAAGTCATATGAGAATAACAAAATAACCAAATGAGCAAGTATAACTGAGATGTCGAGAAGCACAAAATAACCAAATGATCATTAGACTGGCATATGATCATACTAGACTGAGATTATGTTGGACCTCTCCGAATGCGGAAGCATACAAAGCAAGTAAGCACATAAACAAGTAAGGTATAAATTGTTAACACATAAGACAATAGTTGTAGTTTTGTGTATAAGTATATATGAGAAATTATATTTACGCATATGTCCCCAAATTGTGAGAAAACAACTAAAACAGGGGAATGTGGTACTCACCTAACCAGGCGAACAAAAGCGAATAAGGTAGTGTAAGAATGATGACCGCGGTTCACACGTTGACGATATAGCCTAATAAGGAAAATTGAATGCGGAAAAATACTAAGTTAATGAACTAGTTTGATTACGAAAGCGTGATATTTATAAAGATTATCAAGTTAATATTGTTTTTTTTAATGACCAACTAAGTAACGCCGGGTACTCCGTACGCGGCCCCCATTGGCTAAAGGTAGCCCTAGCTGGCCACTAGTCCGGACAGACGGAGCCCCTAACGGTCCACTTATTAAGGGATTCACCGGATAAAACCCGACCTCTACGCCCGCGAAACGACACGACAACGAGGAGCCGGTAAAACCGGGTGAGATCAGGACTCGAACCCTGGCAAGTCAGGGTCATCCCTCATATCTCCCATATAAATTGGTGATAGTGAGGTTTGAACCCCCTTACCTCTCACTAGTAAAGTGAGTACTCTACCATTGAGCCACATCCAATTTACTATTGAGTGCTCTATCAAGTTAATATTGTTTACTTAGTGTGTGAAACTTTCTAGTCTTAATAAATATTATATTTTATTCTATATTAATATTTGTAGAAAAGTAAAACACATCTTTAAAAATTAACTAATTCATTAAAATATGAGTATAAAATAAATTCATCCTTTATAAATATGATAAACTTAAGATATTAAACAAATGCTATTAAGTATACATATATATACATATATGTATATATTTATATACACATATACATATACACATGAACAGACTTTTATATAAAGATACGAAAAAACATATGTGTCTTTATCGGTTTTATAAAATGATAATTTATTTAATAATTATTATTAGATTTATTAGTTATTAGAAAGGTTTTTTAAAAAGAAATAACAAAAATGGCATAAAACGGGGTGGCAGGGACTCGAACCCGCGACTTGCCATTCCTTAACCAACGAAATAACCAGCTGAGCTAACCAGCCACATGCTACAGATCTTAGGAGCCATTTAAAAAAATGAAGATTATAAGATGAAGGATAAGTTGAGGAAACTAATTAAATATTTAAAGTTTAATTGTCTTATAATCACTTTTCTTTTAAGAAACGGGGGATTCACGTCGTATCATGAGGAATAAAGATAAAAGTTTATAAGGTAATGGGTACATAGTGTAAATAGTTATTAGATTATGTAGTCAATATGATTAATGTGTGATGACTACACGAGGAGATGCGGCCAGTTTAAAATTTAAAAATTATTTGATTAAGTCAACTTTACAATAAACCAACGAAACATAAATTGTGTATTGGCCTCCCATGAGATTTTCATGGCAGTTTGAATGGCCCAACAAAACTAACGAATAAAAGCAACCGAGTTGGACAGCCCATGAGCGTTACATGGCATTTTGATTGTCCAAACTAATTAACGAATTAGAAATACAATAGAGTTTGTCGGCCTATGAGCGTTACATGACGTTTTAACCGACCAAACTAAATAACGAATAAACGAGAGAAAAATGTGAGTAGTTGGAGCATCCCGTGAATCACCACGAATGATAAACTCCAACAAAAATAACATTTAAAACAAGATGAGGAATGGATAGTAGGGGGCTATGGATACCATGGATTTTTCACCCAACTAACCAATTAAATAAAAAACACAATAATAGGAATTTACCGAATTTAGCCACGAACCACCGTGAATTCGGGTTAAAATCAACCTAAGGTGTCGATTGTATGACAGTTGTGTTCCTCATTGGCCGAGAGGAACTTGTCATGCTACATAGCCTTAAGATGAAGGAGTAAAAACAAAAGTAGGGAATTCTTAAGAAATTTCCCAAAAACAAAAAAGGAAAACTACTTTGATTTAAAATATTTACGAAAACTTTTCTTTGAAGGTTGAGGCATAACCTCGAAGTTGTGTGTGTGTGCGCATAAAAATATAATAAAAATAATCATCATTCAAACAGTTAAATAGGTACTTAATCTAGGAAGTAATTACATAAGATGTAAACAATCAAATAGAACACATCATGTAAACAAATAAGACCGTATGGGGCTCCTAAGCTTGTTACTAAGGCACCACTAAAGACCTATCTTAAACCTTCGGCTCTGATACCAATCTGTCACACCCCAACCTAAGTCAGAAATGCCAGGACGTGAGCTGATTGCCCACAGCTCTCAAGGTACTATCATTTATTATTTAAACGACAATGTCTATTAATTAAATTCGATTTTCAAATAAATCAAATACTAACAAGTACATAATCCATAAATACAACAATACAAATTTATATTTCTAATGATCTTGAATAAAATATTCTTCTAACTTAATTCTTCACTAAGTCTTCACCAACTTGCATTAAATTCCTACGATAACCTGCATATGCGTATAAAATAGAAAGGTTTGTCAACAACACATGTTGAATGAGTAAAACACCAGTTTAAAACACAACAACAATAGTAATATGTAATAAAGAAATATGCAAACTATTCATGTGAGAATAAACAGTTAAACCATAACAAATAAACAAATCACACAAATATAAAGCAAGGGCTAAACTGTTGCCATGATGATGGGCATTGGTTACCAAAAATGAGTTGTCGATAAGATCGATGCCAGATAAACTGGAGATGGCTACTAAGACGGTCGTATAATCATACTATAATGAGAATATGTGGACCTCTTCGAAATGTATTCAAATAAAGCAAGTAAACAAATAGCAAATTAGGCATAAATTGATATACACATAATGATTAAACAATTGTGGTTTTGAATACTAGTTAATAGATAAATACTGTAAATACGCATGTGTCCCCAAAATGATTTAAAATAAGTAAAAAGGGGAGTGATTACTCACATGATTAGAGGAACGAAAGACAAATGATGATGTGAGAATGCTAAGCCTTCGGAATTTACCGTCAAGGATTCCTAGTTATAACAATAATACAAATTAATTGTGAATTACATAACATATACAATAGGTTCGGGTTTCGACATGATTTGCGTATGTTTTGAGATTAGAATGGTTATTGATGAACGGGTGAATCTATGGTTAGAATCATTAGTCTTATTAATTATAAATTCACCATTAATTATCCATGATAAAATATATAATTAAATACTTAAATAATTTAAACAATTAAGATATAAATTATGCTTGTAATAATAAAATCTAATTAAATATACAAATTAAATAAAATAATTTGAATAAATACAAACTGAGATATACTTATAATTATTTTAATAAATAAAATACTAATATATATATATATATATATATATATATATATATATTAAATAAATAGATATAATACTTATTTATAATAATATTCAAGTAAATATTTATTTCGAGTCTTTAACCAACTTTAATGGTAAACATGTATTTAATATATTTATTTAAAAGTATATTCGTTATATTTTTGTTAAAAATAAATATATTATACACACACACAAACACACACACACACACACACACATATATATAGTATATTACGAAGGGGATGGATCATGCAAGAAGTGATATTAGAGCGAGAAGCGCGAGAAGTGAATCTCAACCATTGATTACACAAATCAATGGCTTAAGATACGAAATGGCATTTTTGTAAATAGTATGAATATTAGCACAGATCTTTTATGCTTAAAAGGGCAAGATAGTCAATACTGTGTAGGCTTAAAATTATTAACGCTAGAATCCCTTGTTTCACTCCAAAACGCTCGACGCTAACGCGAAATCCAACCCTGTGTATGAAATTGATACACAAAATCGACGAGTTTAAACCTCATTGATTAGGTTTGCTTGTTTATAAGAAGCAATTGTTCCTTGGTGCTAGTTCGTTGAGTGTGTTGAAGCAGAATTGGGGCTTTTTAATCTGCTACTGACTGAACCCTAATCAAGGTATGTAGGATAATTTGTGGTGTTTATTGGAATTGGAGTAGCGTTTTAACTAAATTATGCTTACACTTTGATTTTATTTAGTCGTAGTTCATCATACTACACCTAATTTTTCATGGATTTTACTGTGTTTATTGAATTGAGAGTTAATTTTGATAATATATAAAGTTTACAGATTCCCAACAATATGTTTCTGTGTTGTTCTATAACGATCAAATAGATTTAATTGTGTCGTGTAGTTAGTTAAATATGTTGTGGATGCTTGATTTTTGAAGAACATGAAGCGGTGTAAGGTAACTAGTTGATGCTATAGTGTTCATTGTAGATCATATTTATATTTATTTTTATAGTGTACGCATATGTTGTATGGTATAGTTAGTACTAACTGATGATTAGACCAAGTGTAGTAATCTTCTTAGATTGTGTAGTTATTAATAATTGAGCATTAGGTGTTGGTGTAATTGCTTGAAACATCGATGTTGTGTGCGGTGAATGATTGATGCTAACATATCCTTAGGGTCTTATGTTTTAGTGTATTTAGAATGTGTATGCATATGATTAGGAACTAGTGTATCACTACATTTATTAGTTAGTGAAGATTGTACCAAGCATATAATTAAACAGTGGGATTTATATGTGCAGGCAGCCACAAGTCTATTATTTCACTATATCCAGAAGTAAGTTGAGTTTTACCTTGACTATTAGTGTTTTACAACATGTTGTATTAAATCATTTAATTTTTAATATATATTTATTATTTTAATTTATGATGGATGGGAAAAAAAAGTGAAAGCATCGCAAATAAAATATAAATTTCAAGGTTTACAAATGATTCATCTAGTCCGGTGGATAATGAATATCTTGTTATTTACATGAATACATAACATACATATACGTCCCTACATGCAGAAGAACGTGCAGGAAGCCCTACGTGCAGACGTACGTACGCGCAGACACCCCTACGTGCGGACGTGCGTACATGCAGACGGCCCTACGTGCGTACCTCCCTACGTGTGTGGACGTACGTACGTGCGTACGTATCTATAAACGTTAAAACGTGCATTCATAAAATGCATGGCGTGAGTTTATATGCTGTGTAGTATGGGTTTTTTTTCTCAAATTTAATGATACACTATAAAGTTTTTTCTAGAGTGTTATGTTTAATATGTGAGACATATTTGGTTAATGTGTATGATGTACTGTTTAATGTGTATGATATTTTGTATGATGTGTAGAGGTTGTGAAAGGTATATATGCAAAGTGTTTAAGTTGTGTAGGTATTAATGTGAGTCCAAAAGATGTTTCGTGTTTGTTGTTTAGGATTTAATTTTCATATGTGTAGGGATATTAATGGTTGTACAGGGATATATTGGTTGCATATGTGTAGGGATATCAATGGTCATCTCTAGTTAAGTTGCATACGTGTAGCCATGTAGGAATATATTGGTTGCATATGTATAGCCTGATTAATTGTAATGATTTGTATATGTATATTCATAAGAATATCCCTACACAACCATTAAGAAAACTCAAAGTTCCTACACTACACATTATGAATAATATAATCGGTGTATGTGGTACTATGATCAGGTGTAGAATGTGTAGGTATATTCATACTTCTTACAATGATGAGTTGTAACCTAGCCAGGGAAAAATGAACGGATTGGGTAATGGACCAACTCATTTTAGTGCAGGTCAAATTTTGCTGTGTTGACACCAATGCTTGTCTTTGTTCATTATTTGAATTTTATAAATAGTTAATGAATTAACTGTGAGCAATATTACAAATACTTAAGGTACATATACATGTACATGTGTGCTACTATACTCAGTATTGGATATTGGATTTAGGTACATATACATGTGTGCTACTATACTCAGTATATATATATCATATGCATTTATATAATGATATGTATGCGCTGCGTATATTTGTTTGTAGTGTTTGATATATAATAATATGCTAATATGAAACCTAATTACATGTTTAGTATTTTTTTAAAACTTTGGTGTGTTTCATTGCAGAAGCAGAATGACATTATCTCAACATTCACATGTTACCAAGTAAAAGATGGAGGCCCGGTTGAGACATATAGCATCTAAAGAATAATATATTTTAGACCTTCTTAGTTTTTGATGGTTGTTTTGTTGATGGAGTATGCAAAGAATGACTAGTATGCTTACTAGTTTTAACCCACTAATGGGACGTTGTGTTTTGTTTAAGATAAACTATTAGGAACCTAGTGTTTTTTTATTAATTAATGTAAACTCGTTTATGTGATTTGAATAAAAATTGAACTCTACTAAACAAATTTTATTGTTTAATATCAATGGTTTAATGATTTTGTAAATCTGTGTCAAATCAAGGACGATATAAGTTCTTTAATCATTTTTTTATCAAGGACAATTTAAGTAAGCGCATACGTTTGAAGGCAAAAACCTACCTTGTAAATTGTAATAAAATATTATTATATATTCATAACAATAATTGATTTCTATATATACTCCATGAAATACAATAGATTCTGTGTTTTTTGTTCAACTTTGTTTGAAAATCGTAAATAAAAAAAATGATTAATTATTAAGAACTAAAAGAATGTAAATAATTAAATAAGAAAGACTTCATGAATATTAGGTAAGAACGTAATTTTTTGATTAAATAATAATATTCTGTTGGATATTATTATTATTGATGGTGATGCTTGAATTTAGGATTATGGAAAGGGTTGATGAACTAGTAATATGAAAGTCTTTGAAAATTGATATAAACAAAGAAAACACGTAATACAATTTGAAACTACTCCAACATTTAATAGTTACCAAGATAAAACACATGGAGATATTACTAGTATACCCTTTTACATAATTTAAAGATAAAAGAAAAAGAAATTTTTTGATTGGTTGAAACAGCTTCTCGCACTTCTCGCAATAAAAATGCTTCTGAAATGAACCTAATCCATATTACGAATACATATAGTTTTATAAAAAATGTTCAATGACGAGAAAACGTTAAGTTAGAAGTGTCGGTTACGTAAAAATAACATTTGTTTATTCATTAAATTATTTATAATAATTAAAGTTCATCTTAAATATATAAAAAATATTCGAACCCGCGTCCCTGGCCGGGTGACAGACACAAACCAAAGTGCACTAGCATACGAGCCAGTGATTCAGTTAGTTATATCTCAAAAAAGATTCATTATATGCATCAACAGTTTATTCCTAAATTCTAATTGAAACCCTAGAAACATACTTTACTCAAATTGTTAAATGATTGCTAAAACTTGTTTAGGGCTTTCGTTAGGCAGATTCAGACGACCTATATGCATGTTTCAATTACCTGAAACGATGATTGTTTGATGATGATTGACGAAACCCCCCTTCGCAGCTAAGAACGAAATGGGTTTTGATGTTGCAGATGATTGCAAACAATTACTCGTATGGAATCAATCTTGTTAATAACACGAAGATTATGGAACAAGTTAAGAAACAGGTTAGGATTAGGATATGAATACGGGTTTGGATCTTAATTATGGGTTTGGGTTAAAGGTTTATAATATAATAATATTATCGTATTGCATTTAAGTCCCAGGACTAGCGATGAGGGTACAAATTGGGTTAGAACATGAGTTTGGGGTTAAAAATGTATTTAACTCATAGTTAATATGGATAACTGAATAAATATAATAAACTATTAATAATTCGATACATGTGATATTTTATTAATTAAAATTACCCGAAAATGAAAATGGGTCGGGTATTGGTATTTGATATATTAAATGAAAACCGAGTTGTTACAATAGACGGATTTCTTTAACTTGCAAACCTTTGTTTCCTTCCATTTGTCAAAACCTTGTGGGATCTTCATATAAATTTCTTCGTCCAAGTCACCATGCAAAAATGCATTATTGACATCCAATTGATGAATTATCCAGTTCTTCTTTACTGCAACTTCCAAGAGTGTACGAACAGTGACAAGTTTTGCCAGTGGGGCTAAGGTTTTATGGAAGTCAATTCCTTCCATTTGAGTAAACCCCTTTGCCACCAACCTTTCTTTGTATCTTTCAATCTCTCCATTTGGTTTGTATTTTAATTTGTACAACCACTTTAAATCTTTGGCTCGTTTTCCCTCTGGTAGATCCTCAAGGGTCCACGTGCCATTAGTCTTGAGTTCTTGTATTTCTTTCTTCATCTCCTCTCTCCAATTTTCATTCTTCACTGCTTGCTTAAAAGTCTTTGGCTCATCATTTGAACTAATGGTCGTTAAAAAAGCTTTATTTGAATTAGAAAATTTATCATAAGAAATAAAGTTGGCAATAGGGTATACCGTTGAGGATTGTTGATTGGACTCGGGTGAAACTTGATCATTGAACGGTGGGAGATTCACAATATAGTCATTGAGTCGAGCAGGACGAGTTCTACTTCGCTTTTCCCTGACGAGTTCTACGGGTCATGGGTTCGGTCACATTGGTCGGCCCAATATTTTCAGTTTAGTCCGTAGGCACTGCAACTTGGACCGACTCTTCGTTTAGTGGCGAATTGCCACTATTTGTATTATTTTGCATGACAACATCACCTTCATGTGTATTCTCATCCACATCATTATTTTGGTTGTCAAGTTCTGGCTCGTTTTCTTCAAGTGTATTACTCGTGTTTTCGTGCTGGTTTTGATCATCATAATACCATGTTGGAAACTCAAAAATTTCTGGTTCCTCATCTTCCCCATGGCCAACGAGTGAGTCATGAGGAAATGTGTTTTCAACAAACCTCACGTCTTTAGACACTATTATCTTTCCATTCTTTACATCATGAATCTTGTAACCCTTAGTACCCTGTGGATAACCCAAAAATATTCCTGGTCTCCCCTGTTCCTCAAACTTTTCACCCCTCATTTCAGTGCTACGATAATATGCAAGGCACCCAAAAATCTTGAAACCTTCATAATCGGGTTTTTTTCCATAGACAATCTCATAAGGAGTCTTATTTTCAATAACTTCCGATGGAAGCCGGTTTATAATATAGTTTGTCGTTATAATGCATTCTCCCCAAAAACATGTGGGCAACTTAGCTTCAAATTTCAAAGCTCTTGCCGTTTCGAGGAGATGACAGTGTTTTAGCTCCATAACTCCATTTTGTTTAGGGTATGTGGGCAGGTGGTCTCTAGAAGAGTACCATTCTCTGTGTAAAAATTGATCATTTTGTTTGAGGTAAATTCACCTCCATTGTCACTTCTAATTCTTTTGACAATTTTATTATCTGTGTGTTAATCATTTTGTAAAAAACAATCAAACAATTACCTGCTTCCTACTTGTGTTTTAAGAGGAACACGCAAACAGACCGACTAAAATCATCAACTTTAGTTAAAAAATAGTTGGCACCTGTGAGTGATGGAGTTCTATACCTTCCCAAATATCACAATGTAAAAGCTAAACAACTTTGGGTTTTTATTGCAATAACTGGAAAAGGTAATCTAGTAAATTTAGCTCTAATGCAAGAATCACAAAACGTACCATTTGTTCCCATAGAGTCATTCTTTACAAAATCCAAATGACAAAGTTTTCCATGCGAAGTATGTCCAAGACGCTTATGCCATAAATAGCTAACAATGGCCATTGCTTTTCTCTCGCTTCCCACCATACTCATATGATAGAATCTTTGTTTGCATTTACCCATCCGATCAACTTACTCGAGTTTAAGGCACGCATAACACAAAATTAGGGGCGGGGGGGGGGGGGGGGTCACAACACACTGCAAATCATTCACGAGTCGACTAACAGATAAGAGATTGAAAGTAAACGTTAGGGCGTTTAAAACATTATTAATACATATCCCGTTGGGTAGGATGCATGACCCTCTTCCTTCCACTGGAACGGATGAACTATTGGGTATAGTAACGGGAAATTCACATGTGTTTTTTAAATCATTACTAAACCAATCGAGCATGTGAGTTATATGACCAGTAGCACCTGAATCCACAATCTACTTTCTAATAGTGTCAAGTTTACCTTCCATGTTGGCGATGGGTGGGACCTCGCTTTTAACCGGGGCGCCTTTAGCAACAAAACTTACCATATATTGTTGGTATTGTTTGTTGTTCAAACCCGGAATAGGGTTGTTCTCGGCTTCCACACAAGCCACTTCTGCCATAGTTTTTCCTATCTTTATTGACATGCTCAATTTTGACGGATTTTCGACATCGTGTTTCACCTTTATGTTTTTTTTTAATTATATTTCTTCAATTTGAATGCTCTAAAATAGCATCCCAAGAAAAGGATAAATCTTGACAGTAACCACAACTGAATTCACCAACTTCTTAATTGCCTCTGAAACAAGCTTCGTCAGACCCTTTTCCCTTTCTTGTCCTTTCTTTCTTTTTTCTTTTTTTAATCAAATAAGGTCTTGTGATGGATGAAATAATAATCTCTTTCTATAGATTATGAGTGGTGGAGGTTGTTTCATGAGATAACTACGACTATGGTTGCAAGGGATGACGGTTGTATGTGGTGGCAGCAACAGTGTTGAACGGCAGTGGCTGCTGTGGTTGTTTTTAGGGTTTGGGTTGGCTCGAGCGGTAGGGAACCCGCTCTGATACCATAAAGAATTCAGTCGGTTTATTTTCTCATCCTAGAAAAATACCCAAAGGGTATAAATACAAATTTATAAAGAAAATATTACAAACAATAATATCTTTCTATATAAACTAAAACCTATTTTTTATTCTTAATTTTCGTGGAGATCTAAAGTCGAATTATTGATCTTCCCCCTTTTTCAAGTAGAGGTGTTCTTCGGGTTTCAGGTCGGGTTCTTCGGGTTTCAAAGTTTTAAATCTTGATCCGGAACTAACCCAAATCTCTCACGGGTTTCTCGGATTCATGTTTTTTCGGGTTGGGTTAATTGGGTTTCGAGTATCCTAGAAATAAAAACACAACCAATTTTAAAAAAAAAACTAAAATGCTAAAATTAAAACAACATATTCTTCTTTTTTGTAACACAAATAATTAAATAATAAACTAACATAACTTGATAAAACAATTCAAAAGAAGAGCAAAACTAAATCGAACCATAATTGTATTCAATTGGGCGTAATTTGGTTGTTAGATTACAGTTGCTATTAGTAATAAATGGAAAACATAAATTAATAATAAGCAATCGATTCATAATAGTTAGAATGACGACAGTCGAGTAGAGCCATATTCTGATAACTTTAGTGGCGATCATATGACCAATGTTAGTTCCAAAAATAATTTTGGCTTCAAGTACACGAGTACCTAAAGATATAATATGTAGTCGAGTACCGTTACATAAGCCTTCTTTCTAGTTAAGATTTCTAAGGAGCATAACAGGAACACCAACTTTTAGCACAAGCTTGTGGTTTGGTAGTTCGAATATTCTTAAACCATTAAGCAGTTCAGGCGAGTATAAAGTTGTACAGTGTCATTGATGTATTTTGAACTACATATGGTATCTGAACTTAAGTACTCGACTTCATCACCTGGAAAAAACATGAACAAACTATCATTAATCTCATCAACAATTTTGTTTTTTGGTGCAAGTATGGCTCTATCCTGAAAGTAATGTTGGTTCTCGCAATTCTGTAGAATATCCGGATATACAAAGTCAAAAAGTTTTTGTTGATTATATCATTAGAACATGAGCAATATTATGAAAAACTAACATGCAAACTCAATCATGAACTTTAGATAAATGAATTATTAACCATACTTACTTGTAGGGATAGTCATCTTTGAAGATGATGAAGCCATTATACTAATTTTTTCTTACTTCCCTTTAGATGTCTTTTTCTTGATGGAGAGTGTGTACATGAGATTATCTATTGTTGTTATTTGCATATCTATTTATACACGTATACAAGACATCAAAGGGCAAGAGTTATGAGTCTTTTCATATTATGCAATTACACCCATCATATAATTGTAATACTTAATAGAAACATTTATTGTCATTGTGGTTAAATTAAGAGAATGATCAAGAAGGCCATACTTAATGTAGGTTACTTTCAACATTCTCCCACTTGGTGATTGATCATTTTGTGATGAGTATTCATTAATTTTGGCCAAGTTAAAACACTCATCAACCTTTACATTGAAACCGAAGTAGATAGTTACAGTCATTCGAATTTCGATTAATTTGAGAACACACCCCCCCCCCAGTCATACTAAAGCCTCAATATAAAACAATTAAATCTAAGACCCAAATAACTATGATGAACCCTTATTGTACAATATTTAATTTGTAAAATTTTATCTATAGATCATTAAGTGCGCACATACTTTATTCTAGACAAAATAAACATTCGAGGAAATTACATTAGTAAATAATGCACACTTGACGTACTAGTACAAAAGATCTTTACTAAAACCCATCCTAGTCACTAGTTCTTGGAAAGTTTTGGGTGGTAGACATTTAGTCATTGGATCCGCAAGCATATCGTTTGTGCTAATGTGATCGATACAAAGATTATTTTCCTTTACTCGCTCACGTACGAACAAATACTTTGTATCAAGGTACAAAATAGCTCCACTTGAACTGTTACTGTTTGAGAAACTCACAACAGCTGAATTGTCACAGTACATCTTCAACGGCCGTGATATGGAGTTAACAACTTTGAGTCCAATAATGAGGTTTCTTAGCAACATCCCATGGCAAGTTGCATTGTACACTGCAACGTATTCTGCCATCATTGTGGAGGTTGTTGTCAGCTGCTGCTTATGACTCCTCCATGAAATTGGTCCAACTGCTAGCATAAAAATGTACCCCGAAGTTGATTTCTTGTCATCTTTGCATTTTGCAAAGTCAGAATCAGAATAGCCCGCTACTTCCAAGTTATCAGTTCTTCTATATGTCAACTTATAGTCTTTTGTTCCTTGAAGATAACGCAATACTTTCTTTGCTACTTTCCAATGATCTAAGCCAGGATTATATTGATATCGGCCTAGCATTCCCTCTCAACCTCTGTTTTTGAACATTGAAAAGAACCAAAAACATCTCCTTGAACTACTGGAGCTATTGATGGAGAGCAATGTTGCATGTTGTATCGTGTGAGAACACGATCGATATAAGCCTTTTGAGAAAGTCCTAATATCCCATTGGCTCAATCTCGGTGTATTTCAATGCCTATTACGTAAGAAGCTTCTCCGAGATCTTTCATGTCAAAATTATGTGAAAGTAATCGCTTTGACTCATGCAACAAAATTAGACTATTACTTGCCAAAAGGATATCATCCACATAAAGGACAAGTATAGAAAAGTTGATCTCACTCATTTTGAGATAGGTGCATTGATCCACTTGGTTTTTTATGAAACCTTGTTTTTTCATCACCTCATAAATTTTAAGAACCATTGACGTGATGCTTGTTTTAACCCATATATGGATTTATTTAACTTACATACTAAGTGTTTTTTACCTTCAGGTTTAAAGCCTTCATGTTTAAAGCCTTCAGTTTGAGTCATGAACACATCCTCATGTAAATCTCCATTCCGGAAAGCGGTTTTAACATTCATCTGATGTAGCTCTAAGTCAAAATGAGCTACTAATGCCATAACAATCCTTAAGGAATCCTTCCATGATACTGGTGAGAAGGTTTCTTGATAATCAATTCCCTCATTTTGAGTATAGCCTTTAGCAACCAATCTTGCTTTATAGCGGACATTTCCATTTGGGTCTAATTTGGTTTTGTAAAGCCATTACAACCTACGGGTTTTACACCATTGGGCAATTCAACAAATTCCCAAACGTCATTCTGTTTCATGGAATCAAGCTCATCAATCATAGCTTTATTCCATTCAGAAGAATGATCGCTGCTAATAGCTTCTTTATAGGAGGATGGATCTTTACATTTTCCAATATCCATATCAGATTCATTAAGGTAGGTTACATAATAGTCAAAATTAGTCGGCCGTTGATGTGGTGTGAGATATATATATATTTTTATTAAATATTTTTCACACTTTGTCGGGTTTTAAAAATGGTTTTCACCTAGACTTAAACACACACACAAAAGGCAAGTGTACCCGTCGTGTGGTAATATAGTAACGGCGAGAACCGGGTATCAATCCATGGACACGTAAATTTTAATATCAAACCTTTGCAAATATAATAACCGTGAGAAATGAGCTTAGCTGATTTGTTTTTAAGATTAATTTTTAGAAAAACTCGTAACAATAAATTAAAACAAGTAACACGATAATGGAGATAAACAAGAATTAAGAAGCTATCACCTTAACTTAGAATCCACTTGACTCCTAATGATGGTAAAGTTAAATATATGATAAATCCACTATTTTGTTTTAAAAAGAATAGTTTCTAGTTATAGATAACCATCCAAATGATTTTTTGGAAAACTTAGTATGAATTATACAAACTAATCACCTCAAATCATACTATAATGTAAGTGAACCTTTATGTTGAAATTTAAGGATATAGATTATCATTCAATTACGAAACTCAAATCTAACAACCGGTCGGAAAGATTACATGAACAACACATAATCCACCTGTGGTTGATTAAATTAGACTAAGTTCAAGTATTCCTATGATTTATGAATTTTCAACCCAAGTGTAATATTAAAATAGTTGTGTTAACAAATTATTTATAATATTACTTAACAAGAATATCAATTCGTAACAAATGTTCAATCTTTTCAAATCTAAACATGAGGATATGTGTTTAACCAATTTTCATGTAGCATACAATAATTATTTTAACTATTTCTAGATTAAAAGTTATAAAGTTGTATGAACAACATTTATAAATAAATGACAAAATCAAGAGTCTTTCAACATAACAAGATGTACCATTTATAATTCTTGTATGTTACTTTCAATTGTTTAAACACAATATTTCATCAAAAGATAACCAAGAACTAGTCATTATTTTAACATAAAATTATCATATATTAATTCCAACCATCAAAAGTTGTCAAGTTTCATCGTGAAATAAAGAGTTTTAGCCCATGATAATTATAAAAGATACACAAAAATAGAAGAATATAGCATTCATGTTTAATATGAAGATAATCTAACCAAGCTAGATAATTATGATGATGCTAAGACTTCTTCTTGATGTTGTATAAAGGTTCAAGAGCTTATCTTCTATTAATTCTGTGGATATTTGAAGTGAAAATGTAAGTGTTTTTCTCCAAAATTGTGCACACCAAATGAGCAACATGCATGGTCTTTATATAGGCTCACTTGTGCACAAGGCATGACCCATGCTTAGTAGGGCATGGCCCATGTTGGTCCCCATGTAGTACACCACGTGCTCCCTGGTTGTTCTCTTTGGCATATTGCTAGGAACGGGGCATGTTTGGGTGAGGCCTGGCCTGTGCTGGTCCCTCAAGCATTAAATGCGCATGCTACTGATTTGTACTTTCTTGGCAGCTTGATTGGCATGGGGCATGCCTGGGTGAGGCATGAACCTGTGTGTCTTCAAAAAGGGGGAATGCCAACAGTGTACTTTATTTTATCATCTTCTGAGGAGGTGTGGGGCATTTCTGCCTGAGGCACAACCTCATGCTTAGCTGAAGTGTCTTCAGATGGAAATGGGGCATGCCTGGCTGAGGCTTGGCCCATGCTTAGCTGACAGATTCTCATTTTTCTTGATTTTTTTTTTGTTTTTCTTCATGTTTGGTTTTCTAAGCTCATTTTTCCTACAAAAACAAATAGAGGCTTATTAGAACCGATTCCCAATAATATTATCATGAAAATAACATGAATCGAGTATAAAATGATGCAATAAAGATGTACAAATAAATATAAATCAAACATCCCCACACTTAAACCTTGCTTGTCCTCAAGCAAACTTAAATATAAAAATTCTCCAAATTGTAAAAGATTACGAGACCGTAGCTATAACACCCCCAAAAGGTTAAGGTGGTCTCGAAGAAAGACACACAGACAACCCAACCATCGGAGATCGTATGAAAATATGTAGTGACATAGGAAAACATGGCTTGTATTTATGAGTTTCTTTTTATGCAAAATTACACGTTCTCACAATGTTCACTCACACTTGTCTTTATATTTGATCATACATGTAATGTTGTATGTATATGAACACTCTTGTCAAAATGCAACTTGTGAAAAATAAGCTTGTCGAGGGATCTAATCTCCACCAACTAATGTGAAATGTTGGATAAACGGAGAGGTAATATAAGTTGGTTTTTTGGTTTTCTGTTGTGAAGGTGTGGGTATGATTGGTGACTTAGAGTTATTTTATTTTGAAAGATGTGTATGTACAATCTTGAATCGAGAGCTTTTTGTTTATCTTCAATGTCTTGAGTTCACAATTTTTTTCTCTCTTTGTCACCTATTTTGTGGTGATTTACTTGAAACCATTTTTTCTTTTTTTTTTATATAAAATTTGTTGACCAAAATATGAAGATTAATTCTTGACTAGCATTGGTCATCCTTGAGACTTGACTTGAACTGGAAATAAAAATGGAAGTTGGCTAAATTTGAAAGGGTTGTTATGTGGGAAGTTTTGAAGTGAAGTGGAGGATGTGGTTATATATGGTGTTTGAGGGAAGGGTTAAGTTTGGCTATATATTACCTCCATTTTTATGCAACATTTCATTATGATCTCGAAAAGCATTCCCAAGACAAGTTCTAAATCACACGAAACAAATGACCCACTCAATCCGCCAAAACGTAAGTGATGATATATTGTAGTAAGGCTTGAAGCTTTGCTCAAGGAAACGGAGGGATTGGGTTTACACGCCACATTTTGCATAAAGTTTGTCTCGAAAAAATACAAACCATATTTTCGGTTTTCACATTAAGTTAAAGTTGATTCGGTGGTTGGTTTGAACGAGCGCTTTTCGAAATACAACCTTAACCTTTGGTTTTGTCAAAAATTTATTAAAAGGCTTAACGATCTTTTATTTATTTATTTATTATTAATATTCTTATTTTTTTTTTATATTTGACACAAAAAATAAAATTTGGAGAGATTTTTCAAAAATATTTTATTGGACAGAACAAAGTTTAAGTAAACCCCTCCCCACACTTGAATCTCACATTGCCCTCAATGTGAAAAGATATATAAAAATGCAATACAAAATGTAGGGAAAAGATGAAAAGTAACTCCCCTATATGCCGGCGGCCAAGGGTTGTGCCCGGAATCCACACTTCTCTTCCGGCTAGATGTTTCAATGAAAGAAGCAACAACCATCCAAATAAACAACATAAAAAATCATAAAAATAAGATAATATAATGTCTAGACTGGGCACGAAACAACTAGTACCCCAAATATGCTGAAAATTGTCTAGACATTTCCCGAGAAAGAATTTTTTTTTTTTTTTTTTAAGCAAAAACTATGTGCAAGTGCCAATTTTTTGGTTAAGGGTCCTGGCTAGACCCGAGACTTTCTTTCAAGGGTTCTTGGAATGGAGGAGCATTACCTCCGAGACGGTTCCAGTTTGTCCTTCAACGTAGAGTTTTAAACGATGACCATTGACTTTAAATAACTGGCCATCTCAATTTTCGATTTCCATGGTCCGTAATCAAAAACCTTCTTTACCAAGTATGGGCCAGACCAACGAGATTTAAGTTTTCCGGGAAATAAACGCAACCTAGAGTTGTAAAGCAAAACACGATCACCCGTTTTGAAATCTTTGTGTTCTTTCAAACGCTTATCGTGTAACAACTTAGTGCGTTCCTTGTAGATTGTGGAATTCGCATAAGCTTGATTTCTTAATTCTTCCAGCTCATGAATTTGCATGAACCGAGTCTCGCTTGCATCGACCAAGTCAAGATTAACGGCTTTTAACGCCCAGTATGCTCGGTGCTCCAATTTCACAGGAAGATGACAAGCTTTTCCATAAATCAACCTAAACGGTGTGGTACCGATAGGAGTTTTATGAGCGGTTCGTAAAGCCCATAATGCGTCATCTAACTTTTCAGACCAATTCTTACGATATTGCCCAACTGTTTTCTCAAGAATTCGCTTAATGCCCCGGTTAGTGACTTCAACTTGCCCACTGGTTTGTGGGTGGTAAGATGTTGAAAATCGGTGGTGGACACCATAGCGAGACAATGCCTTTTCCATCTGGGCATTGCAGAAATGTGTTCCTCGGTCACTAATGAGTGCTTTTGGGACACCAAAGCGTGAGAACAAATTTTTTAGGAATTTAACAACTTCCCTAGCATCGTTGGTGGGTAAAGCCTGAGCTTCTACCCATTTTGAAACATAATCGACAACAACTTGGATATACCGATTTCCAAATGAAGTCGGGAATGGTCCCATAAAGTCAATCCCCCAAACATCGAACACTTCACAAACTTGTATGGCCTTTTGAGGCATTTCATCTCGTGCAGAAATGTTGCTTGCCCGTTGGCATGCATCACAATATTTTACAAGGTCATGAGCATCTCGAAAGATGGTGGGCCATTAAAAACCAGCATTAAAAACCTTCTCTGTGGTGGATGTGAGCCCATGATGTCCTCCCGTGGGTCCTTCATGACAATGTTGGAGGATTTTGGTTGCTTCATCTCTGAACACACATCGGCGAACGATTTGATCGGCTCCAATTCTGAACAAGTGTGGATCCTCCCAAAAATAATGTTTGACATCGGAAAAGAATTTTCTTCTTTGTTGATGTGTCAACCCTTTAATCATGACCCCACTTGCGAGATAGTTGGCAATGTCAGCAAACCATGGACATTCCTCTTCGTTTGTTTGGACATACATAAGAAGTTCGTGGGGGAAATTGTCATTTATATGGGACCACACTAATTCTTGTGAAGCTGGGCATTCCCAACGGGAGAGGTGGTCGGCCGCTACATTCTCGGCGCCTTTCTTATCTTTAATTTCAATATCGAATTCTTGAAAAAGCAGAATCCATCGGATTAATCGAGGTTTAGCATCTTGTTTGCTAAAAAGATATTTAATGGCAGCATGGTCTGTGTAGACAATGGTTTTGGAAAGGATAAGATAAGAACGAAACTTATCAAATGCAAATACTACCGCCAAAAGCTCCTTCTCGGTGGTGGTGTAGTTTTCTTGAGCATCATTGAGAGTTTTGCTGGCGTAGTAAATAGGATGAAAGTGCTTATCTTTCCTTTGTCCCAACACCGCCCCAACTGCAAAATCACTTGCATCACACATGAGTTCAAACGGGAATGTCCAGTCCCGATCTACCATGATTGGGGCATCAACAAGCTTATCCTTTAAAAATTGGAATGCTTTTAGAAATTCCTCGGAGAACACGAAGGGAGCATCTTTTTCTAGAAGTGTGTCATTGGCCGAGCTATTTTTGAAAAGTCTTTTATGAAGCGGCGATAAAAACCAGTATGGCCAAGAAACTTCGAATGGATTTGACAGATGTGGGCGGCGGGAGCTTTGAAATGGTCTTGATTTTTGCTTTATCGACCTCAAGTCCTGCCTGGGATATCTTGTGTCCCAAGACAATACCCTCTTTGACCATGAAGTGACATTTTTCCCAGTTCAAAACAAGATTGGCTTCTTCACATCTTGTTAACATTTATCTCAAATTTTCAAGACAATGATCAAAAGAATTTCCAAAAACAGAGAAATCATCCATAAATACCTCCATAGAGTCATCGATCATGTGATGAAAAATAGCCACCATACAACGTTGAAAAGTGGCTGGGGCATTACACAGTCCAAAGGGCATTCGCCGGTAGGCAAATGTGCCATAAAGGCATGTGAATGTTGTTTTCTCATGATCTTCAGGGGAGATAGGAATTTGGAAGTATCCAGAAAAACCATCAAGAAAACAATAATACATCTTCCCTGATAGACACTCAAGCATCTGATCAATGAAAGGAAGGGGGAAGTGATCTTTTCTTGTGGCGTCGTTCAGTTTGCGATAATCAATGCAAACTCTCCAGCCTGTGACGGTTCTCATAGGAATTAATTCATTCTTATCATTTGTTACAACCGTCATACACCCTTTTTTGGTACCACCTGTACTGGGCTTACCCAAGGGGAATCGGAGATTGGGTATATCAATCCAGCATCGAGCAACTTAATGACTTCTTTCTTTACAACGTCTTGCATGTTTGGATTGAGACGTCTTTGATGCTGCATGACTGGTTTGAAGTCCTCTTCCATCAGGATTTTGTGAGTACAAAATGATGGACTGATTCCTTTGATGTTCATGATTTTCCAAGCAATTGCTTTCTTGTGGAGTTTGAGAACTTCAAGCAATCTTTTCTTTTCCTCATTTGATAAACAGGAAGAGATGATAACGGGTAATTGAGATTCACCATCGAGAAAGGCGTACTCGAGATGGGAGGGAAGTTCCATAAGTTCAAGAACTGGCAGGTCTTCAACTGAAGGTTTCGCCTTTGGTTCCAATTTGCGGTCAACGGTCTCATACGCATCTTGGTGTTCACTTGTCTCCTGATCCTCAGTGGATTGCTCCTCATGGAGGATGGCGTATGCCTTTTTCTCGATCAGATGAGTGTTGCATGCTTCCTTTTCAATGGTTTCACGAAGGTGACAACTCACTATAGACTCACACACGTCAATATAATAAACTGAATCATCAGTGTGTTGCGGGTGTTTCATGGATCTGCCTATATCGAATGTTACCTCCTCATCTTTAACCCTTAGTGTGAGTTTGCCTGTGCAAACATCAATGAGAGCCCTAGCAGTGGCTAGAAATGGTCTTCCTAAGATGAGGGGTACAGATTTGTCCTCGTCCATATCGAGGATTACAAAGTCTACCGGAAAAACAAATTTATCAATTTTGACTAACATGTTTTCAACTATGCCTCTAGGATACTTCACTGATCGATCGGCTAGCTGGATGCTCATGCGGGTTGGTTTTGGTTCTCCTAGTCCTAATTTAGAAAAAACCGCATAAGGCATCAAGTTAATGCTAGCCCCGAGACCAGCCAGGGCATTGCTGACAAATAAATCTCCTATCAAGCAAGGGATGGTAAAACTCCCTGGATCGGTCTTCTTTGTCGGTAGCTTGTTTTGAAGGACAGCAGAGCATTCTTCATTCAGAGTTACATGTGACAACTCTTCCAACTTTCTCTTGTTTGTCAACACATCTTTCAGGAACTTTGCATATTTTGGCATTTGTGAGATGGCCTCGATGAAAGGAAGATTGATGTGCAACTGTTTGAAGAGCTCAAGGAATTTTCCATACTGGGCCTCCATCTTTTCTTTCTTAAGACAGTTTGGGTAAGGAATAGGTGGGACATATGGTTTTACTGGTTCTCTGACTTGTGCGGTACTTGCTGGAACTTGCCGATCATGCACCTTGTCAGGAATCTCAGTCTCATCATCAACTGGCTGTGATGGGGATACCACATCTTGAGTGGTCTTGCGACTTCTTAATTTTATGGCATTTTCCTGAGCATTTGGGTTTGTTACCGTGTTGCTTGGAAGACCACCGGGTTGTCTTTCAGAAAGCAACTGGGCTAGTTGACCCGCTTGATTTTCGATGTTTTGTAAAGATGCCTTTTGATTCCTTAACTCCGCCTCATTCTGCTGGAACCTTTCTTCAGTCAATTTGTTTGAAGTTTCAGTACTGGCTAAGAGTCGTGTTAAAAAAATCTCCACAGTATCCCCAGTGCTTGGGTTTTGACTGGTGCTTGGCCCTTGGCTGTGGTATTGAGGTTTTGGTTGGGATGGATGAGTTGGTTAAAAGGACGTTTGTCAAACCCAGGTGGTGTTTGATTGTTTGCTCCATCCTTCCAACTGAAATTATGATGATTCCTCCAACCAGGGTTATATGTGTTTAAGAAGGTGTTATTTTGTCGGCTCACGTAATCAACATCTTCAACCATCATTCTATGCTGGCAATATTTCGTTTTGTGTTCACCCCCATAAGTGTCACACTTGGTCTTGGCTTTCACTAACTCTGTTTGTAGTTGCTCAAACTTCTTTAAGAGTGCTTCGAGTTGTGCAGTGATAAGAGTGTTGGAGTCAACATGGTGCATACCGTTGTGTGATGGGGTTGATCGTGGTGGGTTGTACGCAAAGCTTTTCTTGGTTGCTTTCTCTAGAACCTCGAATGCTTCGTTGGGAGATTTGGTTCCGAGATCTCCACCGGCTATTTGATCAATTGCCTGCTTGTTTTGGCTGGATTGGGCATCGAAGAATGTTTGAACTTGGAGCCATTTGTTCAACCCATGGTGTGGGCATCTTCTTAGCAAGCCCTTGTATCTCTCCCAGGCTGCGTGCAGCGACTCGTCTTCGTCGGTTCTGAATCCGGTGATGCTGGCTCGGTACTTTGCGGTTTTGTCTGGTGGAAAGTATTTCAGGAGGAACCGCTCTACCATCTGGTCCCAATTGGTAATGGTGCCAGATGGGAGTGACTCTAGCCAATCCAAGGCATGGATTCGAAGGGAGAAGGGAAAAAGCTTGAGCTTGATTTGGTCCTCAGAGCAACTTTCGATTTTGATAGTACCGCATATTCGTAAGAATCGAGAGATATGAGACAAGGGATCTTCATCGAGAAGCCCATGGAATTGAACAAAATTTTCCACCATATGAATGATGCTGGATTTGATTTCAAAGTTTACAGTGATTTCCGATGGTGCTACGCCACTTCCATAACCTTCGAGGGTCGGCTTGCCGTATTGGTTCATGTTAGGTTCGTTTTCTGGGTTATTGGGTGCCGCCATGTTTTGTTCTGTTATGGTTTCTTCGGTTGTTTCGTCCGCAAACGCCCCGTTTTCTATTGTCTCAGCTACTACACGTGAACGGTTGCGTAACCTTTGGTGAAGGTGACATTCGGGTTCCGAAAGTGGTGAAACAAGCTCAGGTGCGGGCGTGGTGGACATTCATTACTTAAGAAAATAAATAAAGAAACTAGAAAGGTAAAAGTGAACTATAAGTAAAGCGGAAATAAATAATTATTTTTTTTTAAATAATTAGACTAAAACTAAATAAACTAATTACTTTTCTTTAGACTAAAACTAGATAAACTAAAATGAACAAAATTTAATTTATTTTTTTTTAAATTATAAACAATGGTGAAAATAAAAACTTAGATTACTATTAAAATTTTACGGTGTCCCCGGCAACGGCGCCAAAAACTTGATGTGGTGTGAGATATATATATTTTTATTAAAGATTTTTCACACTTTGTCGGGTTTTAAAAATGGTTTTCACCTAGACTTAACCACACACACAAAAAGCAAGTGTACCCGTCGTGTGGTAATATAGTAACGGCGAGAACCGGGTATCAACCCATGGACACGTAAATTTTAATATCAAACCTTTGCAAATATAATAACCGTGAGAAATGAGCTTAGCTGATTTGTTTTTAAGATTAATTTTTAGAAAAACTCGTAACAATAAATTAAAACAAGTAACACGATAATGGAGATAAACAAGAATTAAGAAGCTATCACCTTAACTTAGAATCCACTTGACTCCTAATGATGGTAAAGTTAAATATATGATAAATCCACTATTTTGTTTTAAAAAGAATAGTTTCTAGTTATAGATAACCATCCAAATGATTTTTTGGAAAACTTAGTATGAATTATACAAACTAATCACCTCAAATCATACTATAATGTAAGTGAACCTTTATGTTGAAATTTAAGGATATAGATTATCATTCAATTACGAAACTCAAATCTAACAACCGGTCGGAAAGATTACATGAACAACACATAATCCACCTGTGGTTGATTAAATTAGACTAAGTTCAAGTATTCCTTTGATTTATGAATTTTCAACCCAAGTGTAATATTAAAATAGTTGTGTTAACAAATTATTTATAATATTACTTAACAAGAATATCAATTCATAACAAATGTTCAATCTTTTCAAATCTAAACATGAGGATATGTGTTTAACCAATTTTCATGTAGCATACAATAATTATTTTAACTATTTCTAGATTAAAAGTTATAAAGTTGTATGAACAACATTTATAAATAAATGACAAAATCAAGAGTCTTTCAACATAACAAGATGTACCATTTATAATTCTTGTATGTTACTTTCAATTGTTTAAACACAATATTTTATCAAAAGATAACCAAGAACTAGTCATTATTTTAACATAAAATTATCATTTATTAATTCCAACCATCAAAAGTTGTCAAGTTTCAGCATGAGTTAAGGTGACATAAAGAGTTTTAGCCCATGATAATTATAAAAGATACACAAAAATAGAAGAATATAGCATTCATGTTTAATATTAAGATAATCTAACCAAGCTAGATAATTATGATGATGCTAAGACTTCTTCTTGATGTTGTATGAAGGTTCAAGAGCTTCTCTTATATTAATTCTATGGATATTTGAAGTGAAAATGTAAATGTTTTTCTCCAAAATTGTGCACACCAAATGAGCAACATGCATGGTCTTTATATAGGCTCACTTGTGCACAAGGCATGACCCATGTTTAGTAGGGCATGACCCATGATGGTCCCCATGTAGTACACCACGTGCTCCCTGGTTGTTCTCTTTGGCATATTGCTAGGAACGGGGCATATTTGGGTGAGGCATGGCCTGTGCTGGTCCCTCAAGCATTAAATGCGCATGCTACTGATTTGTACTTTCTTGGCAGCTTGATTGGCATGGGGCATGCCTGGGTGAGGCATGAACCTGTGTGTCTTCAAAAAGGGGGACAGCCAACAGTGTACTTTATTTTGTCATATTCTGAGGAGGCGTGGGGCATGTCTGCCTGAGGCACAGCCTCATGCTTAGCTGAAGTGTCTTCAGATGGAAATGGGGCATGCCTGGCTGAGGCTTGGCCCATGCTTAGCTGACAGATTCTCATTTTTCTTGATTTTTTCTTTGTTTTTCTTCATGTTTGGTTTTCTAAGCTCATTTTTCCTACAAAAACAAATAGAGGCTTATTATAACCAATTCCCAATAATATTATCATGAAAATAACATGAATAGAGTATAAAATGATGCAATAAAGATGTATAAATAATTATACATCAGTCGTTTAGACCGTGATGACCTCCTTAGCTGATTATCGGGTTCAACAGTTCAGTAGTTGTCTCAGGGACTTGCTCTTGTGTGTTTGATGTGTCTTCATTTACAAGAGGTGTAATAGGAGGTAAATTCGCAGAAGAGCCCATAACCTCCCCCCCCCCCCCCTCATGTTGCACTTCTTGGAAATCAAAGACTCGATTTATACTGCTCCCACTGACCTTAGATTTCTCTAGAAATTCAGCATTACGAGTTTCTACTATGCGAGTAACATGGGAAGGGCAATAGAATCTAAATCCCTTTGAATGTTCGGGATATCCAATAAAGAAACAACTGACTGTCCTCATGTCAGGTATCTTTTGATGAGGATTATAAAGCTTAGCTTCGGTAGGACAACCCCATACTTTCAAATAGTTTAAGCTTGGTTTCCTTCCTGTCCAAATTTCGTAAGGAGTTTTAGGGACAGACTTAGAAGGAACCCAATTCAACATATGAGATGCCGTCTTTAAAGCCTCAGTCATAAAAAATCAGGAAGATCTGAGTTTGCTAACATACTTCTAACCATATCCTCAAGGGTTCTATTTCTTCTCTCAGCAACACCGTTCTGCTAAGCAGAACCCGGCATGGTAAATTGATTCATGATCCCATTTTGTTTACAAAAGTCAAAGGACCGAGAGCTTTACCAATGTCAGTATGTCGGCCATAATACTCGCCTCCTCTATCTAACCTGACTACCTTTATCTTAAGGTTAAGTTGATTTTCAACCTCAGCCTTAAAGTTTTTAAACATGTTAAGTGCTTCAGTTTTCTCTTTGACTAAATACAAGTACATGTAACGAGAGTAATCATCTATGAAAGTTATGAAAGACATATGGCCAGTTATGCCAGGAGAGAAAGGGCCACAAATATCAGTGTGTATGAGTTCTAAGAGTCCTGAACTCCTAGTGGCACCTTTCTTATTCTTTTTCGTCTTTTTACTTTTAATACATTTAACACTCAGAGAAGTCAAGATTTGGTAGTACTTCATCCTTTACGAGTCTTAACATTCCATCTTGTGAAATGTGGCCTAAACGTTGATGTCACAACATGGATGATGTTTCTAAATCTCGTTTAATGTTTTCATTCACATTATATGATAACAATGATTTTGTAAATTGATCATCTAGTTCTAACTTATAGAGACTTCCTTCTAGAGAACCACAACCAATAACATGAGAGTTTAATGTAATAGTGACTTTGCCATTTCCATGCAAAACATTATAACCGTCATTATCTGACTTTGGTACTGATACTAAATTCCGAGTTAATCTCAGTACATACAAAGTATAAAAAAGTTTAATACAATGACCGGATTTCATTATAAATTGCATGGTACCAACAGCTTCAACATTTAATTTGTCACCATCTTCCACTCTAATTGTCCTTTGGTTTCTTTCCAGCCTCTGGATTGTAAGGAATCCTTGTATAGAGTTAGTAACATGAACCATAGAACCAGAATCAACCCACCATGTGTTAATGGGAACATTAATATTAAAGAAATCAAATATCATAAATAGATGGTTACCCTTCTTGACTAGCCACTCCTTGAATTTAGGGCAATCTCGCTGCTTGTGCCCCGTGTTACGGCATAATTTGCAGCTAAGTTTTCCGGATGTGGCTTTTGAGCTAAGGGATGCACTTGTACTGGCTTTATGGACTTTGGAGCTTTCCCCTTTGAAGTTCCCCTTCCTCTTTAATGGTTTGGTAGTGGTGACGTGAACAACATCTGGTTTTTCTACCTTCAAACGTTCTTCTTCTTGCACGCGCATTGCCATCAACTCACTCATTGACCATTTATCTCTCTGAGTGTTATAGTTAATTTTGAAAGAATCAAAGCATGCTAGAAGAGAGGTCATAATGAAGTGTACTAGAAAACCATCACTGATTTCCATGTCTAAGCTCTTGAGTTTATTAGCCATGTCATTCATCATCATTATGTGTTCACGCACACCATTTACCCCATTATACTTTAAAGTAAGCATCTTCAGAATTAAGGTGCTCGCGTGCGCTTCTGAAGATCCTTTGAACTGTTCCTCCACTGAGTCTAGATAAGTTTTAGCATTTTCAGAGTCAGGCATTGCTCCCCTGATAGCAACTGAGAAGGAATTATTGATTACCATCAAACACATTCGGTTAGATCTTTCCCACCTTTCATACTCTTGTTTCTGTTATGTTGTGCTTTTATCAGTGAGAGTAGCGGGAGCATCATGCCTCAATGCATAATCAAGATCCAACATGCCAAAAATAAGTCTAACTGAGTCCCTCCATGAGGCAAAGTTTTCCCCAGTCAGAACTTCAACTCCAAAATCTGGAGTAACAGTGGATGCTAGATTAATACAAGCAGAAGTGGCAGAGTTGAAGTGAGCTAAATATTGGGTAATCAAAATAAAACAGACATAATTAATACGTTGAAGATAAAAACCCATCATAACAACAAAATAATAGGTTAAAATTAAAATTATATTTGAACATTGGCTTCGCGTTGGCTTCGACCAATATCCAGATATTATGAATGAAAAATAATGTTCTAATTGAAAGTTGGCTTCGCGTTGGCTATGACCGACGTTCAAGTATTATGAACAAATAATTGTATGCTTCTACTTGAATGTTGGCTTCGCGTTAGCTTTGACCATCGTTCAAGTATTATGAACATACATATATAAAATAAAGAATTTTGGCGCATATATACACACATCACCGTTGGGAAGAAGTGTATATTTATGCATGTTAGGCCTATATGTTAACATATATAAAAAACTAGCCGTTGGGTTCATTGTTTGACAATACAAATTAAAAATATGCTTAAGTGACTTGAATAACGTCCCGCTGGGTTAGTTATTCAACACATAAAATCCTGTATCATTAATGATGCAAACAAATCTAACTAATTTATCACATAGTATATACTGGTTATTAAACATAACAGCAATCTCACATCATCATTTTATTTGAAAAAAAAATAGGATGCATTCTAACGTACATACAGACACATACTGATATAGATCAAATCAAATAATGCATCATACTTTAACATGTTGTTCCTCTCTATGGTTAATAATGGCAACCGTTAATATTTTAATCTCATAAAATCCAGTTATGTCAATAGTGGGCATATCAAAATAAATTCACTTATATAGAAAAAGAGTGTTGTAAAACAAGTAGAACCTATTAGCAATATAGAGAGAATATGAGAATGATTTCTTATTGATATCTTAATATGTGTAATACAAAGCCTCTTATATAGGCTAAACACATTAATACAAGAGTAATACAAAGATGATGAAGAGTCATCATATAATGGTAAAATATGTGGAGAGTCACTCTAATAAAGATTAATTCATAACACTCCCCCTTGACTCTCCATATAATGAAATACGCTTAGTGATGTTGCCTCATTAAAAACCTTGCTAGGAAAACCCAGTGGGATAAAACCATAGCTAAGGGAAAAAGAGTGCAACACGTATTATACTCCCCCTCATTTATACATCCTTGTGACAGGTTCCGATCTTGTGAGAAAGTTTGTTTATGACTTTTGTAGTAAACAATCCACCGCTTGATCTTGTAGTGTACGCTTCATTATTTAGAGGAATGATGCATTATCTCCATGTATGACTTGTAGTGCCTCATCTTGTAAACATGAGATCCATGACTTTGCTAAATCACATTCCCTGCGTTAATACGACTAACCAAACCCTTTTTTACAGGTTAGTAAAATATATACTCAAATATTTCATACATTGCACGTATCAAAATATTTATATTTAACTCTTATTAATGTCTCTTTACTTGAAATAAATTATATCAATAATAAAATAAATAATATATCTAGTTGTGTATAACTAGTGAGAAATATTGCATCAATTGCAATAAAGTATGGTACTTTTAATCAAAATTTATATTTAGAATAAGGGTAATTTGTTGAAATGAACTTCATTCCATTAAAATGTTTCAACATCTTCTAAATGAAGTTTGAGTGATATAAAATATCGTTATACAAACGCTTGACCCGTATACCATCTCTTTATGAGATATAATGCAATAATCAACATGATATTGTTAATTTAAAATTAAAATATTAAACACATGGATCAAATACATCTATATCTCTTTTCACGAGATAATCACATAGTTTGATTGTACCATGTCTAACTCGACTTTTGTAGTCCGCATATGGAACTTGTTAATTTCATATAATAATTTTTTCATGAATGCCTCATGTATATATAATCTGTCATAGACATCCTTCCCTATTGAATAATCATGTATACAATATATTACTCAAGAGATTTTACAATCCGTCATGGACTTCATTCCATGTTGCCTAATCATGTATACAAATTTACTATTCTAGAGTTTGGCATCTATTTACCACATCACTTTCTATATTATATTCAAATATGTCATCCATAGTTATAATTATCATTCCATTCTTGTATATCGTTTATTGGATATCACCATATGCTTATTGGTGCATAGGGATTACATCCTTAAGATATTTACTTTATGCAGTAACCCTGAATTAATATTGTAATCATATCGTTCTCGAGAACTTATTTTACATGATTTGATAATTCAAATCCTTCATAGATTTTCTTGTAAATCTCAGTATAAACTGAATAAAAATATTTATTGGACGCATATCAATTCTCTTTTTGTATTACCAGATTGTTTAGTTATCGGAAAGTCATTGCTTCCACCATTGGAGAATGTGTGTCCTCATAATTAATCATGGGTTTTTGCAAAAATTCTTGTGCCATCAATTTTGCAATATATCACTTGATGAATTTTCATAACTAATATACAATACCCGTTTGTATCTAACACACTTTACAACTTTAGTTGTACGGACTACTGGTCCAACATACTTTCCGTTATTTAGAGAATTCAATTCTGCCATGTTTGCGTCTTTCCACTTTGGCCAATCATTTTTATATCTCATTTATTGGCAGAACTTAGTTCTTGATCCTCAACATTTTCATTATTTCAAGCGTTATACATAATTATCAACGACGTCGATTTTTTCGATTCCATATATATATAGACATGATATAGTTTGTTGAGATCTCTTTTATTTCCAGGTATCTGAGGTTCTCTTCTAGAACCATCATGTCTATTGTCTCTTAAAGAGAATCTTTCATTATACCTCGACTTGACCATTTTCATTACTTGCTCCAGTTTCGAGGATTTATATTCTTGAACCGAATAGTCTAACACGCTTCAGGCGTGCCATAAACTCATTACCAGTGTATGGTTATCCTTTTAATAACATTTATTGGAGCAATAGCAGTTGTTATATGTGACTTAGCTAGTCACTCTATTTAGGTAAGTGAAAGCATTTGGTAGTTAATTCGCTAATTCTTGTAAATGAATTATCTTTTTAACTTCTGGTTTACACTTTTTAACTTGAGGATCAACATAATGATAATTCATTACAACTTTTTAATTTTCCAACTGCTTCTTATTTCCCCCTCATGTTGGAAATATTATTTTGTTTAAGTAAAAATCAATATTGAGTCGTAGACGAATCCCACATTGATGACTCTAAATACATACTTATCAATACTTTTCCATATCCAACATATATTCCCAACCTTCCATGATGTCTCATTTTTGTGCATTGTGGTGGAGTAATTGCAATGTGTATTGCACTTTTAAAAACTATAAATGGGAAATATTTGGTTCATGACTGAAAACCAATTGTAATAGGGATGAAGTATTATAACTTTTTGGCCTCATGTGAATTAATATTACCTTGTGTAAAAACACATGTTCCAACAAACAAATATGAACTTTTGCTCTCATGATTATTGGATTTGTATTTAATCATAGACGTTTGTTCATCGTCTTCAACAAAAAAATTGTAACAATAATAATCACATGTTGTTTAACACTTATTCCAATAATCATTAGTAATATGGGAATTAAGATCACCTCTAGAATAGTGGGCTATCTATTAGCTAAGTCACGCAAACTTCAGGTTGCGAATTTGATAACCATTTAGACGATGCATCGATTTAAAAACACTAAATGGTATCATATCAGGATATACATATCCTTTTATCATTTTCATAGTATATTAGAGATTTAAACCCAACTTAGTTGGTTAACAATTAACTTCCCCTTGAGAACAAACATTGTATGTTTAATTACCATGAAGAATCTTCTAGTTCTCCAATAAATTCACATCATCAATGACTCGGAATGGTCAAACCGGTCAAGCCAATATATTAAACAATCATGATCCATAAATTTATGTATTATGATCATATAGTATATCATCATTCTAAACATTCATGTTAAAACACGTTTCCCGTGTTTTATTCTCATATAATCACTCACTTAGAATGCCACTTCTTGTGATCAATAGTAACATGGTTGATCTCATTATCAATGTGAGCGTCATTATAATGTCCTCATTTACCAATATCATGACCTTTATCACCGATCATTTTATAATCATCACATTATTAACATAGTTGATCTCATTATTAACATGAGCATCATAACAATTTATTCAATTACCATGATCACAGAGTTTACACTGATCATTATATCATCACATTCACTTCAAAGAATGGATTATTAACTAGATAACTTTCATGGTGTCATCATTATAATTTCCTTAGTTATGATAGTAATATTTACTCTGATCAGTCTATCATCACATTCACTTCAGGGAATGGATTAGCACCACTCAACTTTCATGGTGGGCGTTTTCTTGGTATTCTTTAACAATCTTACTACTTCAAGAGTATATTTGAGGTTAGTCAAAAGAAATTGTATTATTCACAACTTGTATGAATAATCTTCTTATCATATAACATCAATTGAGAAGAAGTTATATGCTAGAATCATTGAGATTTAGCGATCCAAAATCTTACAACTTCCATAAATTTATAATAAGCTTTATGGAGTTTGGTACATCGGTGTAATATTATAACTCTTGATCACAATTCAAGCATGTTTATATCATGTGGTCATATACCACAACTTTGGTCATTTATAACAAGTAGGATTCATATACATTTCCAACAACAAATCATATACGCATTTTCATTATTATAATATACTACCATATAAACCACGCTTTTAATAATAATGTAAATCAAATAAATAACATGAGTTATTGGACATCATTTGTTATCCACATGATCTATTTTCACTAAATTAAAACATGAAAATTATTGTTGTCATCAAAATTCAAAAGTACCACTAATCAAAAGTCTACTCGTCCATACACATTCGACTTATAAATTGACCGAGTTTATGTCTAATATATATAGAAAATGAAGCAAGAATATAAAACCATTCATAATCATATCAGCATTTTCCAAGAAACATAAAGTTATCTACCACAGAAAACATCCTCAAAACAAGTACAAAGTTAAAGTTTATCATATTAACTAATTAGACATATATTAAGCGTCTTCGAAGCTCCTTGAGGTGAAGATGTAAAGTGTGTGTTCACATTTTATGTGATTCAAATTTCATGAACTATTAACTTCTAAACACATTAAAATTAAACTAAACAATTGTTCCTCGTGATAATATACAACACACATAAATTATGCGTATTATCTTTTTACCATATCATCATAAAAGTAATATGTATTATAATGTCCTTATACAAATTGCAATCGTGATTAAATAAAACCCATTAGACATCATTCCTAATTTTATCAACATCAACTACATGAGTTTCAACATATTGTTGTTTCATTATGGTTACTAACATATTGTGACATTCGTGACAAAACGAGGTATACTATATTCACTACGTAACAAGTAAACGACAAATCGGTTAATTCGTAGTGCTTAAACGAGTAACCGACCGAAACTAATTATGACTCGTATATATACTGAGGGGTCATATATGAGTTTTAGATATATTGTAGAGGTTAACATATTGATATTTAGGCCCCAGTACGTTTAAAGCCATTTAAACGAAAAAGGTTTCGTTTATTGATACGCTATGAGTTTAAACGCAATCGTTAACATCAAATCGAGCATTGTAGCATCCGTTAAGCCGAAAAAGATTTATAAAACACTTATATGACATGTTCTAGCCAATCCGTGAAAATATTTTGGATTTTTACAACGAGTCAGTACGTTTTTCTTATTTTACAAAAACAAGCTGAAAAACACTCGTTTTCGCGCTGGTTTTCGCACTCGAACTAGTTTTCTTGCGAAAAACCAAACCCGAAATAAATTTTGGACCGAATTTTACGCGTGGCACGAAAACCGAGGCACCATTGGGCCAAAAAGAGGCCCAATGGGCCCCTTCTTACTTGCGGCCGCCCCTCACATTATTCCACCAAAGATATTTTCTTGAAAACTTCTTGAATAAGCTACATATTTTTTATACATAAAACTTAAAGACCAGACCTTCTTCAGCTGTTCTTCCAAACCCTTGCCTTAAACCCACATGTAAGTTTAATTTTCATGAACTTTTAGCCATGTTTTAACTAAGTTATAATCTTATAAAAGTGTTTTGATTAGTTTTAAACATGTTTAACCATCCAATAACCATAAAAATCAAGTAAAATCATGTTTTGATGTTAAACATGTCTACAAAGAAGTATCATATAGATTTTTGGTCAAAAACGCGGATTAGAACATGAAGTTTTTATGGTTTGAAAGTTCGGTTTGAACCCAAAACCGAAACCCTAATTATCAAGGCTGTCACATGGATGATTTATGCTTGGTTTGATGTTATATGATATGTAGATACACTGAGTTTGCAACCCGAGACCCGGAAAGTCATTTAAGCTAGCAAAACTCATCGAAAACCGACAAGGTAAACCCGTAACACTCGTTTAGGGGCTGTTTAGTATTAGGTCGTGACGTGCTTGTTGTTATCTTGTAAAAATTTGTAGGGACATTAGGAATCATTTAAATGGGTCCCTATTCAAATTTGGTAATTTTTCGATAAACGGAGAATATTTGGCGAATTTATTACCGTTTATTGGCATTTATTCGGGAAAAATAGGTAAACTTCATGAACAATTATGAAACTTTTTTTGAAACCCATAAATGATATATTAAGATCACTGGTAAAGTTTGAGAACATTTGGAGATGCTTAGGTATTAATTGTGCAATTGTGTTTTAACCGAGTTTTAATAGCCGAAAAACGCGCAAAAAGGCATTTTGGCCAAAGAGTTAGATTCTGGAGATTTTTCAGGGGCTATGTAATGATATTGAGATCATTTGGAAAAATTATCGGATTTTTCGGATATCGTTTGGTATAAACGGGCTATTTATTACTCAAATATAGCACATTAAATGAGTTTTTATAAATAGATAATTAATCACAAAATTTCTGAAAATATTTTTATAAAATTCTACATATTTTAATTTATTTTTACAAAAATTTACATGATTTATATATGAGTACATCTTTAGTTATGATTAATCAAAGATTTAAACTATAATTGTTTTAACGAAACCGGCAGTTTTGTGTTTAACGGACTGACTGGTATGCCAAAATGTCAAAAGTGGTCAAATATCGTATTTTGAATGAAAATGATAAAAACGAACTTTTTACGAGAATTCCGGACAATTCGGGTGGATTGTATGCGTTTTTTATAATCAAATCGGTGTGAAAACGGAAACGAACCCTGCGATCAATCCAGATACCGAAACCTCAAGATGCTTTCATAAATCAAATCATTTTAGCAATAAACATGTTTACTTAAGTTTGTGTGAACTTACCTATTCCCTAAACGCGTAAACGATCAACTTGGCTAGGCTCGGGAAACGGTGAAACTGAGCCAAATCCAGGTTTAAACATTTCATAGTATACAACGTCACAATCTAAGACTATGGTAATGTTTTGGGCCTAACAGCTATAACCAGACTAGTTATACAGCCCGATTTGGTTTAAACACTATACTAGTATTAACAGTACGATACCGATTATAGGATACGAGTTATAATCGAGGCATAACACTTATTGACGTATATTACCTGCTCGAACTACAATAAGGTGAGTTTCACGACCCCACTTTCTAAACTGTTTTACGAACTTTTGTGGTGGAAAGCATGTTTACATATACTTATATACTTGAAAACGAGTGGTGATGTGAATTATCTAAGTACTAACACTTGAAAGTCCCCACAAACACAAGTGATTAACTTCGTGCCAGAGATGTGTGGATAGTACTATCGGTTTGACAAACCCAACTGAAGGCACCGGTGGGGTATGCCGGATATACGTGTTTACGCAGTTGCACATAGTCATTTATACTTATTACATTCTGCTATGTGGTGTTAGACATAGTACATACTTGGGGCAAAGTGGCTGTTAAATGCCAACGGGAGTACATGGGCAAGGGTGGCCATGCAGTGCGAGCTGTCTTGGGTTCACTTGTGGCTTAGTATAATACATCATACACATGCTTATACACATACGTATTGTGAACTTTACGAACTCGTATACTGATTTTGTTCGTACTCGTGAAACTTGAAACTCACCAACTAGATGTAGTTGACTGTTTTAACATGCTTTTCAGGTAAGCCGAAGTTTGAATGATTTGCTTACGTGCTTGGTGTTAGAAGGAAAGTTGAATAGCTGTGAATAGATGCAAATACGTAGTAATGAATAAGAAGCCCGTGAACTGATTATGTGATTTTCATCTAGTTTGTAAACTTAGTACCTACCAATGTAATATGATGTAAATTAGTTTGTTAAATCTCTTTATAAACAATGTGGTTGGTACAAGTGTTATCTGTTACATTCCCGTATTACGCTTCCGCAACTACCTAGTCGGGGTGTGACAGAAGTTTGTATCAGAGCAATTGGTTATAAAGAATTAGTATGTCCCTTAGGATACCCTAAGATAACCTTAGGCTAGATTAGTTCTGGGAATAAAATAATATTAAATAATATATACAGGCAATTCTCGTGATGAACTTGAATGGACAAGTGGGTTATTATGGTCCGGAACGTAATAACAGACTTGTTTGTACGAGGGAATCCGAGAAGAAGTCGTTGAACAATCTAATAGGTAAAAACAGCAACATATGTGTATAAAATATAATATTAAATAATTATACATCTATATAAAGGATTAAATATTCTAATGTGTGCGAATACGTGTAAGTACTAAATTGTAATTAATATTATACATTATTAGAATTAATGTTATCAAGAATTGTTATTATTATAGTAACCTTTGTAAAGAGGGATGCCGAGAACCAGATATGATGCAACTAATCAAGTACCAACACTATCTCTTGAGAAGGAAGAACCAGAAAAACACTTAGAGGAGAACAAATATGTAGAACAGATGGAAATGAGAGAAATGAGGTGAATCCATATGAGGCGCCATTGATAAGCCTTACCTATCAGGCTATAGATGAGACAATTATTCCCCTAGAACATCACCTAATCATGAGGTTGGATTCACCAATACTTACTACTAGAACTCCTAGATCTCCCACACCATCATCACATCATACCCCGGTGACTGTACCCACTCATAGAGCTAGTCAGACTAACCGTACGTATGTACCGTCACCTGATAGTATGTCTTCCCCACCCATATTGACTTATCATAGGGGAAGAACCTTCAGTATCTATGTTACCAAGATACCTTTCCTTACATGGAGTATACTTGTACTTAATCCAGAACCTCCCCATTTAGCCGACCCAGCCTGGTTAGCTGTATTGACTAATCAGATACTAAAGCACTTAATAGCTATAATCACCAACATATAGAGAAGACGTGAGTTATATGATTACATGTTGGATATACAACAGGTAGTGATGAGCTTACATTGATCCGATACTCATTATTGACGGCTCTTGGACATAGTGACAACCAAGTTATGCGGTTGTCAAGCAATTATTGCAGCCTAAATGGTTGTTTGTGTGTGGTTATTGTATTATATACATATGGATAAATAAAAATAAAAGTAGTATGGTTTTTTATACATAGTCTTTTGATACCCCATGCAGCACTAGTAGTAGCATATTGCGCTGACATGGAGGATGTTTTTAATCTACTATTGTTACAAGCACTGACCTTACCGGGTTAAGCCTCTATATAGTGACAAATTTTAGTATATCTATTTAAGAGCTGGCCGATGCCAGGTTAAGTCCATGCGCTGGGTTTGGATTACATATGTACAGTAACATTTATGTGTAATACAAATGTGTTCTTTGGCATAGTTGTGTGTTTATGATTATTATTATAGAATGGTCCCGGAGAAAACTAATACTATATTTGAGGCGGAGGTGGGCGAAATGATTGCTCGCCACCTACAAGCAGTGATACTGACTATTGTAGCGCACGTCACTTCTGGCATACGTAAAAATACAACTAGTTAACCAATCGTCGAGCACTGATACAACCGCTAATACTACACCTCCGCCGAACACTAATACAGCTAGGAATAGTATTTCCCCATTGAATACAAATAATGTCACGAATATAACTCCCCCACTGTATACTAATATTTCTGGTAACACGAATTCCCCGCGAGAATGTTCATATGAAAAGTTTATGTCGTGTAGACCTATAAATTTCAGTGGTACTGATGACCTAGCGGATTGGTGAAATGGATTGAGAAAACCGAGTCTGTAATCAACATTAGTGAATATCCACCGGACCGTATAGGCAAATTCATCACTACTATGTTTCTGGATCATTCCTTGATGTGGTGGAACACAGTGATATAATTAAGGGGACAAGATGCTATAAACCATATGTCCTGGACCGAACTTAAAGTATTAGAACATTTTTGCCTAAGAAATGAGATCCTGAAATTAGAATACGAACTTTGGAATTTGGAAATGAGAGACGCTGATCATTTAAGTTACACAAATCGTTTCAATGAATTTGACTCGTTTAGTACCATGGTCAATTATTCCAGAATTCAAGCGCATTGAGCGTTATATTTGGGGACTGACCCCAGCCGTGAGAAGTATAGTCAATTCCACAACCCACCCAACTTTAGAAAGTGTTGTGTCACAATCCAGCGTTATTACCTTTGACCTTACAAGAAATGGTGTATTAAGAGTACCAGGAGAATCGTCCGGTTTAAAACGAACTAGTTATATCTCTAGAACACAAGTGAAATCTCAGAATAAACGAATCTGCCCTACAACTCAGAACTATGCTAAAACCAGTTCCGACATGAAACAAGATGCATACAAAGGGTTGTTGCCAAAGTGTGGAAAGTGTAATTTGCATCACACTGGTGAATGTCGAACGACCATATGTCAAAGATGCGGAATGATTGGGCATTATACCACAAGTTGTTGAACTATAATGAATACTTCAAACCGACAGTCTCAAACAGCCCAACCTCGTTATCCACAAACACCTAGTCCCAACCATTTCGACAACAATCTAATCAACAAACCCCATCTTCAATGAGCCTCCAGATATGTTATAAGTGCGGTAGTACGAAACACTTTAGGAGACACTGCCCCAAATTGAATCCCGATATAGTAAAACGACAAAATCAAGGGCAACATCAACTTCCTATCCGGCTAGGGGATGCGCTTCCGTAAATGGATCAGGCGAAGCGTGACAAGACCCACATGTAGTAATAGGAAGTTTTGATGTTATAGTCGGTATGGATTGGCTATCTAAGTATAAAGCTGAAATTGCCTGTAAAGATAAGACTGTTAGGATACTTCATTCGAATGATGAGGCAATGGTATTTCAAGGCGAGAAATCTGGTACTATGTTGCCTCTCGTATCCCAACTTAAGACTTTAAAGTATTTGCGCCAAGGTTGTACATTATACTTGGCGAGCGTAACAGTCAAAGACCCCGATGAAAAGCGAATAGAAGACATCCCAGTGGTACACGAGTATTCAGATGTATTTCCCGACGAGTTGCCTGGTTTACCACCGACCCGACAAGTTGAATTCCATATTGACTTGATACCAGGAGCAGCACCCATTGCTAAGGCACCTTATCGACTTGCACCTTCTGAAATGCAAGAACTTTCCAACCAGTTACAAGAATTACTGGACAGGGGTTTTATCCGACCTAGTTACTCGCCGTGGGGAGCACCAGTGTTATTCGTGAAAAAGAAGGACAGAAGTTTTCGGATGTGTATTGATTACCGGGAATTGAATAAAGTAACTATAAAGAATAGATACCCCATACCCCGAATTGATGACTTGTTTGATCAGCTCCAGGGTGCGAAGTATTTTTCGAAAATTGATCTCAGATCGGGTTATCATCAAGTAAGAATTCAGGAAGAAGATATCCCAAAAACAGCATTTCGAACTCGGTATGGTCATTATGAATTTTTGGTTATGCCGTTTGGGTTGACAAATGCACCTGTAGTGTTTATGGATCTTATGAACCGAGTTTGCAAACCCTACCTTGACAAGTTCGTGATAGTGTTTATCGATGACATTTCGATATAATCGAGAAGTAAGGAGGAGCACGAACAACATTTGCGGGAAATCTTAGAATTATTGAGGCAAGAAAAGTTATATGCCAAGTTGTCCAAATGTGAATTCTGGTCACGAGAAGTACAGTTCTTAGGACACATTGTGAATCAACAAGGAATCCAAGTAGACTCCTGTAAAATTGAGGCCATTAAGAATTGGCAAGCTCCTAAATCGCCGAAAGAAATTCGCCAATTTTTGGGATTAGCCGGGTATTACCGACGATTTATTGAAAACTTTTCAAATATTGCTCAACCTTTAACCCTCCTAACTCAGAAAGATCAAACGTATGAATGGGGAGAAGAACAAGAAATGGCCTTTCAAACATTAAAACAAAAGTTGTGTGAAGCTCCAATATTAAGTCTTCCAGATGGAACTGATGAATTGGTGGTCTATTGTGACGCATCTCGTAAAGGTTTAGGATGCGTACTAATGCAAAGAAAGAAAGTAATAGCATATGCTTCCCGACAATTAAAAGTACATGAAAAGAATTATACGACCCATGATTTGGAATTGGGAGCAGTTATCTTTGCATTGAAGATTTGGAGACATTACTTGTATGGCACCAAATGTACCGTCTATACTGATCACAAAAGCCTACAACACATATTTGATCAGAAGGAGCTGAATATGAGACAAAGAAGATGGGTAGAACTGTTAAATGATTATGATTGTGAAATTAAATACCATCCGGGTAAGGCCAATATAGTAGCTGATGCTTTAAGCCGAAAAGATAGAGTTAAACCGTTGAGGGTACGAGCACTTGGAATGATTGTCCAAAGTAGCCTAATCGAACAAGTTCGTGTTGCACAAGACGAAGCCTTAAAAGCAGATCAGTTAGAGAAGGAAGAACTACATGGGAACGAAAAGAATTTTGAGAAGAAAATTGATGAAATATTCTATTATAAAAACCGGGTGTGGATTCCTACACTTCATAAACTCCGCGAGCTTATTCTTGATGAAGCACACAAATCCAAATATTCTATTCATCCAGGTACCGATAAGATGTATAAAGATGTTAAGGAATTTTATTGGTGGCCTGGTATGAAAAAGGATGTAGCCTTGTATGTAAGTAAGTGTGTAACATGTTCAAGGGTGAAAGCAGAATATCAAAAACCTTCGGGAATGTTACAACAACCCGAAATCCCACAGTGGAAATGGAAACAAATAACCATGGATTTCGTAACACATCTACCAAAAACCTCCCGAGGACATAATGCAATTTGGGTAATTGTGGATCGAATAACCAAATCCGCACACTTTATCCCAATTCGTAACAATTACTCTACCAAAAAACTCGCCCAAATTTACATCGATGAAATTGTATCTCGACACGGAGTACCTCTTTCGATTATTTCCGATCGAGATAGTCACTTTACTTCACATTTCTGGCAAGCAGTACAAGAAGCTTTGGGAACCCGAATAGACCTGAGTACCGCTTACCATCCCCAAACAGATGAACAATCCGAACGAACTATCCAAACCTTAGAAGATTTACTTTGTGTTTGTGTACTGGACTAAAGGGAATTGGGATCAACACCTCCCACTCATTGAATTCTCTTACAATAACAGTTATCACAGTAGTATACAAGCAGCACCTTATGAAGCCTTATACGGGCGAAAATGTAGATCACCACTTTGTTGGACAGAGGTGGGTGATACTCAAATATCAAGATCCGATTTGATTCAAGAAACAACCGATAAAATTTATAAGATTAAACGCAAGTTGAAAGCCGCCCGGGACCGACAGAAGAGTTATGCCGATATTCGTAGAAAACCGTTATCTTTTGAAATAGGCGACAAGGTGTTTTTAAAAGTATCGCCGTGGAAAGGAGTTATAAGGTTTGGAAAGACCGGTAAATTAGCCCCGAGATACATTGATCCTTTTGAGATTATTGCAAAAATTGGTCCCGTAGCTTACCAATTAAAACTACCCTTAGAACTGAGCACTATTCACGATGTGTTTCATGTATCGAATCTGAAAAGGTGTTTGACTGATGAAACGGCAATAGTACCACTGGAAGAAGTTCAGATTAATGAAAAGCTCACTTCGTAGAGGAACCGGTAGAAATTGTGGACGGGAAAACCAAACAGTTACGACACAACAAAATATCTCTGGTAAAAGTTCGGTGGAATTTAAAACAAGGACCCGAATATACTTGGGAACGAAAGGACGAATTCCGAAAGAAATACCCACACGTGTTCCCTAAAAAGAAAACCTACACATTAAATTTCGAGGACGAAATTTCTTAACGGGGGGAGAATGTGACATTCGTGACAAAACGAGGTATACTATTTTCACTACGTAACAAGTAAACGATAAATCGGTTAATTCGTAGTGCTTAAACGAGTAACCGACCGAAACTAATTATGACCCGTATATATACTGAGGGGTCATATATGAGTTTTAGATATATTGTAGAGGTTAACATATTGATATTTAGGACCCGGTACGTTTAAAACCATTTAAACGAAATCGTTAACATCAAAACGAGCATTGTAGCATCCGTCAAGCCGAAAAATATTTATAAAACACTTATATGACATGTTCTAGCCAATCCGTGAAAATATTTTGGATTTTTAAAATGAGTCAGTACGTTTTTCTTATTTTACAAAAAGAAGCTGAAAAACACTCGTTTTCGCGCTGGTTTTCGCACTCGAACTAGTTTTCTTGCGAAAAACCAAACCCGAAATAAATTTTGGACCGAATTTTACGCGTGGCACGAAAACCGAGGCACCATTGGGCCAAAAAGAGGCCCAATGGGCCCCTTCTTACTTGCGGCCGCCCCTCACATTATTCCACCAAAGATATTTTCTTGAAAACTTCTTGAATAAGCTACATATTTTTTATACATAAAACTTAAAGACCAGACCTTCTTCAGCTGTTCTTCCAAACCCTTGCCTTAAACCCACATGTAAGTTTAATTTTCATGAACTTTTAGCCATGTTTTAACTAAGTTATAATCTTATAAAAGTGTTTTGATTAGTTTTAAACATGTTTAACCATCCAATAACCATAAAAATAAAGTAAAATCATGTTTTTATGTTAAAGATGTCTACAAAGAAGCATCATATAGATTTTTGGTCAAAAACGCGGATTAGAACATGAAGTTTTTATGGTTTGAAAGTTCGGTTTGAACCCAAAACCGAAACCCTAATTATCAAGGCTGTCACATAGATGATTTATGCTTGGTTTGATGTTATATGATATGTAGATACACTGAGTTTGCAACCCGAGACCCGGAAAGTCGTTTAAGCTAGCAAAACTCATCGAAAACCGACAAGGTAAACCCGTGACACTCGTTTAGGGGCTGTTTAGTATTAGGTCGTTACGTGCTTGTTGTTAGCTTGTAAAAATTTGTAGGGACATTAAGGATCATTTAAATGAGTCCCTGTTCAAATTTGGTAATTTTTCGATAAACGGAGAATATTTGGCGAATTTATTACCGTTTATTGGCATTTATTCGGGAAAAATAGGTAAACTTCATGAACAATTATGAAACTTTTTTTGAAACCCATAAATGATATATTAAGATCACTGGTAAAGTTTGAGAACATTTGGAGATGCTTAGGTATTAATTGTGCAATTGTGTTTTAACCGAGTTTTAATAGCCGAAAAACGCGCAAAAAGGCATTTTGGCCAAAGAGTTAGATTCTGGAGATTTTTCAGGGGCTATTTAATATATTTAGATCATTTTGAAAAATTATCGGATTTTTCGGATATCGTTTGGTATAAACGGGCTATTTATTACTCAATTATAGCACATTAAATGAATTTTTATAAATAGATAATTAATCATAAAATTTCTGAAAATATTTTTATAAAATTCTACATATTTTAATTTATTTTTACAAAAATTTACATGATTTATATATGAGTACATCATTAGTTATGATTAATCAAAGATTTAAACTATAATTGTTTTAACAAAACCGGCAGTTTTGTGTTTAACGGACTGACTGGTATGCCAAAATGTCAAAAGTGGTCAAATATCGTATTTTTGAATGAAAATGATAAAAACGAACTTTTTACGAGAATTCCGGACAATTCGGGTGGATTGTACGCGTTTTGTATAATCAAACCCGTGTGAAAACGGAAACGAACCCTGTGATCAATCCAGATACCGAAACCTCAAGATGCTTTCATAAATCAAATCATTTTAACAATCAACATGTTTAATTAAGTTTGTGTGATCTTACCTATTCCCTAAACGCGTAAACGATCAACTTGGCTAGGCTCGGGAAACGGTGAAACTGAGCCAAATCCAGTTTTAAACATTTCATAGAATACAACGTCACAATCTAAGACTATGGTCATGTTTTGGGCCTAACAGCTATAACCAAACTAGTTATACATCCCGATTTGGTTTAAACTCTGTACTAGTATTAACAGTACGATACCGATTATAGGATACGAGTTATAATCGAGGCATAACACTTATTGACGTATATTACCTGCTCGAACTACAATAAGGTGAGTTTCACGACCCCACTTTCTAAACTGTTTTACGAACTTTTGTGGTGGAAAGCATGTTTACATATACTTATATACTTGAAAACGTGTGGTGATGTGAATTATCTAAGTACTAACACTTGAAAGTCCCCACAAACACAAGTGATTAACTTCGTGCCAGTGACGTGTGGATAGTACTATCGGTTTGACAAACCCAACTGAAGGCGCCGGTGGGGTATGCCGGATATACGTGTTTACGCAGTTGCACATTGTCATTTATACTTATTACATTCTGCTATGTGGTGTTAGACATAGTACATACTTGGGGCAAAGTGGCTGTTAAATGCCAACGGGAGTACAAGGGCAAGGGTGGCCATGCAGTGCGAGCTGTCTTGGGTTCACTTGTGGCTTAGTATAATACATCATACACATGCTTATATACATACGTATTGTGAACTTTACGAACTCGTATACTGATTTTGTTCGTACTCGTGAAACTTGAAACTCATCAACTAGATGTAGTTGACCCGTTTTAACATGTTTTTCAGGTAAGCCGAAGTTGGAATGATTTGCTTACGTGCTTGGTGTTAGAAGGAAAGTTGAATAGCTGTGAATAGATGCAAATACGTAGTAATGAATAAGAAGCCCGTGAACTGGTTATGTGATTTTCATCTAGTTTGTAAACTTAGTACCTACCAATGTAATATGATGTAAATTAGTTTGTTGAATCTCTTTATAAACAATGTGGTTGGTACCAGTGTTATCTGTTACATTCTCGTATTACGCTTCCGCAACTACCTAATCGGGGTGTGACACATATTGTGAAAGACGTCATGAAAGATATATTGAATACTTAATTACAGTTATATGCATGAATATGGAATTCTTACGAGAATCTTGAACTACATTTTTACACAATTCATGTTAATACAAAACGAATGATCTATACTAATAGTTGGCTTAAATTTCTAAAATTTTCATGAAATAAAATGATACATCATTATTATTAATTATAAGTATTTGTCATTGACGACAAAAACTAAAAATTAACAACTTTTATACACAATCCATGTATCTAAACATTTTCACAACATATATGCAGTTATGAACATGTACATAGAAACAAGCAATACATCTTATAGTAACATATGCTTTTAATGTTTTAAGTGTGTAGTAATACATTGAAAACTTTCATGTAACTACCTCATGACCAATAAAAATTAAAAGAATGCCATATAATATTTAGAGTAGAGGTAAATAAAAAGACATTTAACTTGTGGAAGTATCAACAATACATTTAATTATTGCAGGTCATTAAAAGACATTAATAATGTGCAACATCTTTCGATTTATACATAAATCGCCTTTTAAAATAAGTACCATATGTTTCTTTCATAATTTATAGTCAAATAAAATAAATTTACTTGAAAAATATGATTATTTATCAATAATAATTATTTGAAAACATATAAGAGATATCATAAAAGAATTTAATATTTATGTAACTATATAATCAATTCGAGAAGTATGTATAGTCCAATTATTTTATTTAATGAAATCAAATTAAATCATATGCTTAAACGTAGGTTGAAATTACCATATTTATAAATTAAAAGTGTATAATAATAATACTAATAATAATAATAATTTCTTAAGAAAACATATATAAAACAACTGATAATATGCATATAAAACACCAAACACATATTTGAGTGTCTCCCCCCATTAGAGAGTCAATAACCAATAGAAACAAAACAAATCATATACGAGTAATATTTATATAATCCTTCATCTTGTACGCATATAATCCAATTAACTGTATGGCTAATAAATTATAAAATTAAGATGAAATTATAATATAGGGATGTAATACATTTGAGATTAAAATAATATAAACGAAGAACATATACTTGTCGCAAATTGTTAATTAAAATCTTAGATCCAATATTATAACAATAAACCAAATCTTAAACATGAATATCTATTTAACCGAAAATTTTATAAATCACAATGGGGTTTATGTTCGAGAGAATAAAGAACAAGTAAAGATAATTAGTAGGCGATACTTATCTCATGAAGATGTGAACGGACTCTAAAAGCAACTCGTGCTGATAACGTGTTGTAAAACAAGTAGAACCTATTAGCAATATAGAGAGAATACGAGAATGATTTCTTATTGATATCTTAATATGTGTAATACAAGGCCTCTTATATAGGCTCAACACATTAATACAAGAGTAATATAAAGATGATGAAGAGTCATCATATAATGGTAAAATATGTGAAGAGTCATCTAATAAAGATTAATTCATAACAAAGAGAACATTTTTTATATTAATTTGGGGCTATCCTTTCTTTTTGGCTAATTCGCAAAACAATTTTCACATGCACCATTTAAGAAACAAAAAAAATATTGTTAAGTTGTTTACGGGGTTAGCTATTCAACGAATTCTTGAACTCGACAAAAGAATTGGATTTAATGAATAAATGCATTAAGTTTATTAAATTATAAAACATGAAAAAGAAAAAATTGTAATAACAATTTTGATTATCATGAAGGGTTAAGAACAAACAAAATTACCCCTGCAAAAAATATGGTTTTGTATTGACTACATAAAATAATTTGGTTTGTTCAAAACCTTTCTACATATATATATATATATACTAGTTTTAGAACCCGTGTAATACATGAGATTCGTCAATATCTAAATTAATAAAATGAATTATTTTGAATTAAGTCGGTTAACTTTCACATTTTATTAAATTAAAGGTTTAACATGTTTTTTCTTTGTTTCAATACGAAAATCTTTTTATTGATTGGATTTTATTTTGTACTTTTTATTTTTATTATATAACATATTTAAATTTTTTTTAAATGTAACTACATATTTTGCAAATCCCGACTCCATCTTCTCTACTATTGCTTTCTTGACGTACAAAAATATGATGAGGTTCAATTTGAAGGTTTAGTGATCCGATTTGAAAAAAAGTTACACAAGTGACCTAATTGGAACGCTTTTAAAACTTGGTTATTATTCTGTAACATTTCCCTTTTTTCATATAACTTTTCTAAAGTATAGCAAGCTGGCCAATCTGATAATAAAATTACTATGCAATAATTTATCATTTGAAATAGCAAATATTGTCAAGCCATTTGACAAAGTTAACATTGCAACTGACATGTATAATTTGTGACTTAATAAACAGTTAATTGTTCATACTTGTAGCCCAACTGGTGCATTTAAAGAAAAAAAAAACTTCAAACTATGCATCATATAATCGCACAACAAAATTGTTGCAGTAGTTCCAATCAGCAAGGAGCTGAAAGTTACTAAAATAGTCATGCAATAGAAAAACTGAAAATTATGATATCACCCAAGGGTTCCAGGAGACTATTTGTTAATAAACGAAGTCATAAAAAAACCAAGAACTGGGACGGTTTTCCTTATTGTATTCCTCCTTCCTGTGCCAATCTTGAACTATCATCCTGCACTATGTTTGATATCACTTTCTGACTAAGTGTAGTCTACACTTACAATATTGTCATTTGTATTAAGTCCTGTATAAGCATATATCTTTAATAGTAATAAATAAATATAACCCATAAGCAATAAAAGTCAAAACTCATGTTACTGTCTTCTATTCAGTATATAAACCAACTAAAAAAATAAACACTTTAATTAGGACGACCCATTAATATATATACACAATCATAGGATGAAAGTTTCACTAACCTGAGAGCCACCGATTCCTTCTTTTCTTTCTTTGATAACTTTGCCATTAGAGTCAATTCTTTTCTTTATTATATCATGTCTCTGCGAGTAAAATTTATATAATAAGATAAAGATATTAAAACAACAATGATGCATCAATAGAACAATTATTTACCACTTAACTATTTAATAAACATACTAAGTCAAGATGTTGCTCCCCACTGATATCCATGGCATCTAGACCGAGTAGAGTACATAAAACAGTCGGAAATGTGATATCAAACTGCAATTAAAAGCAATGCATATCAACAAAGGCTCAAAACAATAAATAAAAAAGTGTCATCAAGTATAAATGGTCTTTACTTTGATTTGTAGTTTTTCTCCTCTAGAAGTGTCGACTGCAATCTTGTTTCAGTAACTGTATCTAGATATAACCCTGCAGAAGTGTAGAGACAACATTTAGAGCAATATCTTAGTAACATGCTTTTCACTGTGATTCTATAGCTTCAAGCAACAACACTTGCTTCATCTATTATTAACTAAATGTATGTATAACAAAGCTACCTGTAAATCAAAGTAATGTGATTAAAAATTCAAGAAACCAACAACAAATGGCTCAAATACATAATAACAGCAAAATCACCCAAATCTTAAACAGAAAACCCTAAAAATTTGAGTTTCCAACCCATAATAAAGAAAAATAATAGCCGAAACATTTAAAGAATGATAGCCGAAACATAAATTTATAGAAACTTCTCAGTACCCAAACGATTAATAATCGATTACAAACAAATAGAAATAAACATGATATAATATCTCGAAACATAAAGAATCATAGCCGAAAACATAAAGAATCGATCCAAACCTTGTCCGTGGCACACTGAATGGTCGATTGAATCCGTGCCTAAAGGAGTAACAATGGATTACAGAAATAGAAATAAACATAAATAATCGACTGAAACATAAATAATCGATACAGACCTTGTTCATGATCTATTGAATCCGTGTATAGAATAGGTAGATTCATTTAGAGAGGATGAAGATAAAGCGGCGCAAGTAGAAGAAGATATATTGTGGGTTTGCCCTAATTAGGTACATAGACCAGACGTATTTTATGACCCAACAAGGATATTTAGAATGGGCTGAGATTGGAGCGGGATTTTTAGCGGGAAAAATAATGAATGTGGGACTGACACGTACTACACGGGGCTGGGGCTGGGGCTGTGCACAAAAAAACTGAACTTAACATCATTAATCATGTTTAACATATATTGGCGAAAGCAAATCATCAAATAATATGATTGAATAATACGCAAGTAAATATTTGGATATATATATAAAACTGTTTGATAACACGGGAAGAGAACTCACTAATAAGAGCTACAACCAATTCTCTCGCTAATTTAAGAATCCTTTTACAAACGTATATACACATCCCAATATCAAAATGAAAAACCAAAGTCAAACTTGAAATACATGAGCAATAAAATGAGTGATTGCACATGCTTGTCAAAATTCCACTTATATTTCCAATCTCTATACACAAAATATAAAACGAAAAGAATATAAAATCATTCATAAAACTTCCAGGAGATATACATATATATTAAGTTAGTGAATACTGGTCAAGACAAACTGGACAAGAGAGCTGCTCTGTATTTGCAGGTGAAGTTTGTGTGTGTTCAATTAGGCATGTATATTGCACATCAACAGAATAAAACTTTATTATAAATTAGGATTAGTGGAACAAAGACCTCTGAAGATGAGAAGCGTCTTCCATTAAAATGCTTATGTAATGCATCCGTTGAGTTTTGGTCATCAAATGTTACCAGAATACTATATCGGTTCCCCATTCCATCATTTCTAAACCGCAAGACACACAATATTAACAAAACTTTAAAGAATCAATATTGAAAACTAATGACTATTGACAGCAAACCTGACAACGTGCGTTTCCAAAATATTATGAGCAAAGGAGCCACAAAACTAACAAAAATCAGCATATCACTATGTCAGATCTGGGCTATAGTCACACTTTTTCAAAAACCGAATTGTCACACTTTTGAAAAAATCTGTGACTAATCTTAGTTTCAGCCACGCATTTGAGCATTCGTGTGACGAAACAGCCTAGTTACGAGGCCTTTGGTCACGCTTTCTTAATAAACGTGACCATAAACACATCTTTTAGACACACACTTCAATTTCGTGTGACAATAAAAGCCCGTTACGATACCTTTGGTCATGTTTTCAAAAAGAACGTGACCATAAACTCACATTTTAGCCACACTTCAATAAAATAATGTGACAGTTGCTAGCCATACTGAACAAAATAGTGACCAAATGTTACCAACTGCCATGGTATTGATTGATTTTTTATTCATGTGACCAAAAACACAGGTAACATATCCACACTGGATGTGTGTGGCTAGTTGTTACCAACCGTCATTGTAGTTTTTTTATTAATGTGACTGAATGGTTTTGGATTTGGTCACTTACATGAGTTACTAGGTGTGACCATACATTAGTTTATTATTGTCATGGTTAAACTTCTTCTGTGTGACTAAATACGAGGAACCATCATTGTTTTTATTTGATGATGTGTCTAAAAGCTAATACCTATGGTCACGAATATTGTTTTGTGTTACTAAAGGTCTAGTGTCTATTAGTCACCTATTAGAAATATTATGGTCACAGTATTACAAAATTCGTTATCTGGAGTAGGGATGAGCAAAATCGGGATTGGTACCGATTGGTATCGGTACCGGTACCGAAATCGGTACCGATTTGGTACCGCCGGTACCGAATCGGTACCAAAGTTTTAAGTTTCGGGATCGGTACCGGTACGGTACCGGTATTTCCCGATTTTTTACCTCCGGTACCGGTATAATCCCGGTACCGTCCCGGTATCGGTACCGTACCGGTACCGAACCGAATATTTCGGTACCGGTACCGGTACCAAGAATTAGGGATTTTCGGGATCGGGATTTTCAGGATCGGGATTTTCGGGATCGGTCCGATACCATGCTCATCCCTAATCCCTAATCTGGAGGACACCCTTTTCAAAACTAGGGTTGATTTCTCGTCTCTATATTCCACGATGACAATCTTAGCATTGCAATCGATGAACACTCAACCGTCATATCTCTTCGATTTGAGAATACTCAGTTGTCTCTTCTCCAGCCCACGAATTAGGGTTTTCTTTCATGATTTTCACTATACGAGTATGCTTATTGTGTTCAAAATGTTAATCGATTTACTTTTTTTAAGAGCTAATCTGATACATAGTTGATTGGTCATTGTCAATTGATTAGGGTCGACTGATAGAAAGTTTGTTTGTTCCCGTTTATAATTGACACCAGGTTTGTTTGATTGATAGGTTTCCGATTTAACTTATACTCGATTTAAATGTGCCTCAATGCGAATCGCTATTCGAATCATACCAAATCGATGAACATACAACCTTCAGGATATCATCTCTCTACGATTTCACAAGGTATTCTATTTGTATTCACAATTCGTCGATTTCAATTCCATGTTAACATTTGGTTTAAGCATGTATTGACAGTTTATTGAATGTTTGTAGATCCTGATGTCGAAGATGAATGTTTAGTGGGCAGCATATAGAAGCTTGCCAATTATTGTCCTTCGATTAAACTCTCCGATTAACTACCCAGGTTACCAAATTAACCTTTTTTTTCTCCACTAAATCATGCTTATGAGATTATGATAGATTATTCTTAATGACATACTAATCTGAATATGATATAGATTATCCTTTAATAGCAACTAATCATGTTGTGATTGTCGTATGGCTTAATGTGTGTTTAACATTATATATTGTGCATAAAGTACAAAATATGTTATGATTAGCGTGTGCGTTTGTAATTGTGAGAAATTTGGATATTTCTAAACTACAAATGAGTTATTTTGATTATGTTTTATTTTTTTCATATTTGAAAATTATGATTCCGATTCACTATGATCATTAATTACTATTCATTATGAATGACAACTCAAGTTTGTTTTTACTACAGAGTGTCACACTAGTACAAAAGTGGGCAGAAGATGCGAGGGAAAAAAACAAGAGGTGCGGTTGATGAATATAACCGCACCTTTTGGAAAGTTTTAACTTTTAAATCAGAAGTTTACCTTAAGGTGCGATCTTTTGTAATTTTATTATTACTTTTTAAAATAATTAGCATAAGATGTGGTTCTAACTCAACTCTCTTCAATTTTATTGTTAACTCTAACACCGCAAACATGACTTTATTCCCAAAAATCCAAAATATTTTACATTCCCTCCATCTCCATCTATTCACCGCCAAATTAATTGAAAACTCTAACTCAAAACTACTCAACTCTCTGTACACCACCTAATTCCATCTCCATGGATTTCACCCTCCACAGACCAACCCCTAATTGTAAACCCTCACCCTCCACAGACCAGCCCCTAATTGCAAACCCTAACTCAGTAACTGGATATCGCCTTTCCATCTCCATCGATATCAATCCACAACGGACCAGCCGCTAATTGCAAACCCTAACACTTAAATCAACCCCTAATCGGACCACCCACGACGACCGTTAACCGAAATCGTACTGCTCGTGAAGTCAACAGACACGGTAAGTCACATCTTCAATTCTTTTTGTTAATTGTTAAACCATAGTAATCTTTTGTTTCTCAATTTCATTATTTATATATTTGGGTAAGAAATTAAAAAAAATTGTAGGTTGTCCCAATAAAAAGTGTATTGCTCGTGTACTTTGTTGGATTAGGTTGTGTCAAGGCTTCCAAGAATGGTATCGTTGATTCATATAAAGATCTTAAAGTCTACAATGTAACTAAAACGAGTGAAGTCACCCAGTGCCTCGAGAGTGGACTCGTGTCACGCGCCTCGCCACAACTACATGACGATGACACTACAAACACTTCAAATTTATGTTCACAAAAAGTCGATCCATTTACTTCAATACGTATATTTTTTTAATTTAGTTTTATTAGTTCATATTCTAACAATTTGTTTTTTATATTAGTTGTTGAAGTGAGTCGTGTCTCACCACAATTTCACGTTGAGAACATCGCGAGTAGCTCATTTTATTAATTGGTAGCCGACCCATTTACTCTTATATTTTTTGTTAATTAAATTTGTTAACATTATAAAAGTTTGTTTGTTACTTTAGGTTGATGAAGACGATCAACAACTTCAAGTGTCATATCAGCTCTTTTTCAAGACGGTTTTCAAAAACTTGTTAATATAACAGTTTGTATATACACACATATATTTTTTAATATACGTACTAATGTTTTTATAATCGTTTTCAGTTATGATCTATGGAGAAACAACAAACCGGTACAAATGCTCTCGTATCCGAACCTGATGGCGAATGTATGTGTTTAAGTGTTTCTTTATCATTTTATTTTCAAGTGTTTGAGTAATTAATATACAACTTCTATTTTGCTTTAACAAGCATGGCTGGTTGTTTCTTGGCAATCATAAAAAGATGGATGACAACTTGCCCATCACAAAAAAACTACATATTTGACTTTAGTCGGTCAAACCTGAATGATAACTTGCAGTTTGACTAAATTGTCAAAAACGACTAAAATACTCCTTTGAACCCAACTTGTTAATTTTCTGCTAATGTTGACATGTACCAAATTTGCTGAGATTATGACCCATTAACAACATCTGTCCCGAAGTGATTTTTTGCTACAACCTACAGTTTGACTTATGAGAAGTCAAACTGTCAAAAATATATTTTTTGTTGAATTTGCAATAACCTTTAAAGCTTGATAAGCAAACGCCCGACCTGTTTTAACTCATTTATGTTTGTTCGTTTACGCTCTTATAAAATAGTGTTCGTTTATATTATATAAGTACTAGCTAGTTGGGTGACTTAATTATACTATGCCTTTAATGTGATTTTCCATAAATATATTATAATTAACTGAAGTATTGTAGAGCGTTTCTATGGACACCCCGGAGGCCGTGGAAAGACAAGGCATCACTCCTATGTCTAAAAATATAGAACCTGTCCAAAATGAAAAGGTAATGATAATTACTTAACAAATTCTTCTTTAATTAAGTGTATGTGATTAATTGCTGATGTAATTAATCGATTGAATGTATTTTAGCGAAAGAAGATCAAAGTAAATAAGAAGAACAAAAGGCTAGTTACATCATTTGAAGTAATTACTAGCAATACTGATACAACAAACATCTCATTACAAGCTGAGGAAGGGGTGGTAAGGAATGCACATAATATATATTGACTTTGACTTTATATATGATGCTAATTAATATATATATATATATATATATATATATATATATATATATATATATGCCATTAATATTTTTAGAATACGTACAAGTGTAAGCTGTATCATCTGGGCATGAGGGATATTGTGGCAATGGGTACAGTCCACATTCATCATGATCAAACAAAAGTCATAAAAGTTCATGGCATACCAATTCAAAAAGATGACCTGAAAGTTTCTGTTGATACAGCTGAAAAATCTTGTGCATTTTTACCAATTCCAATAGATGAAGCTACAACAGTTGAACAGGCATTAGGTGGCTTTGTTGCCTGGCCAAAAAGACTAATCAAATGTCCCGAGTTACAGGTTTGGTTTCCTCTTTGCTCTCAGTTCTTCTTTGGTTTCCATATATTTGAATAAGTAAGTAACTTAATGAGCTTAATTAATTTATTTTCTATTTCGGTATTGATATATTCCGCATCCATTTGGCTGTGAATTCATTTGATGATGTGGGAAGTGAACATCCAGTTTATTTGTTTCCATTTGGCTAGGAATTATTATGCAGTGAATTATATTTACATTGATCATATATGCAGTAAGTTTGATCCACTTTGGTTTTAATCTGTTTCATATATATTAACTTTTATCCATGTTTTATTCCTCCAGCTACCACCAGAGTCACCACCACCAAAGAAGAAGAGAAAAAATCAAAACCTGGTTTAAGGGACAAAGATATGCATGATGATCCTGACACAAGGATGATCGATCAACAAAGACGGCCTACAAATTGATAATATATATTGTACTTCAATGTTTAGTGTGATGAACAATCTTATGTATGGATATATATTATTATCAATATATGATATGATTTGGATTTCCATTAGCTAGGGGTTTCATGTTAATTTAATGATTTTTTAATTAGAATTACAATATATTAATTGAATTTGGTTTTTAGTCACATTTATAGTTAAAAGTGGGCAAAAACATTATGTGTCACAAAAGATAGACAATAGCCACACTTAAAGTTGAAACTTGGGCAGATACAATATGTGTCACCAAAGATAGACAATAGCCACACTTAAACACTAGTCACACAGTGTGACTTTGTTTTTGTTTTGTGTGACTGAATGATACAAAATGTCATAGATAAAATTATAACATTTGTTTATTTTAGTGTGACAGAATGCTGGCAAATGTCACTGAAAAATAACATATTGCGTGACTGAACGACACCGAATGTCATTCAAATATATAAACTTTGTCCCTAAATCTTGATAATAGCCTCTCTCAAAACTTAAAAAGTTTTAGTGTGTCTAGACATACTCTATAGCCACACTGATGGGGACAAAATGTATGACTACATAAAACCTTTTGTCACTGTAATTATAATTCAATGTGACAATAACAAGCTTTCACGTCACTATATATAAGAAACGACCACACTTATAAGAACATCATGTTGAACTTGCTACATTTTGTCACTGTTGTTTTAAATTGTTGTCGCTAAAACATAAATGTTTGTGACTATACAGTAGAAACGGTCACATTGAAAATAGATTCATGTGACCGCTGCTACCTTTAGTCACACTTAATAGATGAAAGCTTGATTCCAGCAAAGATATTGAAACCTTTTAGTCACGCTTTTTAAGACCTACGGTCACAAAACTTCAAGGTCACCGTATGGTATCTATGGTGGCGGCGGCTTTGGTGTCACTTGGACTGAAAGGGATATGTGTGACGAAATAGATACAGTGACACTTATTCTGTGTCACCTTATCTAAATTTTCACGCAGTGTATGTCATGTGATTTGACACCCTAAGTACACATATAAGAGACATTCTTCCAACCTATATAGCTTTACAAAAACTAAACCTGTTCACTAAAGCTAATTAGGAAAACATGAAACAAGCTTCTATTTTCTATTCTCATATTATAGTTTTTGTTTCATTATCTAAAACACTTTTTGACCCTTTAATGAAACAAAAATGTTGACCCTTTAGCGGGCTAAATTTGACGTGATAACAAAAACCTTTCTTTACCAGTTAGTGAAAGAAAACAAAATTCATACACAAAGTCACTCGATCACAATAAAAAAGGGTCGAGCTGCCATCTTTAAACAATACAGAGAAACTATAATTCTAATTTATCACTTAAAAGCGACCGAGAAAGTAATATAAATATATATTTGTGTACTGCAGGTAAAGAAAGGGAAAGATGGACAAGTGGCTTAGGGTATTTAAAACTATCCTCATCAACATTTATTTGCAAAACTTCTACCATTTCAGCATATGGGCCTCCTTCCTCTTTTACATTATTGCGTTTATTGTCCCATGTGGCTTCCTCATTGCAAAAAGGACTCAATGTATCAGAATGATTATGGGTTCCCAATGAAGACATGGATGAAGCAGAAGAAACCGATGGTACAGTAGATAGAGCAGATACATCTACATTCTAAAGTCTACCGGGCCTGTCACCAGTAAACGAAGTTCCAAGGTGATCCCCAAGACTACAATGACTTGTTTTTCTCTCCTGCAATTACTCGTCATTAGACAAAGAAAAGACGAATGGGTTGGGTTGACCTGAAATATTTTTGTCCAAAAAAGTTTTGAATTTTTCATGAATAATTAGTTGTCTAGTATTATTAACAAAATTCTATTGCTCCAATATTAGTCTAGTTTACGCATGAAAATGGATGAAAATAATAGATTTTATGCATGAAAATAACAAATGATTTAAATAATCGATTTTATGCATGAAAATGGCTTTTTGGCTTTTCTTTTGTTAAATTTACACGCCTATCCCAAATCGAACTCGTATAAATTAAAGTGATTAAAATTGAAACATGTAACCTAAAATCAGTTAAATGGTTACCTTTTTGGATGATGAATTCGAGTTGGCAGAATTAATTTGATAATTTAATAATTGACCACTTAACCAAGCATCAGAGTTGACTTTTTGAGGAGGGACTGTTCAGCAACAGGTTGTAATTGTGATCCAATCTTATGTTCTTAAGGAGATTTTTTTGGTATGTGTACTATGAACATGCTGCTGAAAAGTTGTTTGGTAGAGTGAAAGTAGTATATAACGTTCCAAATGAAGTATTGATGCTTCAAGAGAGGTGATTTATTTCACCAATTTCATTGATGAGTGTACCCAAAGAATGCACTAAAATGAGTAGATATGTATGCATAAACATGTTTAAAATATTAGGTGAGATATATGCTTTAAGTGGTAACCAAAATGGCCTCATTCCAATTACTAATAATTACAAAACTGATGTTGGTTCACAAATCACAAGTAGTTCTACATAGCTGCTTATCATGAACATGTTACAACTGATCAAGAGATGTCACCTTCAAATTTGGTGTGCCATTGAAGCGATGGAAGACATTAAGCTCGGAAATGGTGTCATCTCCGATTCAGCCAGCCCGCCCACACGGAAGATTGATCAGGCAATATATTCCCAAGTTTTACAGCATGTGTCAAACATATGAAGTAAATTTTGATTTTTCAATAACAAAATAGCAATTGTGTATCAATTCAAGAGACCAAATTAAACTATTTCGAATTTCCAGTAAGCAAGAAGCAAAACCATGATGGGCATCTATTTTTTAAAATCATAGAAAAACAGGAATTTATTCGTTATACTGATAAAATGATGTAACAAATGAGCATTTATATATAGCATCTGCAAGATAATTAAACGTATAAGTAGATTTTTGGCATCAGCAGCCATTAAACGAAAAGTGGTTCTAATGTCCACAACGATTATAATTTTGAAGTTAACAGAGATCCCTAACCTTCAATTGAATTCAGTTTACAAAATTGAGTCTCCTATCGAAATCACAAGTTGATCGTGGTGAACAAACCGTAAAACAAAATCATCTGAGCCGAAATATAATACCTTGATTGTAAACGGAAATCTGAGATACACAATGTGTATCAAAATTCAGTCGAGAGAGAGAAGGGAAGAAGAAGAATAGCCATCGTCAAATTGCCGGTGGTGGATTTGCCACCGGTTGTTATTCATACTAAATAATTAGAAGTAACCTCGATTGGAGGAGAAAAGAAAGGAGTCTAAACCTATGTCAGGGTGGTTTTAGAAGAGAAATATGTGGAGAGATGACAGGTGTTAAAAAAACCTTATTATATATATATATATATAGAATAGAGTTTAAATAAAAATAAAGAGTTTCTTAAAAATGGTAAGAACCAATAGACTTTTGACATGTGGCATTACAACCTATAGTAAAATAACAATTATAGGAAACTATGTTGGTTATAGTTAGGGATGGCAATGAAACCCGAACCCGATGGGAAAACCCGAAACCCGACATAAATGGGACGGGTAATACCCGGCCCATTAGGGTTTGGGACGGGTTTGGGATTGGTTTTAAAATTTTTCGCGGGTTTGGATGGGTTTGGGATTTTTAATATTACCCGTTTACCCGACCCGATTACCCGATAACATAAACCCATTTACCCGATTATATACCCGATGTACCCGATATAACTTATTATATTATATATATAATATATTCTAAATATATTATTTGTCGAAACTTGTTTATGTTAAAGATTTGAGATATTTTATCTTTATAGTAAACATCTTTTTAATCGACTAGTTATAGTTTGTCAAAACCCGACGGTTTTGAGCCGGGTATACCCGACGGGTATTTTATCAAAACCCGATAGGAAACCCGAAACCCGATGGGAAAATCCAAAACCCGACAGGTAATTACCCGACTAAAACCCGACGGGTTTGGGATGGACTTTAATAACCGGGTATGGGTTTGGGAATACCTAAACCCGTCCCAAACCCGACCCATTGCCATCCCTAGTTATAGAGGTGAAAGAGTAATTCTAGGAAACAATGACGTTTTTTGTAATTTTAAATCTCAACCATTGATTAACATGATCCAATGGTTAAGATTTATTCCTAGTCCTTCTAGGAAATTACTTCTTTTTAGAATAACCCTCCCCTATTATATATATATATATATATATATATATATATAAGATCCAATACAAAAATTGGTTATCATACATTACGTACGATAGATTTCCTATCGTTGATTTCCAATTTAATTAATCTGATTAGTTAAGTACCCATAAGGGTGTTTTTGTCTTTTTACATTACTTTTCAAAATCGATCGCGCCTGTATTAGAAATTGTTTTATTATAAATTTGATCACGTATCCAAAAACTGATTAAGAATTGAATTGGCGGTTTTTGTTATTCGATTAACTGGACGGTATCGTTGATTGTTTAACGTCATGTATTACGATCATCAAAGTAAGTTTATTTTAGTTTTAGTTTTAATCAATTTTTTATGTATTTAGCTGTACACTGTAGGTTTAATCGACTTGATTTTTTCGGATTCTTATGTTATTTTTTTGATGATTTTACGATCGATTATGAATTTTATGAATTTATGTGTTTTTATAGGTGTTTTGTAATTGTGATTCGAATAAACTTCAGATTTATGTGTCGTAATAGCAATTCGTGGGAAGGTTTGTTTGTTGTTTGATTTAGAACGTATAGGATTGGGCAAGTTTTTGTGATTAGGATATTTTTTTGATGTTTTTTAGTTGTATACTGTAGGTTTTATGGACTGATAAGTTAATTTTATCATTTTTTTAGGTTATTTTTTTTTCTGTTTTGTATATTATATGATTGATGTTTTGTGTTTTTGTATAGGTGCCAAGTATTTGCGAATCGATTTAGACATCAAATTATTTGTCTTAATATCAAATCGCGAGTAGGAATGGTTTTGTTTATTAGAACGTATAGTTTGGTGTTTTTGAAAATTATTTTCATAGCAAATTGTGAATAGGAGCTTTTGTTTTTGCGTTTTTGATTTTGAACATATTAGAACGTATAAGAATGTATTAGATTGAATTTTCTTTTATCAGATCCTTCATCAGATCTTGTTATACCTCAAGTTAATGCATCTTGCAAACATGAAAGAGGAATGGTTTTTGAATCTGTTGATCATGCATATGATTTCTATTGTGAATATGCAAAGAAAGCTGGTTTTTGTGTTCGTAAAGGAAGCTCGTACATGAATGAGGGTTTATTAAAGTCTGAATATTTTATCTGTTCGAAAGAAGGTCACAAGCCTGCAAATAGTTATGATTTTATGGCTGAAAAAGATCGTTCCAGCAGACCGTATTATAAAAGAAGGAAGAGACCAACAATTAGGTGTGGTTGTCGAGCTCAAATTTTTCTAAAATCTGTTGATGGGTTGAGGTTTGAAATAAATGATTTTTTCGAAGGACATAATCATGAAATGGTGCATGCGAATGATATGCATTTTGTTCGATCAAATAGAAAGTTGACTCATGTACAACAAGATATTATATATGAGATGTCAACATTGAATTTGGGCCCTGTTAAGGCGTTTAATATTATGAGGACAAAGTATGGAGGATTTGAGGAAGTTGGGGCTACAGAAGATGACTGTAAGAATTTCAAACAGAGTTTAACTTGTTATATTGGCGAGTATGACGCTGAAATGGTTATACAAAGATTAAGTGTGAAGAAAAACTGTTGTGATGGTTATTCGTTTGAGTATACAGTTAATACTAACGGTGAGTTAGATCGTTTGTTTTGGGCTGATGATATTTCAAAGAAAAATTATTTGGCTTTTGGAGATATTATATCATTTGATGCAACATTTAAGACAAACAAGTATGTCAATTTGATACAATTGTTTTTTACTTTTTTATATTTTTACACATTTTTTAATTAGTTTTTATATAAATTTGTTTTTTCAGGTACAATATGGTTTTTGTACCATTTACTGCCATTGATAATCACTGTCGGAATGTTACTGTTGGTGTTGCGTTATTATCTTCCGAATCTATCGAATCTTATTCATGGCTTTTGAAAGTTTTTCTTGATTCTTTTGGTATTGCCCCAAAGGTGGTTGTTACTGATCAAGATCCTGCAATGAAGCAAGCAATCTCCCTTGTTTTACCAAATTCGAGACATCGGTTATGTATGTGGCACATTATGAAAAAACTTGCTGACAAGGTAACTTTATTTTTATCGTATTTAAAGCATTATGCATATGTGTTTAGAACGTGTTATAATGTATAAACATAGTTGCATATAGTTACAAAACGTGTTAGAACATATAAACATTTTTTTAGTATGTATCAGTTTTTGTATTTTTTTGTCTGATGTAGTAGAACGTATAAGATTGTATATACCCATTGTTTTCTGATATTAACCGATTTAACAAATTTTTAATTTTCCAACATCAGGTTGGTGTTGCCCTTTGTAACAATGAAGATTTCAAACGTAAAATATGTGACATTGTTTGGACTGATGCAATTTCTCAATCTGAATTCGAGACGCAATGGAAACTAATAATGAAGGAATACGATCTCGAAACAAATAAATGGTTGTCTGACATGTTTGAAATGAGATATGATTGGATCCCCGCGTATTATATGGATGAACCATTGTCTGGTCTTATGAGAACTACATCGAGATCAGAAAGTGAAAATCATTTTTTTGTCAAGTTTCTAACTCACAATTATCACTAGTTGAGTTCTTTAGTCATTTTGATCATTGTATGAAGATTCAAAGGCACAATGGTAGGAAAAATGATCATGATACAAGGTACACGCATCCAGATCTGGTTAGTTCAAACCCGTTTGAGAAGGAAGCAGAGCTGATGTATACAAAGGCTATTTTTAATGATTTTCAAGATGAAATGTTTCATATTAGAAGCGGTGTTGCATGCTTGAAATCCACTGATGAAGAAGATGGTGTGAGGTTTTCTGTATTTGACTTTAATGCTTATGTCCCAGGCTGTTTGGAGGTATGAAATAGTTTAACAATTTTTTTTTGGTAGAACATTGTAGAACGTTTGAATTGATTTTTATTTTTTTGTCATATATGTTTTGATTTTTTACAGAATATGTAAAGTATTTTATATATTTTGTGTGTCAGGTTTTGTTTAAGAAGGAAGGTGAGGACGGAATTGACTCGACTATTTATGTCAATGCAAAAGATTTGAACATTATGGATTATTACGTCGTCACAGCCTTTATATTTTAAATTTGTTCAGAGTTACCAGATTTCCAAAAAAGTACATGGTGGATCGCTGGAAGAGAGATGTTGGTCTTAATCCTAGAACTGCTCCTATTTCAAGTTTCGGTAACGACAAATTTTTAAAAGTTAAAGAGATCTCAAGGGAAATAACATTGGCTGGCGAATATCTCATAAATAGCTATGTAACTAATGTTGATGAGTTAATCAAAGTCAGGGATCAAATGAATATAATGATCAAACAAGCTGATGAGACAAGATACAAAAGAACTCATTTATCAAAAAGGGATAGGTTTTCTGCTATTCTAGGTTATGACCAACCAAATGAGGTGTCTGTCCGTGTGCCTAGTGGTATAAAAAACAAGGGTTGCGGGTCGCATAAACGGATTAAATCACAGAAAGAGATAGCTATAAGTCGATTTGGCAAAAAATATAGGGAATGCAAAGTTTGTCATCAACAGGGTCATAACAGCCGAACTTGTCCTCAACTTCGAGAAGAATAGTTTTTTTAGTGTTCTTGTTTTTTTCATATTTTCTTTTTTTAAACTTTTTTATGTTTTTATTTTTCTAGAACGTGTAAGCTTTTTTGTGGGTAATGGAACGTGTAAGCTGGGTGAATAATACTTACTAAAATCCGTTGATAGATTAAACCAGGTTCCACAGAGGTTACAAAAGAGGACCACATCTAGAGACTTTTCAAAATAACCTATTTACAAACTTATTTTAAACTACTACACCACCACATCACACCAGCACCACACCACAACACAAGCCGTCATCCCGAACCCTAGTTGTTGTCAAGGATCTCTTGAGCATCTTCATGCTTGACTCTCTTATTCACCTTCACCTTGTGAGCTGTTTTCTCCAGAACATCATGAAGCTGACCATAGCATGAAGCCTGCTTTTCCAGGTAGGTTGTTGCCTCTTTCTTGAAGCTGCTATCAGGGTGCTTCAGAACTTCTTGGTACAGAACATCGTTTTTTGTTGCTTCATCATTCACACTCCCTTTAATTTCTTCAACCACTCGTAGCCGATTACAATCTCTAGCAAGCTCAATATTAATTCTTGATCGGAAAATGCTCTTCACAGTAACATTCCCAGAATCCATATTTTTTTTTCAATTTTTTTGTTTGTTGGTGTGTTTTTTTTTGTGTGTTTTTGGTGTGTTGTGTTAGCTCTCTTTTTATAGCCCAAGTTATCTGAATTATAATTATATCTAGTTAGATTTAACAGCTTAGTAGCCATGATTACATTACCATTTTTTTCAATTTGTAATCAATTCAGTATAATCTGTCACTGCTTTCAAACAGTGAGAATCTTTCGAACGTATAAGGACGTCTAAGTGTAATCATAGCTTTGTCAGATAGATAAATTATTAAAGAAATTGTTAATATTCGAAATTATTAAAGAAATTGTTAATTTATTTTTTATTTGGAATTTTATTAACTGGTTATTGTTTTAACATATAACATCTGTCATTTCAGTAGGTTTAATTTTTTGTCTATTTCTCAAGATGGCATTTGATGGAACGTATTAGAACTTTTAAGTGTTTTTTCAAAACTGACATTTTGATGGAACTTATTAGAACGTGTAATAGTAACATAATTACTTTAAAATCTGACGAAAGTTTATACCGATTAATTACATATATGTGTCAATTTTTTTCAAATTGGCATTCATTAGAACGTGTAACTTCATAATTACATGCATCTGTCAGTTTTGACTTGGAACATGTACTTTTCAAACAATTTGTGATATTTTGAAAGATTCTCACTGTTCCCAATAAATTTTGTTTACTGTAGTTTTTTGTCTTATACCTTTATTTTTATCTATTTATTTTCAACCACTCATTTTCACTTCACCACACAAAATCATTCCACAAGATATGGATTGTGAGGGTTCATCATCTTCATCGTCATCTTCTTCATCAGCTAAGGATTTGTTGTTGAAATAGATTCAAGCGCAGATCCAGGAAGATATAAAGAATCGTGCTTCTTTACACGATGATTTTATCAAGACTTCTGGTGTTAATATGGATATAAGGGATGAAATTACAAATTTGCTAGTAAACATGCCAGGTAGTATTGTTAACTATTTGTTTGCTTTGTTTTTGATTGGCGCAGTGAAAAAGGAGGTGGATGAGTTGAAAGATCTGTGTAAGGCGATAAAACTTCTCAATTGCTCTCTTGATTTGAAGACCGAGTTTCTCAAGTCTGTTATGTAATAAATTTGGATTAGCTGTGTTTTCTGTGTTTTTACCCAATAATTGTAGTAAGTTATTTTTCTAATGTGTGATGTGTGACTTTGTCAAAACTATGTTATTAGTTTTTTTAATGTAATATGTTTTTATGTTTAATGTTATTTTGTTTAAGGTGTTAGCTTTTTTTGTGTGATAACTTTCTATGTTTTAATATATTTAGAACGTATAAGCAAGATATAATTAAACAAAGTTATTTAGATCTACCTAGAACGTATAAGCACAAACTCATTAAAAAGTCATTTCCATGCAAAATATAATGAAACCAAATTGCATACCAAATTATAAATCTAAGTTTTCACTGTCATTTCCATACAAAATATAATAGAACGTATAAGCAACATCTAATTAAACCAAGTTATTTAGAACTACCAGAAAGTATAAGCACAAACTCATTAAAAGGTTATTTCCATACAAAAATATAATAAACATGTCAAACTTGCTTTCCCCAATCTTTTCTCATATGTCTGGTTTATTCGTCTTGCCTCTCTTCAATTTTAGCAGTTAACATGTTGTTACTGAACAATTGGTTGTCAGATGATGCATCAAATTCCTTTGCTAGTCTAACTAAATCGGATTTGGCTTTGTTGATGTCGGATGGTAACACCTTTGACATGTATTTTACCCTCAAATCGTTTAGTTGTCGTTTCTGCCTTGGACACTCTTTATAAAATCCGGATGTCCATGGATACTTCCCTTTGTAAGTTTCCATGTGTCTTATAGCGAACACACCACAATCGAGTACGTTGTTTTTTGTTCTCCAATCCATTTGCAGCCTCTTGATTTGTGATATTTCCAACCTTGGTGCAATCGGGTGCTTTTCTCAACATGTACATGCAAAAAACATCCCTCTGCGGGCAAACAACGTATTTTATTATTTTTTTAATAAACTCATTGAATCAGTTTATTTGAATGTTTAAATGTTTACTAGTTTTTCTGGGACACCCTTGTATCTTACTTCCAAAGCTTTTTTGTAGCATCTGTTTTTTCTTGAGCTGTTTTAAAGGTAGCATTTTTTTATATATCACCGTTTGCCATGTTGTCAATCAGCACGATTGTACCTGTTTTCAAATTATAAACAACCATATAGAAATGGTCTTCAAAAATTATTGGCAGAACAAACAGCGTAACTGGGTCGAGAGACTTGTATTTATGTAAAGCCAATATCTTGTCAAGGTTGTCTGTGAAAACTTCCACTATCTTATAATTGCTGACGTTAGCTTCCTTTAAATAGTAAATACTTGGCTTCATGTATCAACAACAAATTTTGATATGATTAATATTTATATATATTTTGTTAGCATATATAAAATTAAGGAGTAATACTTACTATAAGCGTTGATGTAGCAAAAAATCTTAACGAGGATAATTTTTCATCTCTCTTTTTCTCTTCATGATTCAACAATTCGGTGTAAATGTCCATAGCACCAGCCGAGATGTATATATCCGGACAAAAGCATTCAAACACAAATTTGAAAGCAGTGACGGATTCTGACTTGTAAATCACTTCAAATTTATGTTTATCAGAAAGATCAGAAATAACAAATCGTGAAACAATCCGCTCATCAGTTGTTATTTTTTCAGTCATTCCAATTTCCTGGTTCAGGTAAGGTGATTTCAAGGTTGGTGCTAGTCTTTTTTCTCTTTCTTCTCGCTGTAGTTTATCAATTTTTTGATTACTTGCAGCTGGTGTAGGAGATGTAGCAACAATGGTCAATTTTTTTGATTTAGACTCAGGAGTTCTACATTGTGCTGTTTGATTGAAAAAATGTGTGTTCCTTATCACTGAATCCAAGTCTTCACTGTCGTATTCATAGTTTTCTTCAACATTAACATCAACCAGCCCTATAATACAACTAAGTTATAATATATAATTTTTTTGTGTGTGTTTTTTGTATATATAAAACTTTTTTGTTAATACCTTGAGTAGAGTCGTTGATATTTGTTCTCTCACCAATTTCTGCATTTAATTCTTCAACTTCTGTAACTGCATACAATTTTTTGTTTTTAAAATTTTATTTGTTTGTATATTATCAAAATAACAAAAATTGTTTTTTAAAATACCAGGTTTTTAAATTGATTACCTCGAATGGGTTCTCCTGTTTGCCTTTCAGCAAATTCTTGGGTTTCTGCACCTTGACTGCATCTCTTTTCTTCATTTTTTTCTTCAAGTTCTGTCACTACAATTTTATGGTAATGATTTTTCACTTTTACTTTAACATAATCAATAGTTTAAAATAAAAATTTACCTTGAATTATATCAACAGTTTGTATCATACCATCGTCGTTCTTAAATGCATTGTTAACCACATATGTCATTGGAACTTCTTCTGCAATTTGAAATATTGGTTTATAAATACTAGAACGTGTTAGAACGTTTATTTTTATACTTTTTACTAAGAAAAACAATATAAAATTAGTAGAACGTATTAATAACACATCATGAGATTTGCCCTTACCTTGAGTTTGATCTCCCTCATCTGCAGAGCCATCCTGTGTCTCATTATCTTTAAACAACTTTTTTGTGTTTGAAAGATTTTCTAATATCAAATGAAACAAGATTTAGTAACGTAGCAAAATAAAATTAATATATTAGAAAGTCTTTATTTTTACCTTGTGTTTTTCCTTGCTCTTTGGTTACTCCCATTTGATTCTCAACGACCTTTTCTACTTCTTTTGTTAAGCTTTTTGGATTCATATCTTCTTGTTTATTTTCTGCCTCGTTGGTTACTCCCAGTTGGGTTCTCACGTCTACTTTGCTCACATTATATTTGTTATTTAAATACATAATAAATAAAAAATTTGAGATATACTGTAATAGAATGTATAAGAACATACAACTGAGATGTTTTTTTGTTACCTTGTTTTACTCTTTGTTCGTTGGTTACTCCAACTTGATTCTCAACATTTTTTGGTTGTTCATGGTCTTGTCTCACGTCTTCTTTCGTGTCACATCATTTTTCATACATAATAAATACAAAAAGTTGATGAGCAAAACGTATAAGAAACACCATTTTAATAGCAGATTTTGTTTTTACCTTGATTATCAACATTTTGTGCTACTTCTACCATGATTCTCATCTTCTTGGCTTACATCTTGTTTTATCACAACATCATTATCATCTTTGTTTACATCATCTGTTTACAAATATAAAAAATTAAAAATTAATGGTTTAAACGTTTGAGAACGTATAAACCAAATGTATTTTTTTACCTGTATATTGTCGTTTCTCATTTTTTTCTTCCCCCTGATTTTCTACATCTTTTTGCTCCTCATTGTCTTGTGTCACAGCAACTTCATTGTCCTCAACTACGTTGCCAGCATCCTTTTCTACTTCATTGGCTAAGGTTTTTGGATTTTCATGTTCTTGGCTCACATCAGCTTTTGTCGTTTAAAATACTTAATAAATACCAAAGTTTTCTAACTGTAAAACGTATTAAAACGTGTATTTAAGATGTTTTTACCTTTGTTCTGACCTTTCTCATTTTTTTTCTCCCAACTAATTATCCACTTCTTTGTCTTTCTCTTTGTCTTGTTTCATATCATCATCATTGTCTCCCTTGTTGGCATCCCATGAATCCACACCACAATTGCTTTGACTTATTGAAAGATGAACTGCTGCAACTATAATTTTATACAGGGGTTTTTGGTTAGGTATTGTAGTATACAATTAAGGGAAACAAATGGTGTTTACCTAATTCATTTAGGCCTCCTCCTTCAGATTGAGATCCAAATGGTGTTTCTTTTGAACAATGGTTATGATTGAATTTAGCTTCCCAAGCACAACACCTGTCAAATAACCATATGTTTGTTCCATGTCTTTCTTTACCTCTTTTTACCAACTCATTGATTTGAGAGACAATTTTATCAAATTCCTCTAATTTTGTGTCCATTTCTTTGTTCTATTTCTGTAATATATATTTTCGTTAATAATTTTTTTTATAAGGAAATGTTTTGTATGCTTTAGAACTGTTACCTGTTCCTCTTCGGTGAAAGGTTCTTTAGGCATATATGCAGACAATCCAGACAACTGTGGAGGGGTAGAGTAGTAGTCTATTATTTATTGAGTTGCTGTCCCTATAGGCATCATCAAATTTGTTCAAGCTCCAGTGATCAGCAAAACCTTATCTTTTACAATTTGTTCAATATTTGAAGGAACATCATCAACTGTTTTTGTATTTTTTTTCAAATTAAAAAAATAATTTTTGCATCAGTAGTGCTATTTTTAACATTAGAAAGTAATAGTTACTTACCATGATCATTTTCAAATTTTTCATTCTCCTTTCCAGCATCAATGATCATCAAAACATTATCCACATCAGTTGCATTTTTCCCACTAATTGATCATGGCTTGTTTTACCTTCACTCACTTGTTCATTGATTATTTCTTTCTCACTGCAAGCTCCAGTTATCATCAGAACCTTATCCTTTTCAGTTGGTTTAATTTTTGAAGGACCATCATTCACTGTTTTAGGTGTTTTCAAATATAAAATAATTTATTATAGTATCAATTATTATATTTCTAACATTAGAAATTAATAGATACTTACATGAGTCTTCGTTATCTTCCTTGGCATCAGTTAATAGACCATTATTATACAAGTAGCTATCCATGCTCATAAGAGTTGCTGAGGTTATGTAGCTAATTGCTGGTCTTCTGATTGGCTTCTCAAATGCTCCATGACGTTTCTGATACTCGTGTGTGTAAATAACTGCAAGCAATGTCGCCGGACCATTGAATTGTTCTTGTTTTCCGTTTTCTTTTATACCTTTCCGGTCGTTTTTTGATCTATTCAAATTATGAATCATGTAGTTGCACCAATTCATTTTTAAGATTCTTAAAAAGTCATCAATCGATGTGACAAACATTAAATTCACTGTTGTAGATTTCGTTATCAACCCAATGCATGTGTTAAACAACACAAGGAAATTCAGTTTGAACTCTTCTCTTTTTCCATTATGTTTTTTCATTCTATCCAACACATTTTGTATACTTATCCTTGAATGCTTAAATTGGTTTCCAAACATATCTGCACAAATGATTGAGCCTACTCTTGGTCTGTTTTTTTCTACCACTGTTTCTCCACCAATTGGTATCCCAAAAGCCTCATGAACTAATTGTGGTGTTATCTTAACAATACGGTTTCCCATATTCAGTTCATTCAAATCAGGATCATAGTTCATAACCAACCAATATGCCAGTCGACTAGGGATTGTGGTAATCTTCAATTTTAACAATGACCCAAATCCCATTTCTTCAATTCATTTTTTTTCTTTTTCATTCATCACTTTAATTGCTTCATAGATATTTCCAGGTGCACACCTCATCCAAAGTTTTGTATCTTTATATTCTTGAAAACGTTTTCTACAACGTGTTGTTTGAGGTTTTTGCTTCTTGGCATTTTTCCTTGGTGTCTCAAAGTCTGAATCAGAATTGTCTAACACTCTTTCTTTTCCCTTTTTTTTTGTTATTTTCATCTTGCTTGTTATCGACCTTTTTCTCTTTACATTTCAATGATTTGATTGGTGTTTGAAAGTCGGAGTCGGAATTTCTATCTTCAGCTTGTTTAGTTTTCGCTTTCTTATTTGCAGGTTCGTTCTCTTTTTCCTCATTTGCATCTTCATTTCTTTTTTTTTTCGACATCTTCACACACAAAATTATGACCAGTGTTAACCAATACACTATCTAATACCTAAAATTTTTTAAACGTTCTCATAATTTCTGTCGAAATTTTTTATTAACCCAACATTTTTTTAATAACAAATTTGAACATAAACACGTTCTGCTTCATTTCAACAAGTCTCAGTAACAGCTTATGATAATTTTGTTTATTGTAACATATAACTAACAACTAACAAATTCAAACCTAATTCAAATATACGTTCTAGGTTAACACATTGGAAGCTATATTACCAGATTTTTGCACGTTCTGATGTCGGTCGTTAATTGCTTTTGACATTCGTTCTTTATCCTTAACCACAAGCTTAGTTGAATTAGGATTTCCTGCCGAGCTCGCATTTAGTTCCATTGTTTTTTGTTTCACTGGTCTTTCGAACTAATCGGTCTATTGCGAAAACGGAATCTAAGGGTTTTATGAAAATGGATTTGGGGAGGGAATTTGGGGGAACTGATTCGCGAAGGTGGAGGTTAAACTGCTATATTTTTTTGGACGGAATTGCCCTTTTGTTAACTGGTTTATTGTCAATTGCAAGTTAATTACAATTATGCCACCGCCTCCTTTTGTACGTTCCAGATTGTCTCGTATGTAATGTACATTAACCTATTAGTGTACATTAACCACCCCATTTAAGAACTCTAAAAAAGTTAAGAACTTTTATAAACTCTACAGAATCAAACATTTTGAAATTTTTTTTTATACATTAACATTATTTTAGAGTAATTTTATCATATTTCATATAACCAAATTTGATTATATATATTAATCACAAGTTTACATATGTGTAAAATTTATGTACCAACAAATATACATAGGTGTAAAACAAAACATAGATATGTATTATACTATTTTTCAAAATTGTAATCCTAAATATAGATATAAAACATTGATAAAACTACACTCAAATAACACTAACATACAAATCTTTTTATAAAAAACGTTAGTTTTCAAGGGTTCCTTCAAGTTCTTAAATAATTTAACAGTTCTGTAATGATACTCATTCTCTATATATATATATATATATATATATATGATGAGGATAAAATATCCAGATAAATAACTCAGTGGCTTCTTTAAAGGTTCAAATCGATTTTAATTTTCAGAAACATATTTCAATTTTAAAGTTTCAGGAAAATCAATTCATGTGCAAGTCTTATAAACGAACTTTATGTTTTAATTTGATATAACCAACATAATGTTCCGATACCACATGTTGATTATATCATTAGAACATGAGCAATATTATGAACTACTAACATGTAAACTCAATCATGAACTTTAGATAAATAAATTATTAACCATACTTACTTGTAGGGATAGTCATCTTTAAAGATGATGAAGCCATTATACTAATCTTTTCTTACATCCCTTTAGATGTATTTATCTTGATGGAGAGTGTGTGTATGAGATTATCTATTGGTGTTATTTGCATATCTTTTTATACACATATACAAGACATCAAAGGGCAAGAGTTATGAGTCTTTTCATATTATGCAATTACACCCATCATATAATTGCAATACTTAATAGAAACATTTATTGTCACTATGGTTAAATTACGAGAGTGATCTAGAAGGCCATACTTAATGTAAGTTATTTTCCAACAATTTTGATATAGGATCAACATAATCTTTTATAAGCAGATCGTCAGGTATATCAATCATTGCAACACCATCATTAGGACCGCCAACATTACCTTCACTTATATCTATAAGCCATTTCGCAAATAATATGGTTTCTTCAACATCTTTTGATGGCCTACACATAGTTAACCTTAGGTTTTTTGTTAATCTCAAGACATTGCATTCACTCCAAATGTAAGAACATAAAGAGGCGTTTACTATGCCTTGTCCAGTGTCCTTTTGAACTACAGGTAGGATTTGTCGAAAGTCTCCTCCAAATACAACTTTTCCTCCAAATAGCAAATTAGAAGATAAAGCATCTTTTAAAGACATGTCAAGAGCTTGAAAGCCATGTTTGTGAGCCATTGGAGCTTCGTCCCAAATTATTAATTTGGTTTTTTTCTAATAATTGTGCCTCTTCTGTGCCTGGATCCATGTAGCAAATAGAATCCTCATTTAGATTTATCAGAATATGAAACCTGGAATGTGTTGTGCGGCCTCCGGTTAACAATAACAAAGCAATTCCACTTGAAGCAACAGTTAGGACGATTTTGCCTTTTGATCATATGGCAGTTGATAAGGTCTTCCATAACTACGTTTTTACCTGTTCCACCATAACCATATACGAAGAGCACACCCCCTTTATTCTGCTGAACATCCATCATTATACGATAAAACATTTTTTTTGCTCATGAGTAATTGAATTAAATAGAGTTTGGAACTCTACTTTTAGCAAGTTTTGATCGTATGACAACTCTTCGTGAATCAAACTATTAGATGCAATAGATATATACTCGACATCAGGGAAAATCATTGATATTTTCTTAAGCTTGAGTTGTTGCGCAACAAGATTTTTGAATCTCCAAATAAAGTGAGGTTTATGATTTGATCTTTAATTAGCGATAACTCTGTGAAAATTGACACAAAATTAATTTGGTAATATTAATCATTATATATATAAATATAAAGATTGCAAAACTAACTTTCAAAATATTAATACCTGGTGACTTTAAAAGACGTCGTTTGTTGTAAAGAATGTCATCGATTAGGATTTCCATACTACAATATATCTATAATGTGTTTTGTGAGACATGTTATTCTAACTAGATATCAATATAAATGTTGAATTACAATTTGTTTTATGTAGTACTACATTGGATATTCAACATCAATCGTCACTTTGAAATCTACTCATAGCTAATCGTTTTATTTTAAACCATCCATGCAAATATGGCATCAACAAGTTGTTTGAGAACAAGTCATGTATGAAAGAAAAAATTATATTTTAGATATGAATCACAACTCTATTTTAGGACATCTTCTATTCAAAGAATAAGGAAGAATTATATTCAATGTCTTCTCATATTGCCCTCACTTTCAATTACTCTATCCTGATTCCTGAGATGCAAAAGATATATCTATTAAAAAGTTTCTATTTCCAATACGTTAGTTAACATAATTACTTGTATATTATATAGTTTCTATTTTTAATAAATTAATTAACATACTTAATTGTATATAATGATGAATCATTACAAACATTTTTCAAGAATGATAGAAGATTTTATTCATATGTGGCTATTGTTTCTAAACCCAAATTACTTACTTCTAAATACTCATATAAATCACTTATATGAGTGTGTGTATATACAAGATTTTACCAACAAGATATGTTTGATATATGATAATGAAATAAAGGAGAAAATGGAATGAACATGATAATAAAATGAAAAAAAAAGTGAAATGGATCATTACCGGAAAAATGGAATAAACATGATAATTAAATGAACAAATGAATGAAATGAATTATTACCATTTCATTATTGTGTTTGGATACATGCAAGAATAATATGATCATCATTTTATTATTAATAATATAATATTACTATTGTAATAATGATAGTAATAATAAATTATATTATTAGTAATAAGAATATTCATAATAGCTGGTCTTTAGAAAACATTGCGGAATCGTTAAGCCAAATAAATATAATCGTAAAACGTTGAATCATACATGCGCATTATGAAGTGCTAACTCGTCAAATATAAAATAAAAATAAAAATAAAAATGAAAATATAATAATATCATAATAATAATTATAATTATAATTATAATATACAAAACAATAATTATAATAATAGTAATAATAATAATAATAAATATGATATAATAATAATAATAAATGTGATGTGGTGGCATCACTCATCACACACTCACCCAATAAAATGGTGCCACATTACCAACCCCAAATCCATCACATGTGATGGTTTTTTACTAGGGGTGGTGGTGTGGTGGTGTGTGATGGAATTTTTTTTTTGTTTTTTTTTGCAAGATTAAATGTTACAAAGATAAATAAATAAATAAAAACCGACAAAAAAATGGTTGATATAGGCCTCGTCACGTTTCCGCCAACTTAGCCGACTTTTATATCATTTTCATAGCATTCAAAAGTTCAAGGTTTAATTCGTAAATTATTCTAAATTCTGTTAAAAAGAAATGTGAAAGTTAAGGGGTTAAATGTGTAAATTGTATTTAAAATATAATAATAATAATACTAACAAAACGCAGCACAACTCCTTCTTCCCTGTTATTTTCCGGTGACCCATCACTTCCGGCGATCCATCACTTCCCGCGACGGCTCCCCCTCAACGGTCATAACCACCCCCTCCCAACGGATATATTTATTGGTTTCCACCCCATCTCACGCGTGATGTCTATCACGCAAATCTCCTCCATTTCGCTTGACAAGGTAGCGGCGGCGGTGTGGAAAACCCACCACGCGTGATGGGAGCTCCATCACGCGGTGCCCCGTCCCCCCTAATAATTGTGGAGTTTTTCATTCCATTCCTTGAAGGAATGAAAAAGAAACACCACTTCCTAAAAGAATGAAAATTCTATGAAATGATCAATTTCATTTCACATTCTGTTACTTCATACCAAACAACCTAAGAATAAAATGTGACATCTTATCATCATACCATGTCGTTTAGAAACTTACTCATGTGATCATTAGTTGCTTAACAACAAAATAATTGGTTTAATATCCTAGTTTTTTTTCATGTTATCATCGAGTTTAAATGGTTAATAATATTCATTGAGTAGACTTAATATAACTATTTGTGTATAAGGGTTGATTAATTAATTAAAAAACTAGTAACATCTTCAAGAATAATAGTCATATGACCCATAAATGGGTAAGTTGAAAATCCAAGACTATAATTCAAAACAAAACAAATAAATGATATGGAAATTTTGATTTTGAAGCTAGACCTTAAGGTTTGTATAAAAGCTTTTATGAAAGGAGCCTAGTGATAATAACGTATGCAGGTAAACTTGGGTTTATGAATTGTGTGGAGTGTGACAAAGTAACGTTGGTGCATTTTATGACCGTCGCTATGCAATTCTGATTAGCGGAAACGAAGTACGAAGTTAGAACAACTTCACCATAGGCGAAGTTATAACAACTTCGCCTACTGGCCCAAGCCCAAGCCCGCGAAGTTGTTTCGATATATATATATATGTGTCTTGTTTAGGTTTGAGTATCCAGAAAATTAGAGTATTGTGTGTCCAGTTCAAGTAGCTAGAGAGAAACCGAAAGGGAGAGTCGTGTGGGACGGCCCGAGGTAGAGCTCACCTCGGGTCGGCCGTCATTTGTTTTCGTGGTAGGTATGTAATGTGTTTCGGTTATTATATAAATGATCTGCAGATGTGTTTATCCCATTCGTGTGTTTGTTCGTGTATGTGTTTGTGTGTAATTGTGTTCTTCGTCTTCTACACCAATAAACGAGTCTAGGAGGATTCCGCACTCTTAGACATCGTGCGGATCTTGTATCGATCGGCGATGCCCCGGGGGGACCTACAAGTGGTATCAGAGCCTTAGGCTCTTATGCTATGGTTCGAGATCTGCGTTTTGGTGTTTCTGGCACGTTTCTGATGCGTTTTTGGCCGAACAGCCGCCGCAGGCGAAGTTATGGGGTTCAGGCGAAGCTGTCGCTTAAATTTTAGGGTTTAGGCGAAGTTGTGGACAGGCGAAGTTAAGGAGGGGCGAAGTTGACTTTTAGGCGAAGTTAAAAAAAAAAAAACAAAAAAAAAAACAAAAAAAATTGTTTGGAGTTTTCGTCTGTATGGCCAGGTGTACACGATTATTGTGAGACCTAAGACGTTGTTCCGTCAACGAGTGAAACTTGTTATCTCTTGGTCTTACGTGTGAACAAATACGTGTCAACTCTGGATATGGAGTTGAGGTTGTGAATGGGATATTGATTGAAACTGGATATTGACACATATTTGGGTGTTTGTGGGCAATGAATTAGTTGTTGTTCGAGGTTGACCAACTGAAGAAAGTCAAATTGAACTGAAGGTTTTTGTCATTACTGGATTGCGGTCAGAGCATATTATTTATGTTATTTTCAAGGCGTTCGAGAATTGGATCCTGAAACGTGATGCTTATTTATTAAAGTGAAAATTCTGGAACAAGTTGGATTTAATCGGGAATTAAAGTGTTTATGTTCTTGATCGTTATCCCTGGTGATTGAAGATGCTTCGGATTAATTAATGGCTATGTGTGTTAGATTCTGTCAAGGTGGTTTTGTGATGAAATTGATCACTTGATGTTGAGTAGTTAAAGATTAAACCTTATCGTATGCCGACGTGTTGGTGAAGTTAGAAGAACTTCACGTGTTGTGAAGTCAGAAGGACTCACGTGATTGGTTGAGATGATCAATTAGGCACGGGGATGCATGCATTTCAAAGACCTCAATCTATATAGTCGGAGAAGCTTACACTGAAGGGGAGATCTGATATGGAAGACGCTGGGTGGTTGGTAGATTTGTGAAGCTACAAGACAGTTTCAGACACGGCTGGTTGAAGAACAAACAGAAGATCATCAGTTAAGAGGGAGTCTGTTGGTGCATGTTTTGTAACAGATGATCTTTTATTTTTGTTAGAATTGAGAGCAACGGTCAATGGGGAGTCTGTTGGTGCATTTTGTGATCGTCGCTATGCAATTCTGATAAGCGGAAACGAAGTACGAAGTTAGAACAACTTCACCATAGGCGAAGTTATAACAACTTTGCCATAGGCGAAGTTGTAACAACTTCTGCCATAGGCGAAGTTAGAACAACTTCGCCATAGGCGAAGTTATAACAACTTCGCCTACTGGCCCAAGCCCAAGCCCGCGAAGTTGTTTCGATATATATATATGTGTCTTGTTTAGGTTTGAGTATCCAGAAAATTAGAGTATTGTGTGTCCAGTTCAAGTAGCTAGAGAGAAACCGAGAGGGAGAGTCGTGTGGGACGGCCCGAGGTAGAGCTCACATCGGGTCGGCCATCATTTGTTTTCGTGTTTGGTATGTAATGTGTTTCGGTTATTATATAAATGATCTGCAGATGTGTTTATCCCATTCGTGTGTTTGTTCGTGTATGTGTTTGTGTGTAATTGTGTTCTTCGTCTTCTACACCAATAAACGAGTCTAGGAGGAATCCGCACTCCTAGACATCGTGCGGATCTTGTATCGATCGGCGACGCCCCGGGGGGACCTACAAGTAAGAAGTACTTTTGTGAGTCATACACAAATCATGTATATTTGAAATTTGAATGGATAGATCAAAATTCGAAAGTATTCACCTCGAAATTCACTTTGACACGTAATCACGAGGAAAGTAAATTGGTTTGTCGTGTAATTAATTTCATTTAGGAGATTACATATAGGATACTTAAATAAAAGTCTAAACTAATGTGTCTAGTGTGAATATTCTTATAGGTGAGGGGCACTCATGAATAGTAGTCATGCACCGAACAATCATACACATTTATTTCATTTATACCCTTAAATACCTACAAATAGAGATGAGCAAAATCGATACCATTACCGAAACCGGTACCGATTTGGTACCGTCGGTATCGAATCGGTACCAAAGTTTTAAGTTTCGGGATCCATACAGTACCGGTATCGGTATTTCCCGATTTTTTATCTTCGGTACTGGTATCGTACCAGTACTGAACCGAATATTTCGGTATCGTACCGGTACCGAACCAAATATTTCGGTACCAGTACCAAGAATTTACGATTTTCGGGATCGGTATTTTCGGTACCGGTACGGTACCGTGCTCATCCCTACCCACAAACCATTAAATAACTAGAAACACATACCCTAAAACCTTTTGTGTTTAAATTTAAAAATAAAAAAACAATTAAATGTAATTAAAATTTCATTGAAATATTAATGGGTGTTTAATTTTTCAAAAACCTCAAATGGGTTGGCCATGTGGTAAACCTTTGCCACAAATTGTAATTTAGCAAACTACCCACATAGTTAGAGGTGAGCTTGCCATATGATAAACAATCCATAAACCTTACCCACACTAATACCCATTCCCTTCTTATGATCATTTTAAGATTGTCATATTTGAAGTAATATAATAAACATACGACGTGATAGTTTGGATACCTTGGCAGGGGTACTACACCCCGCGGTGAACACTGACGCCAAGGCCTAATTATCATCATCAGGTACTTCTTATGGGTACTACTCCCCGTAAACAAAAGCAAGAAATAATCATTGAACGGCTCCAACACCCCTACCCCCCACCCCCCTTCTCTTTCCAATAAATTCCAATTTAATAAATAGTCTCTATTTTCCTATTTAAAATCTCATACCTTCCAATTTAAAATACAAAATACACACTTTCTACTCCATTTTTACTCACTTTCTATCTACCCAATGGATCCGAATAATTCTAGAGGTAGACGAGCCGGTATAGGTGCCGACAGAGATACCAGTAAAGGAAACTGTTGAGGCGCCGGTAGAGGTGTCGGTTCTAGTTCGTTAGGAGTCGGTTCTAGTTAACAATCACGAAGCTACCAACCTATATATTTTTAGCTAATCATCAACGTTCATGAGACCTCCTACTCTAATTTCACCAAGGCAATACTACTACTCTATGGATGATTAAATGGTGTTCGATCCGTTTTCAATGAGAAACCCGAATTATAGATCCCATCAAGACATCGAAAACCGACCATTCCCATTGTATGTCGATAACGAGGATGATAAAGAAGTCTCGGAAATGCAAGTATACTATCAACCTCAATTTCACAAATATAACTTAGGTGATGATGAGGAGGATGATGAAATGGAAGTTCAAGAAACACAAGAGGAACAACTCGATCAACAACAAAAATTCCAAGATCGGATGGAGAGTGTACCATGGACATCCAATAAAGAGATGACGTTGGCGAAAGCATGGGTTCATATTTCCAAAGACAAACAGGTCGGAAACCAACAAAAAAACCGATAGTTTGGGAGTAGAATTCTTGAACATTTCAACCAACTTGTAGGCGAAAGTGACTGGACCGTTCATCAACTCAGGCCCGACCCAAGGGGAGGGCAGAGAGGGATCAGGCTTCGGGCCCACTCCCCTTTCAGGGCCCATAGAATTTTCAAAAAAATTATACATATATGTGTTTTAGGTACACAACCCAATCCATTAACAAAACAAAGTAGGTTGCCAGGCCCAAGGGTTTTAATGTACCAGGAGTAGAGCTAGTTTGCCAGTTCCTGTTCGACCATCGGACTTCCAAACAGAGAACGCCTTGAGACATTCTTTTTGTCCGGTGGGCGGCGACCAACGACCAACGAGTGTTTAGCAGTAGGGATTTTAACGACCGACTACTACTGCTACAAGTTATTAACTTATATTTCACTTTGTATCTTTTATTAACCATCTACCAGGTTATTAACCAACGAATATCATCATCATCATCATCATCGTACTCAGTATATCCCACCAATAGCAATGCTATGGTAGGGTCTGAGGAGGGTAAGATGTAGATAGCCTTACCTCTATCCCATAGGGATATAGAGACTTTTAGTTGTTAACTTTTAGTTATTAATTTCTAATTTCTTATTTATTAAACTTTTATTCATTAATTAATGAGTAATCAGTTGATACATAATAGAACTAATTAATTAGTTATGATAATATTTGTTTTTATTAGATATTATGCCTCCTAAGTTTATACACTTGTCTGGTAGTCTAAAACGTAAAAACAAAGAAAATAGAAGACATGCTAAGAAATACACAAATAGAGAAGCATACGAAGACACGTACATTTCTCCAAAAGCAACCTCAAAATTCTAATGTTAAAGAAAAAGATGTACATGTTGATGATCATCATTATGATGATGCACATGTTGATGAAGACGATCATGGTGTGGTTGACTGTTCCAGTAATAATGGCAATGGCAGAACGGAGTTTTTTAAAGTTGAAGTTGTTTAAGACCAATTTACGATCATCAATTGTAACATCCTAAATTTTAATTATAAATAAAGAAAGTTATGTTTAGTGATTTCACGTTGTTAATTATTTAATGTCGAGTAAGGAGGGAGTTGGGCTTAGATTGCGTAAGATGTGTTAAATGAGAATGGGCCTCGGGTCCGTGGGCTTAGAGGGATATAAATATCCCATCCCAAACCCAATCTTTCATTTCCACCTTCTTTCTTCACACACTCAAAACACACATACTAACCGATCAAGATTCGAAGCCGAGACCCGAGATTTCGTGATAGATCTGAGTTGGTAAGGTAAGAACAAATCCAACAAAGTTAATATTACTGAAAATGGTTAGGATTGGATGGGTTAACCGGACCCGAAACCCAAACTGCCCAAATCGGACCCCTAAAACGTCGATTTTAGGCCGATTTGATGGTTGGGATTTGTAGGCGCCGATCATACGATTCCGTGGGTACCAAAATCGAGTTATTTGGCTAAGAAACGAAGGAGTTATGGGCAAACAGATCTGCAGCGCGATAACTTCGCCTGCAAGATTAAGTTCGCCTGATGAACTTCGCCTTCAAGCGTAACTTCGCCTTCAAGCGTAACTTCGCCTACGGCCAAGTTCGCCTAAGGTATAACTTCGCCTGAAGCCAAGTTCGCCTAAGGTATAACTTCGCCTGAAGCCAAGTTCGCATAAGGTTTAACTTCGCCTGAAGCCAAGTTCGCCTAAGGTTTAACTTCGCCTGAAGCCAAGTTCGCCTAAGGTTTAACTTCGCCTGAAGCCAAGTTCGCCTAAGGTTTAACTTCGCCTGAAGCCAAGTTCGCCTAAGGTTTAACTTCGCCTGAAGCCAAGTTCGCCTAAGGTTTAACTTCGCCTGAAGTGAAGTTCGTTTATAAAATAAATTAAAAAAAACCTAATGGAAAATGTGTTAAGGCAGTTATCGAAAATAAAATTTTTCCAAGCTGACCTGGCAGCTTAACCCCAGCCAGGGGCTCTGCCCCTTGGACCCCGCTAGGGGCTGCCGCCCCTAGAACCCCGCTGCCAGGGGCGCTGCCCCCGGACCCCCGTTCGTTGTGGGTCGTATATAGATGGAAATACAAAACGAGTAGTAGTAGTTAATTGATATGTGTAAATATTATACAGTTAGCCGGCCCCAGTTAAAGAAAGGAATTACGATCAACGGCGAGCGTAACAGGATCCAGGTGAGTTTCTAGCCCCATTCCTTGTTATGTTTTCGGGGCTGTGTGCATACTTGATGTGTTGTTAATACATTTATCCTAAGTGATAAGTGTATGCCATATGTGATATATGTGATATGTATGAATGATTGCTTGATGGTTCGTGAACGATCTTCGGATATTGCACGTACTGTCAGGTTGTAACGTTATAAATATGGCTAGTATGATATGTATGTTTATGTGTATGAACGTAATAAAGTTAATAAAAGAAGGAAATGACGGTTGTATGGTTGTATGGTTACGAAAAGGGTACCAAGCCCTAATAATACTCGAGGTATGTTGCATGGTTGTATGGTAACGAAGAGGGAACTGAACCCTACTAATATTCGAAAGCAAGGGACCAGACCCTTCATAATATCTGTGATGTTAGGGACCAGACCCTTATAATATCTGTGATGTTAGGGACCAGACCCTTACAATATCTGTGAGGATAGGGACCAGACCCTTCATAATATCTGTGATGTTAGGGACCAGACCCTTATAATATCTGTGATGTTAGGGACCAGACCCTTATAATATCTGTGAGGTTATAGGGCGAAAGGCTCTTTAAAACGTATGATTATGAATGTAAAGAAAGTATGTAAGTAAGAAAGAAAGTATGTAAGTAAGAATGAAGGTATGAGTACTTATGTGTGTATAAAAGAAAGTTATGAGGTTAAGTACGTATGTATGTAATAAGGTATTGTATGGTATTGTATGATTAACTAGAACTCACTCAGCGTAGCTGACTTTTAGTATGCACGCAGGTGAGTAGGATGAGACAGCTGGCTTGAGCGGAGGATACATGGCAGAAGACTAAAGCCTGGCATCTGAAGATCTGATATGTTTTATAAGTTATGTTTTAATTTTGGAAAGACAAAAGGAATGTTTTACGACATGATTATGAATTGATATGTAATGTTTTATGAAAGTTTTATATTCCGCGTAAAGTTTTAATTAACTCTGATATTTAGAACTGTGTTTATGAGTAAATCCAACACGAAAGTAGGGTTACCGGTGACGGGGCCTTACATCAATATCTCAAGAAAGACTTAAAAAATTAGAGTTTATTGCTATTGAGAATGATGTTTTTAGATACCATAAATTACTAAGAGTTAGTTGAGCGATTTACTTACAAAAATGCTAGAAGAGGATCATGATTCGTTAGGTCTTTTAGATAGATCATCTTGCTAAAAAAAACTTTTGTTTTGTTTTAATTTTATCAAATTTGTCAAAAATATATAGGAGTTTTTGAGTTTGAATAAATATTAGGACCTTTTGTATTTCATGTCCCAGGTCCACTCTTATTTTTGTATTCTCAGAGACGGCCCTGCATCAACTCAATTCAAAGTGGAATCCAATGCGTACAAAGGTTACATATTTTAACGGATTATGGCAACAAGTGGTAAACTTATTTCTAGTATTCTAGTTATGTTTATTTGTTTATTACTATTGTATTAATTCTTATTTTTTTAACTATAATGTGAGAAAGAGTGGGTGTAATGATCTTCAAGTGATACAAAATGCTACGAAGGAATTCAAGAAAAAATATAAGGGTGGGTTTAAATATGTCGAAACATGGGAGGTTATGAGAAAGCATCCTAAATGGTTTTAAGTCCCATTGGTAGGTGAATCGTCTAATAGTCACTCAAACAAAAGAAGACGGTCATCGGAAGCCGGCAATTACACCCCGAGCTTCACACCAAACGAAGAATTCATTGCTCATATGCCGGACCTCAATGATGATCCCGCGTCTTCAAGTTCAACTCGAAAAACAAAGAAAAAATCTAAGGCGTCAAGCAAAAACAGTTTCATTGACACAATTGATTTCTACACATCATTGAACAACACAAGGAGGCCATGAAAATGAAAAGAAATAAGGAAAATAAACTTTGCGCTTAACTGAGGAGCAACGAGTGGCAGTGGCGGAGCATCGAGCGACGATGACGCGACAAGAGTTTGACAACATATTCAAATATGTATAGGGAGTCACAGGATGGTTTGTCCAGCACATTATTGGAATTACTTCTTAATTGTAAACGTGATATATCAGAAAAGTACGGCTTACCTTGTGATTTTTAGATTAGTTTTTTTATGTTTATGTTTTTTTAGTTTGAATTGTGTAATTTTTAATTTCAATGGAACTTTTTATTTTTTGATGCTTAAATTATAAAAAAATTTAAACTCTTTAGGGTAGTTCGGGTATACCACCGTAAACTCTTAATGTATCTTTAACATTAGAAGCCCAAATATTTAATATTCTATTAATCATTAATTTAAAGAAAAAAAATTATATCATGCCTAATTTCAATATCTTGTGTCAAATATTTTTTTTTCCCAAAATGTTTTGGCATGATTAGCAAAACCGAAAAAATCGCATCCAAAACCGAACCGAACCCAAAAAATGAAACCGAACGGTTTTAAAAAACCATAAAACCGAAAGTTTGGTTTTAGTCAATAACCGCACCTAACCGCACCACACACACCCCTAGCTTGTGATGACCTATATGTATATTGCCGTGATGAAGACTGTTTTTAAGTGTTAAGGTGTTCGAGTTTCAGTTGACTATTTAGCCCATTTAGTTAAATAGATTGACCCATTAAAATTTTTAATTAAACTAGATGACTTAGTAACCTGTTTATAACATTTTAACCTATGTTTACAACGATCTAACCCCAATATCATGTTTACAACTTGTATGTTACCCATAAGACCCATCAAGCTATTTCAAACGTTTAGATAAATATGTTAAACAAGTTATGCTTGGACATACAATTTTAAATATTTGATATTTAGTGCTATGTTTTTACATGAATCAATATATAGGTGGTGTGCGAGTTGACCAATTCAACCTATCATCCAGAAAACCATTAAACCGCAATACGATTTACACCCTAATTTAAAGTGATTTATTTTTATTTATTTTCTCTTTTTTTGAGTGTCAAAAGTTAAATAGATTTATATAGATGAGCCACATGTGCAATTAAACAGTGGCCTATTAAAGTTAGTGGGAATGAGGAAACTATAAAATAAGGGGGTCAACAAATTTGAACCGGTAACCACTACTAACCAGCACCCCATGTGAGGTTGTTTGTGAACCGGTCATTGATCAATCACATGTCAACCGTCAATATCTTTATAACATATAATTATCATGATGTCAAGTCATTTTCTTCAATACAATTTAAGTAGGTTGTCAATTTGGAACTCTCATAGTTTTCGGTGAGGCACGGTGAGGCACGTAACGTATTAAACCTTGAGTAAATCATTTGGCAATAGGTTTAGGGGTGTCTATGAGGATTTAAATACCTCGGCCGAGCTAAAATAAAAAAGCCCGTGGGCCTAAACGAATAACGAATAAGCTAATTTTATGAACAACGATTCGACCATTTTTACATAGGGTTTGGATCAAAAACAATTGGTATTTCAATTATTCGACTTTCCGGTGAAGTTATCCGGTGAACCCATTTTTCCTTGACTTTTAAACACCAAAATTAACGGTCGATTCGACTAGTGACGAAACTAGAAAATTTAAACAAGAGGGTCCAAAATTTACCTTCACTAGCGTAGATCAGTTGCTTTTCGAGTCCTTGTGTCTTAAAACCGTACAGATTATTTCACTTTCGTAAAAAAACATATTGATTTGAATAATGACAAATGCCTTTTTAGCTAAATGATTTTAAAACCTCTGAACCTTTTTTTAGTGATAATATACGTACAAAACAATATATAAACAAAAAAATCATATACAATCAGTAAGAGTAAACAATTAGGCATATCGGTTAAATTCATTTACTATTCTTCTCGAAAATTGTAACACAAAAATATATTTAAACTAGTTTTTATCCCCCGTATTACGGGGTTGTTTTATATTGTTTGTTCTAATATTTATTTATTTTTGAATTTATATTTTTTTATTCTATGAAAGTTATTAATATACTTATGATTTGATGATAAATTATTTCACAAATAAATGAGATGTTATAACCAGGTTTAAAAGCTATATGGTTTTGATGAGACTCAAGACCCGTTTATTTTTTTTACTATACAATTGGTTTTTAATTATAAATAATATTTATGAAAGTTAATAATATACTTATAGTTTGATGAGACCCAAGACCGTTTATTTTTTTACTATCAAATTGGTTTTTTAATTTAATCAATATATATATCTTTTTTAAAATAAATAAGATATTAATTTTTATTATATCATATTTTATAGGATTTTTACATCAATAATTTGGTGAGAATAATTTTTAATTTATTGAGATGTTATAACCCGTTTAAGGAATATCTGGGTTTGATAAGACCCATACCCATGAATTCGGGTCAAATGCATGAGAAGTCTCCATTTAAAAATCAAGCAAATCTGGTGACTCCAAAAAAAGGAGGAGCGACCACATCGCGACACGTAGGATTTTTATGTATTCGTTTATATATATTATAGATATAGCTTCTTGTATTAAGAGTTTTAAAATAAAAAAAACAACAAAGTTAACATCTTCTTCTTCCTCCTTCACGCTATCAGAATACTTGCCGGAAAAACAGTTTGGATGACGTTATTTTTCATCTTCTATCCACACTTCGAATACTTCTGGAGAGTCTATTTAGATGGTCCAACATCAAGAAAGCATCTACATGATACTTTTCGGTTAATATAAAATCCGGTCACCGGAAGGTTCGACTAGTTGACGATGTCCTTTGTCTCAAGATCTTTTATATATCAAACATATATATGTATAGAAAGTCTGCCCCCCCAAAAATTACGTGCCCCGGCAGAGGGTGCGGCTCGCACACCCTCCGGGCCGCCCCTAAATAGGTTCGTGTTTGTTCATTAATATATACATTTAATTTATTAGGCTCTGACAATTTAGTATAGTTCTAATAATTTTCAAGCCAAGAAATTGTTTTTCACGTTACTTTTAATTGGCTGTAATTTAATTATGTTTATTCGTCCGTGTTTGTGAATGTTTATTCGTTTACATGTGTATATTATTGGATTTAGTTGAAAATGATATTAAAATCATAATAACTTAAAATATTTAGAAATGGTTATTAAAAATAATTTTTTTTATTTAAGACATGAATATTGAAAAATTATGAAATGAGTTTGTAATTATGGATAATATTAAAAGAAATTAAAAACGTTTTGGAAAAGTTAGTCAAATTCGGAATGGGAAATATATATGTTTAAACATGTATATTTTTTTTGACATTTAATATAAATGGTCAAATTAAGTCAAATGGATAATTTATTAAAATTCGATTTTTGAATAAATGGTCAAAGTCCAAATATATAACATATTTTTGAAACCTTCATATAAATAGTGAGAATTCGAATTTGAATGGTGAAAACCGGTTTCTAAAATGTCTTATTAAATGTGCATTATTTTATAGTGTAAATTAAGAAAACATTAGAAAGTATAATAATATTTTTAAATTGCGTTGACATTGGTGATTAAATTGGCTATGAAATTAAATTTAAAATGAATCAAATGATTGAAATATTTAAGGCCCCGATCCCTGTGCCCTACTTTAGCGTTGGATTTATCCATTAACACAGTTTTAAATATCAGAGTGAATTAAAACTTTCGCGGAATATTAATAACGTTCAACCATTCATTACAAACATTCATAACTTGTCCTTTTAAAACATAAAATAAAACATAGTATCAAAACATCATGACAAATCTCCAGATGCCAGCCTCTTCAATCCTGTCATGTGTTCCCCCTCAAGCCAGCTATCTCAGTCTATTTACCTGCGTGCATACTAAAAGTCAGCTACGCTGAGTGAGTTCTAGTTAATTAGGCAACGTACAATACATTACATATATACGTACCCGAAGACACATATTACATACTTAGCCTGTTACCTTTCTTTCATTTGTACATACATACTTTCTTTCTTTCATACTTTCATTCTTTTAGTCTGTGCATTTCATACATAACTAACTATTCGTTTTAAAGAGCATTTCGCCCTATAAGCTTCGCATATATTATTAGGATCTGCAACCCTTCAACCTTCGCAGAGCTTAGAAGAGTCTGCAACCCTTTAACCTTCGCATATATTATTAGGGTCTGTAACCCTTTAACCTTCACAAATATTATTGGGTCTGCAACCCTCTAACATTCGCAGATATTATTAGGGTCTACAACCCTTTAACAATACGTTCAATCAATCCTTTAATCATGCATACCATTCCCTTATATAACATACTTTCTTACATACTCCTTTCATTACTTACCTTCATACATACATATTTCATACTAGACATACTACATCTTACTTTTCCTGACGATACGTGTAATATCCGAAGATCGTTCACGCACCGAAAAGCATTCATTCATAACATTCATACATACTATCACATCAATCATCATAGCATACACTTACCGTTTAAGGTAAGTGTATTAACATTCAGATCGTGTATGCACACAACCCCGAAAAACATAACAAGGAAATGGGGCTAGAAACTCACCTGAGTCCTGTTACGTTCACCGTTAATGGTTATTCCTTTCTTTAGCCGTGCACGACTAACTGCATAACAATTACACATATCAATTAACTATTACTATCCATATCGCGCTTTTAGTTTAATTATAACCCTCAACGAACGTGGGTCCGGGGGCAGCGCCCCTGGCAGCGGGGTCCAAGGGGCAGAGCCCCTGGCTGGGGTTAAGCTGCCAGGTCAGCTTGAAAAAATTTTATTTTCAGTAACTGTTCTTAACAAAATTTCCATTAGAAATCTTAAATTATTATTTCATTGTTAACTCATTACTTATAACGAATGGCCTTTGATTAATCCTGATTCGTTACCTTGATTCGTTATCTTACATGATCTGATTCGTTCGTTGATTCGTTATCTTAACATGACCTAATTCGTTACCCTATCTGATGCGGTGCGTGCGTGCGTGGTATAATATGATAGATGGAATGATTTGCTTTTGCACAAGATCGTGTTTTAAGTTTATAAAAGTGATTTCTACAAAGACTAAACACACACAAAATAGGTAAGTGTACCTATCGTATATGTAGAATAGTATTGGTAAGAACCAAGTATCGATCCGTGGACACAAATGTTTCTAATAAAAAATCGTTGTTTTACTTTAATCGGAGGTTTTAATCATTTTGGGGTTAATTTTTGAACTTTTTATAAATATAAATACTTATATATAATATATAGGTGACCAAGACAAGAGATTCTAAACGAGTTGTTCAATTACGTGAAGGTTACCATCCAAGATCAAGAATCCACTCCATTTTAGCATTGATAATTAATATTTAAACATGTGATAAACTTGCCATAGCAATATATGATAGATAGCTCCTTAAACCTTAAGTGAGCATCTTTGGCACTAAGGAGGTAACGTGCACATTTTAAAGTCCACCCTTTCCTAATGTCACGCCACCTCAATGATGTCAATTTAAGTTGGCAAGTAGTTTCGTAAAGTAGAAAGATTAGGACTGACTCCGATTTCTCAAATACCAATTCTAACAACTTCGGGTGGTTGTAGTTAACTCACACAACCTCCCTTTGGTTGATTTATGTAGGTTATAATTACACATTCAATTAACATATGATTTCTTTAACTAAAATGATATCCTAAGCAAAGCCATTTTCGGATTACCAAGACTTAGAGAAATACATCATAACTTATATCTCATCATTTCTAAGTACAATATAAGGATCCATGTTTCGATAATGTATCAAAGTATTTCTATCTTTCAAGAACATGAATCGATCATGAACGATTGCCAATAGAATTGACAACCACCAACTTTGAATTAGTGATTTCAGATGGTGAAACATTTCTCATCAAAAGGTAATTGTAATATAACCGTGTACTTTACTAGACTACACCACATGTTTTGTATAATTATCAAGTAAAACAAAGCTTCTTCATAGATTTTAGATGGTAAAAGGAGTTTAGCTCATAATGAGCATGATGATAAACATTAAGATGAATGATGATAACAAATACATGATTTAAACTTGAAACAATTTAACCAAATGTAGATGAATCTTCCTTCTTAATGATGATGATGATGGTTGATGGTGATAACCTCCAAGCCTTCAAACTCTTCACTGAATCTTCTATGTGAGTGTTAGTGTGTGTTTCTATAAGAGAAAACCGGATAGAACTCTTTTCAAGGCATACCAAATAAGTGCAACATGAGCCACTATTTATAGGCAATGTAGAGTGTGAAGCACGGCCTCGTGCTTACGTAGGCACTCCCCCGTGCATTTTTATGACATGTGCCAGATTTGTTTTGTCGTTTCTGAAGGTGACCACGGCCCCGTGCTTTCTGATGCACGGCCCCGTGTTTGTTTGTGACATGTGCTAATTCTTTTTGTCTTTTCTGGTTTTCGTCCACGGCCCCGTGGTTGAGAGGCACGGCCCCGTGCTTTTGTTTCCAGATTTTGTCTTTTCTTGTAGATCTTTGTCTTTTCTGGTGTTTAGAAGCATGGGGGCGTGTTCTTGAGGCATGGGGGGCGTGTTTCTTTGTTTTTCTTGTGTTTTCTTCTGTTTTTCTTCGTCTCTTTGCTTGTTTCTTCGTTTGGGTCTTGGTTTCACCTGAAATTACATTTTATTATGATAAGTAGCCTTTTATGCTATGTTATTTGATAGAAACTGCAGTTTTTAGAGATTATTTGATGCCGAAAAGATGTATATTTCTATGTACATCAAACATCCCCACACTTGAACATTGTTTGTCCTCAAGTAATCTTCTTATAAATATCCTCTAAAAACAGCAAGCTTAGATTATAACCATCCCTCAAGTGAGCTCCAAGAAGATGAAACAAAATAACCAATCTTAATTTGTATTAGTGATAAATATGAAGGAACTTTTGTTTTTATGAGCTTCCGTTTATGCAAAACGTCACGTTCTCACAATGTTCACTCACACTCGGTTTTATATCTGATCATACCTCTGATGTATGTATGTGAACGCTCTTAGTCAAAATGCAACCTGTGATAAATAAGCTTGTAACAAGTTCAAATCTCCACCCTTTTGAAGGGTTGCATAGGTCAGAAGGTAAAATGGGTTGGTTTTGTGTGAGTAGGGATATGGTATTTTGTGGTGGTTCAAGGGTTTGAGTTAATGAGGATGGTAAATACAACTTCTACTGATTGTCGGGAGTCTTGAGATGTGTTCAATGGTTAGCTCCTTTTTCTCCCGATGAAGTATATATATATATATTAATATTATATACCTAGTGACTCTTTTAAGGTCAGATCGTCAAGACCTGTTTTGTCGAGGATGTGGATCAATTCTTCCTCAATCCTGTTCTGAACATAACTTCCAACTCTAATGGATCGTTCGGCTTTGAGCCTAATAGCCCCCACCCTCATTAGTTCGGTATATTCATGCTGAGACCGAGTTTGACTTTTTCTACATCTTCCTTCGTGGGACCAGTTTCCGCAACCTAAGCATCGTTCATATCTTTTTTCTCTTCTCTTCACTGCGTTTTTGGAAATTCCACAAAATGGTGGTCTTTGTTCATCTTGGCACCACTTTTTCCTCACCTCATTGCTAAAGAGAAAGATTCTCTCCCTAAGTTCTGGAGGCAACCTAGGTTTTGTGAAGTGTATTAAGCAAAGAAAATTGAAATCAAAAGAATGCATTTCCAGTTCTTTAGGGTCTGCGGTAAAAGACCAGTGTTGTACTTTACCGGTGAGAGGGATAAAATGATAGGGTTTTTGTTTAAGGTTTTTGGGTTTTGTAATTTGGCAATTGGTTTGATGGAATTGTGTCAATATTACCTTCTTCCTTATACAACCCTTCGTGCGGTCTTGAAATGAATAATTGTGACAAGTTCTAAATCACACGAAACATATGACTCACTCAAAGCTTCCGAAAAAAATATTTATATGGCATGAGTTTTATCTCACAGTAACGGAGGATTTGGGTATTAACGTCATATTTTGCATAAATTTATTCTCAATATTACAAAACTTCTTTTTACTTTTTCACTTTTTAGTAATGATTGGTTATTTGCGAAAAAATTTTCTTGGTTTTCTCTTTAGGTTTTAAAATAATCTTTGTTTGCTTCAAAAATATTTGTTGATTTAGAGAATTTTTATAATTAACTGAACAAACAATTTGGTCAAGTAATTCCCCTCCCCACACTTGAATCTCACATTGTCCTCAATGTGAAAAGATTCATGAAAATATAAAAATTCTAATTGAGTATTATGGGTTAAAATGGAGAGTTACTTCCCTACGGATTAACGTAATTTCGACAGAGCGTTCCCTGTTTATAGTCCGTTTTCCTGTTTTTGTACATGTATAATATAAAACTGCAAACAACCACAAACAACCAAGCATAAACTGCTGAAAATTAGGAATGGAACCATCCATCCCTTGCCCTATCGGGCTAAATTAGTACCTACCATAATGTCTTTGGCACCCACGGCCATAAAAGTATCCAAAATAAACAAACAAACAAGTACGACAGAAAGTAAACTGTTTAAAACACACATAATAATAATGTCATGAAATACGACCGGCCCATGCCCATGCCCTTACCCGACCTACCAGTGCCGCCAGTCATCAGTTACCCGTGTCCGGGTCAAATGGTCCCCACTACCTGTCCATGCGATAGCCCAATCGATCAATCTCTCGCCTCGTTTCTTCATACTCGGCTGCTCGCTGTGCATCAGAGGCAGCCATCTGCTCTGTAATCCTGTTAAATGAGGCGGTAATGTTAGATGAGAATTGATCAATGAGTCCATATATACCCTCGAAATAGTATCGGCTGTCGTGTGACGAGCTGGGGCCGGCCCCTGATGAAGATGAGCTTCCTCTCTGACGGTAAGTGCGGCGGCGGCTCTGTCTGGGTGGTGATGTCCTTCTTCTCTCGGGCACATCCTGTATCATTATCTTTGCCGGGTCTTCCGGATCCCAAACCTAGTTGTACTTATCACAAAACCTCCACACATTCGGGTTAATTTGCTGAACCATTTGCATGATTTCACAGTAATCAAGGTTGAAAGCTATCGGATCTGGGCTTCGAGTTCCTTCTGTATCCACACCATAGGCCTCATAAAGGTTGCGGATCCAAGGACCACCGAAGATCGGGGTCTTTCCTCGAGCACTTGCATTTGTCACGAAGAGTTTGCAGAATAACATCGTGATATTGCATGCTATGTCATTCTTCATGCAGTATAATGCCCAAAGATCCCTCAAGTTGACAACCCCTTCACTCTGACCTCGAGCTGTGACAATGTGATTGAGCAAACGGTGGATGTACTTCATGAGTGGGTCACGCAGTGCTGTGCTTTTTAAAACGCTTGCATTATACTCTGTTGTACCATAACTCAACTGTTCCCAAGCCTTTGCCCTTGTGTCACCTGCTTCAGCTTCATCATCATCATCACCTTCATCTGTAAATGTTGTTTTAGCATTAAACCAGATTTCTGAGTCGGTCTCGTCGGTCGTGTAAATTCCCATATCAACTCCCAGTTGGGTGACAAAAGTTATTTGCCAAACACCTGCACATCTGAATTCAATGGCTTCTTCATCCCACATGTCAATTTTCTTCTTCTTTATGTTGAAAGTGGCTAAGAATTCTTTTGTTAGTTCTATTACTGCCTCTCCTGTTTGACCAAAAACCCGTCTCCATGGTCCTCTTACAATGTTCTCGTAACGGTTCCATTGTTTGACATGCTCAAAGTGTCTTCGCATGCATAGAAGTTAGCTTCTGGATGCCTATGGTTAAGATAAGTTAATCTTGCATTAGCTTGTCTGTCCCTTGTTTTGCGGTTTGGGAAGACTAGAAATACATGAAAATCTTCTCCATATTCGGCCATCTGTAGTTTATACCCAAATTAGTCAAATTTCATCAAAAATTTTAAATTTTCTGGAACAGAGAGCAAAGCACGTCGGCGTGCTTTCAAAAGCACGGCCCCGTGCTGTTGCTACGGTTTCAGTTTCCTTTGATTTTGACTTTTGGTTGACCACGATTCGTGTTGTTTTGGGCACGACTCGTGTTTTTAATACTGACTTCTACCATATTCAGATTCGAACCCTAGTTTCTAACCGATTATAACAATTAGGTTTATTGGTTTGTCGGGTGTTTATGCTAAGACCCAAAACCCGAATTGTCCCTTTCAATTAAACCTTAACCATCAAACATTCAACAAGCCATTCATCTTATATTTGTAGAATAACCCGTATTATTTTTCGCGTTGAGACCCGTTTGGTCAATTCGAGAGATTTTAGGGTTAAACTAGACCTAGAATGATGAAATTGAACAAAACAATTGTTAAATTAACATACCTTAGGCTTTGAATTGAAGATTTGATGAAGAAGTTAGTGAACTACTGGATGGTCGGCGGTTTTTTTGGTCCAGAAATGTAGTGAATGTTAGTGTTGATGGTTGGAAAAGGTTATTTTAATAATTTAAAACTCGTAACTGCACTAGGACCAAAAGCACGGTGCCGTGCTTTTGGAAGCACGGTACCGTGCTGCACGATGCAGACAGTATTTCTTTTGATTTTTGTTTATTTATTTGTTGAGCTGGTTCGTTTTTAACTGGTTTTATTTTCTGGTTAGTTTCAAACAGTTATTAAAAAAAATTCTAAACTTCATTAAAACATAAAACCTAAAAACATAATTAAATAAAGAGGAAATGAAAAGTACAACAACAACTCTTGATCCTAACACATAATACTAGCGGGAGCAACTTCAACACGAAAGAAAGTCAGAACTTCAACGACCACCATTTCCGAACTAGTCCTGGATGTGTGGTGGTGCTCGTTTGGCTTCCAAAAGCTCGTCAAGCTTTTTGTCGAGTTAACGATTTCTCGGTTGAGAAAGTTGAGCTTAGAAGCCACATTTTTGTGGTGGCCATCCACAACATGGAAGTTTTCGAACCTAAGTAGGTCGACTTTGTTAATTAACTCGACTACTCGAGCTTCGGTTTGAATGTTGCTTTCAACTTGATCTCTTATGATGCATTGGAGTCTCATGACCTCCTCCACAAGGTATGAGGAGGATTCATGTTGCTTTCCCTTTCTTACTGGCCTCCATTCAACCCTTTTGCCTTCCTTTTAGGCAATGTTGTTTTTGGTGTGAATGGAATAGTGAGTTTATGCATGCATTATATAGAGACTGGAAAGTTGAACACGAAACCGTGTTTTCAAAAACACGACCCCGTGTTGCTAGGGGAATAAATGTTTCTGAGTCAGAGAATTGTACGGATTCAGCGCGTATCATGCTGAAGATTCTGGGGTGACCACGGCCTCGTGCTTAGGGAAGCACGACCCATGCTTTTTGTCACGATTAATTTTCTTGTAATTTTCAACAAGATGCGAGATCTTGAATTCTTATAATGACGTTTAGTATGATAATTTAGAAGTTTGGTCATCTAAAAATTACTTTTCATTAAAATTAAAAAGGTCATAAAACAATTACAGGATAAGCCCGATTTTCTTAGAAATAAGAAAATATTCGGGTTAAGCCTGAAGTCCAAACACATTGTGCTTTATGCACCTGTTTACACATAAAAGCAGAAAATTAAGTTTCCTAGATTTCTCCGAAAGGCTCTCCTCCTTCGAATGGTCCTGGTGGTGGAAAGTACGTGAAACCGAGAACTCGAAACTGGAGTTGTTCATTGATGTCTCGGAGTTCCATTTTCATATTTTTCATTGATTCGGTGAGTTGAACGAGACGCATCTCAGCAAGGAGATTCATTTCGGTGAGTTCTTTGACGAGTTCTTGAAGTTTTAAGAGAAGCTCGGTTTTGGAAACATGGCGGGCATCGCTTCTCGGGTGTCGGGAAACGGGGATTGCTTAACTCATCTCAGTTGGCATGTTGAATTTTCAGAGGCTATTGGTTTGGTTTTGGTGCAAGGAATGCAATGACACAAGGTGCCTTTTATAGCCAACCAGCAACCCAAGCACGGCCCATGTTTCTGTTCTAACAATTCTGTTACAAACCAGTCTGACTGAGATTTTTGCAGCGAAGATTCCGGTCCGCGATTTTTGGCACGGGGCCGTGCCTTTGGAAGCACGCCCCCGTGGTCTTAACTTTTTATTTTTTTAAAAAAAATTTTATATAAATTATTTACAAGGCCTAGTTTTGTTAAGGTCTTGGCCAGAACTTGGTTTCTTTGATTTCCTATTTAGTGAGTTGGAGGGTATTAAACTCCATAATTTCTTCAAATGGTCCATCGATATATGGCTTTAATCGATGTCCATTTACTTTGAACTTTTGGCCATTTGTATTTGAGATCTCAACTGTCCCATAGTCAGAAACTGATTCAACTATGTATGGAACTGTCCATCGAGATTTCAATTTTCCTGGGAAGAGACGTAAACGAGCGTTGTATAACAGCACACGGTCGCCACTTTGAAATTTTTTGTTTCCTTTCAAATGGGCGTCGTGCAGGCGTTTAGTCTTTTCCTTGTAAGACCATGAATTTTTATAGGCCAATGTTTTCAGTTCCTCGAGCTCACGAATTTGATCTTTCCGGTTATGCCGGCGGACGTTAGATCAAAGTTCACTGCTCCGAGAGCCCAGTAGGCTTTGTGTTTTAATTCTACTGGTAGATGACATGATTTCCCGTAAACAAGTTTGATGGGTGTCGTTCCTATGGGGGTTTTGTAAGCCGTCCTGAGGGCCCACAAAGCATCATCTAGCTTTTCTTCCCAATTTTTGTGATTCATTCCTACAGTTCTTTCTTAAATTCTTTTAATCCCTCGATTTGAGACCTCCACTTGCCCACTAGTCTGAGGGTGATATGGTATTTCCAGTCCGTGGTGAACCCCATATCATGCTAAGACGTTGTTCATCAGAGCGTTACAAATGTGGGTACCTCTGTCCCTGATTAGGGCTTTTGGAGTGCCAAATCGTGGAAATAGCTTTTTTAAAAATCTTACAACTACTCGAGCATCGTTAGTGGGAAGGGCTTGTGCCTCTACCCATTTAGACACGTAATCGACTGCTACAAGGATGTATTTATTTCCGAATGAGTTAGTAAATGGGCCCATGAAATATATTCCCCACACATCAAAGATCTCACAAATTTGAATGCCCTTTTGAGCCTTCTCATTCTTGGATGAGATGTTCCCGGCTCTTTGACAAGCATCGCATGCTTGGATCAAAGTATGTGTATCTTTGTATACGGTGGGCCAGAAAAATCCTGCATTTAACACTTTTCTGACCGTAGTGGTGGTACCGTGGTGTCCACCAGTGGGTCCTTCATGGCAGTGTTTGAGTATGTCTAAGGCCTCCTTTCCTGCTACACACCTACGAATAACTTGATCAGCGCCTATCCTAAACAAGTATTGATCTTCCCAGAAGTAAAACTTAAGGTCGGAGAAGAATTTCTTCCGCTGTTGATGAGTAAGTCCTTTTTTTAGGATTCTACAAGCTAGGTAGTTTGCGAAGTCGGCATACCAAGGACTTTCGTCTCTCTCTTCTATGAAGGCTTGAATGTGCATGAGAATTTCATGTGGAAAATTATCATTGATAACTTCTATGTGAAGTTCTTTAGGAGCTGGGCATTCTAAGCGTGAAAGGTGGTCTGCGGCGACATTCTCTGCTCTTTTGTCTTTAACTTCAATGTCGAATTCCTGGAGTAGTAAGATCAATCGGATAAGTCTGGGTTTGGCATCTTGTTTGTTGAAGAGGTAATGTATTGCGACATGGTCGGTGTAGACTATAGTTTTGGAAAGAACTAGGTAGGATCTAAACTTTTCAAAGGCAAAAACCAATGCTAGTAACTCTTTTTCTGTTGTGGTGTAATTTTCTTGTGCGTCGTTCAGAGTTTTACTTGCATAGTAAATTGGGTGAAAGTGTTTTTCTTTGCGTTGTCCGAGTACGGCTCCAACTGCAAAGTCACTTGCATCGCACATTATTTCGAAAGGAAGGGTCCAATCGGGTGTAGTCATGATTGGTGCGTTGACAAGTTTATCTTTTAATGTGTTGAATGATTCAACACATTCTTTAGAGAAGACGAATGGTGTATCTTTCTCCAGAAGTTTGGTCATAGGTCTAGCGATTTTGAAACGTCTTTTATGAAGTGGAGGTAGAAGCCTGCATGACCTAGAAAACTTCTAATGGCTTTGACTGAAGTTGGCGGTGGAAGTTTGGATATGGTTTCTATTTTGGCCCTATCAACCTCTAGTCCTGCTTGAGATATCTTGTGACCTAGAACGATGCCTTCCTTTACCATAAAGTGGCATTTTTTCCAATTGAGTACTAAATTCACTTCTTCACACCTAGCTAACATTTTGTCTAGGTTTATTAGACAATGATCGAAGGAGTCTCCAAAAAATGAGAAGTCGTCCATGAAGACTTCCATAGAGTTTTCGATCATTTCATGAAAGATGGCCACCATGCAGCGTTGGAAGGTGGCTGAATCATTACATAATCCAAATGGCATTCTTCGGTAGGCGAAGGTTCCATAGGGACATGTAAAGGTGGTTTTCTCCTGATCCTCAGGAGTGATGGGAATTTGAAAGTATCCGGAAAATTCGTCGAGAAAACAGTAGAACATTTTTCCAGATAATCGCTCAAGCATTTGATCGATGAAAGGAAGTGGGAAATGGTCTTTTCTTGTGGAGCCATTAAGCTTCCGGTAGTAAATGCAAACTCGCCAGCCTGTGATGTTTCTCATTGGTATCAGCTCGTCTTTCTTGTTTATTACGACCGTCATTCCTCCCTTCTTGGGTACTACTTGAACGGGGTTTATCCAAGGTGAATCTGAGATTGGGTATATTAATCCGGCATCAAGAAGTTTGATTACTTCCTTCTTCACCACGTCTTTCATGTTGGGATTGATACGTCTTTGATGTTGGACCACGGGTTTGTATTCTTCTTCCATGAGAATTTTGTGAGTACAAATGGAGGGACTGATGCCCTTGATATCCATGATCTTCCATGCGATAGCCTTCTTATGGCTCTTAAGAACCTTAAGAAGTTCGTCTTTCTCTTCTTTAGAAAGGTGAGATGAAATAATTACTGGGAGTTGAGAATATTTTTCTAGGAAGGCATATTTGAGATGGTTTGATAGTTCTTTTAACTCTAAGGCTGGCGGTTCTTCGATTGATGGTTTTGATTTTCCATTGTGTTAAGTGATTTCATATATTACTTCTGATGTTTCCTGATAATCATTTTTGATATTTTCGTTTTCTAACATGGGTTTGTTGAGTGTTTTGTCTAAGACTTTTGTTTCTAGTGGTGTATTGATGGAGGAATCTCGCATATAGCAACTTACGATGGAATCTATGATGTCAACACAGTATAGTGTGTCGTCGTGCTGTTGCGGATATTGCATATATTTTCCTATATCAAAAGTTATTGCCTCGTCATTGACCCCAAGAGTGAGCTTGCCGGTGCAAACATCAATAATAGCCTTTGCGGTGGCTAAAAAGGGTCTTCCTAAAATCAGAGGTACACTTTTGTCTTCCTCCATGTCTAGAATTACAAAATCTACCGGGAAAACAAACTTGTCAATCTTGACAAGCATGTTTTCAACAATGCCCCGAGGATATTTAACAGATCGGTCAGCTAACTGAATGTTCATGCGGGTGGGATTTGGTTCTCCTATCCCTAGTTTTGCAAAAACCGCATAAGACATTAAATTAATACTAGCTCCTAGGTCAGCCAGGGCATTGCTTACAGACAAATTTCCTATGAGACAAGGGATAGTAAAGCTCCCTGGATCGTCATTTTCGTTTGCAACTTGCTTTGGAGGACTGCTGAACATTCTTCACTTAGGGTGACATGCGAGAGCTCCTCAAGCTTCCTTTTGTTTGTCAACACTTCTTTGAGAAACTTGGCAAATTTTGGCATTTGAGTGATGGCTTCGACAAAAGGGATGTTGATATGGAGTTGCTTAAAGAGTTCTAGAAACTTCCCGTATTGAGCTTCCAATCGTTCCTGCTTCAGTCTTCCAGGGTATGGTATAGGTGGAACATAAGTTCGGACTGGCTCCATGGGCTGTACGGTGCTTGTTGGGGTCAGTCTCTCCTGTGTTTCAACAGGAGACTTCTTCTCCATAACTGATTCTGAAGTTGGTGAGACAACAGTGGTCGTACCGCTTCTGAGTGTAGCGGCGTTAGCTGTCGCGTTAGGGTTGGCGATTGTGTTGCTTTGAAGAGTGCCAGGTGGTCTTTCGGATAATTGTTGGGCAATTTGTTCGATTTGAGTTTCTAGATTCTGTAGTGATGCTTGTTGACTTTTAAGATCGGCTTCATGTTTTAGTAGTACTCTGCTAATATCAACAACTCTTGAGTCGGCCTTCTTCTCTGCTTCGTTTATTTTGGTCATGAGTTGGATTAACATTTCTTCGATCTTTGAGTAGCTTGGTTTTTGATGGCTACTAGAACTTTGATCTTGAAATTGAGGTTTAAGCTGGAAGGTTTGATTCATCAGTCTTTTTTCGAATCCGGGTAAGGGTTGAGTGTTGCCTCCGTCTTTCCAGCTGAAATTCGGGTGGTTTCTCCATCCTGGATTGTAGTTATTGCTGAAAGCGTTTATCTGTCGAGCGATGAAATCGACTTCTTCCATAGCCATGATGACTTGTTTACAGTCACTCGTCTTATGATTTCCTCCACAAGTGTCACAGGTGAGTCTAGTTTTTGATAGCTCGGCTTGACGTTGTTCGAATTTTTTGGAAAGAGACTCAAGCTGTGCTGTGACAAGAGTGTGGAATCAACGTGGTGTATTCCATTATGGGTAGGTGTAGATCTTGGTAGGTTGTAAGCGAAACTATTCTTTGCGGGCTTCTCCAGGACTTCAAATGCTTCGTTAGGTGATTTGGATCCCAGGTCTCCACCAACGATCCCAGGTCAAAGAAATTTTGAACTTGTAACCATACGCTCAGTCCATAATGTGGGCATCTTCTTAGAAGACTTTTGTATCTTTCCCATGCTGCATGTAACGACTCATCATCATCGGTTCAGAATCCGGTAATGCTGGCTCGGTGTTTGGCAGTTTTATCAGGCGGAAAATATTTGAGGAGAAACTGCTCAACCATCTGGTCCCAAGTGGTGATGGAACCAGAGGAAATAGATTCTATCCATTCTAGGGCTTGGCCCCTTAGAGAGAAAGGAAAGAGTTTAAGCTTGATTTGATCGTCTGAACATTTTTGAATTTTGATGGTTCCGCAGATTCGTAGGAATCTAGATATGTGATAAAGAGGGTCTTCGTCGAGGAGACCATGAAATTGAACTGAATTTTCCACCATATGAAAAGTGCTTGATTTGATTTCTAAATTTTCGGTGATTTCGGGTGGAGCCACTCCATTGCCGTAGCCTTCGAGAGTTGGCTTGGCATACTGGCTCATGTTTGGCGCATTGTTCTGGGCCGCCATCATTTATTCGGTTTGATTTTCTCCTGATGTGGTGGCATCTACTGATTCACTTTTGATTGTTACGGCGGTTTCTGCAGTCTGTTTACGTGCTCGTCGACGAAAGAGTCGTTCCGGTTCAGAAATTGGTGAAACAAGCTCGGGCTCAAAAGTAGAGGACATACATGAGACTAAATCAAAATGAAAAACTAAAGTAAAAGTTAATCTAAATTAAACTATGAGTTAGGCTAAGCTATTTTAAACTAAACTAAGATCTAAATTAATTAAGCTAAAGTAAAGGTAAAGTAAATAAAGGTTAAAATAAGGCTAGCCGTAAAATTATATACTTTAGTAGTTAGTAATAAAAATATAAAGTAAAATAGAAGTTAAAAATTTGTACAATTATAGACAATAATTAAATTAAAACTTGGATCGTTCTAAGAAACGTACCGTGTCCCCGGCAACGGCGCCAAAAACTTGATGCGGTGCGCGGAGTGGCTTGTAAAATATAAGATGGAATGATTTGCTTTTGCACAAGATCATGTTTTAAATTTATAAAAGTGATTTCTACAAAGACTAAACACACACAAAATAGGCAAGTGTACCTATCATATATGTAGAATAGTATTGGTAAGAACCAAGTATCGATCCGTGGACACAAATGTTTCTAATAATAAATAGTTGTTTTACTTTAATCTGAGGTTTTAATCATTTTGGGGTTAATTTTTGAACTTCTTATAAAATATAAATACTTATATATAATATATAGGTGACCAAGACAAGAGATTCTAAACGAGTAGTTCAATTACGTGAAGGTTACCATCTAAGATCAAGAATCCACTCCATTTTAGCATTGATAATTAATATTTAAACATGTGATAAACTTGCCATAGCAATATATGATATATAGCTCCTTAAACCTTAAGTGAGCATCTTTGGCACTAAGGAGGTAACGTGCGCATTTTAAAGTCCACCCTTTCCTAATGTCATGCCACCTCAATGATGTCAATTTAAGTTGGCAAGTAGTTTCGTAAAGTAGAAAGATTATGATTGACTCCGATTTCTCAGATACCAATTCTAACAACTTCGGGTGGTTGTAGTTAACTCACACAATCTCCCCTTGGTTGATTTATGTAGGTTATAATTACAAATTCAATTAACATATGATTTCTTTAACTAAAATGATATCCTAAGCAAAGCCATTTTCGGATTACCAAGACTTAGAGAAATACATCATAACTTATATCTCATCATTTCTAAGTACAATATAAGGATCCATGTTTCGATAATGTATCAAAGTATTTCTATCTTTCAAGAACATGAATCGATCATGAACGATTGCCAATAGAATTGACAACCACCAACTTTGAATTAGTGAATTCAGATGGTGAAACATTTCTCATCAAAAGGTAATTGTAATATAACCATGTACTTTACTAGACTACACCACATATTTTGTATAATTATCAAGTAAAACAAAGCTTCTTCATAGATTTTAGATGGTAAAAGGAGTTTAGCTCATAATTAGCATGATGATAAACATTAAGATGAATGATGATAACAAATACATGATTTAAACTTGAAACAATTTAACCAAACGTAGATGAATCTTCCTTCTTAATGATAATGATGATGGTTGATGGTGATAACCTCCGAGCCTTCAAACTCTTCACTGAATCTTCTATGTGAGTGTTAGTGTGTGTTTTTATAAGAGAAAACAGGATATAACTCTTTTCAAGGCACACCAAATGAGTGCAACATGAGCCACTATTTATAGGCAATCTAGAGTGTGAAGCACGGCTCTGTGCTTACGTAGGCACGCCCCCGTGCATTTTTATGACATGTGCCAGATTTTTTTTGTCGTTTCTGAAAGGTGACCACGGCCCGTGCTTTCTGATGCACGGCCCTGTGTTTGTTTGTGACATGTGCTAATTCTTTTTGTCTTTTCTGGTAGTCGTCCACGGCCCCGTGGTTGAGAGGCACGGCCCCGTGCTTTTGTTTCCAGATTTTGTCTTTTCTTGTAGATCTTTGTCTTTTCTGGTGTTTAGAAGCATGAGGGCGTGTTTCTTGAGGCATGGGGGGGGGTGTGTTTCTTTGTTTTTCTTGTGTTTTCTTCTGTTTTCTTCGTCTCTTTGCTTGTTTCTTCGTTTGGGGCTTGGTTTCACCTGAAATTACATTTTATTATGATAAGTAGCCTTTTATGCTATGTTATTTGATAGAAATTGCAGTTTTTAGAGATTATTTGATGCCGAAAAGATGTATATTTCTATGTACATCACTATCCTAGCGAATGAGCATATAACGAATGACCTGATTCGTGATCTTGACATGACCTGATTCGTTATCATATCCTAACGAATGAGCATATAACGAATGACCTGATTCGTTATCTTAATCTAACGAATGGATATATAACGAATTAAGGGTTCATTCATTATCAAGTCACACGAATGAGTCCCATTCGTTATGACCGCGCAATGAATGATCAACATAACGAATGATCAACAGTGCTTATCTAGACTTTGACTCAGGGGTCAAAGTCAAAATCATCAAGAACACCAAAAACATACACCAAATCTCCGATTAACCCTCAAATCTTGACGAAATAACACAAAATTGGTATCAATCTACTCGTGTACATGTCGCCTAGAAACCCCAATTAACCTAACCCTTAATCAGTCCGTTTTTAATGGTGCGATAGGTCCATTTACATAGCCGGTTCTTTAGGTTAACAATTAACATATCAAACATTAACGAATTTAGTTGAGAATCATTGCGTTTGATTCGTTTTTACTAGTTATATACAGATCTAGAATTACTTAAACGAATCCGAACCTAAACGAACAAATTCTCGTATAAACGTACCTTAAACGAGTCGGTTTACGAACCCGGTCTAGTCTTGATGTTGTTTTGGTTTGTCACAATGTTTTAGCACCAATGGGTTCGGGTTTCCACCTTCGGATCTTGGCTCGGGATATAGGATGGTGTTTGTGTGTGTTTTTTCAATGTGTAGGCTATGGTGTAGAGATGGATAAAAATGGAAAGGTTTAGGGTTTAAGGGGTATTTATACTCCTTTAAGCCCATGGACCTAAGGCCCATTATATCCCTTATTACATCTTTTAAATGCCCAAGCCCACACTCTTATAGTTTATTATCTAAACTGATACACGACAAGTTACTGAATAAACGAAATTTCCTTTATTAATCTTATCGAAAGTAGGATGTTACAAGTCTTCCCTCCTTAAAGAAGTTTCGTCCCCGAAACCTAACTATTACATAAACAAATTCGGGTAAAACTTGCGCATCTCATCTTCAGCTTCACAAGTGGCATCCGATCCCTTGTGGTACTTACATATCACTTTCACCAATGTGATAACTTTATGACGAAGCTGCCTTTTCTTGCGATCAACGATCTCTACAGGCTGTTCGATATAATTTAACTGTTCATCATAATTAAATACAATAAATATTAATATTAATATCACATAATAATTGAATTACAAATTATGGAAGATTTGAATTATGTGAACAAATGTAAAATTGATGTTATAATTTATAACCGAAAAATTTGAATCGCCTTATCGGAAAAACGAAATAGTGAACATCTCCATTGGATCTTGGATTTTGATATAGAACCTAAAGATTTTATAAGAAATTTATATAATAATTAATATCAATACAAACAAAAACGGAAAATAAAAAGAAATTGTAAATGAAATAAAAAATAACATGATAGTCGGACATTATAGTATCAAATAAAACCTTACCTGAAAACCGTAATAATTTCAACATATCAATTCAATCTTGGATTTTGATATACAACCTAAAGAGATTATAACAAAATCATATAAGAATTTAAAAAAAAAAGAGAAAATAATAATAATTGTCAATGAAATATTGAATATTATGAGAATCAGACATTAGAGTGCTACATAAAACCTTATCGGAAAACCGTAATATTTCAACATCTCCATTGAATCTTGGATTTTGATATAGAACTTATAAAGATTATAAGAAAATCATATAATAATTAATATCAATACAAACAAAAACAAAGAATTGTAAATGAAATTATGAATAATATGAGAATCGACCATTAGAGTATAAAATATAACCTTACCGGAAAACGATTAATCTCCATCTACGATACCGGAATATATGAGACGGTAGCCGAAACAAAGAAAGAGAGAGGGAAAGATCAAAGGTTTCCAATCTTTAGGTTTAAATAATGTGAATGAGATGATTTGACAATAATAGGAAATGAAACATGTGACTTGGCAATGATGTGGACACCCTTGAATGATGAGATGTGTAAATTAAGATTTGCTTTAATAGTATAGTAAGATTAAGAAATACTTAAATAAATAAATACATATGTAAGATGTCCAAATTTTACCAAAATTAACGAAGAAAATAATTAGGTTATCAATTTGGTCGACAATGACAACAAATGAGAAACCTCAAGGGTCTTGTCGAAAAAAAAAAACTATTAAATAGTCACAAATCTGACCAAATCCCAGGAACAATTTTAATAGTAACTGATGAGGTCTAAGTTACACATGAATTATACAAGTATTTTATACACTTTTAAGTTGTCTTAGACTTGATTTTATAAATTAGACTCGTTCATGATTCCCATTCAAAGTTTATGTGTTTTAAGAGACAATGAGCTAATTGAGAGTATTTCTTTTTATTTTCTTAAATCTGTGATGAACGAGTAAATCAACTCAACTATTAATTAGTTTATTTACACATGCCATTAAAGTTTGTACTAAAATCCATTGTTAAATGTGTATTGATGGTCTTTAAATAAGTATGTATGATTTCTGAAAGAAAGTAAGGGTGCCATTTTAGTTAATTGTTATTACAATCATTAATTATGAACTGAATTGTTATTATGTGATGTTAAAATCAAATACACGTAAATGTGTTACACATGAGCAAACCATGATTTTTTTTAAAAATAACTTAGCAGATGGGTAAAACATCAGACCTTGTGGACCTTAATAAGCAAAAGAAATACAACCCACTAGAAGGAAAAAAAGAGTTATCACGAGGGTTTAATTTAGAGAAGTATATATGTATTAATATACATGGAATAAAAGGAGGTGCTAAGTTCTTGGACAAACAGAAGGTTGAAAGACCAGGCAGCCGCACAAAGAGAAAGAAGAGTGAAGCACGGGTTGGTTTAATAAAGTGCGTTGGGGTTCAACATCTACTCGTTCATAACACTCTTTTCCGGTTTGAATTTATTATGTTCATTACGAATTCAGTGTTTGAACCTAATTATTATGTTTTATTCTTAAGTATGATTGTTGGCTAAACCTCCTAGCTACCTAGGTTTTTGACAAATACTTTGTGATTTGCGGATATTATCTTGGTTTTTGGTCTTTATTGTTGGATTAATACTAAAGTAAAGAATCTTTTTACAATTGATTTGATGTGTTTGCATATATAGGTTTGATTTATTATCGATCTTTGTTCCGCATGTGTCTTGTTGAATGTTTTCAGTAATAGATGCATGTTTAGGTTGCTTACTTTGTGTTTGTGATTGTTATGGTTTTGCTAGACGTAGTAATCCATAGGAACATTGGTTGGTTATTTGTTAAGGCTTTATATTCTACCTATCTAGAGACTGAGAGGTAATAGATAGTCGGGTTGTCCTTGGGATTAGGTTTTTTGGCTAAACACTCTGATATGAGGTTTCCCTATATTTCCCTTATTTCATTGTAACTCCGTGTTTTATCGATTGTTCTTAGGTTACTCTTTGCACTTTAAGGTGTATTTAGATAGTGAGACTGACATGTAATCTATCTTTTAGGGTACCTTAGTATTGTTGGAGAGACTGACAGGTAATCTAACCAACCGGTAAGTTTAAACGCTCCTTAGTTTCCTTGTAGGTCACACCCGGAGAATGATCAGGGATCCACTAGGTTGCTTAAGGGTGTCGTATTCTAAGATCTTGGTTTCATCATAGTTTCCATAGCCGAGAGAGATCCAAGATTCACAAGTAGGATTCTAAACCTACGTAGTGCTTCTCCTATCTTTGAGTTCGTCTAGATAATCGAGTTGAAGTCTGTTAGTGTCGGTGTCAGTGTCAGTTTTATTTTAAATAGCTAATTGTTTAATCAGTAAAATCATTAAGTTCTTTGTCAAAGTCTAGTTTAGGCGTTGCTAGTGTCCTTTGAGTTAGATATCCGGACTTCATTAGGCTTTACTAAAGTTGATAGGTACATTTGCCTGTCTAGTAGTCTAGCACTAAGAGAGTCTAGATTTATAAATTTAAAACTAGAGTGTCTAGGTTAGGTTAAGTTTTTATAGACAGCTTTCAGCACATCAAAATTTTGGTGCCTTGCCGGGGTTATTTAGGTGCCACACCCTGACTTAGGGCCTAGGTGTGTGTGACTCATAGTTGGTACCTAATTTGCATATATATCAGAGTTTAGCGGAAGTGTTTATTTTATAATAAAATCCTAATATATATTTTTGAAACTTTTGTTTATAATAAAATATTAATTTTATTGAAAAGCTTCTCGGATAATAAATACCCGAGTGTTTAATTTATAAACCTCGTTTGATTTTACAAATTATATTGTTTACAATCTTTTAATAATTTAAAAACTGAGCCATATCTACCTTGCGAGCGTCTATATTCTTGAATGACTCTAATTCCTTGCTACATGTACTAATTTTATTTCCTGAAATAGGGGAAAGAAATACGTAAGCGATATGCTGGTGAATCGTTGAGTCTAAGAACATTATAAGTCTTTCTTTGACTTCCAAGATAGTTTTCTTGAACACACTCAGCGAAAACGTCTATTGCAGGGATTGTGCCACTGCCATACACACACAAATTACGGTTCTCTGGGAACTGACGCCCATTGAAGAACTTTTATTATGATCTCTAGTCTGCGGCCACGTAGCCTTGAATGATAGACTAGATTAATTATGTTTGGATCCAGACACATGTGTACTCGGTCTGAGTTGCTTTTATTTTCTATCTTGTATTTTAATAGGGATCACGTAATCCCATAAATCTTTATTTGGCTGACTTTGTTTAAGATAACAACCCATTTATCTTGACTAAAAAAAGTTTAACGTATTCACTTGTGATTGTCTGTTATGAATGATGTGGTGATCTCGTTTGAAAACCTTTATGAACGAATGAATGAATGATCGATTGATTTACCTATAATAAAATAGGTTTATATATAAATATCCGGATCGTCTTTTAATCTGGCTACAGACCTTTAGTCTGGCTTTGATAGCTTTAAACCTTGATTGATCTTTTGTTTGAATAAAACATTTTGAACATGAATTCTTTCTCTTTTTTGCTAATCATGTGCTATGTTTCTTAATCATAACGAAACACTAAGGTAATAGCTTATCTCTCTTAATCATGAAGAAATTATTTTTAGCTATAACCTTTGTTTATATAATTTGTATTTCTTAATCATAAATAAATCTTATTTTAATTATTACCTTTTAATTGGATCAAGGTCTAGGTTAAACCCCCCCGACTAAGGTTTAAGCCTTTATTATTTTATTAATATTTATTCGGGCATTATCCCTACCTTGTTTGGCTTATTATTTTCTAAACTCTCGGGCAGCACTTCGACGCTTGCACGTATATTGAGAATCTTGATCAACAACTCCTCGGCACGCAAATCGAGGCACGCCGGTCTTCAAAACATGTAGGTACGCACTTCGAGGCGGGACGTCTGGTCGTCTCGGGTCGGCACATACTTCAAGACATCCTTGAGATTGGGATGGTTTACGAGATATAATGTCGGGTTTTTTGCACGGAAAATGAGGAGGTCGGTGGCACGCCAAACAATGCTCGGCATGCAAAACGATATAGAGAGAAAGTAATTCTAGAGAGAGAGAGAGAGTTGTGTGAGTTGGTGTGTTGAATGAGAGGGCTGGACACCTCTATTTATAGGCTGATCCGGTAGGCTATCACGATACGCGATGGTCTAATGAGAACCCCGTCGCGTATCGCGACGTAGGGTTGTTGAGTCACCAGTAGCTTCGCCATGTGGGGCCACGTGGCGGACGCGGTGCCATATGGTGACACGTGGCAGACGTTGTGCCACGTGTGGACACGTGTCTCGCTATCAGACCACGTCTTCACGATACGCAATGACGTTAGAGTTTGATCCGTCTCGTATCACCCACCGCCCATTTCTTGGGTTTGTAAACATGCCCTTCGCGATACGCGATGGGCTTGCCTTCTGATATGTCGCGTATTGCGACGGGACAGGAAAACATAATTTTCTATTTTTAGTCCCTTGTCTTTGGTAACTTGTCATGTCTAAGTCTTACTCGCCATGTTAAAAAATACTATGGTGGCTCTCAAGCGGCTCGCGTGTAGGGCTTTCACGTTTACCCGAAACCCGAAACCCAACACGAGAAAACACGTACCCGAACCCGAACTAACCCGACCCGAAAAACCCGAACCTGAGAAAAGACTAACCCGAACCCGAACCGAAGTAATTCGGGTTGGTTCTCGCGTTTGATTTATAAGTTTCGGGTCAGCCCGAATAACCCGAACAAACTTTTAGTTTTGAAATTAAATATATATTTAGGTATAATATGCTTAGTCTTAGCCAATTAAGTTACCAAAATCTAGTCATAATCGATTGTTGTCATTACAACTATTATAGATCGATTGTTTGTTGTTAATTTATGTTTTCCGTTTATTACTAATAGCAACCGTAATCAAACAACTAAACTGCCCGATTGAAAGCGATTATGGTTTGAGTTAGTTTTACTCTTCTTTTGGATTGTTTTATCAAGTTATGTTGATTTATTATTTGATTATTTGCTTACGAGCAAACACCAATATGTTATTTTAGTTTTAGCATTGTAGTTTTTAAATTTTTTTTGTTTTTTGTTTTGTTTTCTAGGATACTCGAAACCCGATTAACTCAACCCGAAAAACCCTTGAGAGATTCGGGTTGGGTTTTGGGTCAAGATTTAAAACTTTGAAACCCGAAGAACCCGACCCGAAAAACCCGAAACCCGAAAAACGAACCCGAAGAACACCCCTACTCGCGTGCAAAGTGTGCCATCAAAGCGTCACATTGCGCCCATCGCCATTCGCCTTCGCCATCGTCCTCGTCCTCGCCCGAGCCCGGCGCGTGCGCGTGCGCGTCGGGTGCTCCGCACTCTCCGCTAGGACCACTTGGTGCATGCTTCGCATAAAAGAATATTACTATGGAAAATCTCTTACTTATAAAGAGCTTCCATTTCTTTACCATTTTCTATGTGGGATGAGTTTTATCTTCCTTATTTATACCAATGTGAAATGCTTCCATTTTCTTCCATCCTTTCATGTGGGTTGGATTTTCTTTTTCCTTAACATGGGATGACTTCTTTATGGAATATTTTTACTTTCCTTATTTCCTTTTTATTTCTTTATTTAGGTTTTTCCATCACTTATTTTTAAGAATAATTTGGTCCTTCAACTTTCCTAAGTTGTTAAATGTAACATCCCGTTTTCTCGTTTCGGTTAATAAAGTAAAATGTGAGTTATTATGAGTCGGGCTTGTGTTGGGTTAAGTAATCTGGGTAATGGACTTGGGTTAACAAGGAAATGAGGAAAAGACCATGGGCTTAAGCCCATGACCCATGATATATATACCATATATGCCATTAATTAATTCATTCTCATTCATTCCATACACCACCCAAAATACACACTTAAGCTTTTTCTCTATTCCTTTCTTTCTCTAAACCGAAACCAAGAAGAAGGATTGAATCCTGACCCGAGGTAATGATAGTATGATATTGTATGGATCCAAACCCGCTAGATTTAGTGAAGAAACGATGAGCCGACACCCTTGAACCGTTAAAGTTACGAGATCCGGATGGAATCGGGTATAAACCGATCAAAAGATGAGCCTAGGGGTCACCCTAGCTCAGATCTGGATCGAACGGGACGTAAAACGGTGAAAAACGGTGGAAAATAACTGAGATCCCGCTTTTCCGGCGAGATCCCGGTTTTCCGGCAATGACGACGCTGGAAAGGCGGCGCCGGAGATGTGGGTACGAGGTTAGCCAATGTCAAAGAATGTTTCTGACATTCTCTGACCTAACCCTAGTTCATTAGCGGAGACATAGCGGATTAACAAGCAATTTTTTATGCCCATTCGTTAAGAAGAGATAACGAATTAGAAGCAGTTCGTTAAGCCATTCGTTAAGTAATTCGTTAGAGGAGAAATAACGAACAAGCAGTAATTCATCATGGCCATTCGTTAAGGGTAATAATGAATTAGCAGCAGTTCGTTATGATCATTCGTTAAGGCCAGTTCGTTATAAAGACCAATTCGTTATAAAGGCCAATTCGTTAAGAAATAACGTAGGAGCCTCCTTCGTTAACGAACTGGATAACGAAGTAGACTTTGAAAGAATGAAGGAAAGGTCCCTGGACTTAGAATAAATGGTTTAGTTACATAGAAGCCCCTGGACTCTATTAATTTGCGAAAGATAACTTTAAAGGTTGATGAGTAACAATTAACTAACCGGTTAACGAATCAATGAAGTAAAACCGGCTTAGACACTTAAGATTTATTTACTAAGTAGTGAGAATGGCTAAAGCGGTATTTAATATTGTATTTATTAAACAGTTAGTCGCACACAACTAAAGAAAGGAATGACCATTTACGGTGAACGTAACCGCATTCAGGTGATTTTCTAGCCCCACTTCCTTGTTATGTTTTCGGGGCTGTGTGCATACTCGATGTGAACGTTAATACCCCTACCTTAAATGTTAAGCGTATGCTATGATGATTGATGTGATTGTATGTATGAATTTTATGAATGTATGCTTGTCGGTACGTGAATGATGTTCGGATATTGCACGTATTTCCATGAAAGGTGTGTCTTATATAAGATGTATGAATAATGTATGAATGAGTAAGAATATGTATGAATATATTTAATGAAATGTATGTATGAAGAAGCGTAGGAATGATTGATGAGATAGAGAAGGAAGGGACCGGACCCCAACAATATCTGAGATAGTTTAGAAAGGGACCATGCCCTAATAATAACTGAGATAGAAAAGGAAGGGACCAGACCCTAATAATATCTTAGATAGAGATAGAAGGGACCAGACTCTAAAAATATTTGAGATGGTAAAGATAGTTATGTATGTATTGTGAATGTATGAAAGACCGAAAGAAAGTATGTATGTATGAATGAATGAAAGAAAGTATGTATGTATGAATGAAAGAAAGGTAACAGGCTAAGTATGTACTATGTATCTACAAATACGTATATATAAATATGTGAATGTATTGTATGTTGCCTGATTAACTTGAACTCACTCAGCGTAGCTGACTTTTAGTATGAACGCATGTGAATAGATTGAAGCAGATGGTTTGAGAGAAGGACACATGGCGGGATTGAAAGGGCCTGGCATCCGGAGAAGTTTTGTCATGATGTTTTAAATAAAACATTTATGTTTTGTTTTTAAGACAAGTAATGAATGTTTGTAATGAATGATTGAAGTTTTTATATATTCCGCGAAAGTTTTAATTAACTCTGATATTTAGAACTGTGTTTATTAGTAAATCCAACGCCAATGTCGGGCACCAGGACCGGGGCCTTACAAGTTGGTATCAGAGCATAAGTTCGAGAGAATTAAGCACCCTACATGCTTAGACACGAACAGAGAATGAGATTTAAGTAAGAAATGAAAGAAGTTGCCAGCTCAAGAAAGCCATGTGTCACTCAAGCAAGCTAAGTGAAGGTAAAGTATGTGATTAACTTTAAATGTAAAGTAGAATGATGTATGAATGCTAGCTTAATTGCTAGGGGTAGGAGTATATAATGATATGAAGTGTTTGATTTTCTAATTGTTAGAAGTAGAATTAGCACAAATAGACTCATAAGAGGAAGTGTATAGGACATGGAAAGTAACATGATCAGCTAATCACAACTGGCCAATGTTATTACCTGTTAACCTTATTATCCTTGTACTAAACAGTTTCTTAAGTGATGACGTTTGTGTTTCCTTATAGAATACGAAAGGCTAGAGCAAGAAAGGTCATCGGCCAAGGAGGCCGTACCGGACGTCGTGGTAGGCCACGTTTTATCCGAGAACGTTCTGTAGAATCGGCTGCTAACACAAGGGAAGAAGAAAGCGCTGCTGGATAAACCCGGGCAACAATGAAGGGTATCAACTTTGACCCCGCTGTTCAGGCAACCATTGCTCAAGCTGTAGCTGCTGCAGTGAAGAATCTACAACCTGAAAGGTTTGCTGGAAGTCATGTAAAAACTGCTGAGAAGTCAGGGGAGAAGAGTAAGAAAGATGATAAGAGAGAGAAGGGTGACTTGAGTGAAGTTCGATCTGTGAAGGTCGATGACCGAAGGAGAAGTCGGGTTGTGTGTAACTAACTATAAGTCATTTAAAGGTTGCGACCCACCGAAGCTGAATGGTTTAAGAGACGCAGTCGCTACTCTCCAGTGGATAACCACAATGGACAAGGTTATCTGAATCAGCGAGTGCCGTCCTGACCAAGCAGTCGATTATGCCACCCAGTCGTTCGAAGAAGAAGCTATGTACTGGTGGAAGTCGATAGAGCAGAGGAAGACCCAGGAAGAGATTAATGATTTAAGTTGGGATAACTTGAAAGAGATGGTCATGAAATGTTTCCGTGCTGATGCTGAAGTTGAGAGAGCGGAGATGAAGTTTTTGAATCTGAAGGCAGGTAAGATGACAGACCGCGAGTACACCACCGAATTCAAGCGCATGTCCAAGTTGGTGCCTGACATGGTGAATACTGAGAATCAAATTCTACATAATAGGACTGCCACGGGATGTCCGCACCTTGGTCAAGACAAGTAAGCCTGCTTTTTTCGACTATGCTGTTGAGCTCATAGAGATGGTTTACGAGGACCTGGTTGTGAATGAGGTGGTGGTGAAAGAGAAGAAGGAGAAGAAATGGGTTTTTCCTGCTAAACGACCCAGTACTCAGTTGTGGAACCCTAGAGATAAGAAGCAGAGTGTGTGGGAGAAGAGGCAATGTAAGACGTGTGGAAAGATGCATGATTGTGAGTGTAAATTCGGTAAAGGTACAAATGCTTGTCATAAGTGTGGTAAAGCTCATGGTGGAGAGTGCATGCTTGGATCGAATGCTTGTTACAAGTGTGGGAATTTGGGACATTATGCTCCAGATTGTATCGCAAAGCCCGCGTGTTACAAGTGCGGCAAGACTGGTCATTTGGCAAGGGAGTGCACTGACGGTGAAGCTGGAGGAAGCAGAAGGAAATATGCTGAGCAAACAAGGCCTAGGACTAGGGCCTTCATGTTAACTCAGGAACAAGCCAGACAAATTCCTGAGGTCGTGACAGGTACGTTTTTAGTGAATGTTATTTTTGCTTCTGTATTGTTTGATTTGGGAGCAAATAGATTTTTTGTAGCTACGACGTTTAGTAAGCTAGGAAAAATGAAATGTAGTCGTGTGCCTGAAACTTTTAAAGTAGAAGCTGCGAGTGAAACCTCGGTTAGAATAATGAGAATGGTTAAGGACTGTGAGATTGAATAAGAGGGACATGAGTATCATGTTACTTTGTATGTTATGACCTTAGGAGGGTTCGATGTGGTTTTGGGAATGGATTGGCTATTTGAGTTTGAAGCTCAGATAGTGTGTAAGAGTAGATTAATAAGGATAAAATCCTTGGATAAGGTACAGTGACGGTTTATGGTGATAAAGAAAGTTCAGGGCTTAATGTCATTTCGATGATAAAAGCCGAAGGATTGTTAAGACGAGGGTGTGGTGCCTACCTGGCGTATGTTGTCAAGGCTACAGCCGAGACGAAAGAAACGAAGATGTTCTTGTTGTGTGCAACTACCCAGAAGTGTTCCCTGAGGACCTTCCGGGGTTGCCCCCGGAGCGAGAGATAGAATTTCAAATAGACTTAGTACCAGGAGCCCAACCCGTTGCGAAAGCACCTTACCGTCTGGTACCGTCCGAGATGAAAGAATTGATGTCCTAACTATAAGTACTCCTCGATAAAGGTTTTATAAGACCAAGTGTTTACCCGTGGGGTGAACCAATGTTGTTTGTTAAGAAGAAAGATGGAAGTATGAGAATGTGTATAGACTATCGTGAGTTGAACAAGCTTACAGTGAAGAATAGATATCCGTTGCCACAGATTGATGATTTGTTTGATCAACTACAAGGTTCGAGTTGGTTCTCACGAAAAGACCTGTGATCAGGCTATCATCAACTGACGGTGAAAGAGGTAGACATCCCTAAGACAGCGTTTCGAACGCCGTATGGACACTACGATTTCCTCGTGATGTCGTTCGGTCTAACGAATGCTCCAACAACATTTATGGATAAGATGAATAGGGTATGTCGGCCGATGTTATACAAGTCAGTTATCGTCTTTATTGACGATATATTGATTTATTCTAAGAGCGTGTCTGATCATGCTGAGCATCTAAGAGAAGTATTAGAGAAGCTGAAGGAAGAGAAGCTGTATGCTAAGTTTTCGAAGTGCACATTTTGGTTGCGAGAGGTGCGGTTTCTAGGTCACGTGATCAATCTTGAAGGGATTTCCGTGGACCCAGCTAAGATCGAGGCAATAGTAAATTGGAAGACTCCGCAGAACCCGACTGATATACGCAACTTCTTAGGGTTGGCTGGCTATTACAGGAGATTCATTGAAGGCTTCTCCAAGATAGCAGAACCGTTGACCGGTTTGACCCGAAAGTCTGTAATATTCAGTTGGGGTAAGTTTCAAGAAGAAGCTTTTGAAGAATTGAAGAAGAGACTCACGCAAGCTCCAATCCTTTCTTTGCCCGATGGTGACGAGGATTAGGTTGTTTGTACCGATGTTTCGCATCGTTGGTTAGGTTGCGTGCTAATGCAACGATGAAAAGTGATAGCTTATGCGTCCAAACAGTTGAAGGTTCATGAGAGTACTTATTTGACACATGATTTAGAGCTAGCAGCCTTAGTGCATGCTCTTAAGATATGGAGACATTATCTGTATGGTACTAAGTGTACCATTTATACGGATCATAAGAGTTTGAAGTACTTCTTTGAGCAGAAAGAGTTGAACATGAGACAGAGAAGATGGTTAGAGTTGATAAAGGACTACGAATGTGATATTAAATACTATCCTAGTAAGGCTAATGTTGTCGCCTACGCGGTAAGCCGTAAGAATGAAGAAGTCATTGCAACAGTAAGTCGTATAAGTTGATCATCAATTCAGATCTCTTTGAAGAGATCATCAATGTGCAGTCTGAGGTACTTGCAGAGGAAAGGCTAAAGAAGAAAGAGAGAATTTTTGGACATCAAGACGAGCTGACAGATAACACCCATGGTGTAAAGACTAGGTTTGACCGTATGTGGATTCCACGCCATGGAAATCTTAGAGGTCGAATCTTGGATGAAGCTCACAAGTCGAGATACTCGATTCATCCAGGATCCACCAAGATGTATCAAGCCCTGAAGAGAGATTACTGGTGGCCAGGTATGAAGAATGACGTGGTAGATTATGTCAGTAAGTGCTTAACTTGCTTGCAAGTCAAAGCGGAGCACCAGAAGCCTTATGGGAACATGCAACCTCTAGAGATACCAGAATGGAAGTGGGAGCACATCACCATGGATTTCATAACTAAGCTACCCCGTACAGCTAAGCATCATGATACCATTTGGGTGATTGTGGGCCGTTTGACTAAGAGTGCTTACTTTCTGCTTATACGAGAGGCCATCTTGTCAGAAACATTAGCAAGTCTGATCATAAAGGAAGTTGTGACTAACCACGGAGTGCCATTATCAATTGTATCAGATACATATACTCGCTTTACTTCAAGATTTTTGATGAAGTTCCATGAAGCTATGGGAACGTGATTGAACATCAGTACGGCGCATTATCCTCAAACAGATGGACAGTCTGAAAGGACTATTCAAACCCTTGAGGATATGCTACGTGCTTGTGTGTTAGAATTTGGAGGAAGTTGGGATGATCATCTACACTTGGCAGAATTCTCTTATAACAACAGCTAACATTCGAGTATTGGTATGCCACCGTTTGAGATGCTGTATGGTAGACTTTGTAGAACCCCGGTGTGTTGGGGAGAGATTGGACAGAAGGAAATTGGAAGCTTAGAAGTTGTGCAAGAAACCTTGACAAGGTTCAATCAGATCAAGGCAAGAATGAAAGCTGCTCAAGACCGTTAGAAGTCGTATGCTGATAAGAGGCGACAACCAATCGAGTTTAAAGTTGGTGACAATGTGATGCTCAAGGTCTCTCCTTGGAAGGGAATTATTCGCTTTAGTAAAAGAGGAAAGCTAAGTCCAAGGTACATTGGACTGTTTAATATTGTTGAATGTGTGGGCGAGGTAGCTTACAAGCTAGACTTTCCTGAAGAACTAGAGGGAATTCATTCTACCTTTCATGTTTCTCACTTAATAAAATGCCTAGCCGATGGCACGTCGCATGTGCCATTAGTAGACGTTGAGGTTGATGAACAATTAAACTATATCGAGCAGCCTGTAGAGATCGTTGACCGCAAAGAGAAACAACTTCGTAATAAAATCATTCCTTTGGTGAAAGTGATATGGAAACACTGTAAGGGATCGGATGCCACGTGGGAAGTTGAAGAACAGATGCGCAAGTTTTATCCAGATTTGTTTCAGTATTAGTTAGGTTTCGGGGACGAAACCTCTTTAAGGAGGGAAGACTTGTAACATCCTGTTTTCTTGTTTCGATTAATAAAGTAAAATGTGAGTTAATATGTGTCAGGCTTGTGTTGGATTTAGTAATATGTGTAATGGACTTGGGTTAATAAGGAAAGGAGGAAAAGATCATGGGCTTGAGCCCATGACCCATGATATAAATACCATAATTAGCCATTAATTAATTCATTCTCATCCATTCTATACACCACCCAAAACACACTTAAGCTCTTTCTCTAACCCGAAATCAAGAAGAAGGATTGATTCCCGACCCGAGGTAATGATAGTATGATATTGTATGGATCCGAACCCGCTAGATTTAGTCACAAAACAACGAGACAACACCCTTAAACCATTAAAGTCATGAGATCCGGGTAGAATCGGGTATAAACCGATCAAAAGATGAGCTTAGGGGTCACACTAGTTCAGATCTGGATCGAACGGGACGAAAGACGGTGAAAACGGTGGAAAATAACCGAGATCTCGCTTTTTCGGCGAGATCCCGGTTTTCCGGCGATGAAGGTGCCGGAAAGGCGGCGCCGGATATGTGGGTACGAGGTTAGCGAATGTTTCCGAAATTCTCTGACCTAACACTAGTTCGTTAACGGAGACATAACGAATTAACAAACAATTCATTATGCCCATTCGTTAAGAAGAGATAACGAATTAGAAGCAGTTCGTTAAGCCATTCGTTAAGTAATTCTCTAGAGGAGAAATAACGAACTAGCAGTAAATCGTCATGGCCATTCGTTAAGGGTAATAAGGAATTAGTAGTAGTTCGTTATGATCATTCGTTAAGGCAGTTCGTTATAAAGACCAATTCGTTATAAAGGTCAATTCGTTAAGAAATAACGAAGGATCATCCTTCGTTAACGAACTGGATAACGAAGTAGACTTTGAAAGAATGAAGGAAAGGTCCCTGGACTTACAATAAATGGTTTAATTACATAGAAGCCCCTGTAATCTATTAATTTGTGAAAGATACCTTTAAAGGTTCACGAGTAATGATTAACTAACCGGTTAACAAATCAATTCAGTAAAACTGGCTTAGACAGTTAAGATTTATTTACTAAGCAGTGAGAATGGCTAGAGCGGTATTTAATATTATATTTATTAAACAGTTATTCGCACACATCTAAAGAAAGGAATAACCATTAACGGTGAACGTAACCGCATTCAGGTGAGTTTCTAGCCTTGTTATGTTTTCGGGGCGGTGTGCATACTCGATGTGAATGTTAATACACTTACCTTAAATGGTAAGTGTATTCTATGATGATTGATGTGATAGTATGTATGAATGTTATGAATGTATGGTTGTCGGTACGTGAATGATCTTCGGATATTGCACGTATTGCCAGGAAAGGTGTGTCTTATATAAGATGCATGAATGGTGTATGAACGAGTAAGAATATGCACGAATATATATATAACGAAATGTATGTTTGAAGAAGCATAGGAATGATTGATGAGATAGAGAAGGAAGGGACCAGACCCCAATAATATCTGAGATAAAGAAGGAATAGACCAGACCCTAATAATATCTGAGATAGAGAAGGAATGGACCAGACCCTAATAATATATGAGATAGAGAAGTAAGGGACCATGCCTTAATAATATATGAGATAGAGACAGAAGGGACCAAACCCTAAAAATATCTGAGATGGGAAAGATAGTTATATATGTATTATAAATGTATGAAAGACCGAAAGAAAGTATGTATGTATGAATGAAAGAAAGAAAGTATGTATGTACGAATGAAAGAAAGGTAACATGCTAAGTATGTACTATGTATCTACGAATACGTATATATATTTATATATGTGAATGTATTGTATGTTGCTTGATTAACTAGAACTCACTCAGCGTAGCTGACTTTTAGTATGGACGCAGGTGAATAGATTGAAGCAGATGGCTTGAGAGAAGGACACATGGCGGTATTGAAAGGGACTGGCATCCGTGTAAGGCCCCGTTACCGGTGCCTCAAGTTTGGTGTTGGATTTACTCATAAACGCAGTTTTAAATATCAGAGTTAATTAAAGCATTCGCGAAATATTAAAACTTAAACCATAATATATTACATAACCTTCAAATCTTGTCTTATAAAACATTCATAGTCATTTAAAACAAAACATAGTCTTTAAAACACCACAACATTTCTTCGAGATGCCAGTATCTTCGATTCCATGCCATGTGTCTTCAATCACGCGAGCTGCCTCAGCCTATTTGCCTGTGTGCATACTAAAAGTCAGCTACGCTAAGTGAGTTCTAGTTAATCACATAACTTACTTTACATACACATATACGTGCCCGAAGGTACGCATTACATACTTAACATGTCCATCATTCTTTCATATACATTCATAACTAACCTTACGTTATAAAGAGCATTTCGCCCTACATACCTCGGATATTATTAGGGTCCGGTACCCTCCATCCTCGGATATTATTAGGGTCCGGTCACCATTCATCCTCGGATATTATTATGGTCCTGTACCCTCCATCCTCGGATATTATTAGGGTCCGGTCACCCTCCATCCTCGGATATTATTAGGGTCCAGTACCATTTCTTTCATACCTCCATAGAATACTTTCTATATACATAATCGTAAAGTTTCGTACGTATATACATCGTTAAATCTTCATCTTACAACATATATATAACATCAACCCATTACCTGGCAGTACATGAAATTCCGAAGATCGTTCATGTACCAACAAGAAATCATTCATACATTTCACATAATACATATATGGAATACACTTATCACTTAGGATAAGTGTATTAACTAATCACATCGAGTATGCACACATCCCTGAAAAAATAACAAGGAATGGGGCTAGAAACTCACTTGAATGCGGTTACGTTCACCGTTAATAGTTATTCCCTTCTTGAGCTGTGCACGGCTAACTGTATAATATTTACATGTATCAATTAACTATACTACTCATATCGCATTTCTATATTTATATAACCCACGACGAACAGGGGTCCGGGGGCAGCGCCCCTGGCAGCGGGGTCTAGGGGAGGCAGCCCCTAGCAGGGTCCAAGGGGCAGAGCCCCTGGCTAGGGTCGAGCTGTAATTAACCATTATAAATTTGCTAACTTAAAAAAGTTCAAGTGCTTTCTTGTAATTAATTCATTCTTTTCTAAGTCCAGGGACCATTTCTGCCATCCCTGTAACTTAGTTCGTTATCCAGTTATCGGATTTGTTATTTAGTTCTTTAACGAATTAGAACTCTATAACGAATGGAGTTCTGATTCGCTATGTCATAACGAATCACCACTTATGGACCATCTTAACGAATTGAACCTTAAAGAGAAGTGGTCTTTCATAGCGAACTGGAAATCACAGTGAATTGCTCAACTAGTTCGTTATTCTTCCTTAACGAACTGGCGTAACGAATCGAGGGTTCTTCCATAACGAACCACATAACGACTTGAAGCTCATTCGTTATTCTCCCGTAACGAATTAGGGTTAGGGTTAGTCAGAGAATGTCAGGAACATTCCCTGACATCCTTAAATACATGTGCCGCCTTTCCGGCGCCGTATTTCCGGCGCCGCCGTGCGGAAAACCGGGCAGTGGCCGGAAAAACACGGTTTACCCCATTTTACACCGTTTTTCATCGTTTTTCGTCCCGTTCGATCCGGATCTGAACAAGGGTGATCCCTAAGCTCATCTTAGGTTCGGTTTATACTCGATTCCATCCGGATCTCGTGATTTAAACGGTTTAACGGTGTCGGCTCGTCGTTTCGTGACCATATCTAACGGGTTTAAGTTCATACAACATCATATTATCATTACCTCGGGTCGGTGCTCGGTTTCCTTCTTGGTTTCGGCTTAGAAAAAGGAAGAACTAGAGAGAAAGCTTAAGTGTGTGTTTTGGGTGGTGTAAGGAACATGTAAGAAATGAATGATTAAATGGGTAATTAAGGCTTATATAATTATGGATCATGGGCTTAAGCCCATGGTCTTTCCTTCTTTCTTTTATAACCCAAGTCCATAACCCATATCCATTTAACCCAACACTAGCCCAACTCGTATTCTATTTATCTAGACCGATAACGACCCGCTATAAAATAGACAAAATTTATTTCATTATTATAACCAAAAGTAGGATGTTACAATCCGGAGAAGTTTTGTCATGATGTTTTAAATAAACCATTTATGTTTTGTTTTTAAGACAAGTAACGAATTTTTGTAATGAATGATTGAAGTTTTATATATTCCGCGAAAGTTTTAATTAACTCTGATAAGAACCGTGTTTATGAGTAAATCCAACGCCAATGTAGGGCACCGGGACCGGGGCCTTACATTAAATCTGGATCAAAATTTTGGGGATGTTACATTAGGCGATAGCGAAACTAGCTTTGATTGAACTTAATTGATTAATTGGTCTTATTTGTGTGTCTAATTGTTTACGTTTAGTAGGTCTTATGGAGTCTTTTTAGTGTGTGTAGTAATTTTTGTAAATATATTATTATTATTATTTGTATTATTGGTCTTTTAGTGTTTTGAGTTGTGATGTATCTTATGTCTTTCTTTGTTCTTTGTGGTTTTTTTTGTGAGTAATTTTTTGTCATATATTTTTGTCTTATATCATGTGTGAGATCTGTGGAGGACCCCATTTCACTTAACGTTGTCCAAATTCATCGTGGTACTCGACTGACTTCGATGCTAACTAGTATTCACAGCTGCAACAATATGAAACACGAGAAGAATTACTTGAACAGATGAGAGCAGCGAGAGAGAAAATAGATCGAAAACTTCAGGCTATAACACATCGTATCAAGGCGATCCCGAAACCACGAAATTGTTTCTTATGATACAAAAGGAAACTTTATTGTTATTCAAATTGCCACAGGTGCGATGATACCCGTTGTTTCAGACTCGCAATTTATAATGAACAACGAGGATCTTCAGTTAGAGTCGAAACCAGAGATGATAATGGACGAACAAGTCGCACCTTCGGTTCAACAAGATGTTAATTCCATTCATCATTATCCCGCGCTTTGGTACTATGGATCCGAACTAATTGATGATGATTTTTGGATCCGAACCCCTTGGAAATATGTTGTTCGTTTTGGCAAGAAAGGCAAACTATATCCTCGTTTCATTGGACCTTTCATGATTCTTGCTCGTGTTGGTAGTGTTGCTTACACACTCAAACTTCCTCAAGAGCTTTCTAACGTTCATCCGACGTCTCATGTTTCAAATCTGAGGAAATGTCTTGCTGAGGGAAACCTCCGGGTACCACTCGACGAAGTGCGCATCGATGAAGCAATGCACTTTGTTGAGACACCGGTGGAAATCATGGATCGCAAAGACAAGGAAACTAAATGAAGCCGTATACCTTTGGTAAAGGTTCGTTGGGAATCCAAGCGTAGCGCTGAATTCACTTGGGAACGAGAAGATCAAATGCGAACAAAGTATCATCATCTTTTTGTCACGGATCCTTCTACTTATTTCGGGACGATATTTTTTAAAAAACAGGGAATGCTGTGACATTTGTCAATTTTTCATATATGTATTTGTATTGGTTAAACCGACCCGTTTAGTCGTTTCAATATATTCGTTCTTGAAAGTTATCGATTTATATCAATTTCAATGATTAAAGTCTGTTTTCGTTCATTATCTATTCATAGTGTTCATCTCCGAGCTATAAAAGTTTATAAAATAACCAAAGATATGTATATAAAGTTTTATCTAGTTATATATGTTTATAAAGTTCAAGGGTTAAAAGTAAATAAAGTTTAAAAGTAGTTTATAAATATTTAAAAAGTCTAGGGTCCAAAATGTAACATTTAAATAATAATAATAATAATAATAATAATAATAATTATAATAATATAATTTTCCCAACCCAGCCGTCCCCCCCCCCCCCCACCGTTTTTCCGATCAGAATATCCGTCCGCCAGATTTCAGGTGCCGACAACATTTAATAAGCGATTTATTTGACCCGTTAATCTAACCCAAACGTCGTCTCCACTAATATTAAACATTAACAAGCGATTTATTTCATCATTTATAACCAAATTAACACTAATTAAGCTGCACACATCAGATTATATTCGAAATAGTAATAACACGAACTAAACACGAATTGATCCAATTGACACTATAAAAAGAATACTAATCATCGTCCAAACGTTCAGCAACCATTATATTATACAAACGAACCCTTAGTAACCACTAATTTGTTCACCCACATCCGATTCCGGCCAAGCTCCGTTCACCGTCCTTCCGGCACCATCCAAGGTATTTATTACATGGTTTGGATTCATTTTAACCCGACTAATAAAACCCCTAACATCAACTCAACAAACATGGAACATTTTAGAAGGATTGAACACCTAGGGTTTAAAGGAAGAAAATGAACTTGAGTTGTTATATTTATGTTTCTGTTTCAAATCTTATAACATAAAAACCAGTTTGGTCCAGTGGTTAAGTGGGTTTGCTGTGGTCATGAAGACCCGGGTTCAAACCCAAGTCATTGCAGATTCATTTTATATTTTTTAAACCATTTTATTAGTTATAATAAATCTTTTATATATATATATAAATCATTATAAAATAAATAAAATCATTTTTATAGTTAAATAAAAGTTGTTTTAGATTACTTTAGCATTTTCATCCAAGAACCCAACTATACAAACTCGAACCCTTCGTTAAAAATCATAAAATAAGTATATAAATAAATATATATAATATCATGGTAACTTTATAAATTCTCAAACCGACAAACATTTATACTAAAAAAAACATACCGGTAGGATAAATTCCGTAAACATTATTCAAATTTTATATACAACTTATAAGTAATATTATAATAATAAATCGTTAAAATACATTAACCTTAAATATTATTATACTTTAAAACGGTAAAAGTATATATTCAAATAATAACGTATGAACCTTAAAACCAAAGTTATAGTCCCGTTAATTAGTTAGTAATGTTCGTATTTCTTATTTTAGCTCGCGAGATTCAATCGTTCGGTTTCATTTAACGCACTTATAGTTTTTCTTTCCAAGTTATCTCCAATCTCAAAGGTGAGTTTCTCACACTCCCCTTTTACCCTTTTTAACTATTTTGGGGGTAACATATATATCCTATCAACAATTCAATTCTTTTATTTATTATTTACAAACTACAATTCGTTACATGGACTTGTGTGTTTACTTGTTACTTACTCAAATATTACGTGCATGGATTTCTTCGATAAGTATGATCATACGCCCCCCTTTGCACTCGGGTGTCACGCCCCAACCTACGGCGGAAATGCCGGGGTGTGAGCTGATTGCCACAGCTCTCAAGGTACTATCATGAAATTATGAAGCGACAATATCTAATTAAGTTATTTATTAACAAACAACATTTAAATACCACAAAAATAAAGAAAATTACAAATACAAAACCAACTATTATTATATATGTTTATTACCCTAAAGTCATCTCTACGTGAGCTTCAGTTCGATAAGCAATCCAATCTATAACCTGCAAATGCGTACCAAATATATTTTTTTGTCAACAACACATGTTGAGTGAGTAGATCACCAGTTTTGACACAAACAAAAATGGTAATATATAATGATATAAATGAATGAATAAGAATAGGAAAAACTATTATTAGTGAGTATAAACAATGAAATCGTTAAGCAAGTAATGAGATGTCGGTGAAACCATTGCCAATGCGATTGTGCTCCGGCCACTACGACTGTCGTATGATCTTATTATAATAAGATTACGTTGGACCTCTCCGAATGCGATTCAAGTAAACAAATAAGCAAATAGCAGGTAACAAACAATCATTCAATTGATACACAACACAAAAGTCACAGTTTGCGCTTGAGAAATAATAAGATAAATAATTTGATAAATGGTACACAAGTGTACCCAAAACAGTTGAAAACAAGTAAAATAGGGGAGTGGTTACTCACGTGATCGGATGAACGAAAAACAAGTGATGATGTGAGAAAGAAATCCTTCGGGATACATCGAGAAGGATTCCTAGTTAAAATAATAATAATAATAAATATATACACGCTTTAATGAGTTAAGATTTCGGTGATTAAGTTATGTTTGTGGTTGTAATGTTATGTTTGAACGATTGATCTCTCCGGATTATTTGTTGTGATGAAAACAATATTACTACTCATTATTTAATTAAAAGAATCGTTTGCTTATCATATAATTTAATTTATGAATAATTAGTTTAAATCAATATGAGTTGCGATAAACAATAATAATAATAAACGTTTAAATAGTTAATTATAATAAATTTTATATTTTAGAATCTTTAACGAACCCCAATGGTAAAAATATAGTTAATACGTTTAACACGTTTAATACGCTGATTATATTTTGTTTAAAGAACGATACATAATATATATATATATATGTATGTATATAAGAATATAAGAAATTTATGAAAACATTCAATGATAAGAAACATTAATATTGGTGTCGGTTTGATAAAATAGTATTTATTTAATAATTAATATTAATTATAAATAAATTAATTAATTACCTAAACCTTAAAACAAATAACAAAAAATAAAAAAAATAAAAACCAAACCTGGGTTGGCTAGGGCTCGAACCTGCGCCCCTAGCCGGCTCAGTATGTAATCACACGTACTACAAAAGCCAGCTGCTCTAGCATGACAGTTGGGTAATAAACAAAAATGATTCGTTATATACAGATTCTGATATTTAGCCCCAAATTGAAAATATGAACCCTAATTCCTAACCCATTAATTCGTTAACTGTTTCTTAAATTAATGTTAGGGTTATGAAAATATGATGAACGACTAACATGAATATACATTTAATTACCTTAAACAACGACATACCGATGTCAAACGACGCAACTAGGGCCAACGGCTACGAACGCTACATACAGAGGGTGTACGGCCAAGGTAAATTCAATTAAGTTTAGGTGTGTTGATCACGAGGTCATAGGAAACGTGCAACATCGTTTAATTGAAATATTGTAATGTTAAAATAGTAATTCCATATATTGTAAAGGACGACATGATTAGAAAACGAAACCCGAATCAAATGGATATTATCCCTTAATTTGTTGAAGGATAAGGACGGATAAGGACGGTCTAAATTATATAAACGATCTTCAATATTCAAATTCCAAGTTTAAGCCAATAGTTAAGGTGCACGAAAACATACGGGTTGCGTTTACATGATGGATATGGGTCTGAATCAGGGAAACGGGTGTGGATCTTGGACCCTGACTATTCACTCTAAAACACACACACACCTCACAATTCACAGCCGCGACCCAGAGGAAAGATCCAAGAATACAACCAAGCCTAGATCTTGATAGATCTTGACTATACGAGCAATATACAAGATTTTTGTTGAATATCAAAGCTAACTGTAGCCTAAAAACGCATAAATGTATGTTCTTTATCCTTAAATGTTATGTTTTTATGAACAGTTTGCCCTAAAACTTAACCCTAGATGGGTTATAAAGTTACAAACTTGATGTTAAAAATGGACTTATCAAACTTGTTAGTATATCACGGTTCATGTTAAGAACCCTAGATCTAGCCAACGGGTTCGGGACCAATAAAGGTTCAAACTTTATGATACCCGAGTTAGAACTTGGGCAAAGGAGGTTACGGGAACGTTAAGGGGTAATATAGTGCAATGTTAGGAGAGTGGATGATAACCGATGGCGTGAAAAATGAAAATAAAGGACCGAACAGTAGCAGCCCATTTGAATACATGACAAGTTCAAATACAATGTCCTTCGACAGCAAGTTGTATTCTCAAAATGAGCCATTCGAATACTATGAGTGTATTCGAATACCATCACCTTGTGTATAAGGGTTTTACTCAAATACAATGCACTGGAGAATAAGGGTTTTATTCAGATATGGGAGTTCGAATACAAATTGTATTCCAATACATGCCATTCTGTTATATAGGTGTTTGAACATAAATTACATTCAAACTGAGGGACATTCAAATACAAGTCAGAGGAAGTTAGTCTCGTCGATTAGAAAGAAAAAGAAAGAGAAAGAAAAGAAGAATACAAGTGTATTCAAAATACCATGGTATTCGAATATAATTGTATTCGAATAAAATGTTACAATTATATTTGAATACAATTGTATTCGAATACAGTTGTATTCGAATACAGTTGTATTTTAATACAAGGCAATGTTTATGAATCAAATACCTCACAAGGCCATTAAAATAAGACCAGACTTAACCACTCTGTTGAAAACTAAACGATGCGATTAGAACCAGTATTGATACACAAAAATAATGTACAGTTAGCCGAGCTTAGTTAAGGAAAGGGATAACCGTTAACGGAGAACGAAACAGGATCCAGGTGAGTTTCTAGCCCCATTCCTTGTTATGTTTTCGGGGCTGTGTGCATTCTCGATGTGATTAATTAATACACTTATATTAAGTGGTAAGTGTATGCCTTATGTGTTTTATGTATGAATGAATGCTTGACGGTGCGTGAACGATCTTCGGATATTACACGTACTTCAAGGTGATACTTTGAATATATGGTTGTTATATATGATGTATAAATGATGTATGTATGAATGAAAGTTATAATTATGAATATATAGAAAGGTATGGTATGGTTGTATGGAAGAAAAGGGAACCGAGCCCTAATAATTCTCGAGGCAGAAAAGGGAACCGAGCCCTACTAATACTCGAGGCAGAAAGGCAACCGGGCCCTAATAATACTCGAGGCAGTAGGGCGTAATGCTGTTTAAAATGTAGAAATATGTAAAGTAAGATTTAATATAAAAGTATGAAAGAAAGGAAATAACGAAAGAACGCAAGAAAGAAAGAAAGTATGTAGTTATGTATGTATGAAAGAAAAAGGTAAGTAAGCTATATAATATGTATCTACGGATGCGTATGTATAATTATGTGAATGTATTGTATGTTACCTAATTAACTAGAACTCACTCAACGTAGCTGACTTTTAGTATGCACGTAGGTAAACAGATTGAAGTAGCTGGCTTGAGGAGGAGACACATGGCATGAATTGAAGGGACTAGCATCCAAAGAAGATTTGTCATGATGTTTTAATAAGCTGCTTATGTTGTGTTTTTAAGACGAGTATTAAACGTTTGTTATGAATGGTTGACTTTTATTATTTCCGCTAAAGTTTTAATTAACTCTGATATTTAGAACTGTGTTTATGAGTAAATCCAACGTCAAAGTAGGGCACCGGTAACGGGGCCTTACAAGTAGGTATCAGAGCAAAGTTCGAGAGAATTAAGCATCCTACATGCTTTGACTCGAACAAAGAATGGGATTTAAGTAAGAAAAGAAAGAAGATGCCAGTTCAAGAACGCCATGTGTCACTCAAGCAAGCTAAGTAAGGGTAAAGTGTATGGTTAAATAATGTGTGATGATGTTAGCTTAATTCATGAAGAAAGGATATGTGTATGTTAGGGATATGATTAATTTATTGATGATTGATTAACAGTTTAAAAGTATAACTTAGCACAAATAGACTCATAAGGGGAAGTGTATATGAGACGAAAAGTAAGGTGATCAGCTAATCACAACTAGCCACCGTTATTACATGTTAGCCTTACTATCCTTGTACTAAATAGTTCCTTGAGTGATGGGGTTTGTGTTTCCTTATAGAATACGAATGCTTGGGTCGTACGGGATGTCGTGGTAGGCCACGTAGGGTCCGAGAACCTTCTAAAGAACCGATTGTTAACTCGATAGAAGAGAGAAGTGAAACTCAGCGAGGGCCAATCCAAAATGAAGGGTATCAACTTGACCCTGCTGTACAAGCCGTCATTGCTCAAGCTGTAGCTGCGGTAGTGAAGAATCTGCAACCCAAAAAGTCGGTTGCAACGGCATGTCTAGATTGGTGCCTGACATGGTGATCGCTGAAGCCAAGCGAATCAAGTGTTACATCAGGGGGCTGCCACATAATGTTCGCGTCTTGGTCAAGGCTAGTAGACCTGCTACCTTTGATTATGCTGTGGGAATCGCAGAAATGAATTACGACGACCTGGCGGCGGACGATGTGGTGGCGGAAGAGAAGAAGGATAAGAAATGGGTCGCTCCTATCAAACGACCAGGTACTCAGTTATGGAACCCTAAAGATAAGAAGCCGAGAGTGTGGGAGAGGATATCGTGTAAGACTTGTGTCAAGATGCACGGTGGTGAGTGCCAATGGAGTAAGGGTTCATACGTTTGCCATAAGTGTGGAAAGAGTCATGCCGGTGAATGCAAGCTTGGTTCGAATGCTTGCTACAAGTGTGGAAAAGTGGGGCACTATGCCAATGACTATGACACAAAGACCGCTTGTTATAAGTGTGGTAAACCGGATCAAATGGCAAGAGAGTGCACTGAGGGTGAAGCAGGAGGAAGTGGGAAGAAGGATGGAGATCAAGTTAGGCCAAGGACTAGAGCCTACATCCTGACTCATGAACATGCCAAATAGATCTCAGATGTTGTGACATGTATGTTTCTAATAAATGGTATTTCTGCTTCAGTATTGTTTGATTCAAGTGTGAATAAATGTTTCGTAGCTACACCATTTAGTAAATTAGGGATGAGAAACTAGGAGTTTTAAGAAAAAAAATAATAATTGAAAAAAAAATAAAAATTGAAAAAATTTGAAAACAAAATGAAATTTCAAAAATGTCCCAAGAATTTAACGAAAATGTTTGCAAATAGTGGAAAATGATAGAAAAGTTTGAGATTGATCTTTTAAACTACTATTATATATGTGATTAAATAAAAGATAACACACTAAGATTGGGATGTGTCGGTAGGCTCAACTAGCTTTGAAAGATTTCCCTTGATTATTGTTAATATACCTAATAATCATAAACCTTGTGGGTTCTCATCTTGAGGGGGGATAGTGAAGCTGAAAATTCGATAAGATATTGGGAGTATTACCGTAATCTGACTACCTTCAGGTGGTGAGAATTACATGCACTTAAAATTAGCACACTACTTTGTTAAAGTAAATAACGAGTTGTGGCGCCCCGCCATGTCCATCTTTATACGAGCTTTAGTTAATAGTTATATTTTTTTAGGGTAAAGATGCCTAAGTGCACAAAAAAAAAGAAAAAAAAAAGAAAAGAAGTATGTTTCGTAAGTGTTTTCAAAGAAGTTGGTCCGAAAAGAAAAAGAAAAAGAAAGTTATGTATTGCAAAAATGCTAAAGAAGCATTCCCAAAAAATAGAAAAAGAGGCCAAAGTGCACATACTAGACGGGGCCGAGAGCTTACATGTTACCTTGGGGATGATGACTCTAAGAATACACTATTGGGGTTCGAGGTATTTAGTCAATAAATATTTTCTTAAGGAATACAAAGGACAAAGTCCAATAGTACTTAGGACGTGCTCGTATGACCTCACTTGACCTTTCATCCATCTAAATTCCATTTAAGTGAATTTTCTTCTTACCATTAAAGAGTTTTTAGCTTACGGTGATAGGTTGAACCAGTCTGTTTAAACCCGGTTTAAATATTCTTGACCGGATCGCGAAGGGGTTGGAGTTCGAAAGTGTTGCTACAACAAAGATAAGACCAATGATAGTGAATGGACTGGTTAGGCTAAGAGGCTTCAAGGGTTCAGGTTAGCCTAACGCAGGTCGTGGTGTCCCTCTACGTTTGCAAAACGTAGACGGAGGTTCACTAGTTAGTTGTTTGTTGTTATAGCTCACCGAAGATCAAGAACCGTGATGTTTGGAATTGGTTTTAGAATGATGTTCTTGGTGAAGCTATGAAGTTATTGAAGTAAGAAAGAAATAAGCTAAGAGCATATTTCTCAAGGAAGAAGAGAAGATTAGGGAGATGGTGTTATCTGCCCAAATCTGTTGTCCACATGTTTAAGGCTAAGTTATCTATTTATATGAAGAAGATCTAAGCCTTTTAGTCCAGTTAACTAAACTAGTTAGCCTCTTGTTTGCATAGAGAGTTGACCTTTATGGGCGGGAAGGCTTGGACCGCTGGTCCATAGCTTAAAATAATAATACTTTATCTGAGTATGTACTTTGGTCAGAGGAGAACAGTGATTTGACATCGTACTGTAGCACGTGGGTACTTGTTTACATAAGTTTGGGCGGGAAACAAAGCTTTTAACCTTTTAACCCTTTTAGCGTTAACGTGTTTCAGCCATTTTATTATTTCCTTGAGCTACCCCCGTCATCAGCCCCCCAAGTCAGAGGTTTTTGAGGAGTATGCTCAAGGGCTTCTGACTTTTGCACACGTTTTGTTTATTGCTTAAAGGCTTCAAGGCTTGAAGGCTCCGAAGCTTTGTTCAGTTTTGGTTATTTTTTGAATTATTGATGTGACAGTTGATGTGATTGCTGTCAGATTGCGGTTTCCCATAACTGCTTTTCATAATAGTTATTAACTAAATAACTATTCACTTTCTTCCAGATTTGTTTAACACTTTCCACCATTAACACTTTCAAGTTTTCTTCGATCCATTACCAGGTTAGTCTCAATCCTTCATCTTTCTTTCGAAATTATGGTTGCCAAAAAGGATCTTCCGATCAGTTTTTTCCGATTGACCCAAGAGGAGGTCGAATCGTTTTGTATTGAATGGGGGATATGGTTAAAATACAAGCCGATTGCTCCGTCGGTCGACTCTTCCATTGATCGTTGTCCGGCGGGTTTTATCGCTTTATATAGCCGTCATTTCGAATTTTCTAACCTCCGACACCCTTTTTCGGTTTTTGTTCTTAATGTTTTGGAGTATTATCGTATATCATTAGGCCAAATCCATCCGTTAGGGCTTGCTAGGGTTCTGCACTTTGAAGTTCTGTGTAGAGCCCTAGGTTATGACCCTTCGCTGTTGAACTTTTGCCGTTTCTTTCGCTTAGCGAAAAATGGTGATTGGTATACGTTCGAGCATACCAAGGTTGATGTATGTTTGGTTTCCTTGGCGGTTACGACCCTCGGTTATTGGAAGGACCGGTTTTTCTTTGTTTCTGATTCTATCCTTCCGTTTAAACCCGTTTGGAGATAACCCGAAGCCGTTCTAAATGAACCGCAGCCAGCCGAATCTGAGTTAAATGTAGCCTTTTTGAAATCCATTAGAACAAGTCCTTCGCGTCTTCGCCCTCTCCCCTAACATCTTCTTGTTTTGTTAGGAATTAGCAAACTCTGGGATAAGCCTAATCGGGATCCCGTTCTTATGAGGCATAATAAGGGTATGCATTTGTTCTTCCCGTTTTTGCTTCATCTTGTTGATATATTTATTAACGGATTTCTTTTGTGTTAGCAGTCATGTCTGCTTTGGACTTCCTAAAGAGTGATGACACTTCCGACGTTGCTTTTACTGATGTTTCAGCCGTTGTTGGAGAGGATTCGGTTGTTCGAGGGAAAGAGGGTCGATTTGAGGATGCTGAGTATGCTGGGGTTGCCAATGTTAAAGGGTTCACCAAGACCGTTGTTCCAAAATATTCCACTCGTCGTTCTACACGACGTTTGTTGAAGTCTGTTGCTACCTCATCCTCTCATGAGCCAGTTGAGGTTAGTGATGACATTCAAGCCTCTGAAGACCAGGGTCCGACTATGGAGGTTGAGAAGGAACATGGGTTGGTGGTTTCTAAGAAGAAGAAGCCGACTGGCAAGAAGGTTGAGATGCCAGTCGTTCAAGGGTTGGACGGGAATGCCGTTTATGTGCCGGAATGGAGTGTCAGGGTTGGGGATTCTTTCAAGGATCCTGAAGTTTGTGCCGATGCTTTAGCCCACTTTGCTCCTCCGGGGGTTCGTGATACTATCTCCAAGATGGAAGGTGACTCCTTGTTGTCCAGGTTGATATTGAACTCCTGTAACGTTTCTGCCCTTTTGGCGGAAGGTGTCACCCGCTTTAGGAAAGGGATGGAGGAGTATGAGGAGTTCATGAAGACGAAGGAGAAGATGAAGGCCTCTATGGCGGCCATGAAGAAAGATGTTGAAGGTTTTTCTGAGAAGGAGAAGGTGTATGTGAAACGGATTGACGAGTTGTCTCGTGGCCATGAGATTGAGATGGCAGGGTTGAAGAAAGCCATGGAGGCTGATAGGGCCAAGTTGAATGTTGACCGTGAAGCTTTTGAGATGCAGAAGAGAGCCTTCGAGATGGAGAAGGAAGGCTTGAAAGCTTCGGTTACTCAAACTTCTGAAGATAACAAGTGGTTGATCGAGCATGGGTTTCAGCAGGTTGTATCCTATTTGCTTCATTCTAAGGAGTTTAACTCGGTGCTGGGTGATGTTTACACGAAGCTGCTAGGTCATGGAAAGCATTTGGGTTTCATTGCAGGCTTCCATCATCACGAAACCGGTCAGCCTATGGAGCAGTCTCCTTTGTTCAACCCTGAAGCCTACAAGCTTTTCACCAGTTCAGTTCACGTGATGGAGAGGCTTACTTACCCTTATGTGGGTGCAGTTTCATCTTGCTATGGTAAGCCACTTTCGGTTTTGCAGGGTTTGAAACCAGTCGACCTTGATGAGAAGGTTGCCAAAGAGGTCATTGAGTCTTTGTCAAAGAAACGTTCCCGTTCTGGTGATAGTGAAGAGACCTTATCTGGGGGAAGCGACAGGTCTCATGTGGCAAGCCTCGAAGGCTCGGCTGTTGCTGATGTTGTCCCACAAGTCAAGAAGTCCAAGAAGGCTAAAGGTGGTAAGGCTAGTACCTCAAAGCCTGTTTCTGATGTCTGAACACTTTTATTCGTAGTTTTCTTAGCACCTTAAAACAATGTTATGTAATGCTTAAACAATGTAGGTTTGGCATGGAACTCTTAAAGTTCCTGCCTTGTGGTTGTGTTTGGCCTTTACGGCCTTTGAACATTTTCTTGGGAATCCATGTGGTTTCCTTGTTTTAGCTTTAATCGGCTTATTATGTATGGATGCTATTTAGTTTATGTCCTTAGAATGGCCTTGTTTATGAACCTATGATGTTCTATGTATTTGTGTGTTGATTGCTTGTCTTGTTAGTTTGATGTGATTTTAGCTAACTTTTCCTTAAGAAGTTTTAGTGCTGCAGTCACTTTTAGCTTCAAGGCTTCGTTAGGTAAAAAGCACATGTTGGCTATCCTTTATATCACTACTTTGTGTATGTTTTTTTTTGTTTTCGTAAACTGTTTTGAAGTTTAAGGAACGAATTGGTGTAGGCTGTTCAGACCTGTCTATGAGACAAGTTTTGGTTGAAAAAATTTTCTAAGTCTCATGGAGTCGAATTGATATAGGTACTCACCCCTTATATAGGTCCATTTAACCCTTGAACCTATTGAGCGATGTGGCCTGGGAGCTCATCCCCTTACACGGCCCTTGCCGTGGAGTTTCTTGCTAGGTTCTCAACCTGATTATAGGATAGTAAAGACAAGTTATGATAAAAGTTTATCATTCATTCAAGAGGTTGTTGCTTCACAAAAAGGGGAATTATGCATCTCTTGAAATACATTTTTACATTTTGACTAGGCATGGAACCTTCTAAGGGTTTTGCCTTTCCAGTGTCTTGGAGGCTTTTTGCCTTCTGTGTCGGCCAGCTTGTAGGATCCACCCTTGTGAGCTTCGAGGATTGTGTATGGTCCTTTCCACTTTGGGCCGAGCTTTCCTTGGTTTTCTTTCTTGCTGGCCTCGTTGTTTCAGAGTACAAGGTCTCCAGGCTTGAAGCGTTCATGCTTTACTCTTGCATTGTAATAAGCTTCCATTTTTTGCTTGTACTTAGCCTCCAGTATTGCGGCTTGATCACGAATTTCTTCGAGGAGTTGCAAATTCAACATGGTCTCATTGTTGTTTGCTTCGAGATCCGTGTTGAGTGTTCTTTGAGTCACTACTCCGACTTCGGCCGGAATTACAGACCGAGAGGTGATAAGAAGTAACATTGTCTCATTGCTTTTACTTGTTAGAATTAAGACCGCGCGAGAGCGGGTTTTTGTCTTGTCAAGTTTGAGTGTTTATGTGCAATTAGTTGGTTTAATTTGGGTTGAGTTAAATTGTTCCTCTATCCTTGGTTGCGTAGTATTCGTTTCCATTAGGATAGTGTGTCGGTGAGACCGAGAGGTGAGTCGGTATTTGAACACGTTAATAATTGTTTGTCCGGTTTGTTCTTTAAAATCAACTAAAATAAGTTAGAGTTTGTTAGAGAGACTGAGAGGTAATTTGACTTTCTTAAACAAGTTTTAGTTGTGTTATCTTTTATAACCGGTGTCTTGAATATTTTCAATCCGTTATCTTGTTATTTCTTTCAACATGATTCATTCCTAGGTAGACGTTTTTATTCATTGAATTTAAATCAAAGTTTTCTTAAAGTATTTTGTTAACAGTTTTCTTTTAATTAAGTTAAGTAGTTAAATAAAATCTTAAAAATCAAAAAATATTATTTTGGTAAGTCTTAATTAGAGTTTCGTAATTAAAAACGTTTTCACGTGTCTTTGCGTTCGACATCGGGACTTCCTTGATGCTATACTATTTATGATCGGTACACTTGCCGGTTTTGTGTGGTTTCTATAGGATTTTCTTTTTTATAAATTTAAAGCTTAATTGTGATTCGTTCTTTATTTATATTATACCTTTTCACACATCATGTTTTTGGCGCCGTTGCCGGGGACACGGTTTGAAGCGTTTTAAGAAAGACTCGAGTCAAGATTTTCCTTGTTTACTACTTGTCTTTCTTATTTGTTTTGTTTATTAGTTTAAAATAGTTTAGATAATTATAATTTCTTTTATTTATTTTAAATTAGTTGTATGCGACGTACTCGATCTCTAGGACCACCAGAAGTTGAAGGATTTCCCGAACCAGAGAGAGAGCTTCTTGTGAGACGTCGTACAAAACCGTCTTCTAGTTCATCTACACCCGTCGGTAATACATTCTTTTCTCCTACTTTATCTGAACCCATCGTTAGGGATAGGATTATGGCCGACGCACCACCGAGGAGGACAGTCGCAGACCGAGCCCGTACGGTCGATGCTGGCGCGAGATCCAGCATTGCTCCACCAGCTATAGGAGTTCAAACAACCTGGCAGATTCCATCGAACGTTCTGAACACCATTTCCCATTCTGCTCAATTTCACGGGTTGCTCCACGAAAACCCGCATTCACATCTTACTCGCATCGCACGTATTTGCGACACGTTTCATCTTTCCAACGTATCCGAAGACGCCATCAAACTCCGCATCTTCCCGTTCTCACTCGTTGATCAGGCGAGTCTGTGGCTTGAGTCCCTCCCACAGGGATCCATTTCTACTTTGGCCGCCATGCAGACCCAGTTCCTGGAAAAATACGATCCTCCGGCTAAGGCCGCTCGTTTGCGTAACCAGATTCATTCTTTCCAGATGGAGGACACTGAGAGTTTTTACGAGGCGTGGGAGAGATTCAAAAACCTACTTGCTTTATGTCCGAACCACGGCTTGCAGGACTGGGCGGTTGTTGAAAAGTTCTATAACGGAGTGACTTACGCGACTCAGAATATGCTTGACACTGCTGCAGGAGGCAACTTATTGACGACAAAGGATACCGATGAGTGCATTGCCTTATTTAACGGTTTAGCCATGAGTGGATACCAGCGACCACCTTCTAAGAGCACCAAAACCGTCGACGCGTTATCACGCGGCATACATTCAGTCGACAAGAACACCACCCTCGCGGCACAGGTTGAGGCGTTAGCGAAGATTGTGAAGGACTTGCAGGTAAAAAGTAAGTTATGCGAAATCTGCAGAGGGGGACATGATACTGTTCAATGCCCCGTAGGTTTCCAGGAGGAGGCAGTCGACTATGTTAACAATCTGAACCGAAACCCTAATTCTTTTAATTCTTATAATTCGGGTTGGAGAGGTAACCAAAATCCTAACTGGAGGAACGGAAATCATTCCGGCTTCCAGCCGCGTCAGAGTCTATTCCAGGATTCCGGTGAAGGAGCGAGTGGTGGGGAGAAGAAGCCCACGCTGGAGGAGATGATGACACAGCAGACTCAGATGCTGTCGCAGCTTATGACTCGAGAGGATTCCCGTCACAAAGAGACTCAAGAGAAATTTCGGGAACACGAGTCATTCATGAGAAATCAGGGGGCGTCAATTCAAAATCTTGAGAGGCAGATGGGAGAGATAGCGAATCGTCTAAATGAGAGGCCGCCAGGTACACTTCCGAGTAATACTGAGCAGAATCTGAAGGCCTTCGCGAAGGCGGTGACGACGAGGAGCGGTGCAGGGGCATGTAGTAAGCCAGTGAATCAGGGGCCTGCGGTAGATGTAGAGGAGCAGGTAGACGAGGAGATTCAGTTGGAATCTCCACCGGCCAGGGTGCATCAGAGGCGAAGCCCAGGAAGTACAGCACAGGCCGAGGACCAGCCATTACCCAGCACACCACCGAGAGTCTACAAACCTAGACTTCCATTTCCCGGGAGAGTCCGCAAGGAGAGAGATGAGGAGCAGAACACTAAATTTCTTGATCTCCTGAAGCAACTTCACCTTAACATTCCATTCCTTGAGGCACTAACTCAAATGCCGAAATATGCAAAGTTCCTTAAGGATATTCTTTCTAATAAGGAGAGTTAGCAGAGGTCTCTTCCATCCCGCTGAGTGCTGGTTGCTCTGCAGTTTTGCAGAGAAAGTTACCGGAAAAGATGTCCGATCCTGGGAGTTTCACGATTCCCTGCATCTTGAGTAATAATACGGTTGTTCATGCACTGGCAGATCTTGGTGCCAGTATTAATCTCATGCCATATTCCGTGTATCGCAAGTTGGGTTTAGGCGAACCGAGGCCTACCCGTATGAGTATCCAGCTTGCTGATCGTTCTGTGAAATACCCCCGAGGGGTGGTCGAGAACATGCTTGTTCGTGTCGACAAGTTCATCTTCCCGGTGGACTTTGTCATCCTGGACATGAACGATGACGATAGTGTCCCACTTATCTTAGGCCGACCATTCCTTGCCACTGCACAGGCGTTGATCGACGTCTGCGAGGGTAAGTTAATTCTGAGAGTTGGGGATGAGAACGTCACCTTTGACGTTCAAAAGTCACTGAAACACCCCAAGTCTGCTGATGACTCCTTATACTTCATTGATACCATCATGGAGCATGTCGGGGAGTTTCTCAGCGAAATTTGTGGAGGATCTGCCTCCGACACCCAGATTCTCGATAGGGAGATTCCGGAGATTGAAATGGTTGCCATGACCAATCAGTCCTTAGATGACGACACCGAGTCGCATACCCCTGAATCTGGCATGTCTGCCGAGATCGTACGAGACGATCCGATGGACCGACCTTCGGTCGAGAGTCCTCCTTCTTCCTTAGAGCGTAGGGATCTGCCCGCCCATCTTGAGTACGCATTTTTAGATGAAGAGAGGAAGCTTCCAGTTTTCATTGCATCTGCTTTGACGGAGGTCGAGAAGGAGAAGTTGTTGAGGGTGCTATGAGAGCACAAAAAGGCGATTGCATGGAAGATTATCGACATCAAGGGTATCAACCCTTCATTTTGCACTCATAAAATCCTCATGGAGGATAATTTCAAAACTGTCGTCCAGCCGCAACGACGGCTTAATCCGAAAATGCAAGAGGTCGTGAAGAAGGAGATTATCAAACTCCTTGATGCGGGAATCATTTTCCCCATTTCTGATAGTGCTTGGGTGAGTCCAGTTCAAGTGGTTCCCAAAAAGGGTGGCATGACTGTCGTCACCAATGAGAGGAACGAGCTTATCCCCACTAGGACTGTGACGGGATGGCGAGTTTGCATCGACTATCGCAGACTGAATGATGCCACCAGGAAAGACCACTTTCCTTTACCCTTCATTGATCAAATGTTGGAGCGTTTAGCAGGTCAGCAATACTACTGCTTCTTGGATGGTTTCTCCGGGTATTTCCAGATTCCCATAGCTCCCGATGACCAGGAGAAAACCACTTTCACCTGCCCTTACGATACGTTTGCCTACAAACGTATGCCGTTCGGACTTTGTAACGCTCCGGCCACATTCCAGAGGTGTATGGTGGCCATTTTCCATGATATGATCGAGGACTCCATGGAGGTATTCATAGACGATTTTTCGGTATTTGGGAGTTCCTTTGATCATTGTTTGTCTAATCTTGAGAGGATGATGTCCCGTTGCGTTGATACCAACCTAGTCCTTAACTGGGAGAAGTGTCATTTTATGGTTCGTGAGGGCATTGTTCTGGGACATCGGATCTCGAGTGCGGGGATAGAGGTTGACAAAGCGAAAGTCGAGACCATTTCTAATCTTCCCCCACCCTGTGAGATCCATTCGTAGCTTTTTAGGTCATGCCGGGTTCTACCGCCGGTTCATCAAAGATTTTTCAAAAATCGCGAGACCCATGACCAAACTTTTGGAGAAGGATGCTCCATTTGTTTTTTTCGAGCAGTGTATCGAGGCGTTTGATCTTCTAAAAGACAAACTCGTTAACGCCCCGATCATGGTTGCTCCCGACTGGTCGTCACCATTCGAGTTGATGTGTGACGCGAGCGACTTCGCAGTCGGAGCGGTTCTTGGACAACGAAAGGATAAATATTTCCATCCGATCTACTATGCGAGCCGGACCTTAAACGGCGCACAGGAAAGCTATACCACCACCGAAAAGGAGCTTTTAGCTGTGGTGTTCGCTTTCGACAAATTTAGGTCCTATCTGGTTTTGTCCAAAACGATTGTTTATACAGATCATGCTGCTATTCGTTATCTCTTCAGCAAGCAGGATGCCAAACCTCGTCTTATCCGTTGGATCCTGTTGCTTCAAGAGTTTGATATTGAGATCCGTGATAAAAAGGGGGCCGAGAATGTTGCGACCGATCATCTTTCACGTCTAGAAGGTGCTAAGTTAGGAGATTCGGGGGGCAGGATCAACAACCGTTTTCTGACGGAAAGTCTCATGTTCGTTAAGGCACAGGAGGAGGGTTTTCCATGGTTCGCTGACTTCGCAAACTATCTTGCTGATGGGTACCTCCCGAAGATGTCTTACCAGCAAAAGAAGAAATTCTTTGCTGATGTTAAGTTCTACCTATGGGACGACCCGTATCTTTTCAGTGTTGGTGCTGATCAGTTAATTAGAAGATGTGTGGATGTCAAGGAAGGATGGCAAATTTTGAGCCATTGTCATGTGGGACCGACAGGAGGTCACCACGGTGCAAGTTTGACAGCGAAGAAGGTATTTGATTCTGGATTCTATTGGCCTTCTATTTTCAAAGACGCACATGAGTTTGTTAAAAATTGTGACCGATGTCAATGTGTTGGTAATATCTCATCCCGGAATGAGATGCCCCAAAATGCGATTCAGGTATGCGAGGTTTTTGACATTTGGGGTATCAATTTTATGGGCCCGTTCCCGTCGTCTAGAGGGAACAAGTACATTCTTGTGGCTGTTGATTACGTTTCCAAGTGGGTCGAGGCCAAAGCATTGCCCACTAATGACGCCCGAGTTGTAGTGAGATTTTTAAAAGGGTTGTTTTCCCGTTTTGGAGTCCCGAAGGCCTTGATCAGTGATCGAGGTACTCACTTCTGCAATGCGCAGATGGAGAAGGCGTTGCAGCGCTATGGGGTCACCCACCGGCTTGCGACCGCCTACCACCCACAGACCAGTGGGCAAGTGGAAGTGAGTAATCGTGGAATAAAACGTATTCTTGAGAAAACAGTTGGTTCGAATCGTCGGGATTGGTCCGAAAAATTAGATGACGCTCTGTGGGCCTTCCGTACAGCTTCGAAAAATTAGATGACGCTCTGTGGGCCTTCCGTACAGCTTACAAGACTCCGACTGGTTCCACACCATTTCGGATGATCTATGGGAAGGCCTGTCA